>NC_142123.1:13320000-13952500 GCF_056152115.1 Neolamprologus brichardi | reverse complement strand
GAGATGGGTGGTCTCGTAGGGAGTCTTGCATTGAAATCGGCTGCAATGACCCGGTTACTGCGTTCACCAGGTATTAACGCAATTTCGATCCACTCCTCACATGTTAACCTCTTCGACATGTCAATGGCTGTGAACAAAGTTACTTGTAAATAACTCATGAAAGAATAAAGTTACGTTGAAACCAAGCACACCATTGTTTTTCTTGTGACATTACCAATAAGTTTGATGTGTCACATGGCCCTCTTCCTATTGAAAAAACAAAAGTTGTATCCAGGATGGCCGACTTCTAAATGGCCACCATGGTCACCACCCATCTTGAGCAGTTTGCCCCCTCACATATACTAATGTGCCACAAACAGGACTTTTGTCCAACCATTCCCATGTTATTACGGTGTATCAATTTAAATGGCCCACCCTGTAGATTGTTTATAGCTGTATTAAATCCCAAACCTACTGACAGCAAAGCAAAGAGATTGGTGTCAACTGAAGGGGAAATAAAGGAATGTGGGGTTTTTATTTATCTTTTTTTAAAAATAAGGTAAAGCAGCTGTGTGAAACGGTGGCTATAAAGATGACAGTAAATATATTTGAAGGTCTTGGCCAACATGATCACTCTTACTGCTGAGTTCTAGTGGCTAACCTACAGAATATGGGGGACACATAAATGACCTGCTTACCTGTGTACATCTGGCGTGCGCGATGAAAGGCCTCCGACACCGGCAGCAATGGTGTTGATCTCTATCTGCTTTAGCGATGGCGTGTCATTCTCTCTCTGGTCCAGCATGTAGTCAGACCGATTGAGACCCAACACAATGGACTGTAACAAAGGCAAAGAATCCCAGCTGCAGCATTTGGTCACTTTATAATCCATTAATAGGTTTTTATGGTCCCAGCTACACTGTTGTAAGAACCTAATGGTTTTCTTCATTCTATGAGTTTTTCAGAGTTTCAGAGAATTTTCAGAGTTTTAGAAAATTGTGAAGAACTTTGTCAAGCAATAAAGCAAAACAGCTGATAATTGAAACAAGATTTTAGTTTTAGCCAAAATATAGCTTTTGCCTCTCACCCCTCTCCTCCCTGTCGTTCCCTGTCTTTCTTTCTCATAAGAAATCTCTCAGGATTTAATGGCTAGCATACGAAGCCCAAAAAGAAAAGAGCCTGCATCATCGATCCATTTCCAACTTTTTAAAAAATTCCCTCCAAAAATGGCCCCAAAAGAAGCCAGATAGAAAGGTTTTCATGGTGAAAACACACAGTGGTGCAGGTAACCCAAAACAGCCAACACCACAAAGGAACAGATAGGCTGAAAAATCATTCCTGTAAACGTTAACACAACCTCACACCTGCAGTGATGACCCAAGATGTTCATTCTACAAATATATAGCGTTATTTTTGTGCCACTATTCTGAGCGCATGTAAAAAAAATTTGCAGGTGCAAGTGTTGCATTTTGAGGAGAAATGTATTTTGAGCGAAGAAAAGCTGAATTTGAGTGAACAGAATTCATTGCTGCGTGCAGAAAATGTATTTCAGTGTTTGCTATTATTCACACATGCACAATAGCAGCCCCTCTTGCTCAGTTTTTGCATTTGCGCTTGCTCGCAATGTGTTGCTTGCGCTCTCAACATTTCTGCCCGTGCGCGCTCAACTCTTTCTCTACACCGTTATATTTGTGCCACAAAACCAGCCAATCACAGACTTGGATGCAAAAAAAATCTGATTGGCTGTTTTGGTCTCCAATCAGCTCGAAATGACGAGATGCAATATCCCAGAATCCATTTTGTCCAAAACTCAAACGAGGCAGTTGCGGAGAAACACGGTGTGGCGGAGTTTGAAATATTACTCTTTCTGGGTCACAAAATAAACTTTTAAGATATTTTCATGTCAGAATGTTGCTGTGTAAACTTCAAATATCTGCTCGATTTATCAAGACATCACATATTTGCATAAGTGCTCTAATGTTTTCGGAGATGCCTGTTACCCACCAGCTGACCGCATAGCTAGACTGGCCATTGGGCATACCGGACATTTGCCCCGTGGGCCGATGGTGATTTTTCATGTTTATGTTTGTTTGTTTTTGTAACGGTATAAACAATGAAAGGTGGTGGATTAGCCAATTGGTCATGATCAACTCTGGGCTGGACCAATTACAACACATCCGTATTGAGGGGAAAATACGGAAAATTCGTCCCAAACTTCAGCAACGATGAAAAAAAAAGACACAAAGCTGAAGTTATTCTGTCTTTGCTGCACAGCTGCCTCTTCTCCCCTCATTCTCCCTCCCTCCCTCTGCTGTTGCTACTTCAATCATGAAACTGATCAATGATCAGCTGATCGTCTCTCTTGTTTGTTTATCACCCACTTTACGCCAGAAAGAGGAAACCAGCGGATGCGCTAAACAACAGCAGCTTGATCAGCTGTTTTTTAATATTACTTTCTAGTATCAGCTGATGTTTGCTAGAGCCACAGCTGTAAATGCTGCTCATGATATCAGTTTTGATATGTGGTAAGAGGAAAACATTAAGGTGATACAAATCATACATATATACCAACAAGACAGTGTACGTCACTGTCACAACAGTGTTTGTTTTAGTTCAAAGGCTTTATGGTTTTCCTATAATACCTGGTGGTGTAGTCGGTGATTTTTTTGTCAGTTCAGCCTTATATATTATGTTTGTGTTTGCCCACCCGGTCAGCTGGTGGGTAACAGGCATCTCCGAAAACATTAGAGCACTTATGCAAATATGTGATGTCTTGATGAATCGAGCAGATATTTGAAGTTTACACAGCAACATTCTGACATGAAAATATCTTAAAAGTTTATTTTGTGACCCAGAAAGAGTAATATTTCAAACTCCGCCACACCGTGTTTCTCCGCAACTGCCTCGTTTGAGTTTTGGACAAAATGGATTCTGGGATATTGCATCTCGTCATTTCGAGCTGATTGGAGACCAAAACAGCCAATCAGATTTTTTTTGCATCCAAGTCTGTGATTGGCTGGTTTTGTGGCACAAATATAACGGTGTAGAGAAAGAGTTGAGCGCGCACGGGCAGAAATGTTGAGAGTGCGAGCAACACATTGCGAGCAAGCGCAAATGCAAAAACTGAGCGAGAGGGGCTGCTATTGTGCGTGTGTGTGAATAATAGCAAACACTGAAATACATTTTCTGCACGCAGCAATGAATTCTGTTCACTCAAATTCAGCTTTTCTTCGCTCAAAATACATTTCTCCTCAAAATGCAACACTTGCACCTGCAAATTTTTTTTACATGCGCTCAGAATAGTGGCACAAAAATAACGCTATACAAATACTCTATTTGAAATCCAGTCTTCCTTAATTAGAAACTGTTTGATTTTTTTATACACTCTTTCTTTTCACTACTTTTGAATCCTTATTGAGTGCAAGCAAACAGCTTTGTTGGATTTAGCAACACACCAAGGCCTTAGAGCCCAAACAGCTCAAGTAAAATGATGATGGTAAATGGAATGATAATTGTGCAGCACTTTGCTCTAACTGAAAGGAGCTTTTTACTGCAAACCCTATTCACCCAATCACACAAACGCATCCAAACTGCCTTGTCTAACTTCGCACACACTGGATGCACTGGGGGAAACTCTGGGTTCAGCATTTTGCCTAAGAAAACTGGAATCTGGACAAACTGGGTAATCAATCCGCCAACCTTCCAACTGGCAGACGCTGCCTCCTGAGCTCCCCCCTAACACCAGTGTCATCGCGGCTGTGCTGACGTACCTGTGACCTGCCTTCTTTAAGGATCTGTTGGTGGATTTTGAACAACCTTGCAGTGAAATCATCCACAGCGATGGTGCTGTAAACAGACACTTTGTTAAAATCTTGTCAGCAGGTTTTTCATCACAGTGTATTCATTTTGAATTAAACTAACGGGTCATTTGAAGACAGACTTCAGAGACTGTGACAATAATGAGAATTTTGCCAAGAGTTTTTTTCTTCCAAACCACACACATGAGGTCATAATGCATCCTACCTAGCCAAAGCTTCTTGTAGGAAATCTGCATCCTGACTAATCTTGTCCACCAGGGTGTTGTAGTGTGTCTGCACTGCCAGAGCCTGGGAGAATACAGCTTTGGGTACAGGTGTGGGGAACAGTGTGAATGGAGCAAAGGAGACCACCTGAAAAACAAGATGTAAAATGTGAGGAAAGAGTGCTGACCAGGGGAAACAAAACAAACAAAAAACCCCAAAACTGTTGGACAAACACTGGAGATGGCTTGTGGACTCAAAACACGGGCTTAATAAAGATCTCTCTGAAATCCTCTGCCCTAAGGCAGAACAAATTCCTAACATGACTTCACATTCAACACGGCCTTTTCATCAGCAACGGTTTAACATTCCACTGGTATGTGATCTCTGTTGTTGAGGCTTATTACCTAACATATGAATTCTGTTAAAGATGCTGAAAAAAATGTTTACTTACTTTTTTTTTTAGTTTAAGCTAGGGATGCACCGATACCACTTTTTTGGAAACGAGTACGAGTACTTGCATTTCAGTACTCGCCAATACTGATACCGAGTACTTAATAAAAACATGATTTAAATTTACAGATAACAGCTTTAGTCCTATAATTTAACAAAAAAACAACAACAAGGGACTAGTTTGGAATTAAGAACATTTATTTAAAATGAAAAGCATGTTGTTTGCAACATATTACAGAATAAATAATTATAAAAAACAAAATTTAATTTTAAATTTGTTAGTCTGTTTCTCTGTTTAGAAGTCTCACTAGCACAGTCACAGCTGGGATGACATCAGAGGCTAGTGCGTCGTAGCTGCTCACTTTTTTAGTTAGTTCCTCAAAGGGGGCGAGGATGGCAACAGTCGTCTCCATAAGAGCCCATTGGTGAGCGGTGAGATAGTCAGGGAGTTCATGCTCGGATACGCCCAGCCCTCGCTTTTGCTCAATGAGGGACTGGAGCATGTAATACGTGCTGTTCCAGCGCGTCTGTATGTCCTGCTGCAGTCTCTTTATTGGCTGGTTGAGCTGTCCCTGAATGTCCTCGAGGCGGGAGTAGGCTAAGGTGGAATGTTTAAAATGCCCAACTATTTTCCGTCCCACTGCTATAGCATCAGCTATGCTCCTCTGTGCTAATAAGCATGGGTAAATAAGTGTGGGTAAACTCTTTGTACTCGTTGTCGTGTTAGGATTTTGGTGCTTGATTAAATTGCTTGTGTTAAATGCGCTACCTTTTGAGCCTCCTCTGGACAATTTCGCTGAGGACAATTTGCAGTCCACCTTTGTTTTCGCGGCTGACTTGTCTCGCCTGCCCTTCTCTCAGCTCTGAGCTGCAGCCGGGGCCTGGGGGCGGGCACTCGGGGCGGGCACTCGGCGCCTGTGATTAACCCCTTACATGCCGCTCTAACATAGACAGGTCTCAGACCGTGGTATCGGTCCCCGGTATCGGGGGACTTTTAACGAGTACGAGTACTTTAGAAAATGTAGTATCGAGGCCAATACCCGATACCAGTATCGGTGCATCCCTAGTTTAAGCATTTATTTAAAGTATAACTACTTCACTACTTTGCTCATGGCCATTCAATCACATTCAGCTAAAACTGGACAAACAGATTAAATCAGTTGTTAATGTCAGTCTCATTCAGTTCGGTATGATTGAATTAACCCTTTGTTTTAAAGACCTGCAACTGGTCATACGCTATATTCCCAAAAGTCTCCGTCTGGCGATCCGATGGACGACTCTGGGTTTGTCCATTGCCAGGAGAACTGTGCATTGGTCTTAATATGACAACTATTACACGTTTGCAGCTGGTCTAAAATACTGTAGGTTACCTATTAATGGCTTAAGAGACGCAAGACCAGATTACTGAAATTTTAGCCTCCCTTCACTGGTTACCTGTTTGTTTAAGAATCAGTCAGTCAACATGTTCCCAGTAGTTCCATAATCCAAAAGCAACAATGGAACGTGCTTTGTTACGTGGCTTCACTAAACCTAACACCAGGAAAAGTATAATATTACAAATATACACTACATGTTACAAATATGTAGCGTCTTCCCCTGAATGAATATTTTGAGGAAATGTATTCTCATGGTCTGTAGCTTTACTCTTTCAGGTGCAGTTGTTGGGTGGGGCAAGAACGAATATAATAAGACGATTCAAAATCATACATGAGCAGACTTGCAAATTTTAAACGAGTTTCACAAGTACACGTTCCCTCTTTAAGATTATATAACTATACTAACAATTATCCAACCATGAAAAACCAGTGAAAGTGCTTCTAGCAAACTGAAAGTACCTAAGCACTGAAAGTACTTTATACAACTTGCCTCATTCACCCATTCACACCCATTCATACGGGCACTTTTTTATATACTTTTTATATGTGTTTTCTATCTAACATTCACACACATTCACACAACCTGTGGATAGTATCTTGCCCAGTGACATTTGGCATGCAGACTGGAGCAGCCAGCCACGATCAAAGCTTCCGATTAGTAGATGACCTGCTCTACCTCCTGACCTACAGCCACCCCTCAATGCTACAACCGCTACATGCTACATGTGTGTATAATTTGCACCTCAGATGAGTTGGGGGTCTCCTGGAGCCTCATTAGGACACCCTGTGTAACAGCTGAGTCTTTTGCCCCCTCTGCCAATTTTTTTATCAAAGCCGAGTTCATCCGCATCTCGTCTGGTATCCCCTGCGCCATTCTCATTCACCTGAAGTAGGATAACCAAATAAGATTACTATTACTGCTAACGTTATTACCGCAGTGTTTACTCATCACTTAAATTTCCTAAACTGCTTTAAATGATACACATATACATATACACAATACACAAGCGTAAATACTAAAATAAATTATATTTAAATAACAATAATTACAATGAAACACGTCATACATCGATAGTAACATTAAACAATACATTAAATATTTTCTTTTCTGTAATAATCGTGTTATAGGATAGTTTATAACATCAAAACAACACATGTGGCTAACTTACCTGCTTAAGTTTTAACCAGGTCGTTTAACACCGTCTGTTAGCAGTCACCGGTAGTAGAAGCTAGTTAGCTATCAACCTAGAAGGTTCCTTTGGACTGTGCTCTCATCAAATACTTTCACACTGATGCAGAGAGCGATTAAGACTGCCACCCAACAACACACATTCATCAAGAATCTAATATGGGCAACAAGGCAAAGTAAACGTAGCCGATGTTTTACCTGATGGGTACAATGTTGCTGTTGAGGGGTTGCTGCTGCTCCTGCTGCTGATAGTGCTGGAGGGCAGGGCTGTGCTGGTCTAAGACTGTAGACATTAAAAAGTCCATAGGAGAGATGGTAGCTGATTAAACAAGTGTCATGAGATAATAACAAAATGCAAAGATTGGTGACAGCGCTTGGAACCATAAGGCAACAAAAAACTGTGAGAAATAATTTAGGCTCTGCCTGTGAATCACTCTTTGCTTCTCTTCTTCCTTCCATCCCATCATTTCATATATCACACTCCACTTGCTGTCTATGTGAGAACAAAGCACAACTTGCTATTGCAATAAACTATAATCTAATTATCCACACCTAACAACTCTTGCACTTAATCTATAATAAAATGATGACAGAAAAATGTTATAGCACTGCCTTTAGTAGCCTCACACAGCTCCTACTGTTTCCGCCTCATGTCCTTACCAGGCATGTCTGGACAATGTCATATCATGAGTAATAATTATTTTAAAAAAATCCATCTAAATAAAACACACACATGCACGCACACACAGTGACATTTTAGACCTTCTTCAGAATACTGTATATACTATGGGCATCACTGTGCTGATCCAGAATCCTTACATTATTATTTATTACTAGAGCTACAATAATAAAGCAATGAGGAGGGAGAAGTAATAAATATGAAATAATGTATTTATGATGATTCCATTTGTTTCACTATCCACTCTGTGCAGGGGCAAAGCTTATTACATTTTTAAACTGTAGAGATACAATAATTTTACTGCTGTAAAATCCAAATTTTGTCTTATTTAAAATATAAATCTAATATAATCTGCTTCTTAATGTATGTTCTTTAAAATACAGCGTGTGTTTTTTAATATATTATGATTATAATAATGCATAATTATGTGGACATGCATATTAGATCGTTTTTTTAGTGAAATATAATCCCTCCAGAAAGGCAGGAAAAGCCCGGAAACTTACTTTAAAACTAAATATATTCCCTAAAACGGTGACAGAGCTGCAGACCCATGACAGCCTTACACAGGTAGCCAGCAGCTATGACCAGCACTACTTGTGCATTTAATAAAAGGACAGGTAATGTTTGTCACGCTGTTGCACACACAGCACGCTCGTTTGTTTCAGTTCGTCAGTTGCAACAAGACAGCTTACCAACGTGTACATAATAAGCTAATACTCCTGTTTGCTATAGACTACAGGCTACGCTGTACACCTACTTACTGGTTTTGTCGCATCAGTCTGTGTCTCTCAGTTAATTTGTGTTTCTCCTACAGCTCCGGACTGCAAAAAATGTGCGTGCTCTTTGTGAGCTCGTTCCCGGCTCGTAACCAGGGCGATCATTGGTTAATGGTGATTGTGGTGTAATCTGTTTGAGTATAACCTGTGTTATTGTGAAAGGGGGGGCGGAAACAGGAAGTAGATAATAAAGGTTTGAGTTTGAGTGCTCTACAAGGTGTCGCTTGAATCCTTGCCTAAAACCACGACATGGTGTCAGAAGTTGGATCGCAGTAAGAGCCTTGTCATCGGGGAGTGACAGCAAGCGGCTTTGGGAGCGGTAAAGAGTTTTTCTCCAGACGATAAGATGTCGGACGAAGAAGCGGGAGCTAGCGCAACAGCTACACAGCCTCGCACGTCACCTCCCCACCAGCAAGCTAACGGCGGCTATAATGCTAACGCCAACTTACCCCCGAATGCCACATTCACCATCCAGCCTCCCGAGCTGTTTGATTTCTCAAAGCCACAGCAATGGGAAAAGTGGATAAGGAGGTTTGAAAGATTTCGACTTGCAAGCAACCTGCACCTTAGCTCAGAGACTAACCAGGTAAACACACTCATCTACTGCATGGGGGATGAAGCAGATGATATCCTCCGAGGGCAAGCTTTATCGGACATACAAAGGCAGCAGTACCAAGCAGTAAGAGACACTCTGGATACGTACTTTGTTCCCAGGAAAAACATTATCTATGAGAGAGCCCGCTTTAATCAAAGAACACAGCAAGCTAATGAGACTGTTGACTTGTTTGTCACCGCACTTTATGCTTTAGCTGAAAACTGCAGTTGTGGTGCACTGCACGATGAGTTAATAAGAGATCACCTCGTCGTGGGTCTGAGGGACATCAGCTTAGCGGAGAGACTTCAAATGGACAAAGATTTGACATTGGAGAAAGCGGTTAATCAGGCCCGGCAGTCTGAAGTCATCAAAAAACAACAGACAGACATCAGAGGGGAAAATAAGATGGAAATAGATGCTGTGACAGCGAAGCACAGGGAACAAAAGCATTCAACATTCAAACCCCGAAGAGAACGTAAATGCACAACAAAGGACAAAACACCAAATGGGAGATCATGCTACAGGTGTGGGAAAACCCCTGCGCATGGTAAAGGACAATGCCCAGCAAAAGATGCAACATGTCACTCATGTGGTAAAAGAGGACACTTCAGTAAAGTGTGTAAATCTGTTAAATCTGTGCATGTGATAGAAACAGACAAAAGTGATGATACACCTGTGTTCCTTGGTTCTGTAGACGCAGGTTCAGATCCTTGGTATGCAGACTTTACTATCAGAAACCACAAAGTTAGATTGAAGATAGACACAGGAGCTGACGTCTCTGTTATCCCAGGCCAGATGTTTTACTGCATAAACCAAAATGAGACAGAGTTAAGTAAACCAGATAGACCACTGTTTGGTCCAGGTGGTACTCCACTTGATGTGTTGGGTATGAGCAGAGAAACAATTTGCAAAGGTGAACAGGAAATACAGGAAAATGTGTACATTATCAAAGATTTGCACATAGCACTGTTAAGCAGGCCAGCAAGTGTCAAGCTGAACCTTGTGTGTAGAGCTGACAGTATTGACATGAATGTGTTGAATGAGAACTACCCAAAGCTGTGTCAGGGATTAGGTTTAATGCAACAACCTCATACGATTAAGTTGAAACCCAATGCTGTGCCTTTTTCCCTGGCCACACCAAGACGGGTCCCCATCCCTTTGTTAGGAAAGGTGAAACGCGAACTGGAAAGAATGGAGTCCATGGGAGTAATCAGCAGAGTTGAAGAACCAACAGAATGGTGTGCAGGTATGGTCCCAGTGCCAACAAAAAACGACTCTGTGCGTATTTGTGTTGACCTCACTCACCTCAATGAAGCAGTGTGCAGAGAAAAGTACATCCTGCCTTCGGTTGAACAGACACTTGGATCCCTGGCGGGAGCAAAAGTCTTCAGTAAGTTAGACGCAAACAGAGGCTTCTGGCAGGTTCCATTGTCACCAGAGTCAGCACACTACACAACATTCATTACACCCTTTGGGCGCTTCCACTTTAACAGACTTCCCTTTGGAATAGCGTCAGCCCCAGAACATTTTCAGCGTAGAATGTCAGTGATCCTTAATGGGCTGCCAGGTGTGGTTTGTCACATGGATGACATCCTCATTTGGGGACAGGATCAGCAGGAGCACAACGCCAGGCTGTACACAGTGCTCAATAAACTGCAAGAGGCCGGTGTCACACTAAACCTGGAGAAATGTGACCTGAACAAACAGGAAGTGAAGTTCCTCGGACACGTTTTGTCTGCGGAGGGAGTACAGCCAGACCCAGACAAAATTAGAGCGATCACAGCAATGAAAGAGCCATCAAACGTCAGTGAAGTGCGCAGCTTTCTCGGGATGGTTAACCAATTAGGCAAATTCATCCCAGGACTGGCCGAAAAAGACAAGCCCCTAAGAGACCTGCTCTCGAAGAAAAATCAGTGGGTTTGGAGCTGCGCACAGCAAAAAGCATTCAATCAGCTGAAAGGCGATCTGACGTCAACTCCCATTCTTGCACTCTATGACCCAAACAAAGAGGTAAAACTGTCTGCAGATGCTTCCTCCTATGGATTGGGAGCAGTCCTATTTCAAAAAGAGGGAGAGCAATGGAGACCTGTTGCATATGCGTCTCGTTCTTTAACGGAAACAGAACAGAGGTATGCACAGGTGGAGAAGGAGGCGCTTGGACTAACATGGGGTTGTGAAAGATTCAAAGATTTTCTCATCGGGAGACACTTCTCCTCAGAGACTGACCACAAGCCACTCATCAGCCTGCTAGGACAGCAAGCTCTAACCGAGCTTCCACCTAGAATCCAACGGTTCCGCCTAAGGCTCATGAGGTACAGTTACACCATCTCACACACTCCAGGCAAAGCACTCCTCACAGCAGATGCACTGTCACGTGCACCCGTTAACCAAGACCCTGATTCTAAGGCTACAGCTGAACTACTGGATGACACAAATATATATGTGGATGAAATAGTCAAATGCATGCCTGCTACCTCGACATACATCACACAGTTAAAGAAACAGCTTAAAACCGACAGCATATGCTCAGATGTCATGGCTTTTTGTCAGAGCAGCTGGCCAGAATACAGCCATCTCACAGGCCCAATTAAAGCATATTGGCCACACAGAGACACCTTAACAGTACACAACAATCTGCTACTGAAAGGCACCAGACTAGTGATCCCTACTGCTATGCGCCACTCTGTCCTCATTGCCCTACACGAGGGACATCAGGGAATGTCTAGATGCAGAGAGAGAGCCAGCGAGACAGTATGGTGGCCTGGTCTGAGTGGGCAAATGAACTTGTGAAAAACTGCACCATATGCATCAAAGAGCGTACCAACCCAGTGCAACCTTTAATGCCAAGCCAACTCCCTGAGAGACCATGGCAAAAAGTTGGAGCAGACTTTTTTACGTTTAACAACAGCAACTACGTGCTTCTGGTGGACTACTACTCTAAATTTGTGGAAATAGCCAAACTTACTCCCACAAGATCGGAGGATGTTATAGTGCATCTAAAATCAATCTTTTCCAGACATGGGATTCCAGAGTTTCTCTACAGTGACAATGGACCTCAGTTTTCAAGCCAACAGTTCAAAGACTTTGCAGCAGCCTATGGGTTCAGGCATGTAACAAGCAGTCCAAGATTTGCACAAAGCAATGGTGAGGCTGAGCGTCATGTCCAAACTGTGAAAAGTCTGCTAAAGAAAGCAAAAGACCCATATCTTGCACTTCTAGCTTACAAAGCAACCCCACTGGCTAATGGATATAGCCCTGCGCAACTACTAATGGGACGAAGACTGCGCACGTCAGTTCCCCAGCTTCCTTCTCTGCTCAATCCCAGCCTGCCCAACAAGGCTACAGTGTTGACAAAAGCGAGAGAGAGAGAGTGATGAAGGACAGTGTTGCGTACAACAGGAGACATCGTGTGACAGAACTTCCTCCACTCTCACCGGGACAACCAGTGTGGATTACAGACACTAGGCGTGAAGGGACTGTCATCTCCTCTCACTCCACACACCGCTCATACATTGTAGAGACCCCTTCAGGAGCCATCAGGAGAAATAGGCATCACCTCCAGCCATTGCCAGATGCCACTCCAAAGTTACAAACCCCAATTACACCTGTCAGTCCAACAGAGAACGCCCTGCCTGCTTCAAACCTATCGGCGGCTACAACTCTGACTCCTAAGACAGAAGACCCAGGTCCTGTCAGAACTAGGGCTGGCAGGGTTTTCAAAAAACCACAAAGACTGGACTTGTGAAAATAAACAAAACAAAAAAGAAAAACATGGGTTTAAAAGTAAAGGAAAAAAGGTTGAAGAGAAACAAAAGTTTCTATGAAAGGTTCTAAGAAAAAAAAGTACAGTTTTCATATATGCAGTAAATGTTCTTGTAAGTTTGATGTTTTCAGCGAAAGGAGGATGTGGTGTAATCTGTTTGAGTATAACCTGTTTTATTGTGAAAGGGGGGGCGGAAACAGGAAGTAGATAATAAAGGTCGGAGTTTGAGTGCTCTACAAGGTGTCGCTTGAATCCTTGCCTTGCAAAACCACGACAGTGATCATGTGACTGATGCAAGCCAGATCCTTTTATTTAGCAAAACTGTGATTAACAGTTAAATATTATTGTTGAGGGGCACAGACAGGACTCCGCACGCACACACACATTAAAAAAAATAAAAAAATTTTTTTAAAAAGTTGCCTCAACAAAAGGGCACTTTGGGCACCCATCAGAAAAGGGGCGGGTGCTCAAGCCCCTCTAGGCCCCCCCCCCCCCGCACGTGCCTGAACCTTATATAGAGCAGAGATACTTGACCAGTGTTGGGGAGTAATGGAACACATGTACTGCCGTTACGTATTTAAAATACAAAATATGAGTAACTGTATTCCGTTACAGTTACCGTTTAAAAAGGGGGTATTTAGAATACAGTTACTTTGTTGAAATAAATGGATTACACGGCGGTACTTCCCTGTTTCATATTGTGGCGGGCAGGGGCAATTCTAGGATCAGAGCTTTGGGGGTGCTGAGCACCCAGAGAGCTGCCCAGCCAGGCAAGATAAACTTTACTTGTCACAATGAGACTTCTTCCCTGTCTCTGTCAGTCCCTGCATCCTTAAATGTCTCCAGTTGTCCCGAGATCTCTATAACTGTCTCCTTGGTGCATTTAAACCCCTGTTTCTCCCTGTCCTCATTGTCTGTTGTCTTCATCTCCGTTATCAGTCATCATAATTTTACCATCTCTGTGCAAGTCTGCAAATTTCTTTATTAAATCATAAGATTCTTAAATTCATCAAGTCTCTCTGTGCCTGGGTCCTCATCACAAAACATGACATCACTGTTTTGTACATTTTAACACAATTTAATCCCCACATTTGTGAAAGAAAAGCAAAACACTTTTTTGAAAAGTCTGTAACAAAACCATCAAATCTGATCAAGGTTATTTAAATGCTGCAAAAGAAGAATGGATTGGAATAAAAAAAAAATACATATCCTAACCTTAATTACTGGGGGAGAATAATGAATGATGCTCATAGTGAGTAAAAAGTAAACTGAGTGCATTTTTGGACAGAGATTCACTTTTAATGTGTATGTATAATATAATACAGATACATAAAAAATACTCCCAAAACAATAAATTATTACAAATAAATTTTTACAAAATATTAATAAAAACTATAAAAATGGAGGCAACTTTGCCTGTGGTAGAATGTATACAATGTATGAAAAAATCTTTACTGCAGATACTAATTTTACTCATTTAATAATAATAAATTTGTGTTGTAAGATTTATGACTTTCATGCTTTCATAGTGGTACTTGGGAGAGCTTGACATTTTTATCAGGTGGTACACACTGTAAAAAGTGTGAGAAACACTGATAAGTGTATGTGTGCTTTTAGAAAACATTTAAAGCTGCAGTATTTTGAAACAAGCTAGCTTAAAACATTTTTAGAATATAAACAGAGCATCTGCTTCTCTTTACAGCTCCTCACTCCACCAGGGCTGTTTGGCTCTTTCTGATAGTGTGCAAATGTGATGTATGTAATGCAGCAGACATACAGACAGCTGGACAGTCCAAAAGTTGGCCTACCTATTACTGGCTGAGGTTTTAGTAGAGTTGTGGCTGAACTACATAAAAATATATCATTAATTTTAATCTCCCCAATCAATTATAATGTTATGTTGGAATGTTGTTAAAGAGGGTCAAAAATGTTTCAACCCAGTTTGTTTTGCAGATTCTGTATAGCAGCTTTAATATAGGGAGGACACAACTTCCAGATTGTGTAAGTAAAATCAGGTTTCTTCTCTTTGTCAGTTTAACAGTTTCTGTTGTGCCTGTCACTGTTCCCTGTCTGTTTTCTTACCTGGTTCTTCCTGACCTTGTACTTTCTCCTCACATTCCCCTCTTTCCTCTCTCCCTCTTTGGACTAACAATCATACACAAATAGATTATATTCAATTAGATGAAAAATTACATTAAAATGAACAAAAATACTATTAAGATCACTAACAAAAAGTCCTCTCTCAGTGTACTTTCAACCAAAAGGAAAATAACTAAACCACATGAACAACCAATACAAGATATAAACATTGAAACACTGATCCAACATTATTCTTGATTTACGGACCATTTGATTTTACACTTTTACCTGAATGTGGCTCCTTTTTTTGAAAAAACTTCCTTATATCCATTATGAACCTAGCTGTCTCTCTGTACACACACACACACACACACACACACACACACACACACACACACAACAGGAGTTATAAGGTTAATGGGCATCCAGTCAGTTAGCTAGTTAGTATCCATTTCAAACAGGACAGTGGTAACAACAGTAGGCTATGGACAATTTTAAGTTTTAGATTTTAAATAGGTTATATACATTTCAATGGGAGCAACACGATGGTCAAATGTCGCTGAATTTACTACAGAGCAGGACGGATTATAGGGTAGCAAACATCGTGGGAAAACACGTTCTCAACACTGCAGGTTACCTGGTGTAATGCTTTTCAGCTAAAAAGAAACATGGTCTGACTCCTACCTAACTATATAAAGAGTAACTGAAGGTTAAATGCAGCTAATATGTCCTGTTTTAAGCCAGGCACTTACACCTCCGCTCCGCTGCGTCTCAGCCAACATCGCTCTGGCAGCAAGAGCGCTAGAGCCAGAGCAGGGGAGAGCTGGAACAACCCATTTTGGAAGGGGGGAGGGGTTATGTATACTTTTGTTGTTAAAATCTTACGTCTCAACCAAGTACTGAATGCTTTTTATATTTTTAGTAGTGTGTCACACAAACAGCAAATATTGTCAAAAAAAAAGGAAGAAATCTTTGGGGGTGCTTTGATTCATTTTGGGGGTGCTGAAGCACCCCCAAAAATGGGCTAAAATCGCCCCTGGTCAAAGATATGTGTCTTTTTTCACGTCACGCTGTGCGCACGTTATTGCTTACATGAGAGGAATTGCAGAATGGCAGATAGTCAGATTAACAGTATTTTGTCTCTATCTTCAGGTTTTACATATAAACACGCAGTTACTGTCCTTTCATTTACAAAGTCAGAGGCGTCACGGTGTAATTATTTTACATGTAGTTGTTTTTTTCCTGTGTAATAATATTCAACATTGCTATCAATACATTTTTTTTTTTTTTTAAATGCCTCTCTGTGCAAAATGGGTTTAAAAACATTAACAGCTGTGGGATACTGTTTGTCTGTGATTTGAACCGGGGAACAAATCGTGGCAGGATCGGCCTGATATTATTTGTATCCCACTGTAACTTTACTGTATAAAGAGCAAACATCTCCAAAATGTCAGGAGTAGTTAGTCATTACAACAAGTGTTTGTGAACTAAAAATCAAGAATGTGGAATACTGTTTGTCCATGATTTGAAGAGCCCAGCGCTTGCTCCCGACGGAGGGAAAACCAATTTTGCAGGGGAGACCTACCTCGGCACTTGTGCAGGTGAAGCCAAAGGAAGATATGCTTCACCATATTTTCTTGTCTTTGGCTTAGGATAAAGTTGGTTTGGAAGCATATTCAGCGATGCTTCATCTCCTGCTTTGCGTTTGTGTGGGCGCCCCGTGCCAGCAGTGTCCAAGCGTTGTTTTGTTTTTTCCCTTTTCATGCCGCGCCCCCCCTGCAATGGCTCTGCGCCCCCCCTAGGGAGCGGGCCCCACACTTTGGGAAGGTCTGACATAACCTCTGCCAGGGAGGTTGTTAGTGTTTGCATCTGTGCCTGATATTCTGTCTTATTGTCTGTAAATAGGATAACTCAAAACTTTTTTAATGAATTCAGATACAAAAATAAAAAATAAAAAAAACCTTGTGGGGGCGTAGTGTGGGCTCATGTGACCAATCCGTTTGATTTCACCCAACATCCACAGAGGTCTTCAAGGTGAGTGTCATGATCTGTTGGTCAAAAATTGACAAAAAGCCTTATAATTTAGGAAGTATGACTCTTAAAAGTGTGCTGTTTATTGTCATCATGTAGAAAGTAGTGTATAAACATATGTCACATTTGACCTGTGACCTCTCCATTAATAAATTGATCTGAAGGTCGAAGTGCTAGTAATGCCATATAGAGCTATTTAAAACCATGTTTCTTACTCACATGAAAACCAAAATAGTTCCAAACGCCAGATCTGAATGAGGGTGGGGGAGGTTCAATTTGCCATGTTGCAACTAGCCTAGCTTCTGTCTCGCTAGCTTGCCCTGCCCTCAGTGAATCTGTGTTCGACTACTCCGCCTAGGCTGCACTGTCGAGCGCAGATCCACTGAGCGCTCAACACAAACAGCATCGTCAGAAGGAAAGTTGATAAAATAAATTAAAAATGTTGTATTGTTCGATACATATGCGTACCGAACCGAAAGCACTGTATCGAACGGTTCAATATCGATACGAGTATCGTTGCACCCCTAATATATATATATATATATGCAATGATACACAAAATTCACGGTTAGGTTCGGTTCGATACTTTGGTGTCACAGTTCGATATTTTTTCGATAAAAAAAAATGTTCATGCCTTTTGAATTTGTCATTTATTAAATTGACAAAACTATATATATAAATAAATATATATATAAATAAATAAAATATGGATGAATAGGAATACCTGTGGATTGCACGTTTGAGTGAGTCTATTGCACAGTCGAATATAAGAAGAAATATTGTGAATATTGCACAGTGTAAAAAAACCCACTACAGCTCAGTTGTTCCCGCTCTTCTTTGTCCCCCTGGTCGTCTCACCTGGAGCTCACGTTTCTAGTTCATGTCATCGTGACAAAAGATTGTTAAAAATAGTTAAAAGACATCCATGAATGCACAGCTAACTGCTCTTCAACCTTATAAAGATTAACGTGCATTTTGATTATGAACCACTTTTACAAAACCAAAAGCTTCAATGTGTTTAGTGATTTATATGTCTAAAAAAACAGGTTCAGTTTGTACCTGAGAGAGCGGCTTGGTGGCGCTGAATTATATTTCCAATAGAAACACAATTTCATATGTTGTAGTAACAACATACTGCCACAAGATGGCACCCTAGGCCTACTTTACCATGCTGTTTCAGTAAAAAAGACAAAGTGACAGAGCCTTGAAAGAGTGACAGAGACACTTTTTATGAACTCATCTGTAATGTGTCACCTTTTCTGTAGAATGAAGAAGTGCTTCCCTTCTTTTAAAGTAAATACAGGCTTACAAAGATCCTCTAAACATGTTTCTGAAATAATCCTAAACACAATCATTAAATCAAAAATGCAAGAAACTATTTATTTAGTCACTGTTCTTCACTTAATTACTGAACTTATTAAAAAAATAAACAAATACTTTTTTCTTTTTTTAAAGAGACGTTTCTGCTGTGACTTCACTGTGGTTTGTATGTGCAGGCAGGAGTGTGACATCTCAGAACAGCAGAGGATTGTCGAGCACGGCCACTCCTGCTGCGACGCCCCCGTCTGAGTGTTCTGAGCTCTTGGTCCTCAGCAGATGGCCCACACACTCATTTGTCACCATGTCTTTACCCTGCCTGTAAGAAAACAAAGAAAAGGCTAACATTAGAAACAACCACTACATTGGGAATCTGCAAATACTTCTAAAAAAACAGCCACAAACAAAATGAGTTTAATATCAATGTAGTAGTGGTCACATACCTTACATATGCTCCAAACACTCCCAGTTCACTGAGACAGTTGCTTATTTTCAGGGGGCTGCCTTGTTTCATCAGGTAGTTCCTTACAGGGGTTGGATGGATTTTATCCATCAGAATATAGGCTGTACGCTCGGTACTCTCCTTCACTTGTTCCAGGACCTGGCAGATCTCTGATCCATAAAAGTTGTTACCTAGAAAAACAATACTACACTTAAGTACAGATAAAATGGACATGGCTAGATAGGAATTATTTCACATTAGCAGATAAAACCCCTTTTTAAAATTAGTGAAAAGAAAGTTTAGTTTTACCCAGGGAACCACACCTGGCTACACTCGGCCAGTCTGACAGTCATATGGAGAGATCTTTATTTGGCTGGGTTTTTTCCTACTTATGTTGGCTAATGCTAGCCTGCTTGCTAGTACAAGCAAGTTGCTACATATTTAGAATAAAAAAATATTAAACAAATACTGCCTCAAGTAGTCTTTCTTTCAGATGCTCCCTTTAGGGGTTGCCACAGCGGATCATCTGCCCCTTTGTCATGCTATCCCTAACATTCTCCTCTGTCACACCAACCCTGTGCATGTCCTCCTTCACCACATCCATCAATCTCTTTGGTTCTTCGCTTCCTCCTGCCTGGCAGCTCCATCTTCAGCTCTGCTACCTCCAGCCCAGCCTTCTGTCTTTTTGTCAATGCCATTGTCACCAAACCATACATCATAGCAGGCCTCACTGCCATCTTGTAATCCTTCCCTTTCACTCTTGCTGCTATCCTTCTGTCACAAATCCCCTCTGACACTTGTCTCCACCCACTCCACCCTGCCTGCACCCAACTCTTTACTTCTCTTGTGTGCTGTCTGTTGCTGTGGATAGTTGACCCCAAGTATTACATCTGATCTACCTTCACTATCTCTACTTCTTGTATCTCCACCATTATACCTGCCTCCCTCTGACTCACATACATGTATTCTGTCTCACGTCAGCTGACTTTCCTTCACCTTCTCTCCAGAGAATCTGTTGTGCTCTTTTCAGCACGAAGCCAAACTCCTGCTCACTGATCGTCACCTCTTTTTCACCTAGTCTCAGCAACTTTGTCCCACAGCTTCTTGATTTATCCTTGTACAGTAACTATCCTGTAGTTACTACAGCTTTGCACATCTGTCTTGTTCTTGAAAATCAGCAGCAGCACACCTCTCCATTCCTCGGGGATCCTCTCAGTCTCTGTTAAACGGTCTGGTCAGGTTGCCCTCTCGTCTAACTCCCCTCCTCCATCCTCCTCTCTCTTTCATTTTCTACATTCATCAGCTCCTCAAAGTTCTCCTTCCAGTTCATGTATAAAATTACTGCTAAAATAGCTCATATGAACCCTGATACTGAACTATGTATTTATCAAAACAAATGATCTGATATTACAAAGAAAACTAATGATTGCTTTTTACAGTATTAGCCCAGAGTGATGTAAGGCAGGGTGGTTAGTCAGCCATAACTTGCTAACTTGTATCTAGTAGCTTTTTCACATCCTGATCAATGTTGTTGTCAAGTGTGTCTCGTATACACTATTATCTCAGTCACAGTACAGCATGCATGAATCACAGTAGATACACAGTAACGCAAAACAGCAGGCAGCCATGTATGTGTCGTCACTGTTTTGACGGAGGCTAGCTCATACATGGAATGCAAGCAAATGCTGCACGTGTGTGCAGATCCATGCACTGCTTAAACTTCCCGAGTTTAACAAATGGTGAGAAACCAACACAAGTTCCATCATTTGCTTCTGGTGTTAACATCAAGTGTGCTTTATTAAAAAGTTCAGTTTACCTCCTCCTTCTCGCTGAGGCTTCAAGACAAACCGCTCTGGTGCTGCCAAGGCCATTGACACTGTTTTGTCCCCCTCTGGACCCTGTAGACGAGCACAACCACAGAGAAATAAATGAGAGGAATAAAATGTGAATGATATTGCTTACACTGAACATCAACACCCAGGTGAGGATTATCTAATGCCAAACTTTCCAAACAATGAAAAAATCGTGTGCTTTTTCTCACCATGTCTAGAGTGTAGAGGCCGGCGAACGTCGCTCGGATCTGCTGCACAGCTTGAGGCTGGTCCGGGAAGAACCTCTCCAGGACTCCAGGTCTGGCGAGCACTTGCTGAACCTTCTTGGTACCAGCCAGCTGAGTGCTGATATCTGGACACTTCACAGCTCGAGAGCGCTCCATGAGGAGACGAGCATCCCAGCTCTGCAATTGAAAACAGACAATGAATTCTCTGCTTGTCTTTTTATCATTAGATGATTTTCCAGCATAAAACAGCCTCTACCATTTCACTAACTCTTGGAATCTTATTTCACTGCTGCTAATAACGTTTTACACACTGTCGCAGGTTTTTTAGCTTTGTTCGTTCAGACTTTCTCGTGGTTGAGATTCCTGACAAAACAGCCAGCACACCGACCAGCAGATCGTGACAATAGTTGGTTTATATTACGCTGAGATTTGACAGACAGAGACAGAAGAATGAAGGAGAACAACACAGACTCACGCTATCAAAGAGAACCTGGACAGCAGTTTGGCTTAAATTTGCAAACTGTTTTAACTCGTTATGTCCAATTAAGTGTTGGTTCCAGGGTGCTCGCCAGTTTTCCTTCACTTCCTGTTCCTGCCTGCAGAATTAACACACAGCTGCATGTATCTACACACAATGTTGCAGAGAACATTGTGGCTCAAGAGTTGGCAGTTTGTCTTGTAATCGGAAGGTTGCCGGTTCGAGCCCCGGCACCAACAGTCTCGGTCACCTACTGGTTGCCTACCGCCTACTAGTGGTGGTCAGAGTGCCCGGTGGCACGGCAGCCTCGCCTCTGTCAGTGCGGCTACAATGTAGCTTGCCATTACCAGTGTGTGAATGTGTGTGTGAATGACTGAATGTAGTGTAAAGCGCTATACAAATACAGGCTATTTACCATCTAATCACCCATTCAGGCTGACACAGCGACAGGTCTGTTGTCACTTATATCAGCCAATCAGGGCTAGACTTGGTGTTGCTAGGCAGGGAAAGAAATAAACTGGATGATAATGACGTTCCAGTTTCTCATGAATACGAATCATTTTAAGTAAGTCTGCATGTTGCATGTTTCTAACTAAACTCTAATGTAATCTTCCATTCTGTGTGCAAATCAAAAGTTGGACCTGTTCAGAAGGGTAGTTGTTAGGCATGTAACCATTCCTGAAATACACCACGGCGACCTCTTTGCCGTCCCTGAAGTGAAAGCGACATAAAAGACACATTAAAGACCACTGCTATGCGTAACACATAGTTTTTGTTTGAGAATGATACACTTAAATAATGTGTCAGTGCATTGTGAGCTGACAGAAATCGACTTACACAAAAAGCCTCTTGTCCTGATCAAGGGAGCCTGCTTTAAAGACATCTTCAAACCGCAGTCTTATTACGTGAATGTTTCTGAAACACGGCATGTTGGTGAAAAGCACAACTCTTCAAATGCTTTAAGATAATGTTTTAACTTCCACACAAAGAAAACATGCAGGTATGAGAGCTCTAACCCTTCACATGTAACACCTACCTCTTCCAAAGTTCATACTCAACGAATCGCTGATCAAAGATATTTCTCTGGACGTCTTCCACCAAGAACACGACGACTGCTCTGCAACGACAACAACTGCACCTCAAAATTTCTGGACTTTTGGTTCTCACGGTTTTAATTTTAACTGAAATGATTTGCTTTTTGGTGCCCCATACTACCAAAACTGTCACTGGCCTTTGTTGTCCTGAAGAAATGTTTGTAATATTATGATGCACTGAGCAACCACACCAGCAGAAGCAGTGTTTGAATGTACATTTCCACTGGCAAGATGTTTTATTCTGGATATACTAATTAATTCATCATGTATGGTGACATAATTAGACCAAGTGAATAAAGCAAAAAGCAATCAACACCATGTCTGGCATGTACTTGATGATTGTACTTCATTCTTACTTCTCTGATCCATAGAGCTCCCAGGCTTTGGCAATAGCCCTGGCCAGACCAGCTGCAGGATTATTATCCAGGATACGCTCGCTCTCCTCCAGCCTGCCGGCCATCTTCAGGATATGTCTGTCAAGCAAGATTGTAAGCACTCTCAGCAAACCTAATCACAGCACATTATGCATCATTATTTCCTGACCATGCCTCGAACAATCCAGTCTCACTCTCCCTCATTCAACTTAAATAAAGATTGTAAATAAAAGATGGACACAGCCACCACCATTCCATCCCCCAGTCATTAGCAAAGTTGCGCTGTGACGCCTTAAGATGAGCATTTTCGCTGCCATCATCTTGCCACCTTGAAACTGATAAACTGTGGGAAACTGTACAGCCATAGGCTAGCAACTTGTCAATCAATCCTGCCTTATATAGTCTATATTAAATTAACTTTATATTGTATTTAATAAGACATGACATTAATGAGCCTATAAACTCATAACAGGGGCATTTTCATGTAGACGTCTACACAACGGAATATCTTTCACAACCACAAGAGGCGCCCCCTCTTGGCCATTGAAAAGAATGCAGATTAAAAGAACTTCTGCAGTGGCTTCATTTTTCAGACACAAAGGCTATGTCTATCTTTTATACAGGGTGGGCCATTTATATGGATACACCGTAATAACATGGGAATGGTTGGTGATATTAAAGTCCTGTTTGTGGCACATTAGTATATGTGAGGGGGCAAACTCCTCAAGATGGGTGGTGACCATTGTGGCCATTTAGAAGTCGGCCATCTTGGATACAACTTTTCAATAGGAAGAGGGCCATGTGACACATCAAACTTATTGGTAATGTCACAAGAAAAACAATGGTGTGCTTGGTTTCAACGTAACTTTATTCTTTCATGAGTTATTTACAAGTTTCTGACCACTTATAAAATGTGTTCAATGTGCTGCCCATTGTGTTGGATTGTCAATGCAACCCTCTTCTCTTCACACACTGATAGCAACACTGCAGGAGAAATGGCAGCACAGGCATCCAGTATCTGTAGTTTCAGGTGCTTTTTCAAGATAAAAGTCTAAGGGGGTCAGATCGGGAGACCAATCCACTTTCCAGGAAACTGTTCATCTAGGAATGCTCGGACCTGGCACCCATAATGTGGTGGTGCACCATCTTGCTGGAAAAACTCAGGGAACGTGCCAGCTTCAGTGCATAAAGAGGGAAACACATCATCATGTAGCAATTTCAAATATCCAGTGGCCTTGAGGTTTCCATTGATGAAGAATGGACCCACTATCGTTGTACCCCATATACCCCACCAAACCATCACTTTTGTTGTTCCAACAGTCTTGGAGGGATCCATCCAATGTGGGTTAGTGTCAGACCAATTGCGGTGGTTTTGTTTGTTAACTTCACCATTCACATAAAAGTTTGCTTCATCACTGAACAAAATCTTCTGCGTGAACTGAGGGTCCTGTTCCAATTTTTGTTTTGCCCATTCTGCAAATTCTGTGCGCCGATCTGGGTCATCCTCATTGAGATGCTGCAGTAGGTGGAGTTTGTAAGGGTGCCATTTGTGAGTAGCTAATATCCGCCGAAGGGATGTTCGACTAATGCCACTCTCCAGTGACATGCGGCGAGTGCTACGCTGTGGGCTCTTGCTGAATGAAGCTAGGACAGCCACTGATGTTTCTTCATCAGTGACAGTTTTCTTGCGTCCACATTTTGGCAAATCCAACACTGAACCAGTTTCACAAAACTTAGCAAGCAGTTTGCTAACTGTAGCATGGGAGATGGGTGGTCTCGTAGGGAGTCTTGCATTGAAATCTGCTGAAATGACCCGGTTACTGCGTTCACCAGATATTAACGCAATTTCAATCTGCTCCTCACGTGTTAACCTCTTTGACACGTCAATGGCTGTGAACTAAGAGAAACTTGTAAATAACTCATGAAAGAATAAAGTTACGTTGAAACCAAGCACACCATTGTTTTTCTTGTGACATTACCAATAAGTTTGATGTGTCACATGGCCCTCTTCCTATTGAAAAGTTGTATCCAAGATGGCCGACTTCTAAATGGCCACCATGGGTCACCACCCATCTTGAGGAGTTTGCCCCCTCACATATACTAATGTGCCACAAACAGGACTTTAATATCACCAACCATTCCCATGTTATTACGGTGTATCAATTTAAATGGCCCACCCTGTAGATTGTTTATAGCTGTATTAAATCCCAAACCTACTGACAGCAAAGCAAAGAGATTGGTGTCAACTGAAGGGGAAATAAAGGAATGTGGGGTTTTTATTTATCTTTTTTTAAAAATAAGGTAAAGCAGCTGTGTGAAACGGTGGCTATAAAGATGACAGTAAATATATTTGAAGGTCTTGGCCAACATGATCACTCTTACTGCTGAGTTCTAGTGGCTAACCTACAGAATATGGGGGACACATAAATGACCTGCTTACCTGTGTACATCTGGCGTGCGCGATGAAAGGCCTCCGAAACTGGCAGCAATGGTGTTGATCTCTATCTGCTTTAGCGAAGGCGTGTCATTCTCTCTCTGGTCCAGCATGTAGTCAGACCGATTGAGACCCAACACAATGGACTGTAACAAAGGCAAAGAATCCCAGCTGCAGCATTTGGTCACTTTATAATCCATTAATAGGTTTTTATGGTCCCAGCTACACTGTTGTAAGAACCTAATGGTTTTCTTCATTCTATGCAACAGCAGATCTAAAGATGTCACAGAGTTTTAGAAAATTGTGAAGAACTTTGTCAAGCAATAAAGCAGAACAGCTGATAATTGAAGCAAGATTTTAGTTTTAGCCAAAATATAGCTTTTGCCTCTCACCCCTCTCCTCCCTGTCGTTCCCTGTCTTTCTTTCTCATAAGAAATCTCTCAGGATTTAATGGCTAGCATACGAAGCCCAAAGAGAAAAGAGCCTGCATCATCAATCCATTTCCAACTTTTTAAAAAAATTCCCTCCAAAAATGGCCCCAAAAGAAGCCAGATAGAAAGGTTTTCATGGTGAAAACACACAGTGGTGCAGGTAACCCAAAACAGCCAACACCACAAAGGAACAGATAGGCTGAAAAATCATTCCTGTAAACGTTAACACAACCTCACACCTGCAGTGATGACCCAAGATGTTCATTCTACAAATACTCTATTTGAAATCCAATCTTCCTTAACTAGAAACTGTTTGAGTTTTTTATACACTCTTTCTTTTCACTACTTTTGAATCCTTATTGAGTGCAAGCAAACAGCTTTGTTGGATTTAGCAACACACCAAGGCCTTAGAGCCCAAACAGCTCAAGTAAAATGATGATGGTAAATGGAATGGTAATTATGCAGCACTTTGCTCTAACTGAAAGGAGCTTTTTACTGCAAACCCTATTCACCCAATCACACAAACGCATCCAAACTGCCTTGTCTAACTTAGCACACACTGGATGCACTGGGGGAAACTCTGGGTTCAGCATTTTGCCTAAGAAAACTGGAATCTGGACAAACTGGGTAATCAATCCGCCAACCTTCCAACTGGCAGACTCTGCCTCCTGAGCTCCCCCTAACACCAGTGTCATCGCGGCTGTGCTGACGTACCTGTGACCTGCCTTCTTTAAGGATCTGTTGGTGGATTTTGAACAACCTTGCAGTGAAATCATCCACAGCGATGGTGCTGTAAACAGACACTTTGTTAAAATCTTGTCAGCAGGTTTTTCATCACAGTGTATTCATTTTGAATTAAACTAACAGGTCATTTGAAGACAGACTTCAGAGACTGTGACAATAATGAGTTTTTTTCTTCCAAACCACATACATGAGGTCATAATGCATCCTACCTAGCCAAAGCTTCTTGTAGGAAGTCTGCATCCTGACTAATCTTGTCCACCAGGGTGTTGTAGTGTGTTTGCACTGCCAGAGCCTGGGAGAATACAGCTTTGGGTACAGGTGTGGGGAACAGTGTGAATGGAGCAAAGGAGACCACCTGAAAAACAAGATGTAAAATGTGAGGAAAAAATGTGAGAGGCTAGTGCGTCGTAGCTGCTCACTTTTTTAGTTAGTCCCTCAAAGGGGGCGGGGATGGTAACAGTCGTCTCCATAAGAGCCCATTGGTGAGCAGTGAGATAGTCAGGGAGTTCATGCTCGGACACGCCCAGCACTCGCTTTTGCTCAATGAGGGACTGGAGCATGTAATACCTCGTCTGTACGTCCTGCTGCAGTCTTTTTATTGGCTGGTTGAGCTGTCCCTGAATGTCCTCGAGGCGGGAGTAGGCTAAGGCGGAATGTTTAAAATGCCAAACTATTTTCCGTCCCACTGCTATAGCATCAGCTATGCTCCTCTGTGCTAATAAGCATGGGTAAATAAGTGTGGGTAAACTCTTTGTACTCGTTGTCGTGTTGGGATTTTGGTGCTTGATTAAATTACTTGTGTTAAATGTGCTACCTTTTGAGCCTCCTCTGGACAATTTCGCTGAGCACAATTTGCAGTCCGCCTTTGTTTTCCCGTCTTCGTTCACTTTGAAATAGTTCCACACGGCTGACTTGTCTCGCCTGCCCTTCTCTCAGCTCTGAGCTGCAGCCGGGGCCTGGGGGCGGGCACTCGGCGCCTGTGATTAACCCCTTACATGCCGCTCAAACATAGACAGGTCTCAGACCGTGGTATCAGTATCAGGGGACTTTTAACGAGTACGAGTACTTTAGAAAATGTGGTATCGAGGCCGATAGGCTTAAACTAGGGATGCACCGATACCAATACTGGTATCGGTGCATCCCTAGTTTAAGCATTTATTTAAAGTATAACTACTTCACTACTTTGCTCATGGCCATTCAATCACATTCAGCTAAAACTGGACAAACAGATTAAATCAGTTGTTAAGGTCAGTCTCATTCAGTTCGGTATGACTGAATTAACCCTTTGTTTTAAAGACCTGCAATTGGTCATACGCTATATTCCCAAAAGTCTCCGTCTGGCGATCCGATGGACGACTCTGGGTTTGTCCATTGCCAGGAAAACTGTGCATTGGTCTTGTTACAGATTCAAATATTGGGGATGGATACAAGAGGAAAACCAAAATAATCACACCGGTCCGGCCGGTTTGAGTCAAACGATGATTTAATGAACACACGCGTGGGAGATGGACACCATAGAGCAGACAGCATCAGATCTCAAAATGGTGGAGCCTTGATCAAACTGTTATAGCCTCTAGTGGCCCCCACCTAATCATAAAAGCCTAAACATTCACATTCTTTCTCTCACACAGCGCCTAAGCTACGACCTTGGCTCCCTGTTTATCTGCTCCTGCTGAGATGGGGCAGTATGCTCTGTTCTCTTCCAATCAGACAAATAAGACGATGACTTTCTGCAAACAGTATTTCTTATAACTCAGCCGTATAATGCATCATAAAACAATATCATTCATTCACAATAAATCAGCAGTCTAATGTAATGCAAATCAGTTTAACAAATGTAATAGTTATCACCTTCTTCTAATTCAGGAGAATAATGCAAACTAAAACTACATAGTAATTCACAATCTTTAATTAGGGGTCTAACATGGCATAAAATAATATTATAATCCCACAGTCTTAATATGACATCTATTACACGTTTGCAGCTGGTCTAAAATACTGTAGGTTACCTATTAATGGCTAAAGAGAAGCAAGACCAGATTCCTGAAATTTTAGCCTCCCTTCACTGGTTACCTGTTTGTTTAAGAATCAGTCAGTCAACATGTTCCCAGTAGTTCCATAATCCAAAAGCAACAATGGAACGTGCTTTGTTACGTGGCTTCACTAAACCTAACACCAGGAAAAGTATAATTTTACAAATATACACTACATGTTACAAATATGTAGCGTCTTCCCCTGAATGAATATTTTGAGGAAATGTATTCTCATGGTCTGTAGCTTTACTCTTTCAGGTGCAGTTGTTGGGTGGGGCAAGAACGAATATAATAAGACGATTCAAAATCATACATGAGCAGACTTGCAAATTTTATACGAGTTTCACAAGTATACGTTCCCTCTTTAAGATTATATAACTATACTAACAATTATCCAACAATGAAAAACCAGTGAAAGTGCTTCTAGCAAACTGAAATGTGTTCTATGGATACATGTAAATGGTAAATGGACTGTTTCTTATATGGTGCTTTTCTACTCTACCTAAGCACCGAAAGTACTTTATACAACTTGCCTCATTCACCCATTCACACCCATTCATACGGGCACTTTTTTATATACTTTTTATATGTGTTTTCTATCTAACATTCACACACATTCACACAACCTGTGGATAGTATCTTGCCCAGTGACATTTGGCATGCAGACTGGAGCAGCCAGCCACGATCAATGACCTGCTCTACCTCCTGACCTACACCCACCCCTCAATGCTACAACCGCTACATGCTACATGTGTGTATAATTCGCACCTCAGATGAGTTGGGGGTCTCCTGGAGCCTCATTAGGACACCCTGTGTAACAGCTGAGTCTTTTGCCCCCTCTGCCAATTTTTTTATCAAAGCCGAGTTCATCAGCATCTCGTCTGGTATCCCCTGCGCCATTGTCATTCACCTGAAGTAGGATAACCAAATAAGATTACTATTACTGCTAACGTTATTACCGCAGTGTTTACTCATCACTTAAATTTCCTAAACTGCTTTAAATGATACACATATACATATACACAATACACAAGCGTAAATACTAAAATAAATTATATTTAAATAACAATAATTACAATGAAACACGTCATACATCGATAATAACATTAAACAATACATTAAATATTTTATTTTCTGTAATAATCGTGTTATAGGATAGTTTATAACATCAAAACAACACGTGTGGCTAACTTACCTGCTTAAGTTTTAACCAGGTCGTTTAACACCGTCTGTTAGCAGTCACCGGTAGTAGAAGCTAGTTAGCTATCAACCTAGAAGGTTCCCTTGGACTGTGCTCTCATCAAATACTTTCACACTTATGCAGAGAGCGATTAAGACTGCCACCCTTTACCTTCCACGGTGCATCACAACAGGGCCGTGCAGAGAGGTTTAAAGGGGCGGGTGCTCAAAGTTAAAAAGGGGCAATTGAACCAGGCTGAATAACAACAACAACACACATTCATCAAGAATCTAATATGGGCAACAAGGCAAAGTAAACGTAGCCGATGTTTTACCTGATGGGTACAATGTTGCTGTTGAGGGGTTGCTGCTGCTCCTGCTGCTGATAGTGCTGGAGGGCAGGGCTGTGCTGGTCTGAGACTGTAGACATTAAAAAGTCCATAGGAGAGATGGTAGCTGATTAAACAAGTGTCATGAGATAATAACAAAATGCAAAGATTGGTGACAGCGCTTGGAACCATAAGGCAACAAAAAACTGTGAGAAATAATTTAGGCTCTGCCTGTGAATCACTCTTTGCTTCTCTTCTTCCTTCCATCCCATCATTTCATATATCACTCTCCACTTGCTGTCTATCTGAGAACAAAGCACAACCTGCTATTGCAATAAACTATAATCTAATTATCCACACCTAACAACTCAGCACTTAATCTATAATAAAATGATGACAGAAAAATGTTATAGCACTGCCTTTAGTAGCCTCACACAGCTCCTACTGTTTCCTCCTCATGTCCTTACCAGCCATGTCTGGACAATGTCATATCATGAGTAATAATTGTTTTTTAAAAATCCATCTAAATGAAACACACACATGCACGCACACACAGTGACATTTTAGACCTTCTTCAGAATACTGTATATACTATGGGCATCACTGTGCTGATCCAGAATCCTTACATTACTGTTTATTACTAGAGCTACAATAATAAAGCAATGAGGAGGGGGAAGTAATAAATATGAAATAATGTCATTATGATGATTCCATTTGTTTCACTATCCACTCTGTGCAGGGGCAAAGCTTATTACATTTTTAAACTGTAGAGATACAATAATTTTACTGCTGTAAAATCCAAATTTTGTCTTATTTAAAATATAAATCTAATATAATCTGCTTCTTAATGTATGTTCTTTAAAATACAGCGTGTGTTTTTTAATATATTATAATAATGCATAATTATGTGGACATGCATATTAGATCGTTTTTAGTAAAATATAATCCCCCCAGAAAGGCAGGAAAAGCCCGGAAACTTACTTTAAAACTAAATATGTTCCCTAAAACGGTGACAGAGCTGCAGACCCATGACAGCCTTACACAGGTAGCCAGCAGCTATGACCAGCACTACTTGTGCAGTTAATAAAAGGACAGGTAATGTTTGTTACGCTGTTGCACACACAGCACGCTCATTTGTTTCAGTTCATCAGTTGCAACAAGACAGCTTACCAACGTGTACGTAATAAGCTAATACTCCTGTGTGCTATACACTACAGTGTACGCTGTACACCTACTTACTGGTTTTGTCGCATCAGTCTGTGTCTCTGAGTTAATTTGTGTTTCTCCTACAGCTCCGGACTGCAAAATATGTGCGTGCTTTTTGTGAGCTCGGTCCCGGCTCGTAACCAGGACGATCATTGGTTAATGGTGATCATGTGACTGATGCAAGCCAGATCCTTTTATTTAGCAAAACTGTGATTAATAGTTAAATATTATTGTTGAGGGGCAAAGACAGGACTCCGCACGCACACACACATTAAAAAAAATAAATCATTTTTTTTTTAAAAGTTGCCTCAACAAAAGGGCACTTTGGGCACCCATCAGGAAAGGGGCGGGTGCTCAAGCCCCTCTAGCCCCCCCCTGCACGTGCCTGAACCTTATATAGAGCAGAGATACTTGACCAGTGTTGGGGAGTAATGGAATACATGTACCGCCGTTACGTATTTAAAATACAAAATATGAGTAACTGTATTCCGTTACAGTTACCGTTTAAAAAGGTGGTATTTAGAATACAGTTACTTTGTTGAAATAAATGGATTACACGGCTGCCCAGCCAGGCAAGATAAACTTTACTTGTCACAATGAGACTTCTTCCCTGTCTCTGTCAGTCCCTGCATCCTTAAATGTCTTCAGTTGTCCCGAGATCTCTATAACTGTCTCCTTGGTGCATTTAAACCCCTGTTTCTCCCTGTCCTCATCGTCTGCTGACTTCATCTCCGTTATCACTCATCATAATTTTACCATCTCTGTGCAAGTCTGCAAATTTCTTTATTAAATCATAAGATTCTTAAATTCATCAAGTCTCTCTGTGCCTGGGTCCTCGTCACAAAACATGACATCACTGTTTTGTACATTTTAACACAATTTAATCCCCACATTTGTGAAAGAAAAGCAAAACACTTTTTTGAAAAGTCTGTAACAAAACCATCAAATCTGATCAAGGTTATTTAAATGCTGCAAAAGAAGAATGGATTGGAATAAAAAAAAATACATATCCTAACCTTAATTACTGGGGGAGAATAATGAATGATGCTCATAGTGAGTAAAAAGTAAACTGAGTGCATTTTTGGACAGAGATTCACTTTTAATGTGTATGTATAATATAATACAGATACATAAAAAAATACTCCCAAAACAATAAATTATTACAAATAAATTATTACAAAATATTAATAAAAACTATAAAAATGGAGGCAACTTTGCCTGTGGTAGAATGTATACAATGTATGAAAAAATCTTTACTGCAGATACTAATTTTACTCATTTAATAATAATAATTTTGTGTTGTAAGATTTATGACTTTCATGCTTTCATAGTGGTACTTGGGAGAGCTTGACATTTTTATCAGGTGGTACACACTGTAAAAAGTGTGAGAAACACTGATAAGTGTATGTGTGCTTTTAGAAAACATTTAAAGCTGCAGTATTTTGAAACAAGCTAGCTTAAAACATTTTTAGAATATAAACAGAGCATCTGCTTCTCTTTACAGCTCCTCACTCCACCAGGGCTGTTTGGCTCTTTCTGATAGTGTGCAAATGTGATGTATGTAATGCAGCAGACATACAGACAGCTGGACAGTCCAAAAGCTGGCCTACCTATTACTGGCTGAGGTTTTAGTAGAGTTGTGGCTGAACTACATTAAAATTAATGATATATTTTTAATCTCCCCAATCAATTATAATGTTATGTTGGAATGTTGTTAAAGAGGGTCAAAAATGTTTCAACCCAGTTTGTTTTGCAGATTCTGTATAGCAGCTTTAATATAGGGAGGACACAACTTCCAGATTGTGTAAGTAAAATCAGGTTTCTTCTCTTTGTCAGTTTAACAGTTTCTGTTGTGCCTGTCACAACAGAAACTGAGCTGGAACAACCCATTTTGGAAGGGGGGAGCGGTTATGTATACTTTTGTTGTTAAAATCTTACGTCTCAACCAAGTACTGAATGCTTTTTATATTTTTAGTAGTGTGTCACACAAACAGCAAATATTGTCAAAAAAAAGGAAGAAATCTTTGGGGGCGAGTATGTGTCTTTTTTTCACGTCACGCTGTGCGCACGTTATTGCTTACATGAGAGGAATTGCAGAATGGCAGATAGTCAGATTAACAGTATTTTGTCTCTATCTTCAGGTTTTACACGCTTACATATAAACACGCAGTTACTGTCCTTCCATTTACAAAGTCAGAGGCGTCACGGTGTAATTATTTTACATGTAGTTGTTTTTTTCCTGTGTAATAATATTCAACATTGCTATCAATACATTTTTTTTAAAAAAAATGCCTCTCTGTGCAAAATGGGTTTAAAAACATTAACAGCTGTGGGATACTGTTTGTCCGTGATTTGAACCGGGGAACAAATCGTGGCAGGATCAGCCTGATATTATTTGTATCCCACTGTAACTTTACTGTATAAAGAGCAAACATCTCCAAAATGTCAGGAGTAGTTAGTCATTACAACAAGTGTTTGTGAACTAAAAATCAAGAATGTGGAATACTGTTTGTCCGTGATTTGAAGAGCCCAGCGCTTGCTCCTGACGCAGGGAAAACCAATTTTGCAGGGGAGACCTACCTCGGCACTTGTGCAGGTGAAGCCAAAGGAAGATATGCTTCACCATATTTTCTTGTCTTTGGCTTAGAATAAAGTTGGTTTGGAAGCATATTCAGCGATGCTTCATCTCCTGCTTTGCGTTTGTGTGGGCGCCCCGTGCCAGCAGTGTCCAAGCGTTGTTTTGTTTTTTCCCTTTTCATGCTGCGCTCCCCCTGCAATGGCTCTGCGCCCCCCCTAGGGGGCGGGCCCCACACTTTGGGAACGTCTGACATATCCTCTGCCAGGGAGGTTGTTAGTGTTTGCATCTGTGCCTGATATTCTGTCTTATTGTCTGTAAATAGGATAACTCAAAACTTTTTTTAATGAATTCAGATACAAAAATAAAAAATAAAAAAAACCTTGTGGGGGCGTAGTGTGGGCTCATGTGACCAATCCGTTTGATTTCACCCAACATCCACAGAGGTCTTCAAGGTCAGTGTCATGATCTGTTGGTCAAAAATTGACAAAAAGCCTTATAATTTAGGAAGTATGACTCTTAAAAGTGTGCTGTTTATTGTCATCATGTAGAAAGTAGTGTATATATGTCACATTTGACCTGTGACCTCTCCATTAATAAATTGATCTGAAGGTCGAAGTGCTAGTAATGCCATATAGAGCTATTTAAAACCATGTTTCTTACTGCCAGTTTGACAGCATATAGACATATGGGAACAATTTATTTAATTAAAATGAATTGAGTTTCTTATTTCCTTCTAACTGTCCCATCTTACTCTTGTTTTAGTTTTTTTTAATACATTTCCTGAAAAGTCCACAATTTTCAGATTAGATGAAACTTTATTAATCCCTCAGGTGAGTTCCTCCGGGAAATTCTCTTTCCAGTAGCACTGACAGAAGTTGCATGTTACAGATACAATCAAGGGGAATCAGAGCAGAATTTAAACATAAATATACCCCACACACAGACACACAGACAGGACTCCACACGCACACACACATTAAAAAAAATAAATAATTTTTTTTTAAAAGTTGCCTCAACAAAAGGGCACTTTGGGCACCCATCAGGAAAGGGGCAGGTGCTCAAGCCCCTCTAGCCCCCCCCCCCCCCCCCCCCCCGCACGTGCCTGAACCTTATATAGAGCAGAGATACTTGACCAGTGTTGGGGAGTAATGGAATACATGTACCGCCGTTACGTATTTAAAATACAAAATATGAGTAACTGTATTCCGTTACAGTTACCGTTTAAAAAGGTGGTATTTAGAATACAGTTACTTTGTTGAAATAAATGGATTACACGGCGGTACTTCCCTGTTTTATATTGTGGCGGGCAGGGGCGATTCTAGGATCAGAGCTTTGGGGGTGCTGAGCACCCAGAGAGCTGCCCAGCCAGGCAAGATAAACTTTACTTGTCACAATGAGACTTCTTCCCTGTCTCTGTCAGTCCCTGCATCCTTAAATGTCTCCAGTTGTCCCGAGATCTCTATAACTGTCTCCTTGGTGCATTTAAACCCCTGTTTCTCGCTGTCCTCATTGTCTGTTGTCTTCATCTCCGTTATCACTCATCATAATTTTACCATCTCTGTGCAAGTCTGCAAATTTCTTTATTAAATCATAAGATTCTTAAATTCATCAAGTCTCTCTGTGCCTGGGTCCTCGTCACAAAACATGACATCACTGTTTTGTACATTTTAACACAATTTAATCCCCACATTTGTGAAAGAAAAGCAAAACACTTTTTTGAAAAGTCTGTAACAAAACCATCAAATCAGATCAAGGTTATTTAAATGCTGCAAAAGAAGAATGGATTGGAATAAAAAAAAATACATATCCTAACCTTAATTACTGGGGGAGAATAATGAATGATGCTCATAGTGAGTAAAAAGTAAACTGAGTGCATTTTTGGACAGAGATTCACTTTTAATGTGTATGTATAATATAATACAGATACATAAAAAAATACTCCCAAAACAATAAATTATTACAAATAAATTATTACAAAATATTAATAAAAACTATAAAAATGGAGGCAACTTTGCCTGTGGTAGAATGTATACAATGTATGAAAAAATCTTTACTGCAGATACTAATTTTACTCATTTAATAATAATAATTTTGTGTTGTAAGATTTATGACTTTCATGCTTTCATAGTGGTACTTGGGAGAGCTTGACATTTTTATCAGGTGGTACACACTGTAAAAAGTGTGAGAAACACTGATAAGTGTATGTGTGCTTTTAGAAAACATTTAAAGCTGCAGTATTTTGAAACAAGCTAGCTTAAAACATTTTTAGAATATAAACAGAGCATCTGCTTCTCTTTACAGCTCCTCACTCCACCAGGGCTGTTTGGCTCTTTCTGATAGTGTGCAAATGTGATGTATGTAATGCAGCAGACATACAGACAGCTGGACAGTCCAAAAGCTGGCCTACCTATTACTGGCTGAGGTTTTAGTAGAGTTGTGGCTGAACTACATTAAAATTAATGATATATTTTTAATCTCCCCAATCAATTATAATGTTATGTTGGAATGTTGTTAAAGAGGGTCAAAAATGTTTCAACCCAGTTTGTTTTGCAGATTCTGTATAGCAGCTTTAATATAGGGAGGACACAACTTCCAGATTGTGTAAGTAAAATCAGGTTTCTTCTCTTTGTCAGTTTAACAGTTTCTGTTGTGCCTGTCACAACAGAAACTGAGCTGGAACAACCCATTTTGGAAGGGGGGAGCGGTTATGTATACTTTTGTTGTTAAAATCTTACGTCTCAACCAAGTACTGAATGCTTTTTATATTTTTAGTAGTGTGTCACACAAACAGCAAATATTGTCAAAAAAAAGGAAGAAATCTTTGGGGGCGAGTATGTGTCTTTTTTTCACGTCACGCTGTGCGCACGTTATTGCTTACATGAGAGGAATTGCAGAATGGCAGATAGTCAGATTAACAGTATTTTGTCTCTATCTTCAGGTTTTACACGCTTACATATAAACACGCAGTTACTGTCCTTCCATTTACAAAGTCAGAGGCGTCACGGTGTAATTATTTTACATGTAGTTGTTTTTTTCCTGTGTAATAATATTCAACATTGCTATCAATACATTTTTTTTAAAAAAAATGCCTCTCTGTGCAAAATGGGTTTAAAAACATAAACAGCTGTGGGATACTGTTTGTCCGTGATTTGAACCGGGGAACAAATCGTGGCAGGATCAGCCTGATATTATTTGTATCCCACTGTAACTTTACTGTATAAAGAGCAAACATCTCCAAAATGTCAGGAGTAGTTAGTCATTACAACAAGTGTTTGTGAACTAAAAATCAAGAATGTGGAATACTGTTTGTCCGTGATTTGAAGAGCCCAGCGCTTGCTCCTGACGCAGGGAAAACCAATTTTGCAGGGGAGACCTACCTCGGCACTTGTGCAGGTGAAGCCAAAGGAAGATATGCTTCACCATATTTTCTAGTCTTTGGCTTAGAATAAAGTTGGTTTGGAAGCATATTCAGCGATGCTTCATCTCCTGCTTTGCGTTTGTGTGGGCGCCCCGTGCCAGCAGTGTCCAAGCGTTGTTTTGTTTTTTCCCTTTTCATACTGCGCTCCCCCTGCAATGGCTCTGCGCCCCCCCTAGGGGGCGGGCCCCACACTTTGGGAACGTCTGACATAACCTCTGCCAGGGAGGTTGTTAGTGTTTGCATCTGTGCCTGATATTCTGTCTTATTGTCTGTAAATAGGATAACTCAAAACTTTTTTAATGAATTCAGATACAAAAATAAAAAAAACCTTGTGGGGGTGTAGTGTGGGCTCATGTGACCAATCCGTTTGATTTCACCCAACATCCACAGAGGTCTTCAAGGTCAGTGTCATGATCTGTTGGTCAAAAATTGACAAAAAGCCTTATAATTTAGGAAGTATGACTCTTAAAAGTGTGCTGTTTATTGTCATCATGTAGAAAGTAGTGTATAAACATATGTCACATTTGACCTGTGACCTCTCCATTAATAAATTGATCTGAAGGTCGAAGTGCTAGTAATGCCATATAGAGCTATTTAAAACCATGTTTCTTACTGCCAGTTTGACAGCATATAGACATATGGGAACAATTTATTTAATTAAAATGAATTGAGTTTCTTATTTCCTTCTAACTGTCCCATCTTACTCTTGTTTTAGTTTTTTTTAATACATTTCCTGAAAAGTCCACAATTTTCAGATTAGATGAAACTTTATTAATCCCTCAGGTGAGTTCCTCCGGGAAATTCTCTTTCCAGTAGCACTGACAGAAGTTGCATGTTACAGATACAATCAAGGGGAATCAGAGCAGAATTTAAACATAAATATACCCCACACACACACACAGACACACAGACAGGACTCCACACGCACACACACATTAAAAAAAATAAATAATTTTTTTTTAAAAGTTGCCTCAACAAAAGGGCACTTTGGGCACCCATCAGGAAAGGGGCAGGTGCTCAAGCCCCTCTAGCCCCCCCCGCACGTGCCTGAACCTTATATAGAGCAGAGATACTTGACCAGTGTTGGGGAGTAATGGAATACATGTACCGCCGTTACGTATTTAAAATACAAAATATGAGTAACTGTATTCCGTTACAGTTACCGTTTAAAAAGGTGGTATTTAGAATACAGTTACTTTGTTGAAATAAATGGATTACACGGCGGTACTTCCCTGTTTTATATTGTGGCGGGCAGGGGCGATTCTAGGATCAGAGCTTTGGGGGTGCTGAGCACCCAGAGAGCTGCCCAGCCAGGCAAGATAAACTTTACTTGTCACAATGAGACTTCTTCCCTGTCTCTGTCAGTCCCTGCATCCTTAAATGTCTCCAGTTGTCCCGAGATCTCTATAACTGTCTCCTTGGTGCATTTAAACCCCTGTTTCTCGCTGTCCTCATTGTCTGTTGTCTTCATCTCCGTTATCACTCATCATAATTTTACCATCTCTGTGCAAGTCTGCAAATTTCTTTATTAAATCATAAGATTCTTAAATTCATCAAGTCTCTCTGTGCCTGGGTCCTCGTCACAAAACATGACATCACTGTTTTGTACATTTTAACACAATTTAATCCCCACATTTGTGAAAGAAAAGCAAAACACTTTTTTGAAAAGTCTGTAACAAAACCATCAAATCAGATCAAGGTTATTTAAATGCTGCAAAAGAAGAATGGATTGGAATAAAAAAAAAATACATATCCTAACCTTAATTACTGGGGGAGAATAATGAATGATGCTCATAGTGAGTAAAAAGTAAACTGAGTGCATTTTTGGACAGAGATTCACTTTTAATGTGTATGTATAATATAATACAGATACATAAAAAAATACTCCCAAAACAATAAATTATTACAAATAAATTATTACAAAATATTAATAAAAACTATAAAAATGGAGGCAACTTTGCCTGTGGTAGAATGTATACAATGTATGAAAAAATCTTTACTGCAGATACTAATTTTACTCATTTAATAATAATAATTTTGTGTTGTAAGATTTATGACTTTCATGCTTTCATAGTGGTACTTGGGAGAGCTTGACATTTTTATCAGGTGGTACACACTGTAAAAAGTGTGAGAAACACTGATAAGTGTATGTGTGCTTTTAGAAAACATTTAAAGCTGCAGTATTTTGAAACAAGCTAGCTTAAAACATTTTTAGAATATAAACAGAGCATCTGCTTCTCTTTACAGCTCCTCACTCCACCAGGGCTGTTTGGCTCTTTCTGATAGTGTGCAAATGTGATGTATGTAATGCAGCAGACATACAGACAGCTGGACAGTCCAAAAGCTGGCCTACCTATTACTGGCTGAGGTTTTAGTAGAGTTGTGGCTGAACTACATTAAAATTAATGATATATTTTTAATCTCCCCAATCAATTATAATGTTATGTTGGAATGTTGTTAAAGAGGGTCAAAAATGTTTCAACCCAGTTTGTTTTGCAGATTCTGTATAGCAGCTTTAATATAGGGAGGACACAACTTCCAGATTGTGTAAGTAAAATCAGGTTTCTTCTCTTTGTCAGTTTAACAGTTTCTGTTGTGCCTGTCACAACAGAAACTGAGCTGGAACAACCCATTTTGGAAGGGGGGAGCGGTTATGTATACTTTTGTTGTTAAAATCTTACGTCTCAACCAAGTACTGAATGCTTTTTATATTTTTAGTAGTGTGTCACACAAACAGCAAATATTGTCAAAAAAAAGGAAGAAATCTTTGGGGGCGAGTATGTGTCTTTTTTTCACGTCACGCTGTGCGCACGTTATTGCTTACATGAGAGGAATTGCAGAATGGCAGATAGTCAGATTAACAGTATTTTGTCTCTATCTTCAGGTTTTACACGCTTACATATAAACACGCAGTTACTGTCCTTCCATTTACAAAGTCAGAGGCGTCACGGTGTAATTATTTTACATGTAGTTGTTTTTTTCCTGTGTAATAATATTCAACATTGCTATCAATACATTTTTTTTTTTAAAAAATGCCTCTCTGTGCAAAATGGGTTTAAAAACATAAACAGCTGTGGGATACTGTTTGTCCGTGATTTGAACCGGGGAACAAATCGTGGCAGGATCAGCCTGATATTATTTGTATCCCACTGTAACTTTACTGTATAAAGAGCAAACATCTCCAAAATGTCAGGAGTAGTTAGTCATTACAACAAGTGTTTGTGAACTAAAAATCAAGAATGTGGAATACTGTTTGTCCGTGATTTGAAGAGCCCAGCGCTTGCTCCTGACGCAGGGAAAACCAATTTTGCAGGGGAGACCTACCTCGGCACTTGTGCAGGTGAAGCCAAAGGAAGATATGCTTCACCATATTTTCTTGTCTTTGGCTTAGGATAAAGTTGGTTTGGAAGCATATTCAGCGATGCTTCATCCCCTGCTTTGCGTTTGTGTGGGCGCCCCGTGCCAGCAGTGTCCAAGCGTTGTTTTGTTTTTTCCCTTTTCATGCCGCGCCCCCCCCTGCAATGGCTCTGCGCCCCCCCTAGGGGGCGGGCCCCACACTTTGGGAACGTCTGACATAACCTCTGCCAGGGAGGTTGTTAGTGTTTGCATCTGTGCCTGATATTCTGTCTTATTGTCTGTAAATAGGATAACTCAAAACTTTTTTTAATGAATTCAGATACAAAAATAAAAAATAAAAAAAACCTTGTGGGGGCGTAGTGTGGGCTCATGTGACCAATCCGTTTGATTTCACCCAACATCCACAGAGGTCTTCAAGGTCAGTGTCATGATCTGTTGGTCAAAAATTGACAAAAAGCCTTATAATTTAGGAAGTATGACTCTTAAAAGTGTGCTGTTTATTGTCATCATGTAGAAAGTAGTGTATATATGTCACATTTGACCTGTGACCTCTCCATTAATAAATTGATCTGAAGGTCGAAGTGCTAGTAATGCCATATAGAGCTATTTAAAACCATGTTTCTTACTGCCAGTTTGACAGCATATAGACATATGGGAACAATTTATTTAATTAAAATGAATTGAGTTTCTTATTTCCTTCTAACTGTCCCATCTTACTCTTGTTTTAGTTTTTTTTAATACATTTCCTGAAAAGTCCACAATTTTCAGATTAGATGAAACTTTATTAATCCCTCAGGTGAGTTCCTCCGGGAAATTCTCTTTCCAGTAGCACTGACAGAAGTTGCATGTTACAGATACAATCAAGGGGAATCAGAGCAGAATTTAAACATAAATATACCCCACACACAGACACACAGACAGGACTCCGCACGCACACACACATTAAAAAAAATAAATAATCTTTTTTTAAAAGTTGCCTCAACAAAAGGGCACTTTGGGCACCCATCAGGAAAGGGGCGGGTGCTCAAGCCCCTCTAGCCCCCCCCCCTGCACGTGCCTGAACCTTATATAGAGCAGAGATACTTGACCAGTGTTGGGGAGTAATGGAATACATGTACCGCCGTTACGTATTTAAAATACAAAATATGAGTAACTGTATTCCGTTACAGTTACCGTTTAAAAAGGTGGTATTTAGAATACAGTTACTTTGTTGAAATAAATGGATTACACGGCGGTACTTCCCTGTTTTATATTGTGGCGGGCAGGGGCGATTCTAGGATCAGAGCTTTGGGGGTGCTGAGCACCCAGAGAGCTGCCCAGCCAGGCAAGATAAACTTTACTTGTCACAATGAGACTTCTTCCCTGTCTCTGTCAGTCCCTGCATCCTTAAATGTCTCCAGTTGTCCCGAGATCTCTATAACTGTCTCCTTGGTGCATTTAAACCCCTGTTTCTCGCTGTCCTCATTGTCTGTTGTCTTCATCTCCGTTATCACTCATCATAATTTTACCATCTCTGTGCAAGTCTGCAAATTTCTTTATTAAATCATAAGATTCTTAAATTCATCAAGTCTCTCTGTGCCTGGGTCCTCGTCACAAAACATGACATCACTGTTTTGTACATTTTAACACAATTTAATCCCCACATTTGTGAAAGAAAAGCAAAAACACTTTTTTGAAAAGTCTGTAACAAAACCATCAAATCAGATCAAGGTTATTTAAATGCTGCAAAAGAAGAATGGATTGGAATAAAAAAAAATACATATCCTAACCTTAATTACTGGGGGAGAATAATGAATGATGCTCATAGTGAGTAAAAAGTAAACTGAGTGCATTTTTGGACAGAGATTCACTTTTAATGTGTATGTATAATATAATACAGATACATAAAAAAATACTCCCAAAACAATAAATTATTACAAATAAATTATTACAAAATATTAATAAAAACTATAAAAATGGAGGCAACTTTGCCTGTGGTAGAATGTATACAATGTATGAAAAAATCTTTACTGCAGATACTAATTTTACTCATTTAATAATAATAATTTTGTGTTGTAAGATTTATGACTTTCATGCTTTCATAGTGGTACTTGGGAGAGCTTGACATTTTTATCAGGTGGTACACACTGTAAAAAGTGTGAGAAACACTGATAAGTGTATGTGTGCTTTTAGAAAACATTTAAAGCTGCAGTATTTTGAAACAAGCTAGCTTAAAACATTTTTAGAATATAAACAGAGCATCTGCTTCTCTTTACAGCTCCTCACTCCACCAGGGCTGTTTGGCTCTTTCTGATAGTGTGCAAATGTGATGTATGTAATGCAGCAGACATACAGACAGCTGGACAGTCCAAAAGCTGGCCTACCTATTACTGGCTGAGGTTTTAGTAGAGTTGTGGCTGAACTACATTAAAATTAATGATATATTTTTAATCTCCCCAATCAATTATAATGTTATGTTGGAATGTTGTTAAAGAGGGTCAAAAATGTTTCAACCCAGTTTGTTTTGCAGATTCTGTATAGCAGCTTTAATATAGGGAGGACACAACTTCCAGATTGTGTAAGTAAAATCAGGTTTCTTCTCTTTGTCAGTTTAACAGTTTCTGTTGTGCCTGTCACAACAGAAACTGAGCTGGAACAACCCATTTTGGAAGGGGGGAGCGGTTATGTATACTTTTGTTGTTAAAATCTTACGTCTCAACCAAGTACTGAATGCTTTTTATATTTTTAGTAGTGTGTCACACAAACAGCAAATATTGTCAAAAAAAAGGAAGAAATCTTTGGGGGCGAGTATGTGTCTTTTTTTCACGTCACGCTGTGCGCACGTTATTGCTTACATGAGAGGAATTGCAGAATGGCAGATAGTCAGATTAACAGTATTTTGTCTCTATCTTCAGGTTTTACACGCTTACATATAAACACGCAGTTACTGTCCTTCCATTTACAAAGTCAGAGGCGTCACGGTGTAATTATTTTACATGTAGTTGTTTTTTTCCTGTGTAATAATATTCAACATTGCTATCAATACATTTTTTTTTTTTAAAAATGCCTCTCTGTGCAAAATGGGTTTAAAAACATAAACAGCTGTGGGATACTGTTTGTCTGTGATTTGAACCGGGGAACAAATCGTGGCAGGATCAGCCTGATATTATTTGTATCCCACTGTAACTTTACTGTATAAAGAGCAAACATCTCCAAAATGTCAGGAGTAGTTAGTCATTACAACAAGTGTTTGTGAACTAAAAATCAAGAATGTGGAATACTGTTTGTCCGTGATTTGAAGAGCCCAGCGCTTGCTCCTGACGCAGGGAAAACCAATTTTGCAGGGGAGACCTACCTCGGCACTTGTGCAGGTGAAGCCAAAGGAAGATATGCTTCACCATATTTTCTTGTCTTTGGCTTAGGATAAAGTTGGTTTGGAAGCATATTCAGCGATGCTTCATCCCCTGCTTTGCGTTTGTGTGGGCGCCCCGTGCCAGCAGTGTCCAAGCATTGTTTTGTTTTTTCCCTTTTCATGCTGCGCTCCCCCTGCAATGGCTCTGCGCCCCCCCTAGGGGGCGGGCCACACACTTTGGGAAGGTCTGACATAACCTCTGCCAGGGAGGTTGTTAGTGTTTGCATCTGTGCCTGATATTCTGTCTTATTGTCTGTAAATAGGATAACTCAAAACTTTTTTAATGAATTCAGATACAAAAATAAAAAAAACCTTGTCGGGGTGTAGTGTGGGCTCATGTGACCAATCCGTTTGATTTCACCCAACATCCACAGAGGTCTTCAAGGTTAGTGTCATGATCTGTTGGTCAAAAATTGACAAAAAGCCTTATAATTTAGGAAGTATGACTCTTAAAAGTGTACTGTGTATTGTCATCATGTAGAAAGTAGTGTATAAACATATGTCACATTTGACCTGTGACCTCTCCATTAATAAATTGATCTGAAGGTCGAAGTGCTAGTAATGCCATATAGAGCTATTTAAAACCATGTTTCTTACTGCCAGTTTGACAGCATATAGACATATGGGAACAATTTATTTAATTAAAATGAATTGAGTTTCTTATTTCCTTCTAACTTTCCCATCTTACTCTTGTTTTAGTTTTTTTTTAATACATTTCCTGAAAAGTCCACAATTTTCAGATTAGATTAGATTAGATGAAACTTTATTAATCCCTCAGGTGAGTTCCTCCGGGAAATTCTCTTTCCAGTAGCACTGACAGAAGTTGCATGTTACAGATACAATCAAGGGGAATCAGAGCAGAATTTACATGCATTTTTTTACACACACACACACACACACACACACACACACACACACATATATATATATATAATATGGATAAATAGGAATACCTGTGGATTGCACGTTTGAGTGAGTCTATTGCACAGTCGAATATAAGAAGAAATATTGTGAATATTGCACAGTGTAAAAAAACCCACTACAGCTCAGTTGTTCCCGCTCTCCTTTGTCCCCCTGGTCCAAGTTACAGCAGCTTGTGTTAGTATGTGTACACAAAGATTATAAAAACACAGAATAAAATTGTAAGAAGTCACCAGTTGATGCAGTTTAAGGACACTTGTTCTTCTGTGCAGTCTCACCTGGAGCTCACGTTTCTAGTTCATGCCATTGTGACAAAAGATTGTTAAAAAATAGTTAAAAGACATCCATGAATGCACAGCTAACTGCTCTTCAACCTTATAAAAATTAACGTGCATTTTGATTATGAACCACTTTTACAAAACCAAAAGCTTCAATGTGTTTAGTGATTTATATGTCTAAAAAAACAGGTTCAGTTTGTACCTGAGAGAGCGGCTTGGTGGCGCTGAATTATATTTCCAATAGAAACACAATTTCATATGTTGTAGTAACAACATACTGCCACAAGATGGCACCCTAGACCTACTTTACCATGCTGTTTCAGTAAAAAAGACAAAGTGACAGAGCCTTGAAAGAGTGACAGAGACACTTTTTATGAACTCATCTGTAAGGTGTCACCTTTTCTGTAGAATGAAGAAGTGCTTCCCTTCTTTTAAAGTAAATACAGGCTTACAAAGATCCTCTAAACATGTTTCTGAAATAATCCTAAACACAATCATTAAATCAAAAATGCAAGAAACTATTTATTTAATCACTGCTCTTCACTTAATTACTGAACTTATTAAAAAATAAACAAATACTTTTTTCTTTTTTTTTTAAAGAGACGTTTCTGCTGTGACTTCACTGTGGTTTGTATGTCCAGGCAGGAGTGTGACATCTCAGAACAGCAGAGGATTGTCGAGCACGGCCACTCCTGCTACGAAGCCCCCGTCTGAGTGTTCTGAGCTCTTGGTCCTCAGCAGATGGCCCACACACTCATTTGTCACCATGTCTTTACCCTGCCTGTAAGAAAACAAAGAAAAGGCTAAAATTAGAAACAACCACTACATTGGGAATCTGCAAATACTTCTAAAAAAAACCAGCCACAAACAAAATGAGTTTAATATCATTGTAGTAGTGGTCACATACCTTACATATGCTCCAAACACTCCCAGTTCACTGAGACAGTTGCTTATTTTCAGGGGGCTGCCTTGTTTCATCAGGTAGTTCCTTACAGGGGTTGGATGGATTTTATCCATCAGAATATAGGCTGTACGCTCGGTACTCTCCTTCACTTGTTCCAGGACCTGGCAGATCTCTGATCCATAAAAGTTGTTACCTAGAAAAACAATACTACACTTAAGTACAGATAAAATGGACATGGCTAGATAGGAATTATTTCACATTAGCAGATGAACAAACTTTTGTAAAACCCTTTTTAAAATTAGTGAAAAGAAAGTTTAGTTTTACCCAGGGAACCACACCTGGCTACATTCGGCCAGTCTGACAGGCATATGGAGAGATCTTTATTTGGCTGGGTTTTTTCCTACTTATGTTGGCTAATGCTAGCCTGCTTGCTAGTACAAGCAAGTTGCTACATATTTAGAATAAAAAAATATTAAACAAATACTGCCTCAAGTAGTCTTTCTTTCAGATGCTCCCTTTAGGGGTTGCCACAGCGGATCATCTGCCCCTTTGTCATGTTATCCCTCCTTTGTCACACCAACCCTGTGCATGTCCTCCTTCACCACATCCATCAATCTCTTTGGTTCTTCGCTTCCTCCTGCCTGGCAGCTCCATCTTCAGCTCTGCTACCTCCAGCCCAGCCTCCTGTCTTTTTGTCAATGCCATTGTCACCAAACCATACATCATAGCAGGCCTCACTGCCATCTTGTAATCCTTCCCTTTCACTCTTGCTGCTATCCTTCTGTCACAAATCCCCTCTGACACTTGTCTCCACCCACTCCACCCTGCCTGCACCCAACTCTTTACTTCTCTTGTGTGCTGTCTGTTGCTGTGGATAGTTGACCCCAAGTATTACATCTGATCTACCTTCACTATCTCTACTTCTTGTATCTCCACCATTATACCTGCCTCCCTCTGACTCACATACATGTATTCTGTCTCACGTCAGCTGACTTTCCTTCACCTTCTCTCCAGAGAATCTGTTGTGCTCTTTTCAGCACGAAGCCACACTCCTGCTCACTGATCGTCACCTCTTTTTCACCTAGTCTCAGCAACTTTGTCCCACAGCTTGTTGATTTATCCTTGTACAGTAACTATCCTGTAGTTACTACAGCTTTGCACATCTGTCTTGTTCTTGAAAATCAGCAGCAGCACACCTCTCTATTCCTCGGGGATCCTCTCAGTCTCTGTTAAACGGTCTGGTCAAGTTGCCCTCTCGTCTAACTCCCCTCCTCCATCCTCCTCTCTCTTTCATTTTCTACATTCATCAGCTCCTCAAACTTCTCCTTCCAGTTCATGTGTAAAATTACTGCTAAAATAGCTCATATGAACCCTGATACTGAACTATGTATTTATCAAAACAAATGATCTGATATTACAAAGAAAACTAATGATTGCTTTTTACAATATTAGCCCAGAGTGATGTAAGGCAGGGTGGTTAGTCAGCCATAACTTGCTAACTTGTATCTAGTAGCTTTTTCACATCCTGATCAATGTTGTTGTCAAGTGTGTCTCGTATACACTATTATCTCAGTCACAGTACAGCATGCATGAATCACAGTAGATACACAGTAACGCAAAACAGCAGGCAGTCATGTATGTGTCGTCACTGTTTTGACGGAGGCTAGCTCATACATGGAATGCAAGCAAATGCTGCACGTGTGTGCAGATCCATGCACTGCTTAAACTTCCCGAGTTTAACAAATGGTGAGAAACCAACACAAGTTCCATCATTTGCTTCTGGTGTTAACATCAAGTGTGCTTTATTAAAAAGTTCAGTTTACCTCCTCCTTCTCGCTGAGGCTTCAAGACAAACCGCTCTGGTGCTGCCAAGGCCATTGACACTGTTTTGTCCCCCTCTGGACCCTGTAGACGAGCACAACCACAGAGAAATAAATGAGAGGAATAAAATGTGAATGATATTGCTTACACTGAACATCAACACCCAGGTGAGGATTATCTAATGCCAAACTTTCCAAAGAATGAAAAAATCGTGTGCTTTTTCTCACCATGTCTAGAGTGTAGAGGCCGGCGAACGTCGCTCGGATCTGCTGCACAGCTTGAGGCTGGTCCGGGAAGAACCTCTCCAGGACTCCAGGTCTGGCGAGCACTTGCTGAACCTTCTTGGTACCAGCCAGGTGAGTGCTGATATCTGGACACTTCACAGCTCGAGAGCGCTCCATGAGGAGACGAGCATCCCAGCTCTGCAATTGAAAACAGACAATGAATTCTCTGCTTGTCTTTTTATCATTAGATGATTTTCCAGCATAAAACAGCCTCTACCATTTCACTAACTCTTGGAATCTTATTTCACTGCTGCTAATAATGTTTTACACACTGTCGCAGGTTTTTTAGCTTTGTTCGTTCAGACTTTCTCGTGGTTGAGATTCCTGACAAAACAGCCAGCACACCGACCAGCAGAGCGTGACAATAGTTGGTTTATATTACGCTGAGATTTGACAGACAGAGACAGAAGAATGAAGGAGAACAACACAGAGTCACGCTATCAAAGAGAACCTGGACAATAGATTCAGCAGTTTGGCTTAAATTTGCAAACTGTTTTAACTCGTTATGTCCAATTAAGTGTTGGTTCCAGGGTGCTCGCCAGTTTTCCTTCACTTCCTGTTCCTGCCTGCAGAATTAACACACAGCTGCACGTATCTACACACAATGTTGCAGAGAACATTGTGGCTCAAGAGTTGGCAGTTTGTCTTGTAATCGGAAGGTTGCCGGTTCGAGCCCCGGCACCAACAGTCTCGGTCACCTACTGGTTGCCTACCGCCTACTAGTGGTGGTCAGAGTGCCCGGTGGCGCCAGTGTCCGGCAGCCTCGCCTCTGTCAGTGCGGCTACAATGTAGCTTGCCATTACCAGTGTGTGAATGTGTGTGTGAATGACTGAATGTAGGGTAAAGCGCTATACAAATACAGGCTATTTACCATCTAATCACCCATTCAGGCTGACACAGCGACAGGTCTGTTGTCACTTATATCAGCCAATCAGGGCTAGACTTCGTGTTGCTAGGCAGGGAAAGAAATAAACTGGATGATAATGACGTTCCAGTTTCTCATGAATACGAATCATTTTAAGTAAGTCTGCATGTTGCATGTTTCTAACTAAACTCTAATGTAATCTTCCATTCTGTGTGCAAATCAAAAGTTGGACCTGTTCAGAAGGGTAGTTGTCAGGCATGTAACCATTCCTGAAATACACCACGGCGACCTCTTTGCCGTCCCTGAAGTGAAAGCGACATAAAAGACACATTAAGGACCACTGCTATGCGTAACACATAGTTTTTGTTTGAGAATGATACACTTAAATAATGTGTCAGTGCATTGTGAGCTGACAGAAATCGACTTACACAAAAAGCCTCTTGTCCTGATCAAGGCAGCCTGCTTTAAAGACGTCTTCAAACCGCAGTCTTATTACGTGAATGTTTCTGAAACACGGCATGTTGGTGAAAAGCACAACTCTTCAAATGCTTTAAGATAATGTTTTAACTTCCACACAAAGAAAACATGCAGGTATGAGAGCTCTAACCCTTCACATGTAACACCTACCTCTTCCAAAGTTCATACTCAACGAATCGCTGATCAAAGATATTTCTCTGGACGTCTTCCACCAAGAACACGACGACTGCTCTGCAACGACAACAACTGCACCTCAAAATTTCTGGACTTTTGGTTCTCACGGTTTTAATTTTAACTGAAATGATTTGCTTTTTGGTGCCCCATACTACCAAAACTGTCACTGGCCTTTGTTGTCCTGAAGAAATGTTTGTAATTTTATGATGCACTGAGCAACCACACCAGCAGAAGCAGTGTTTGAATGTACAGTTCCACTGGCAAGATGTTTTATTCTGGATATACTAATTAATTCATCATGTATGGTGACATAATTAGACCAAGTGAATAAAGCAAAAAGCAATCAACACCATGTCTGGCATGTACTTGATGATTGTACTTCATTCTTACTTCTCTGATCCATAGAGCTCCCAGGCTTTGGCAATAGCCTTGGCCAGACCAGCTGCAGGATTATTATCCGGGATACGCTCGCTCTCCTCCAGCCTGCCGGCCATCTTCAGGATATGTCTGTCAAGCAAGATTGTAAGCACTCTCAGCAAACCTAATCACAGCACATTATGCATCATTATTTCCTGACCATGCCTCGAACAATCCAGTCTCACTCTCCCTCATTCAACTTAAATAAAGATTGTAAATAAAAGATGGACAAAGCCACCACCATTCCATCCCCCAGTCATTAGCAAAGTCACGCTGTGACGCCTTAAGATGAGCATTTTTGCTTGCAATAATATCGTATCGTGCGTTAAGTATTGTGATAATATCGTATCGTGAGTTGTATGGTGATTCCCACCTCTATAGGCTAGCAACTTGTCGATCAATCCTGCCTTATATAGTCTATATTAAATTAACTTTATATTGTATTTAATAAGACATGACATTAATGAGCCTATAAACTCATAACAGGGGCATTTTCATGTAGACGTCTATACAACGGAATATCTTTCACAACCACAAGAGGCGCCCCCTCTTGGCCATTGAAAAGAATGCAGATTAAAAGAACTTCTGCAGTGGCTTCATTTTTCAGACACAAAGGCTATGTCTATCTTTTATACAGGGTGGGCCATTTATATGGATACACCGTAATAACATGGGAATGGTTGGTGACTCTTCACACACTGATAGCAACACCGCAGGAGAAATGCCAGCACAGGCATCCAGTATCCGTAGTTTCAGGTGCTGCACATCTCGTATCTTCACACCATAGACAATTGCCTTCAGATGACCCCAAAGATAAAAGTCTAAGCGGGTCAGATCGGGAGACCTTGGGGGCCATTCAACTGGCCCACGACGACCAATCCACTTTCCAGGAAACTGTTCATCTAGGAATGCTCGGACCTGGTACCCATAATGTGGTGGTGCACCATCTTGCTGGAAAAACTCAGGGAACGTGCCAGCTTCAGTGCATAAAGAGGGAAACACATCATCATGTAGCAATTTCAAATATCCAGTGGCCTTGAGGTTTCCATTGATGAAGAATGGACCCACTATCGTTGTACCCATATACCACACCAAACCATCACTTTTGTTGTTCCAGCAGTCTTGGAGGGATCCATCCAATGTGGGATCGTGTGAGACCACACCATTAACATCACCCTTCACATAAAAGTTTGCTTCATCACTGAACAAAATCTTCTGCGTGAACTGAGGGTCCTGTTCCAATTTTTGTTTTGCCCATTCTGCAAATTCTGTGCACCGATCTTGGTCATCCTCGTTGAGATGCTGCAGTAGGTGGAGTTTGTAAGGGTGCCATTTGTGAGTAGCTAATATCTGCCGAAGGGATGTTCGACTAATGCCACTCTCCAGTGACATGCGGCAAGTGCTACGCTGTGGGCTCTTGCTGAATGAAGCTAGGACAGCCACTGATGTTTCTTCATTAGTGACAGTTTTCTTGCGTCCACATTTTGGCAAATCCAACACTGAACCAGTTTCACGAAACTTAGCAAGCAGTTTGCTAGCTGTAGCATGGGAGATGGGTGGTCTCGTAGGGAGTCTTGCATTGAAATCGGCTGCAATGACCCGGTTACTGCGTTCACCAGGTATTAACGCAATTTCGATCCACTCCTCACATGTTAACCTCTTCGACATGTCAATGGCTGTGAACAAAGTTACTTGTAAATAACTCATGAAAGAATAAAGTTACGTTGAAACCAAGCACACCATTGTTTTTCTTGTGACATTACCAATAAGTTTGATGTGTCACATGGCCCTCTTCCTATTGAAAAAACAAAAGTTGTATCCAAGATGGCCGACTTCTAAATGGCCACCATGGTCACCACCCATCTTGAGCAGTTTGCCCCCTCACATATACTCATGTGCCACAAACAGGACTTTTGTCCAACCATTCCCATGTTATTACGGTGTATCAATTTAAATGGCCCACCCTGTAGATTGTTTATAGCTGTATTAAATCCCAAACCTACTGACAGCAAAGCAAAGAGATTGGTGTCAACTGAAGGGGAAATAAAGGAATGTGGGGTTTTTATTTATCTTTTTTTAAAAAAATAAGGTAAAGCAGCTGTGTGAAACGGTGGCTATAAAGATGACAGTAAATATATTTGAAGGTCTTGGCCAACATGATCACTCTTACTGCTGAGTTCTAGTGGCTAACCTACAGAATATGGGGGACACATAAATGACCTGCTTACCTGTGTACATCTGGCGTGTGCGATGAAAGGCCTCCGACACCGGCAGCAATGGTGTTGATCTCTATCTGCTTTAGCGAAGGCGTGTCATTCTCTCTCTGGTCCAGCATGTAGTCAGACCGATTGAGACCCAACACAATGGACTGTAACAAAGGCAAAGAATCCCAGCTGCAGCATTTGGTCACTTTATAATCCATTAATAGGTTTTTATGGTCCCAGCTACACTGTTGTAAGAACCTAATGGTTTTCTTCATTCTATGAGTTTTTCAGAGTTTCAGAGAATTTTCAGAGTTTTAGAAAATTGTGAAGAACTTTGTCAAGCAATAAAGCAAAACAGCTGATAATTGAAACAAGATTTTAGTTTTAGCCAAAATATAGCTTTTGCCTCTCACCCCTCTCCTCCCTGTCGTTCCCTGTCTTTCTTTCTCATAAGAAATCTCTCAGGATTTAATGGCTAGCATACGAAGCCCAAAAAGAAAAGAGCCTGCATCATCAATCCATTTCCAACTTTTTAAAAAATTCCCTCCAAAAATGGCCCCAAAAGAAGCCAGATAGAAAGGTTTTCATGGTGAAAACACACAGTGGTGCAGGTAACCCAAAACAGCCAACACCACAAAGGAACAGATAGGCTGAAAAATCATTCCTGTAAACGTTAACACAACCTCACACCTGCAGTGATGACCCAAGATGTTCATTCTACAAATATATAGCGTTATTTTTGTGCCACTATTCTGAGCGCATGTAAAAAAAATTTGCAGGTGCAAGTGTTGCATTTTGAGGAGAAATGTATTTTGAGCGAAGAAAAGCTGAATTTGAGTGAACAGAATTCATTGCTGCGTGCAGAAAATGTATTTCAGTGTTTGCTATTATTCACACATGCACAATAGCAGCCCCTCTCGCTCAGTTTTTGCATTTGCGCTTGCTCGCAATGTGTTGCTTGCGCTCTCAACATTTCTGCCCGTGCGCGCTCAACTCTTTCTCTACACCGTTATATTTGTGCCACAAAACCAGCCAATCACAGACTTGGATGCAAAAAAAATCTGATTGGCTGTTTTGGTCTCCAATCAGCTCGAAATGACGAGATGCAATATCCCAGAATCCATTTTGTCCAAAACTCAAACGAGGCAGTTGCGGAGAAACACGGTGTGGCGGAGTTTGAAATATTACTCTTTCTGGGTCACAAAATAAACTTTTAAGATATTTTCATGTCAGAATGTTTCTGTGTAAACTTCAAATATCTGCTCGATTTATCAAGACATCACATATTTGCATAAGTGCTCTAATGTTTTCGGAGATGCCTGTTACCCACCAGCTGACCGCATAGCTGGACTGGCCATTGGGCATACCGGACATTTGCCCCGTGGGCCGATGGTGATTTTTCATGTTTATGTTTGTTTGTTTTTGTAACGGTATAAACAATGAAAGGTGGTGGATTAGCCAATTGGTCATGATCAACTCTGGGCTGGAACAATTACAATACATCCGTATTGAAAGGAAAAGGAACGCGATTCGTCCCAAACTTCAGCAACGATGAAAAAAAAAGACACAAAGCTGAAGTTATTCTGTCTTTGCTGCACAGCTGCCTCTTCTCCCCTCATTCTCCCTCCCTCCCTCTCCTGTTGCTACTTCAATCATGAAACTGATCAATGATCAGCTGATCGTCTCTCTTGTTTGTTTATCGCCCACTTTACGCCAGAAAGAGGAAACCAGCGGATGCGCTAAACAACAGCAGCTTGATCAGCTGTTTTTTAATATTACTTTCTAGTATCAGCTGATGTTTGCTAGAGCCACAGCTGTAAATGCTGCTCATGATATCAGTTTTGATATGTGGTGAGAGGAAAACATTAAGGTGATACAAATCATACATATATACCAACAAGACAGTGTACGTCACTGTCACAACAGTGTTTGTTTTAGTTCAAAGGCTTTATGGTTTTCCTATAATACCTGGTGGTGTAGTCGGTGATTTTTTTGTCAGTTCAGCCTTATATATTATGTTTGTGTTTGCCCACCCGGTCAGCTGGTGGGTAACAGGCATCTCCGAAAACATTAGAGCACTTATGCAAATATGTGATGTCTTGATAAATCGAGCAGATATTTGAAGTTTACACAGAAACATTCTGACATGAAAATATCTTAAAAGTTTATTTTGTGACCCAGAAAGAGTAATATTTCAAACTCCGCCACACCGTGTTTCTCCGCAACTGCCTCGTTTGAGTTTTGGACAAAATGGATTCTGGGATATTGCATCTCGTCATTTCGAGCTGATTGGAGACCAAAACAGCCAATCAGATTTTTTTTGCATCCAAGTCTGTGATTGGCTGGTTTTGTGGCACAAATATAACGGTGTAGAGAAAGAGTTGAGCGCGCACGGGCAGAAATGTTGAGAGTGCGAGCAACACATTGCGAGCAAGCGCAAATGCAAAAACTGAGCGAGAGGGGCTGCTATTGTGCGTGTGTGTGAATAATAGCAAACACTGAAATACATTTTCTGCACGCAGCAATGAATTCTGTTCACTCAAATTCAGCTTTTCTTCGCTCAAAATACATTTCTCCTCAAAATGCAACACTTGCACCTGCAAATTTTTTTTACATGCGCTCAGAATAGTGGCACAAAAATAACGCTATACAAATACTCTATTTGAAATCCAATCTTCCTTAATTAGAAACTGTTTGATTTTTTTATACACTCTTTCTTTTCACTACTTTTGAATCCTTATTGAGTGCAAGCAAACAGCTTTGTTGGATTTAGCAACACACCAAGGCCTTAGAGCCCAAACAGCTCAAGTAAAATGATGATGGTAAATGGAATGATAATTGTGCAGCACTTTGCTCTAACTGAAAGGAGCTTTTTACTGCAAACCCTATTCACCCAATCACACAAACGCATCCAAACTGCCTTGTCTAACTTCGCACACACTGGATGCACTGGGGGAAACTCTGGGTTCAGCATCTTGCCTAAGAAAACTGGAATCTGGACAAACTGGGTAATCAATCCGCCAACCTTCCAACTGGCAGACGCTGCCTCCTGAGCTCCCCCCTAACACCAGTGTCATCGCGGCTGTGCTGACGTACCTGTGACCTGCCTTCTTTAAGGATCTGTTGGTGGATTTTGAACAACCTTGCAGTGAAATCATCCACAGCGATGGTGCTGTAAACAGACACTTTGTTAAAATCTTGTCAGCAGGTTTTTCATCACAGTGTATTCATTTTGAATTAAACTAACGGGTCATTTGAAGACAGACTTCAGAGACTGTGACAATAATGAGAATTTTGCCAAGAGTTTTTTTCTTCCAAACCACACACATGAGGTCATAATGCATCCTACCTAGCCAAAGCTTCTTGTAGGAAATCTGCATCCTGACTAATCTTGTCCACCAGGGTGTTGTAGTGTGTCTGCACTGCCAGAGCCTGGGAGAATACAGCTTTGGGTACAGGTGTGGGGAACAGTGTGAATGGAGCAAAGGAGACCACCTGAAAAACAAGATGTAAAATGTGAGGAAAGAGTGCTGACCAGGGGAAACAAAACAAACAAAAAAACCCAAACCTGTTGGACAAACACTGGAGATGGCTTATGGACTCAAAACACGGGCTTAATAAAGATCTCTCTGAAATCCTCTGCCCTAAGGCAGAACAAATTCCTAACATGACTTCACATTCAACACGGCCTTTTCATCAGCAACGGTTTAACATTCCACTGGTATGTGATCTCTGTTGTTGAGGCTTATTACCTAACATATGAATTCTGTTAAAGATGCTGAAAAAAATGTTTACTTACTTTTTTTTTTAGTTTAAGCTAGGGATGCACCGATACCACTTTTTTGGAAACGAGTACGAGTACTTGCATTTCAGTACTCGCCAATACTGATACCGAGTACTTAATAAAAACATGATTTAAATTTACAGATAACAGCTTTAGTCCTATAATTTAACAAAAAAACAACAACAAGGGACTAGTTTGGAATTAAGAACATTTATTTAAAATGAAAAGCATGTTGTATGCAACATATTACAGAATAAATAATTATAAAAAACAAAATTTAATTTTAAATTTGTTAGTCTGTTTCTCTGTTTAGAAGTCTCACTAGCACAGTCACAGCTGGGATGACATCAGAGGCTAGTGCGTCGTAGCTGCTCACTTTTTTAGTTAGTTCCTCAAAGGGGGCGAGGATGGCAACAGTCGTCTCCATAAGAGCCCATTGGTGAGCGGTGAGATAGTCAGGGAGTTCATGCTCGGATACGCCCAGCCCTCGCTTTTGCTCAATGAGGGACTGGAGCACTTAATACGTGCTGTTCCAGCGCGTCTGTATGTCCTGCTGCAGTCTCTTTATTGGCTGGTTGAGCTGTCCCTGAATGTCCTCGAGGCGGGAGTAGGCTAAGGTGGAATGTTTAAAATGCCCAACTATTTTCCGTCCCACTGCTATAGCATCAGCTATGCTCCTCTGTGCTAATAAGCATGGGTAAATAAGCGTGGGTAAACTCTTTGTACTCGTTGTCGTGTTAGGATTTTGGTGCTTGATTAAATTGCTTGTGTTAAATGCGCTACCTTTTGAGCCTCCTCTGGACAATTTCGCTGAGGACAATTTGCAGTCCGCCTTTGTTTTCGCGGCTGACTTGTCTCGCCTGCCCTTCTCTCAGCTCTGAGCTGCAGCCGGGGCCTGGGGGCGGGCACTCGGGGCGGGCACTCGGCGCCTGTGATTAACCCCTTACATGCCGCTCTAACATAGACAGGTCTCAGACCGTGGTATCGGTCCCCGGTATCGGGGGACTTTTAACGAGTACGAGTACTTTAGAAAATGTAGTATCGAGGCCGATACCCGATACCAGTATCGGTGCATCCCTAGTTTAAGCATTTATTTAAAGTATAACTACTTCACTACTTTGCTCATGGCCATTCAATCACATTCAGCTAAAACTGGACAAACAGATTAAATCAGTTGTTAATGTCAGTCTCATTCAGTTCGGTATGACTGAATTAACCCTTTGTTTTAAAGACCTGCAATTGGTCATACGCTATATTCCCAAAAGTCTCCGTCTGGCGATCCGATGGACGACTCTGGGTTTGTCCATTGCCAGGAGAACTGTGCATTGGTCTTAATATGACAACTATTACACGTTTGCAGCTGGTCTAAAATACTGTAGGTTACCTATTAATGGCTTAAGAGACGCAAGACCAGATTACTGAAATTTTAGCCTCCCTTCACTGGTTACCTGTTTGTTTAAGAATCAGTCAGTCAACATGTTCCCAGTAGTTCCATAATCCAAAAGCAACAAGGGAACGTGCTTTGTTACGTGGCTTCACTAAACCTAACACCAGGAAAAGTATAATATTACAAATATACACTACATGTTACAAATATGTAGCGTCTTCCCCTGAATGAATATTTTGAGGAAATGTATTCTCATGGTCTGTAGCTTTACTCTTTCAGGTGCAGTTGTTGGGTGGGGCAAGAACGAATATAATAAGACGATTCAAAATCATACATGAGCAGACTTGCAAATTTTAAACGAGTTTCACAAGTACACGTTCCCTCTTTAAGATTATATAACTATACTAACAATTATCCAACAATGAAAAACCAGTGAAAGTGCTTCTAGCAAACTGAAAGTACCTAAGCACTGAAAGTACTTTATACAACTTGCCTCATTCACCCATTCACACCCATTCATACGGGCACTTTTTTATATACTTTTTATATGTGTTTTCTATCTAACATTCACACACATTCACACAACCTGTGGATAGTATCTTGCCCAGTGACATTTGGCATGCAGACTGGAGCAGCCAGCCACGATCAAAGCTTCCGATTAGTAGATGACCTGCTCTACCTCCTGACCTACAGCCACCCCTCAATGCTACAACCGCTACATGCTACATGTGTGTATAATTCGCACCTCAGATGAGTTGGGGGTCTCCTGGAGCCTCATTAGGACACCCTGTGTAACAGCTGAGTCTTTTGCCCCCTCTGCCAATTTTTTTATCAAAGCCGAGTTCATCAGCATCTCGTCTGGTATCCCCTGCGCCATTGTCATTCACCTGAAGTAGGATAACCAAATAAGATTACTATTACTGCTAACGTTATTACCACAGTGTTTACTCATCACTTAAATTTCCTAAACTGCTTTAAATGATACACATATACATATACACAATACACAAGCATAAATACTAAAATAAATTATATTTAAATAACAATAATTACAATGAAACACGTCATACATCGATAGTAACATTAAACAATACATTAAATATTTTCTTTTCTGTAATAATCGTGTTATAGGATAGTTTATAACATCAAAACAACACATGTGGCTAACTTACCTGCTTAAGTTTTAACCAGGTCGTTTAACACCGTCTGTTAGCAGTCACCGGTAGTAGAAGCTAGTTAGCTATCAACCTAGAAGGTTCCTTTGGACTGTGTTCTCATCAAATACTTTCACACTTATGCAGAGAGCGATTAAGACTGCCACCCAACAACACACATTCATCAAGAATCTAATATGGGCAACAAGGCAAAGTAAACGTAGCCGATGTTTTACCTGATGGGTACAATGTTGCTGTTGAGGGGTTGCTGCTGCTCCTGCTGCTGATAGTGCTGGAGGGCAGGGCTGTGCTGGTCTGAGACTGTAGACATTAAAAAGTCCATAGGAGAGATGGTAGCTGATTAAACAAGTGTCATGAGATAATAACAAAATGCAAAGATTGGTGACAGTGCTTGGAACCATAAAGCAACAAAAAACTGTGAGAAATAATTTAGGCTCTGCCTGTGAATCACTCTTTGCTTCTCTTCTTCCTTCCATCCCATCATTTCATATATCACTCTCCACTTGCTGTCTATGTGAGAACAAAGCACAACCTGCTATTGCAATAAACTATAATCTAATTATCCACACCTAACAACTCTTGCACTTAATCTATAATAAAATGATGACAGAAAAATGTTATAGCACTGCCTTTAGTAGCCTCACACAGCTCCTACTGTTTCCGCCTCATGTCCTTACCAGGCATGTCTGGACAATGTTATATCATGAGTAATAATTATTTTAAAAAAATCCATCTAAATAAAACACACACATGCACGCACACACAGTGACATTTTAGACCTTCTTCAGAATACTGTATATACTATGGGCATCACTGTGCTGATCCAGAATCCTTACATTATTATTTATTACTAGAGCTACAATAATAAAGCAATGAGGAGGGAGAAGTAATAAATATGAAATAATGTATTTATGATGATTCCATTTGTTTCACTATCCACTCTGTGCAGGGGCAAAGCTTATTACATTTTTAAACTGTAGAGATACAATAATTTTACTGCTGTAAAATCCAAATTTTGTCTTATTTAAAATATAAATCTAATATAATCTGCTTCTTAATGTATGTTCTTTAAAATACAGCGTGTGTTTTTTAATATATTATGATTATAATAATGCATAATTATGTGGACATGCATATTAGATCGTTTTTTTAGTGAAATATAATCCCTCCAGAAAGGCAGGAAAAGCCCGGAAACTTACTTTAAAACTAAATATGTTCCCTAAAACGGTGACAGAGCTGCAGACCCATGACAGCCTTACACAGGTAGCCAGCAGCTATGACCAGCACTACATGTGCAGTTAATAAAAGGACAGGTAATGTTTGTCACGCTGTTGCACACACAGCCCGCTCATTTGTTTCAGTTCATCAGTTGCAACAAGACAGCTTACCAACGTGTACATAATAAGCTAATACTCCTGTTTGCTATAGACTACAGTGTACGCTGTACACCTACTTACTGGTTTTGTCGCATCAGTCTGTGTCTCTGAGTTAATTTGTGTTTCTCCTACAGCTCCGGACCGCAAAAAATGTGCGTGCTCTTTGTGAGCTCGTTCCCGGCTCGTAACCAGGGCGATCATTGGTTAATGGTGATTGTGGTGTTCTGTTTGAGTATAACCTGTGTTATTGTGAAAGGGGGGGGCGGAAACAGGAAGTAGATAATAAAGGTTTGAGTTTGAGTGCTCTACAAGGTGTCGCTTGAATCCTTGCCTAAAACCACGACATGGTGTCAGAAGTTGGATCGCAGTAAGAGCCTTGTCATCGGGGAGTGACAGCAAGCGGCTTTGGGAGCGGTAAAGAGTTTTTCTCCAGACGATAAGATGTCGGACGAAGAAGCGGGAGCTAGCGCAACAGCTACACAGCCTCGCACGTCACCTCCCCACCAGCAAGCTAACGGCGGCTATAATGCTAACGCCAACTTACCCCCGAATGCCACATTCACCATCCAGCCTCCCGAGCTGTTTGATTTCTCAAAGCCACAGCAATGGGAAAAGTGGATAAGGAGGTTTGAAAGATTTCGACTTGCAAGCAACCTGCACCTTAGCTCAGAGGCTAACCAGGTAAACACACTCATCTACTGCATGGGGGATGAAGCAGATGATATCCTCCGAGGGCAAGCTTTATCGGACATACAAAGGCAGCAGTACCAAGCAGTAAGAGACACTCTGGATACGTACTTTGTTCCCAGGAAAAACATTATCTATGAGAGAGCCCGCTTTAATCAAAGAACACAGCAAGCTAATGAGACTGTTGACTTGTTTGTCACCGCACTTTATGCTTTAGCTGAAAACTGCAGTTGTGGTGCACTGCACGATGAGTTAATAAGAGATCACCTCGTCGTGGGTCTGAGGGACATCAGCTTAGCGGAGAGACTTCAAATGGACAAAGATTTGACATTGGAGAAAGCGGTTAATCAGGCCCGGCAGTCTGAAGTCATCAAAAAACAACAGACAGACATCAGAGGGGAAAATAAGATGGAAATAGATGCTGTGACAGCGAAGCACAGGGAACAAAAGCATTCAACATTCAAACCCCGAAGAGAACGTAAATGCACAACAAAGGACAAAACACCAAATGGGAGATCATGCTACAGGTGTGGGAAAACCCCTGCGCATGGTAAAGGACAATGCCCAGCAAAAGATGCAACATGTCACTCATGTGGTAAAAGAGGACACTTCAGTAAAGTGTGTAAATCTGTTAAATCTGTGCATGTGATAGAAACAGACAAAAGTGATGATACACCTGTGTTCCTTGGTTCTGTAGACGCAGGTTCAGATCCTTGGTATGCAGACTTTACTATCAGAAACCACAAAGGTAGATTGAAGATAGACACAGGACCTGACGTCTCTGTTATCCCAGGCCAGATGTTTTACTGCATAAACCAAAATGAGACAGAGTTAAGTAAACCAGATAGACCACTGTTTGGTCCAGGTGGTACTCCACTTGATGTGTTGGGTATGAGCAGAGAAACAATTTGCAAAGGTGAACAGGAAATACAGGAAAATGTGTACATTATCAAAGATTTGCACATAGCACTGTTAAGCAGGCCAGCAAGTGTCAAGCTGAACCTTGTGTGTAGAGCTGACAGTATTGACATGAATGTGTTGAATGAGAACTACCCAAAGCTGTGTCAGGGATTAGGTTTAATGCAACAACCTCATACGATTAAGTTGAAACCCAATGCTGTGCCTTTTTCCCTGGCCACACCAAGACGGGTCCCCATCCCTTTGTTAGGAAAGGTGAAACGCGAACTGGAAAGAATGGAGTCCATGGGAGTAATCAGCAGAGTTGAAGAACCAACAGAATGGTGTGCAGGTATGGTCCCAGTGCCAACAAAAAACGACTCTGTGCGTATTTGTGTTGACCTCACTCACCTCAATGAAGCAGTGTGCAGAGAAAAGTACATCCTGCCTTCGGTTGAACAGACACTTGGATCCCTGGCGGGAGCAAAAGTCTTCAGTAAGTTAGACGCAAACAGAGGCTTCTGGCAGGTTCCATTGTCACCAGAGTCAGCACACTACACAACATTCATTACACCCTTTGGGCGCTTCCACTTTAACAGACTTCCCTTTGGAATAGCGTCAGCCCCAGAACATTTTCAGCGTAGAATGTCAGTGATCCTTAATGGGCTGCCAGGTGTGGTTTGTCACATGGATGACATCCTCATTTGGGGACAGGATCAGCAGGAGCACAACGCCAGGCTGTACACAGTGCTCAATAAACTGCAAGAGGCCGGTGTCACACTAAACCTGGAGAAATGTGACCTGAACAAACAGGAAGTGAAGTTCCTCGGACACGTTTTGTCTGCGGAGGGAGTACAGCCAGACCCAGACAAAATTAGAGCGATCACAGCAATGAAAGAGCCATCAAACGTCAGTGAAGTGCGCAGCTTTCTCGGGATGGTTAACCAATTAGGCAAATTCATCCCAGGACTGGCCGAAAAAGACAAGCCCCTAAGAGACCTGCTCTCGAAGAAAAATCAGTGGGTTTGGAGCTGCGCACAGCAAAAAGCATTCAATCAGCTGAAAGGCGATCTGACGTCAACTCCCATTCTTGCACTCTATGACCCAAACAAAGAGGTAAAACTGTCTGCAGATGCTTTCTCCTATGGATTGGGAGCAGTCCTATTTCAAAAAGAGGGAGAGCAATGGAGACCTGTTGCATATGCGTCTCGTTCTTTAACGGAAACAGAACAGAGGTATGCACAGGTGGAGAAGGAGGCGCTTGGACTAACATGGGGTTGTGAAAGATTCAAAGATTTTCTCATCGGGAGACACTTCTCCTCAGAGACTGACCACAAGCCACTCATCAGCCTGCTAGGACAGCAAGCTCTAACCGAGCTTCCACCTAGAATCCAACGGTTCCGCCTAAGGCTCATGAGGTACAGTTACACCATCTCACACACTCCAGGCAAAGCACTCCTCACAGCAGATGCACTGTCACGTGCACCCGTTAACCAAGACCCTGATTCTAAGGCTACAGCTGAACTACTGGATGACACAAATATATATGTGGATGAAATAGTCAAATGCATGCCTGCTACCTCGACATACATCACACAGTTAAAGAAACAGCTTAAAACCGACAGCATATGCTCAGATGTCATGGCTTTTTGTCAGAGCAGCTGGCCAGAATACAGCCATCTCACAGGCCCAATTAAAGCATATTGGCCACACAGAGACACCTTAACAGTACACAACAATCTGCTACTGAAAGGCACCAGACTAGTGATCCCTACTGCTATGCGCCACTCTGTCCTCATTGCCCTACACGAGGGACATCAGGGAATGTCTAGATGCAGAGAGAGAGCCAGCGAGACAGTATGGTGGCCTGGTCTGAGTGGGCAAATGAACTTGTGAAAAACTGCACCATATGCATCAAAGAGCGTACCAACCCAGTGCAACCTTTAATGCCAAGCCAACTCCCTGAGAGACCATGGCAAAAAGTTGGAGCAGACTTTTTTACGTTTAACAACAGCAACTACGTGCTTCTGGTGGACTACTACTCTAAATTTGTGGAAATAGCCAAACTTACTCCCACAAGATCGGAGGATGTTATAGTGCATCTAAAATCAATCTTTTCCAGACATGGGATTCCAGAGTTTCTCTACAGTGACAATGGACCTCAGTTTTCAAGCCAACAGTTCAAAGACTTTGCAGCAGCCTATGGGTTCAGGCATGTAACAAGCAGTCCAAGATTTGCACAAAGCAATGGTGAGGCTGAGCGTCATGTCCAAACTGTGAAAAGTCTGCTAAAGAAAGCAAAAGACCCATATCTTGCACTTCTAGCTTACAAAGCAACCCCACTGGCTAATGGATATAGCCCTGCGCAACTACTAATGGGACGAAGACTGCGCACGTCAGTTCCCCAGCTTCCTTCTCTGCTCAATCCCAGCCTGCCCAACAAGGCTACAGTGTTGACAAAAGCGAGAGAGAGAGAGTGATGAAGGACAGTGTTGCGTACAACAGGAGACATCGTGTGACAGAACTTCCTCCACTCTCACCGGGACAACCAGTGTGGATTACAGACACTAGGCGTGAAGGGACTGTCATCTCCTCTCACTCCACACACCGCTCATACATTGTAGAGACCCCTTCAGGAGCCATCAGGAGAAATAGGCATCACCTCCAGCCATTGCCAGATGCCACTCCAAAGTTACAAACCCCAATTACACCTGTCAGTCCAACAGAGAACGCCCTGCCTGCTTCAAACCTATCGGCGGCTACAACTCTGACTCCTAAGACAGAAGACCCAGGTCCTGTCAGAACTAGGGCTGGCAGGGTTTTCAAAAAACCACAAAGACTGGACTTGTGAAAATAAACAAAACAAAAAAGAAAAACATGGGTTTAAAAGTAAAGGAAAAAAGGTTGAAGAGAAACAAAAGTTTCTATGAAAGGTTCTAAGAAAAAAAAGTACAGTTTTCATATATGCAGTAAATGTTCTTGTAAGTTTGATGTTTTCAGCGAAAGGAGGATGTGGTGTAATCTGTTTGAGTATAACCTGTTTTATTGTGAAAGGGGGGGCGGAAACAGGAAGTAGATAATAAAGGTCGGAGTTTGAGTGCTCTACAAGGTGTCGCTTGAATCCTTGCCTTGCAAAACCACGACAGTGATCATGTGACTGATGCAAGCCAGATCCTTTTATTTAGCAAAACTGTGATTAACAGTTAAATATTATTGTTGAGGGGCACAGACAGGACTCCGCACGCACACACACATTAAAAAAAAATAAAAAAAATTTTTTAAAAAGTTGCCTCAACAAAAGGGCACTTTGGGCACCCATCAGAAAAGGGGCGGGTGCTCAAGCCCCTCTAGGCCCCCCCCCCGCACGTGCCTGAACCTTATATAGAGCAGAGATACTTGACCAGTGTTGGGGAGTAATGGAACACATGTACTGCCGTTACGTATTTAAAATACAAAATATGAGTAACTGTATTCCGTTACAGTTACCGTTTAAAAAGGTGGTATTTAGAATACAGTTACTTTGTTGAAATAAATGGATTACACGGCGGTATTTCCCTGTTTCATATTGTGGCGGGCAGGGGCAATTCTAGGATCAGAGCTTTGGGAGTGCTGAGCACCCAGAGAGCTGCCCAGCCAGGCAAGATAAACTTTACTTGTCACAATGAGACTTCTTCCCTGTCTCTATCAGTCCCTGCATCCTTAAATGTCTCCAGTTGTCCCGAGATCTCTATAACTGTCTCCTTGGTGCATTTAAACCCCTGTTTCTCGCTGTCCTCATTGTCTGTTGTCTTCATCTCCGTTATCACTCATCATAATTTTACCATCTCTGTGCAAGTCTGCAAATTTCTTTATTAAATCATAAGATTCTTAAATTCATCAAGTCTCTCTGTGCCTGGGTCCTCGTCACAAAACATGACATCACTGTTTTGTACATTTTAACACAATTTAATCCCCACATTTGTGAAAGAAAAGCAAAACACTTTTTTGAAAAGTCTGTAACAAAACCATCAAATCAGATCAAGGTTATTTAAATGCTGCAAAAGAAGAATGGATTGGAATAAAAAAAAAAATACATATCCTAACCTTAATTACTGGGGGAGAATAATGAATGATGCTCATAGTGAGTAAAAAGTAAACTGAGTGCATTTTTGGACAGAGATTCACTTTTAATGTGTATGTATAATATAATACAGATACATAAAAAAATACTCCCAAAACAATAAATTATTACAAATAAATTTTTACAAAATATTAATAAAAACTATAAAAATGGAGGCAACTTTGCCTGTGGTAGAATGTATACAATGTATGAAAAAATCTTTACTGCAGATACTAATTTTACTCATTTAATAATAATAATTTTGTGTTGTAAGATTTATGACTTTCATGCTTTCATAGTGGTACTTGGGAGAGCTTGACATTTTTATCAGGTGGTACACACTGTAAAAAGTGTGAGAAACACTGATAAGTGTATGTGTGCTTTTAGAAAACATTTAAAGCTGCAGTATTTTGAAACAAGCTAGCTTAAAACATTTTTAGAATATAAATAGAGCATCTGCTTCTCTTTACAGCTCCTCACTCCACCAGGGCTGTTTGGCTCTTTCTGATAGTGTGCAAATGTGATGTATGTAATGCAGCAGACATACAGACAGCTGGACAGTCCAAAAGTTGGCCTACCTATTACTGGCTGAGGTTTTAGTAGAGTTGTGGCTGAACTACATAAAAATATATCATTAATTTTAATCTCCCCAATCAATTATAATGTTATGTTGGAATGTTGTTAAAGAGGGTCAAAAATGTTTCAACCCAGTTTGTTTTGCAGATTCTGTATAGCAGCTTTAATATAGGGAGGACACAACTTCCAGATTGTGTAAGTAAAATCAGGTTTCTTCTCTTTGTCAGTTTAACAGTTTCTGTTGTGCCTGTCACTGTTCCCTGTCTGTTTTCTTACCTGGTTCTTCCTGACCTTGTACTTTCTCCTCACATTCCCCTCTTTCCTCTCTCCCTCTTTGGACTAACAATCATACACAAATAGATTATATTCAATTAGATGAAAAATTACATTAAAATGAACAAAAATACTATTAAGATCACTAACAAAAAGTCCTCTCTCAGTGTACTTTCAACCAAAAGGAAAATAACTAAACCACATGAACAACCAATACAAGATATAAACATTGAAACACTGATCCAACATTATTCTTGATTTACGGACCATTTGATTTTACACTTTTACCTGAATGTGGCTCCTTTTTTTGAAAAAACTTCCTTATATCCATTATGAACCTAGCTGTCTCTCTGTACACACACACACACACACACACACACACACACACACACACACAACAGGAGTTATAAGGTTAATGGGCATCCAGTCAGTTAGCTAGTTAGTATCCATTTCAAACAGGACAGTGGTAACAACAGTAGGCTACGGACAATTTTAAGTTTTAGATTTTAAATAGGTTATATACATTTCAATGGGAGCAACACGATGGTCAAATGTCGCTGAATTTACTACAGAGCAGGACGGATTATAGGGTAGCAAACATCGTGGGAAAACACGTTCTCAACACTGCAGGTTACCTGGTGTAATGCTTTTCAGCTAAAAAGAAACATGGTCTGACTCCTACCTAACTATATAAAGAGTAACTGAAGGTTAAATGCAGCTAATATGTCCTGTTTTAAGCCAGGCACTTACACCTCCGCTCCACTGCGTCTCAGCCAACATCGCTCTGGCAGCAAGAGCGCTAGAGCCAGAGCAGGGGAGAGCTGGAACAACCCATTTTGGAAGGGGGGAGGGGTTATGTATACTTTTGTTGTTAAAATCTTACGTCTCAACCAAGTACTGAATGCTTTTTATATTTTTAGTAGTGTGTCACACAAACAGCAAATATTGTCAAAAAAAAAGGAAGAAATCTTTGGGGGTGCTTTGATTCATTTTGGGGGTGCTGAAGCACCCCCAAAAATGGGCTAAAATCGCCCCTGGTCAAAGGTATGTGTCTTTTTTCACGTCACGCTGTGCGCACGTTATTGCTTACATGAGAGGAATTGCAGAATGGCAGATAGTCAGATTAACAGTATTTTGTCTCTATCTTCAGGTTTTACATATAAACACGCAGTTACTGTCCTTCCATTTACAAAGTCAGAGGCGTCACGGTGTAATTATTTTACATGTAGTTGTTTTTTTCCTGTGTAATAATATTCAACATTGCTATCAATACATTTTTTTTTTTTTTTTAAATGCCTCTCTGTGCAAAATGGGTTTAAAAACATTAACAGCTGTGGGATACTGTTTGTCTGTGATTTGAACCGGGGAACAAATCGTGGCAGGATCAGCCTGATATTATTTGTATCCCACTGTAACTTTACTGTATAAAGAGCAAACATCTCCAAAATGTCAGGAGTAGTTAGTCATTACAACAAGTGTTTGTGAACTAAAAATCAAGAATGTGGGATCCTGTTTGTCCATGATTTGAAGAGCCCAGCGCTTGCTCCCGACGCAGGGAAAACCAATTTTGCAGGGGAGACCTACCTCGGCACTTGTGCAGGTGAAGCCAAAGGAAGATATGCTTCACCATATTTTCTAGTCTTTGGCTTAGAATAAAGTTGGTTTGGAAGCATATTCAGCGATGCTTCATCTCCTGCTTTGCGTTTGTGTGGGCGCCCCGTGCCAGCAGTGTCCAAGCGTTGTTTTGTTTTTTCCCTTTTCATGCCGCGCCCCCCCTGCAATGGCTCTGCGCCCCCCCTAGGGAGCGGGCCCCACACTTTGGGAAGGTCTGACATAACCTCTGCCAGGGAGGTTGTTAGTGTTTGCATCTGTGCCTGATATTCTGTCTTATTGTCTGTAAATAGGATAACTCAAAACTTTTTTAATGAATTCAGATACAAAAATAAAAAATAAAAAAAACCTTGTGGGGGCGTAGTGTGGGCTCATGTGACCAATCCGTTTGATTTCACCCAACATCCACAGAGGTCTTCAAGGTGAGTGTCATGATCTGTTGGTCAAAAATTGACAAAAAGCCTTATAATTTAGGAAGTATGACTCTTAAAAGTGTGCTGTGTATTGTCATCATGTAGAAAGTAGTGTATAAACATATGTCACATTTGACCTGTGACCTCTCCATTAATAAATTGATCTGAAGGTCGAAGTGCTAGTAATGCCATATAGAGCTATTTAAAACCATGTTTCTTACTGCCAGTTTGACAGCATATAGACATATGGGAACAATTTATTTAATTAAAATGAATTGCTCCTCCGTGAATCGCAACCTTATCGTGGTGGAGGGGTTTGTGTGTCCCAGGGATCCCAGGGCCTATGTTGTCTGGGGGCTTTTGCCCCCTGGTAGGGTCTCCCATGGCAAATTGGTCCTGGGTGAGGGACCAGACAAAGAGCGATTCAGAAGACCCTTATGAAAAGAACATCGAGGGAACAGTTTACCCTGCCCGGGATAGGGTTACCAGGGCCCCGCCCTGGAGCCAGGCCCGGGGAGGGTGCCCGAGGGCGAGCGTCTGGTGGCCGGGCCTTAGTCCATGGGGCCCGGCCGGGCACAGCCCGAAGAGGAGACATGGGCCCATCCTCCCGCAGGCCCACCACCCGCAGGAGGCGCCATAGGGGTCGGGTGCATTGTGTGCCGGGTGGCGGCCAGGAGCAGAGGCCCTGGCGGACTGACCCCCCGCTGCCAAGACTGGCAATAGGGACATGGAATGTCACCTCTCTGGTGGGGAAGGAGCCTGAGTTAGTGCGTGAGGTTGAGAGGTACCGGCTAGATATAGTCGGGCTCACCTCTACGCATGGCTTGGGCTCTGGAACCAGTCTCCTGGAGAGGGGTTGGACTCTGTCTCAGTCTGGAGTTGCCCCTGGTGAGAGGTGGCGGGCTGGGGTGGGTATTCTAATATCCCCCCGGCTTGCTGCCGTTGGGTTTTTTCCCCCTGCGCCTTAGGGTCGGGGAACGGGTCCTGACTGTCATCTGCGCTTATGCGCCGAGTGGCAGTTCGGAGTACCCAGCCTTCTTAGAGTCCCGGGGGGGGAGGGGGGGGGGGTGCTGGAAGGTGCTCCACCTGGAGACTCTGTTGTCCTGCTAGGAGACTTCAATGCTCACGTGGGTAACGACAGCGAGACCTGGAGGGGCGTGATTGGGAGGAACGGCCTCCCTGATCTGAACCCGAGCGGTGCTTTGTTATTGGACTTCTGTGCTAATCACAGTTTGGCCATAACGAACACCTTGTTCGAACATAAGAGTGTCTATAAGTGCACGTGGCACCAGGACGCTCTAGGCCGTAGGTCGATGATCGATTTTGTAATCGTATCACCAGACCTGCGACCATATGTTCTGGACACTCGGGTAAAGAGAGGGGCTGAGCTGTCAACTGATCACCACCTGGTGGTGAGTTGGATCAGGTGGCGGGGGAGGACGCTGGACAGACCTGGTGCACCTAAACGTGTAGTGAGGGTGTGCTGGGAACGACTAGCAGAGGCCCCAGTCCGCGAGATCTTCAACGCACACCTCCGGCAGAGCTTCAACAGCATTCCGAGGGAGGCGGGGGACATTGAGTCCGAATGGACCATGTTCAGCGTCTCCATTGCCAAAGCTGCTGCATTGAGCTGCGGCCGCAAGGTGGTTGGTGCCTGCCGTGGTGGTAATCCCCGAACCAAATGGTGGACACCAGAGGTGAAGGGAGCCACCAGGCTGAAGAAGGAGTCCTATCGGGCTTGGTTAGCCTGTGGGACTCCGGAGGCAGCCGACAGGTATCGACAGGCCAAGCGGAATGCGACTCGGGCAGTGGCTGAAGCAAAAACTCGGGTGTGGGAGGAGTTCGGAGAGGCCATGGAAAAAGACTTTCGGACTGCCTCGAAGAGATCCTGGCAAACCGTCAGGCGTCTCAGGAGGGGAAAGCGGTGCTCTACCTGCACTGTGTATAGTGCTGGAGGAGCGCTGCTGACGTCGACTGAGAAAATTGTCAGGCGGTGGAAGGAATACTTCGAGGACCTCCTTAATCCCACTGACGCGTCTTCCGAGGAGGAAGCAGAGTCTGGGGATGAGGGGAATGACCCGCCAATTTCCGAGGTCACTGAGGCAGTTAAACAACTCCTTGGTGGCAGAGCCCCTGGTGTTGATGAGGTCCGCCCCGAGTTCCTGAAGGCTCTGGACGTTGTAGGGCTGTCCTGGTTGACACACCTCTGCAATGTTGCGTGGAGATCGGGGCAGTACCCGTGGACTGGCAGACCGGGGTGGTGGTCCCCATCTTTAAGAAGGGGGACCGGAGGGTGTGTTCCAACTACAGGGGGATAACACTCCTCAGTCTCCCTGGGAAAGTCTATGCCAGGGTGCTGGAAAGGAGAGTTCGTCCGCTAGTCGAACCTCGGATACAGGAGGAACAATGCGGTTTTCGTCCTGGTCGCGGAACACTGGACCAGCTCTTCATCCTCTCGAGGATACTTGAGGGTGCATGGGAGTTTGCCCAACCAGTCTACATGTGTTTTGTAGACTTAGAGAAGGCTTTCGACCGTGTCCCTCGGGGTGTCCTGTGGGAGGTGTTGCGGGAGTATGGGGTGTCTGGCCCATTGCTACGGGCCATTGGATCCCTATACAACCGTTGCAAGAGCTTGGTTCGCATTGCCGGCAATAAGTCGGACTCGTTCCCGGTGGGTGATGGGCTCCGCCAGGGCTGCCCTTTGTCACCGGTTCTGTTCATAATTTTTATGGACAGGATTTCTAGGCGCAGCCAAGTGGCGGAGGGCTTTCGCTTTGGTGGCCTCAGAATCTCATCTCTGATTTTTGCGGATGATGTGGTTCTGTTGGCTTCATCGGGTGAGGGCCTCCAGCTCGCACTGGAGCGGTTCGCAGCCGAGTGTGAAGCAGCGGGAATGAGGATCAGCACCTCCAAATCTGAGGCCATGGTTCTCAGCCGGAAAAGGGTGGAGTGCCCACTCCGGGTCGGAGATGAGTTCCTGCCCCAAGTGGAGGAGTTCAAGTATCTCGGGGTCTTGTTCGCGAGTGATGGGAGAAGGGAGCAGGAGATTGACAGACGGATTGGGGCTGCAGCTGCAGTAATGCAGACACTGCACCGGTCCGTCGTGGTGAAGAGGGAGCTGAGTGTAAAAGCGAAGCTCTCAATTTACCGGTCGATCTACGTCCCTACCCTCACCTATGGCCACGAGCTGTGGGTAGTGACCGAAAGAACGAGATCGCGGATACAAGCGGCGGAAATGAGCTTCCTCCGAAGGGTGGCTGGCCTCTCCCTTAGAGATAGGGTGAGAAGTTCGGCCATCCGGGAGGGGCTCAGAGTAGAGCCGCTGCTGCTCCACATCGAAAGGAGCCAGCTGAGGTGGTTCGGGCATCTGACAAGGATGCCCCCTGGGCGCCTCCTGGGTGAGGTGTTCCAGGCATGTCCCACCGGGAGGAGGCCCCGGGGCAGACCCAGGACACGCTGGAGAGATTATATCTCTCGGCTGGCTTGGGAACGCCTTGGTGTTCCCCCGGATAAGCTGGAGGAGGTGGCTGGGGAGAGGGAGGTCTGGGCCTCTTTGCTTAGGCTGCTGCCCCCGCGACCCGGCCTCGGATAAAGCGGATGAAGATGGATGGATAAAATGAATTGAGTTTCTTATTTCCTCCTAACTGTCCCATCTTACTCTTGTTTTAGTTTTTTTTAATACATTTCCTGAAAAGTCCACAATTTTCAGATTAGATTAGATTAGATGAAACTTTATTAATCCCTCAGGTGGGTTCCTCCGGGAAATTCTCTTTCCAGTAGCACTGACAGAAGTAGCATGTTACAGATACAATCAAGGGGAATCAGAGCAGAATTTAAACATAAATATACCACACAGACGTATATATAGAGATTGACAGACCACGTGACTTTCGCGCATTGCATGCCGGGAACTCGTGGCAAAACAATCCAAGTACCGCATCAAATGCAAGCATTTGCAGCACCGCAAAACATTCATTCTCCGGTTCCAATAAATTCTTGGGTTTTCTTTGCCCCCCAAAAAAGGAACGTACAAAACGAAGGAGAACAATGTTGGTCCGTACAAAGACAGACATGATGAAAAGTCAAAGAAAAGATACGAGGAAAAAATCAAAGGAGTGAAAGGATTAGACCCTTACGAGCACACAGAGTGGACAAAATACGTCAGCGTGCTGCCCAACTTTCACCACGCTCATATTTATAATCATACGGTTCTTGGAGTGAGTGCATACACTCATGAAGTTTAGTAACTTCAGATCACTGCAACAAGCCCCAGGTACAGTTTACCGACGGATGGGTACAGGACCTTGAAATGCACCGTGTAGAACCATTGTACGTATCATAAGTTTACCTCACAAATCGTCTTCATAAATACACATTCGTTAACCGTTCATTAATAGGACCTTTGAGCTCAACGGTAATTAATTAGTAGTGGAAATAATTTCTGGTTCATTACAGAAATGTAGCAGTGACAATAATATTGTATGCTGTAATCGTACTGGGCAATTAGTGATACAAAAAATCTATTTAAATTTATCCTGTGAATAAAAGTATATGTTTTTGTCAATGTACCATGGTAATAACAGAAGCGAAACGCAATATTGTGTCAGGACAATTCACTATTTATGCACAATAAACAAAGGAGCATAGCGCGACAATTTCTGTTCAGCGCCAGACTTGCTTGTAACCTATATCACCAATTATGTTATGAAAAATGACGTATTAACTACAACAGAAGACTGACCTTTGTGGAAATGCTTGAAGCAGACTAACCTGTGAGCTGGATGTTCTGGGACGTTATATTTGGTCTTTGAATGGCTGCAATCCAGGTCATCCGTCGCCTCTTTGTTACTTCGGAAACATGGCTCGAACAATTTCTCTTCAACGACCTAATCCGATAATAACCGATCTCTTTACCCGTCGGCTTCCCGTGGCTGTCATGCGACCGGCTATTGCAGTTAATAACACAACAGCTTCTTGACATTTTTTGTTTCTTTTTATCGCTGTGTGACTGAAAGCCTGCGTGCGCTAATACCTCTTGCCACGAGTTCCCAGAATTCTTTGCGGTTTTACCCCTGAATGACGTCACATTTTCAATCTCTATAGAAATGGCTCTTTCCAAAATAAAAGCTATACTATACGCTTCTTCTGAGCTATATTCTCAGCAGCATATTAAACATATCAGGTCCCCATAAGGAGAATCATGTGCTAACGGCTGTCTAAATGACTCGGGTAAAGTTTGTAGCATGCCTGCTTGTTGTTTTTCTCTACTTCCACTTGTTTTTGCACTAGGATGATGTCGGCGTAAATGTGCAGTCATATTTGTTGTGTTCCACTAGTGCTGAGATTTCAAATCTCGTTGAAATGACGTTAACGCCACAACACGACAAATCTCCGTTAACGAGCTACCGCGGATCACCCCGTGCGTGGGGCTGGACGGCCAACACGTTAACGAGCTAACTGCGCTAACACACTAGTTCCCACCCATGTAATTGAGCATTGCGTGGCACATCCAACATACTGTTTTACTTTAGTCCATGATGCGCTTACCTTCAGGGTCATACTTCACATGAAAACCAAAATAGTTCCAAACGCCAGATCTGAATGAGGGTGCGGGAGGTTCAATTTGCCATGTTGCAGCGAGAGCTTAGCTTCTGTCTTGCTAGCTTGCCCTGCGCTCAGTGAATCTGTGTTCGACTACTCCGCCTAGGCTGCACTGTCGAGCTCAGATACACTGAGCGCTCAACACAGACAGCATCGTCAGAAGGAAAGTTGATAAAATAAATTAAACATTTTGTATTGTTTGATACATATGCATACCGAACCGAAAGCACTGTATCGAACGGTTCAATATTGATACGAGTATCGTTGCACCCCTAATACATATATATATATATATATATATATATATATATATATATATATATATATATATATATATATATATATTATTAGGGGTGCAATGATACACAAAATTCACGGTTAGGTTCGGTTCAATACTTTGGTGTCACAGTTCGATATTTTTTCGATAAAAAAAAATGTTCATGCCTTTTGAATTTGTCATTTATTAAATTGACAAAACTATATATATAAATAAATATATATATAAATAAATAAAATATGGATAAATAGGAATACCTGTGGATTGCACGTTTGAGTGAGTCTATTGCACAGTCGAATATAAGAAGAAATATTGTGAATATTGCACAGTGTAAAAAAACCCACTACAGCTCAGTTGTTCCCGCTCTTCTTTGTCCCCCTGGTCGTCTCACCTGGAGCTCACGTTTCTAGTTCATGTCATCGTGACAAAAGATTGTTAAAAATAGTTAAAAGACATCCATGAATGCACAGCTAACTGCTCTTCAACCTTATAAAGATTAACGTGCATTTTGATTATGAACCACTTTTACAAAACCAAAAGCTTCAATGTGTTTAGTGATTTATATGTCTAAAAAAACAGGTTCAGTTTGTACCTGAGAGAGCGGCTTGGTGGCGCTGAATTATATTTCCAATAAAAACACAATTTCATATGTTGTAGTAACAACATACTGCCACAAGATGGCACCCTAGGCCTACTTTACCATGCTGTTTCAGTAAAAAAAAAAAAAGTGACAGAGCCTTGAAAGAGTGACAGAGACACTTTTTATGAACTCATCTGTAATGTGTCACCTTTTCTGTAGAATGAAGAAGTGCTTCCCTTCTTTTAAAGTAAATACAGGCTTACAAAGATCCTCTAAACATGTTTCTGAAATAATCCTAAACACAATCATTAAATCAAAAATGCAAGAAACTATTTATTTAGTCACTGTTCTTCACTTAATTACTGAACTTATTAAAAAAATAAACAAATACTTTTTTCTTTTTTTAAAGAGACGTTTCTGCTGTGACTTCACTGTGGTTTGTATGTGCAGGCAGGAGTGTGACATCTCAGAACAGCAGAGGATTGTCGAGCACGGCCACTCCTGCTGCGACGCCCCCGTCTGAGTGTTCTGAGCTCTTGGTCCTCAGCAGATGGCCCACACACTCATTTGTCACCATGTCTTTACCCTGCCTGTAAGAAAACAAAGAAAAGGCTAACATTAGAAACAACCACTACATTGGGAATCTGCAAATACTTCTAAAAAAACAGCCACAAACAAAATGAGTTTAATATCAATGTAGTAGTGGTCACATACCTTACATATGCTCCAAACACTCCCAGTTCACTGAGACAGTTGCTTATTTTCAGGGGGCTGCCTTGTTTCATCAGGTAGTTCCTTACAGGGGTTGGATGGATTTTATCCATCAGAATATAGGCTGTACGCTCGGTACTCTCCTTCACTTGTTCCAGGACCTGGCAGATCTCTGATCCATAAAAGTTGTTACCTAGAAAAACAATACTACACTTAAGTACAGATAAAATGGACATGGCTAGATAGGAATTATTTCACATTAGCAGATAAAACCCCTTTTTAAAATTAGTGAAAAGAAAGTTCAGTTTTACCCAGGGAACCACACCTGGCTACATTCGGCCAGTCTGACAGGCATATGGAGAGATCTTTATTTGGCTGGGTTTTTTCCTACTTATGTTGGCTAATGCTAGCCTGCTTGCTAGTACAAGCAAGTTGCTACATATTTAGAATAAAAAAATATTAAACAAATACTGCCTCAAGTAGTCTTTCTTTCAGATGCTCCCTTTAGGGGTTGCCACAGCGGATCATCTGCCCCTTTGTCATGCTATCCCTAACATTCTCCTCTGTCACACCAACCCTGTGCATGTCCTCCTTCACCACATCCTTCTCTTTGGTTCTTCGCTTCCTCCTGCCTGGCAGCTCCATCTTCAGCTCTGCTACCTCCAGCCCAGCCTTCTGTCTTTTTGTCAATGCCATTGTCACCAAACCATACATCATAGCAGGCCTCACTGCCATCTTGTAATCCTTCCCTTTCACTCTTGCTGCTATCCTTCTGTCACAAATCCCCTCTGACACTTGTCTCCACCCACTCCACCCTGCCTGCACCCAACTCTTTACTTCTCTTGTGTGCTGTCTGTTGCTGTGGATAGTTGACCCCAAGTATTAAATCTGATCTACCTTCACTATCTCTACTTCTTGTATCTCCACCATTATACCTGCCTCCCTCTGACTCACATACATGTATTCTGTCTCACGTCAGCTGACTTTCCTTCACCTTCTCTCCAGAGAATCTGTTGTGCTCTTTTCAGCACGAAGCCAAACTCCTGCTCACTGATCGTCACCTCTTTTTCACCTAGTCTCAGCAACTTTGTCCCATAGCTTCTTGATTTATCCTTGTACAGTAACTATCCTGTAGTTACTACAGCTTTGCACATCTGTCTTGTTCTTGAAAATCAGCAGCAGCACACCTCTCCATTCCTCGGGGATCCTCTCAGTCTCTGTTAAACGGTCTAGTCAGGTTGCCCTCTCGTCTAACTCCCCTCCTCCATCCTCCTCTCTCTTTCATTTTCTACATTCATCAGCTCCTCAAAGTTCTCCTTCCAGTTCATGTATAAAATTACTGCTAAAATAGCTCATATGAACCCTGATACTGAACTATGTATTTATCAAAACAAATGATCTGATATTACAAAGAAAACTAATGATTGCTTTTTACAGTATTAGCCCAGAGTGATGTAAGGCAGGGTGGTTAGTCAGCCATAACTTGCTAACTTGTATCTAGTAGCTTTTTCACATCCTGATCAATGTTGTTGTCAAGTGTGTCTCGTATACACTATTATCTCAGTCACAGTACAGCATGCATGAATCACAGTAGATACACAGTAACGCAAAACAGCAGGCAGCCATGTATGTGTCGTCACTGTTTTGACTGAGGCTAGCTCATACATGGAATGCAAGCAAATGCTGCACGTGTGTGCAGATCCATGCACTGCTTAAACTTCCCGAGTTTAACAAATGGTGAGAAACCAACACAAGTTCCATCATTTGCTTCTGGTGTTAACATCAAGTGTGCTTTATTAAAAAGTTCAGTTTACCTCCTCCTTCTCGCTGAGGCTTCAAGACAAACCGCTCTGGTGCTGCCAAGGCCATTGACACCGTTTTGTCCCCCTCTGGACCCTGTAGACGAGCACAACCACAGAGAAATAAATGAGAGGAATAAAATGTGAATGATATTGCTTACACTGAACATCAACACCCAGGTGAGGATTATCTAATGCCAAACTTTCCAAAGAATGAAAAAATCGTGTGCTTTTTCTCACCATGTCTAGAGTGTAGAGGCCGGCGAACGTCGCTCGGATCTGCTGCACAGCTTGAGGCTGGTCCGGGAAGAACCTCTCCAGGACTCCAGGTCTGGCGAGCACTTGCTGAACCTTCTTGGTACCAGCCAGCTGAGTGCTGATATCTGGACACTTCACAGCTCGAGAGCGCTCCATGAGGAGACGAGCATCCCAGCTCTGCAATTGAAAACAGACAATGAATTCTCTGCTTGTCTTTTTATCATTAGATGATTTTCCAGCATAAAACAGCCTCTACCATTTCACTAACTCTTGGAATCTTATTTCACTGCTGCTAATAACGTTTTACACACTGTCGCAGGTTTTTTAGCTTTGTTCGTTCAGACTTTCTCGTGGTTGAGATTCCTGACAAAACAGCCAGCACACCGACCAGCAGATCGTGACAATAGTTGGTTTATATTACGCTGAGATTTGACAGACAGAGACAGAAGAATGAAGGAGAACAACACAGACTCACGCTATCAAAGAGAACCTGGACAATAGATTCAGCAGTTTGGCTTAAATTTGCAAACTGTTTTAACTCGTTATGTCCAATTAAGTGTTGGTTCCAGGGTGCTCGCCAGTTTTCCTTCACTTCCTGTTCCTGCCTGCAGAATTAACACACAGCTGCACGTATCTACACACAATGTTGCAGAGAACATTGTGGCTCAAGAGTTGGCAGTTTGTCTTGTAATCGGAAGGTTGCCGGTTCGAGCCCCGGCATCAACAGTCTCGGTCACCTACTGGTTGCCTACCGCCTACTAGTGGTGGTCAGAGTGCCCGGTGGCACGGCAGCCTCGCCTCTGTCAGTGCGGCTACAATGTAGCTTGCCATTACCAGTGTGTGAATGTGTGTGTGAATGACTGAATGTAGTGTAAAGCGCTATACAAATACAGGCCATTTACCATCTAATCACCCATTCAGGCTGACACAGCGACAGGTCTGTTGTCACTTATATCAGCCAATCAGGGCTAGACTTGGTGTTGCTAGGCAGGGAAAGAAATAAACTGGATGATAATGACGTTCCAGTTTCTCATGAATACGAATCATTTTAAGTAAGTCTGCATGTTGCATGTTTCTAACTAAACTCTAATGTAATCTTCCATTCTGTGTGCAAATCAAAAGTTGGACCTGTTCAGAAGGGTAGTTGTCAGGCATGTAACCATTCCTGAAATACACCACGGCGACCTCTTTGCCGTCCCTGAAGTGAAAGCGACATAAAAGACACATTAAAGACCACTGCTATGCGTAACACATAGTTTTTGTTTGAGAATGATACACTTAAATAATGTGTCAGTGCATTGTGAGCTGACAGAAATCGACTTACACAAAAAGCCTCTTGTCCTGATCAAGGGAGCCTGCTTTAAAGACATCTTCAAACCGCAGTCTTATTACGTGAATGTTTCTGAAACACGGCATGTTGGTGAAAAGCACAACTCTTCAAATGCTTTAAGATAATGTTTTAACTTCCACACAAAGAAAACATGCAGGTATGAGAGCTCTAACCCTTCACATGTAACACCTACCTCTTCCAAAGTTCATACTCAACGAATCGCTGATCAAAGATATTTCTCTGGACGTCTTCCACCAAGAACACGACGACTGCTCTGCAACGACAACAACTGCACCTCAAAATTTCTGGACTTTTGGTTCTCACGGTTTTAATTTTAACTGAAATGATTTGCTTTTTGGTGCCCCATACTACCAAAACTGTCACTGGCCTTTGTTGTCCTGAAGAAATGTTTGTAATATTATGATGCACTGAGCAACCACACCAGCAGAAGCAGTGTTTGAATGTACATTTCCACTGGCAAGATGTTTTATTCTGGATATACTAATTAATTCATCATGTATGGTGACATAATTAGACCAAGTGAATAAAGCAAAGAGCAATCAACACCATGTCTGGCATGTACTTGATGATTGTACTTCATTCTTACTTCTCTGATCCATAGAGCTCCCAGGCTTTGGCAATAGCCCTGGCCAGACCAGCTGCAGGATTATTATCCAGGATACGCTCGCTCTCCTCCAGCCTGCCGGCCATCTTCAGGATATGTCTGTCAAGCAAGATTGTAAGCACTCTCAGCAAACCTAATCACAGCACATTATGCATCATTATTTCCTGACCATGCCTCGAACAATCCAGTCTCACTCTCCCTCATTCAACTTAAATAAAGATTGTAAATAAAAGATGGACACAGCCACCACCATTCCATCCCCCAGTCATTAGCAAAGTTGCGCTGTGACGCCTTAAGATGAGCATTTTCGCTGCCATCATCTTGCCACCTTGAAACTGATAAACTGTGGGAAACTGTACAGCCATAGGCTAGCAACTTGTCAATCAATCCTGCCTTATATAGTCTATATTAAATTAACTTTATATTGTATTTAATAAGACATGACATTAATGAGCCTATAAACTCATAACAGGGGCATTTTCATGTAGACGTCTACACAACGGAATATCTTTCACAACCACAAGAGGCGCCCCCTCTTGGCCATTGAAAAGAATGCAGATTAAAAGAACTTCTGCAGTGGCTTCATTTTTCAGACACAAAGGCTATGTCTATCTTTTATACAGGGTGGGCCATTTATATGGATACACCGTAATAACATGGGAATGGTTGGTGATATTAAAGTCCTGTTTGTGGCACATTAGTATATGTGAGGGGGCAAACTCCTCAAGATGGGTGGTGACCATTGTGGCCATTTAGAAGTCGGCCATCTTGGATACAACTTTTCAATAGGAAGAGGGCCATGTGACACATCAAACTTATTGGTAATGTCACAAGAAAAACAATGGTGTGCTTGGTTTCAACGTAACTTTATTCTTTCATGAGTTATTTACAAGTTTCTGACCACTTATAAAATGTGTTCAATGTGCTGCCCATTGTGTTGGATTGTCAATGCAACCCTCTTCTCTTCACACACTGATAGCAACACTGCAGGAGAAATGGCAGCACAGGCATCCAGTATCTGTAGTTTCAGGTGCTTTTTCAAGATAAAAGTCTAAGGGGGTCAGATCGGGAGACCAATCCACTTTCCAGGAAACTGTTCATCTAGGAATGCTCGGACCTGGCACCCATAATGTGGTGGTGCACCATCTTGCTGGAAAAACTCAGGGAACGTGCCAGCTTCAGTGCATAAAGAGGGAAACACATCATCATGTAGCAATTTCAAATATCCAGTGGCCTTGAGGTTTCCATTGATGAAGAATGGACCCACTATCGTTGTACCCCATATACCCCACCAAACCATCACTTTTGTTGTTCCAACAGTCTTGGAGGGATCCATCCAATGTGGGTCAGTGTCAGACCAATTGCGGTGGTTTTGTTTGTTAACTTCACCATTCACATAAAAGTTTGCTTCATCACTGAACAAAATCTTCTGCGTGAACTGAGGGTCCTGTTCCAATTTTTGTTTTGCCCATTCTGCAAATTCTGTGCGCCGATCTGGGTCATCCTCATTGAGATGCTGCAGTAGGTGGAGTTTGTAAGGGTGCCATTTGTGAGTAGCTAATATCCGCCGAAGGGATGTTCGACTAATGCCACTCTCCAGTGACATGCGGCGAGTGCTACGCTGTGGGCTCTTGCTGAATGAAGCTAGGACAGCCACTGATGTTTCTTCATCAGTGACAGTTTTCTTGCGTCCACATTTTGGCAAATCCAACACTGAACCAGTTTCACAAAACTTAGCAAGCAGTTTGCTAACTGTAGCATGGGAGATGGGTGGTCTCGTAGGGAGTCTTGCATTGAAATCTGCTGAAATGACCCGGTTACTGCGTTCACCAGATATTAACGCAATTTCAATCTGCTCCTCACGTGTTAACCTCTTTGACACGTCAATGGCTGTGAACTAAGAGAAACTTGTAAATAACTCATGAAAGAATAAAGTTACGTTGAAACCAAGCACACCATTGTTTTTCTTGTGACATTACCAATAAGTTTGATGTGTCACATGGCCCTCTTCCTATTGAAAAGTTGTATCCAAGATGGCCGACTTCTAAATGGCCACCATGGGTCACCACCCATCTTGAGGAGTTTTCCCCCTCACATATACTCATGTGCCACAAACAGGACTTTAATATCACCAACCATTCCCATGTTATTACGGTGTATCAATTTAAATGGCCCACCCTGTAGATTGTTTATAGCTGTATTAAATCCCAAACCTACTGACAGCAAAGCAAAGAGATTGGTGTCAACTGAAGGGGAAATAAAGGAATGTGGGGTTTTTATTTATCTTTTTTTAAAAATAAGGTAAAGCAGCTGTGTGAAACGGTGGCTATAAAGATGACAGTAAATATATTTGAAGGTCTTGGCCAACATGATCACTCTTACTGCTGAGTTCTAGTGGCTAACCTACAGAATATGGGGGACACATAAATGACCTGCTTACCTGTGTACATCTGGCGTGCGCGATGAAAGGCCTCCGAAACTGGCAGCAATGGTGTTGATCTCTATCTGCTTTAGCGAAGGCGTGTCATTCTCTCTCTGGTCCAGCATGTAGTCAGACCGATTGAGACCCAACACAATGGACTGTAACAAAGGCAAAGAATCCCAGCTGCAGCATTTGGTCACTTTATAATCCATTAATAGGTTTTTATGGTCCCAGCTACACTGTTGTAAGAACCTAATGGTTTTCTTCATTCTATGCAACAGCAGATCTAAAGATGTCACAGAGTTTTAGAAAATTGTGAAGAACTTTGTCAAGCAATAAAGCAGAACAGCTGATAATTGAAGCAAGATTTTAGTTTTAGCCAAAATATAGCTTTTGCCTCTCACCCCTCTCCTCCCTGTCGTTCCCTGTCTTTCTTTCTCATAAGAAATCTCTCAGGATTTAATGGCTACCATACGAAGCCCAAAAAGAAAAGAGCCTGCATCATCAATCCATTTCCAACTTTTTAAAAAAATTCCCTCCAAAAATGGCCCCAAAAGAAGCCAGATAGAAAGGTTTTCATGGTGAAAACACACAGTGGTGCAGGTAACCCAAAACAGCCAACACCACAAAGGAACAGATAGGCTGAAAAATCATTCCTGTAAACGTTAACACAACCTCACACCTGCAGTGATGACCCAAGATGTTCATTCTACAAATACTCTATTTGAAATCCAATCTTCCTTAACTAGAAACTGTTTGATTTTTTTTATACACTCTTTCTTTTCACTACTTTTGAATCCTTATTGAGTGCAAGCAAACAGCTTTGTTGGATTTAGCAACACACCAAGGCCTTAGAGCCCAAACAGCTCAAGTAAAATGATGATGGTAAATGGAATGGTAATTATGCAGCACTTTGCTCTAACTGAAAGGAGCTTTTTACTGCAAACCCTATTCACCCAATCACACAAACGCATCCAAACTGCCTTGTCTAACTTAGCACACACTGGATGCACTGGGGGAAACTCTGGGTTCAGCATTTTGCCTAAGAAAACTGGAATCTGGACAAACTGGGTAATCAATCCGCCAACCTTCCAACTGGCAGACTCTGCCTCCTGAGCTCCCCCTAACACCAGTGTCATCGCGGCTGTGCTGACGTACCTGTGACCTGCCTTCTTTAAGGATCTGTTGGTGGATTTTGAACAACCTTGCAGTGAAATCATCCACAGCGATGGTGCTGTAAACAGACACTTTGTTAAAATCTTGTCAGCAGGTTTTTCATCACAGTGTATTCATTTTGAATTAAACTAACAGGTCATTTGAAGACAGACTTCAGAGACTGTGACAATAATGAGTTTTTTTCTTCCAAACCACATACATGAGGTCATAATGCATCCTACCTAGCCAAAGTTTCTTGTAGGAAGTCTGCATCCAGACTAATCTTGTCCACCAGGGTGTTGTAGTGTGTTTGCACTGCCAGAGCCTGGGAGAATACAGCTTTGGGTACAGGTGTGGGGAACAGTGTGAATGGAGCAAAGGAGACCACCTGAAAAACAAGATGTAAAATGTGAGGAAAAAATGTGAGAGGCTAGTGCGTCGTAGCTGCTCACTTTTTTAGTTAGTCCCTCAAAGGGGGCGGGGATGGTAACAGTCGTCTCCATAAGAGCCCATTGGTGAGCAGTGAGATAGTCAGGGAGTTCATGCTCGGACACGCCCAGCACTCGCTTTTGCTCAATGAGGGACTGGAGCATGTAATACCTCGTCTGTACGTCCTGCTGCAGTCTTTTTATTGGCTGGTTGAGCTGTCCCTGAATGTCCTCGAGGCGGGAGTAGGCTAAGGCGGAATGTTTAAAATGCCGAACTATTTTCCGTCCCACTGCTATAGCATCAGCTATGCTCCTCTGTGCTAATAAGCATGGGTAAATAAGCGTGGGTAAACTCTTTGTACTCGTTGTCGTGTTGGGATTTTGGTGCTTGATTAAATTACTTGTGTTAAATGTGCTACCTTTTGAGCCTCCTCTGGACAATTTCGCTGAGCACAATTTGCAGTCCGCCTTTGTTTTCCCGTCTTCGTTCACTTTGAAATAGTTCCACACGGCTGACTTGTCTCGCCTGCCCTTCTCTCAGCTCTGAGCTGCAGCCGGGGCCTGGGGGCGGGCACTCGGCGCCTGTGATTAACCCCTTACATGCCGCTCAAACATAGACAGGTCTCAGACCGTGGTATCAGTATCAGGGGACTTTTAACGAGTACGAGTACTTTAGAAAATGTGGTATCGAGGCCGATAGGCTTAAACTAGGGATGCACCGATACCAATACTGGTATCGGTGCATCCCTAGTTTAAGCATTTATTTAAAGTATAACTACTTCACTACTTTGCTCATGGCCATTCAATCACATTCAGCTAAAACTGGACAAACAGATTAAATCAGTTGTTAATGTCAGTCTCATTCAGTTCGGTATGACTGAATTAACCCTTTGTTTTAAAGACCTGCAATTGGTCATACGCTATATTCCCAAAAGTCTCCGTCTGGCGATCCGATGGACGACTCTGGGTTTGTCCATTGCCAGGAAAACTGTGCATTGGTCTTGTTACAGATTCAAATATTGGGGATGGATACAAGAGGAAAACCAAAATAATCACACCGGTCCGGCCGGTTTGAGTCAAACGATGATTTAATGAACACACGCGTGGGAGATGGACACCATAGAGCAGACAGCATCAGATCTCAAAATGGTGGAGCCTTGATCAAACTGTTATAGCCTCTAGTGGCCCCCACCTAATCATAAAAGCCTAAACATTCACATTCTTTCTCTCACACAGCGCCTAAGCTACGACCTTGGCTCCCTGTTTATCTGCTCCTGCTGAGATGGGGCAGTATGCTCTGTTCTCTTCCAATCAGACAAATAAGACGATGACTTTCTGCAAACAGTATTTCTTATAACTCAGCCGTATAATGCATCATAAAACAATATCATTCATTCACAATAAATCAGCAGTCTAATGTAATGCAAATCAGTTTAACAAATGTAATAGTTATCACCTTCTTCTAATTCAGGAGAATAATGCAAACTAAAACTACATAGTAATTCACAATCTTTAATTAGGGGTCTAACATGGCATAAAATAATATTATAATCCCACAGTCTTAATATGACATCTATTACACGTTTGCAGCTGGTCTAAAATACTGTAGGTTACCTATTAATGGCTAAAGAGAAGCAAGACCAGATTCCTGAAATTTTAGCCTCCCTTCACTGGTTACCTGTTTGTTTAAGAATCAGTCAGTCAACATGTTCCCAGTAGTTCCATAATCCAAAAGCAACAATGGAACGTGCTTTGTTACGTGGCTTCACTAAACCTAACACCAGGAAAAGTGTAATATTACAAATATACACTACATGTTACAAATATGTAGCGTCTTCCCCTGAATGAATATTTTGAGGAAATGTATTCTCATGGTCTGTAGCTTTACTCTTTCAGGTGCAGTTGTTGGGTGGGGCAAGAACGAATATAATAAGACGATTCAAAATCATACATGAGCAGACTTGCAAATTTTATACGAGTTTCACAAGTATACGTTCCCTCTTTAAGATTATATAACTATACTAACAATTATCCAACAATGAAAAACCAGTGAAAGTGCTTCTAGCAAACTGAAAGTACCTAAGCACTGAAAGTACTTTATACAACTTGCCTCATTCACCCATTCACACCCATTCATACGGGCACTTTTTTATATACTTTTTATATGTGTTTTCTATCTAACATTCACACACATTCACACAACCTGTGGATAGTATCTTGCCCAGTGACATTTGGCATGCAGACTGGAGCAGCCAGCCACGATCAAAGCTTCCGATTAGTAGATGACCTGCTCTACCTCCTGACCTACAGCCACCCCTCAATGCTACAACCGCTACATGCTACATGTGTGTATAATTCGCACCTCAGATGAGTTGGGGGTCTCCTGGAGCCTCATTAGGACACCCTGTGTAACAGCTGAGTCTTTTGCCCCCTCTGCCAATTTTTTTATCAAAGCCGAGTTCATCAGCATCTCGTCTGGTATCCCCTGCGCCATTGTCATTCACCTGAAGTAGGATAACCAAATAAGATTACTATTACTGCTAACGTTATTACCGCAGTGTTTACTCATCACTTAAATTTCCTAAACTGCTTTAAATGATACACATATACATATACACAATACACAAGCGTAAATACTAAAATAAATTATATTTAAATAACAATAATTACAATGAAACACGTCATACATCGATAATAACATTAAACAATACATTAAATATTTTCTTTTCTGTAATTATCGTGTTATAGGATAGTTTATAACATCAAAACAACACGTGTGGCTAACTTACCTTCTTAAGTTTTAACCAGGTCGTTTAACACCGTCTGTTAGCAGTCACCGGTAGTAGAAGCTAGTTAGCTATCAACCTAGAAGGTTCCCTTGGACTGTGCTCTCATCAAATACTTTCACACTTATGCAGAGAGCGATTAAGACTGCCACCCTTTACCTTCCACGGTGCATCACAACAGGGCCGTGCAGAGAGGTTTAAAGGGGCGGGTGCTCAAAGTTAAAAAGGGGCAATTGAACCAGGCTGAATAACAACAACAACACACATTCATCAAGAATCTAATATGGGCAACAAGGCAAAGTAAACGTAGCCGATGTTTTACCTGATGGGTACAATGTTGCTGTTGAGGGGTTGCTGCTGCTCCTGCTGCTGATAGTGCTGGAGGGCAGGGCTGTGCTGGTCTGAGACTGTAGACATTAAAAAGTCCATAGGAGAGATGGTAGCTGATTAAACAAGTGTCATGAGATACTAACAAAATGCAAAGATTGGTGACAGTGCTTGGAACCATAAGGCAACAAAAAACTGTGAGAAATAATTTAGGCTCTGCCTGTGAATCACTCTTTGCTTCTCTTCTTCCTTCCATCCCATCATTTCATATATCACTCTCCACTTGCTGTCTATCTGAGAACAAAGCACAACTTGCTGTTGCAATAAACTATAATCTAATTATCCACACCTAACAACTCAGCACTTAATCTATAATAAAATGATGACAGAAAAATGTTATAACACTGCCTTTAGTAGCCTCACACAGCTCCTACTGTTTCCTTCTCATGTCCTTACCAGCCATGTCTGGACAATGTCATATCATGAGTAATAATTATTTTTTAAAAATCCATCTAAATAAAACACACACATGCACGCACACACAGTGACATTTTAGACCTTCTTCAGAATACTGTATATACTATGGGCATCACTGTGCTGATCCAGAATCCTTACATTATTATTTATTACTAGAGCTACAATAATAAAGCAATGAGGAGGGGGAAGTAATAAATATGAAATAATGTCATTATGATGATTCCATTTGTTTCACTATCCACTCTGTGCAGGGGGAAAGCTTATTACATTTTTAAACTGTAGAGATACAATCATTTTACTGCTGTAAAATCCTAATTTTGTCTTATTTAAAATGTAAATCTAATATAATCTGCTTCTTAATGTATGTTCTTTAAAATACAGCGTGTGTTTTTTAATATATTATAATAATGCATAATTATGTGGACATGCATATTAGATCGTTTTTAGTGAAATATAATCCCTCCAGAAAGGCAGGAAAAGCCCGGAAACTTACTTTAAAACTAAATATGTTCCCTAAAACGGTGACAGAGCTGCAGACCCATGACAGCCTTACACAGGTAGCCAGCAGCTATGACCAGCACTACTTGTGCAGTTAATAAAAGGACAGGTAATGTTTGTCACGCTGTTGCAAACACAGCACGCTCATTTGTTTCAGTTCATCAGTTGCAACAAGACAGCTTACCAACGTGTACGTAATAAGCTAATACTCCTGTGTGCTACAGACTACAGGCTACGCTGTACACCTACTTACTGGTTTTGTCGCATCAGTCTGTGTCTCTGAGTTAATTTGTGTTTCTCCTACAGCTCCGGACTGCAAAAAATGTGCGTGCTTTTTGTGAGCTCGGTCCCGGCTCGTAACCAGGACGATCATTGGTTAATGGTGATTATGTGACTGATGCAAGCCAGATCCTTTTATTTAGCAAAACTGTGATTAATAGTTAAATATTATTGTTGAGGGGCACAGACAGGACCACCAGGGCTGTTTGGCTCTTTCTGATAGTGTGCAAATGTGATGTATGTAATGCAGCAGACATACAGACAGCTGGACAGTCCAAAAGCTGGCCTACCTATTACTGGCTGAGGTTTTAGTAGAGTTGTGGCTGAACTACATTAAAATTAATGATATATTTTTAATCTCCCCAATCAATTATAATGTTATGTTGGAATGTTGTTAAAGAGGGTCAAAAATGTTTCAACCCAGTTTGTTTTGCAGATTCTGTATAGCAGCTTTAATATAGGGAGGACACAACTTCCAGATTGTGTAAGTAAAATCAGGTTTCTTCTCTTTGTCAGTTTAACAGTTTCTGTTGTGCCTGTCACAACAGAAACTGAGCTGGAACAACCCATTTTGGAAGGGGGGAGCGGTTATGTATACTTTTGTTGTTAAAATCTTACGTCTCAACCAAGTACTGAATGCTTTTTATATTTTTAGTAGTGTGTCACACAAACAGCAAATATTGTCAAAAAAAAGGAAGAAATCTTTGGGGGCGAGTATGTGTCTTTTTTTCACGTCACGCTGTGCGCACGTTATTGCTTACATGAGAGGAATTGCAGAATGGCAGATAGTCAGATTAACAGTATTTTGTCTCTATCTTCAGGTTTTACACGCTTACATATAAACACGCAGTTACTGTCCTTCCATTTACAAAGTCAGAGGCGTCACGGTGTAATTATTTTACATGTAGTTGTTTTTTTCCTGTGTAATAATATTCAACATTGCTATCAATACATTTTTTTTTTTAAAAATGCCTCTCTGTGCAAAATGGGTTTAAAAACATAAACAGCTGTGGGATACTGTTTGTCCGTGATTTGAACCGGGGAACAAATCGTGGCAGGATCAGCCTGATATTATTTGTATCCCACTGTAACTTTACTGTATAAAGAGCAAACATCTCCAAAATGTCAGGAGTAGTTAGTCATTACAACAAGTGTTTGTGAACTAAAAATCAAGAATGTGGGATCCTGTTTGTCCGTGATTTGAAGAGCCCAGCGCTTGCTCCTGACGCAGGGAAAACCAATTTTGCAGGGGAGACCTACCTCGGCACTTGTGCAGGTGAAGCCAAAGGAAGATATGCTTCACCATATTTTCTTGTCTTTGGCTTAGAATAAAGTTGGTTTGGAAGCATATTCAGCGATGCTTCATCTCCTGCTTTGCGTTTGTGTGGGCGCCCCGTGCCAGCAGTGTCCAAGCGTTGTTTTGTTTTTTCCCTTTTCATGCCGCGCCCCCCCTGCAATGGCTCTGCGCCCCCCCTAGGGAGCGGGCCCCACACTTTGGGAACGTCTGACATAACCTCTGCCAGGGAGGTTGTTAGTGTTTGCATCTGTGCCTGATATTCTGTCTTATTGTCTGTAAATAGGATAACTCAAAACTTTTTTTAATGAATTCAGATACAAAAATAAAAAAAACCTTGTGGGGGCGTAGTGTGGGCTCATGTGACCAATCCGTTTGATTTCACCCAACATCCACAGAGGTCTTCAAGGTGAGTGTCATGATCTGTTGGTCAAAAATTGACAAAAAGCCTTATAATTTAGGAAGTATGACTCTTAAAAGTGTGCTGTTTATTGTCATCATGTAGAAAGTAGTGTATAAACATATGTCACATTTGACCTGTGACCTCTCCATTAATAAATTGATCTGAAGGTCGAAGTGCTAGTAATGCCATATAGAGCTATTTAAAACCATGTTTCTTACTGCCAGTTTGACAGCATATAGACATATGGGAACAATTTATTTAATTAAAATGAATTGAGTTTCTTATTTCCTTCTAACTGTCCCATCTTACTCTTGTTTTAGTTTTTTTTAATACATTTCCTGAAAAGTCCACAATTTTCAGATTAGATGAAACTTTATTAATCCCTCAGGTGAGTTCCTCCGGGAAATTCTCTTTCCAGTAGCACTGACAGAAGTTGCATGTTACAGATACAATCAAGGGGAATCAGAGCAGAATTTAAACATAAATATACCCCACACACACACACACACACACACACACAGACAGGACTCCGCACGCACACACACATTAAAAAAAATAAATAATTTTTTTTTAAAAGTTGCCTCAACAAAAGGGCACTTTGGGCACCCATCAGGAAAGGGGCAGGTGCTCAAGCCCCTCTAGCCCCCCCCCTGCACGTGCCTGAACCTTATATAGAGCAGAGATACTTGACCAGTGTTGGGGAGTAATGGAATACATGTACCGCCGTTACGTATTTAAAATACAAAATATGAGTAACTGTATTCCGTTACAGTTACCGTTTAAAAAGGTGGTATTTAGAATACAGTTACTTTGTTGAAATAAATGGATTACACGGCGGTATTTCCCTGTTTTATATTGTGGCGGGCAGGGGCGATTCTAGGATCAGAGCTTTGGGGGTGCTGAGCACCCAGAGAGCTGCCCAGCCAGGCAAGATAAACTTTACTTGTCACAATGAGACTTCTTCCCTGTCTCTGTCAGTCCCTGCATCCTTAAATGTCTCCAGTTGTCCCGAGATCTCTATAACTGTCTCCTTGGTGCATTTAAACCCCTGTTTCTCGCTGTCCTCATTGTCTGTTGTCTTCATCTCCGTTATCACTCATCATAATTTTACCATCTCTGTGCAAGTCTGCAAATTTCTTTATTAAATCATAAGATTCTTAAATTCATCAAGTCTCTCTGTGCCTGGGTCCTCGTCACAAAACATGACATCACTGTTTTGTACATTTTAACACAATTTAATCCCCACATTTGTGAAAGAAAAGCAAAACACTTTTTTGAAAAGTCTGTAACAAAACCATCAAATCAGATCAAGGTTATTTAAATGCTGCAAAAGAAGAATGGATTGGAATAAAAAAAAAAATACATATCCTAACCTTAATTACTGGGGGAGAATAATGAATGATGCTCATAGTGAGTAAAAAGTAAACTGAGTGCATTTTTGGACAGAGATTCACTTTTAATGTGTATGTATAATATAATACAGATACATAAAAAAATACTCCCAAAACAATAAATTATTACAAATAAATTATTACAAAATATTAATAAAAACTATAAAAATGGAGGCAACTTTGCCTGTGGTAGAATGTATACAATGTATGAAAAAATCTTTACTGCAGATACTAATTTTACTCATTTAATAATAATAATTTTGTGTTGTAAGATTTATGACTTTCATGCTTTCATAGTGGTACTTGGGAGAGCTTGACATTTTTATCAGGTGGTACACACTGTAAAAAGTGTGAGAAACACTGATAAGTGTATGTGTGCTTTTAGAAAACATTTAAAGCTGCAGTATTTTGAAACAAGCTAGCTTAAAACATTTTTAGAATATAAACAGAGCATCTGCTTCTCTTTACAGCTCCTCACTCCACCAGGGCTGTTTGGCTCTTTCTGATAGTGTGCAAATGTGATGTATGTAATGCAGCAGACATACAGACAGCTGGACAGTCCAAAAGCTGGCCTACCTATTACTGGCTGAGGTTTTAGTAGAGTTGTGGCTGAACTACATTAAAATTAATGATATATTTTTAATCTCCCCAATCAATTATAATGTTATGTTGGAATGTTGTTAAAGAGGGTCAAAAATGTTTCAACCCAGTTTGTTTTGCAGATTCTGTATAGCAGCTTTAATATAGGGAGGACACAACTTCCAGATTGTGTAAGTAAAATCAGGTTTCTTCTCTTTGTCAGTTTAACAGTTTCTGTTGTGCCTGTCACAACAGAAACTGAGCTGGAACAACCCATTTTGGAAGGGGGGAGCGGTTATGTATACTTTTGTTGTTAAAATCTTACGTCTCAACCAAGTACTGAATGCTTTTTATATTTTTAGTAGTGTGTCACACAAACAGCAAATATTGTCAAAAAAAAGGAAGAAATCTTTGGGGGCGAGTATGTGTCTTTTTTTCACGTCACGCTGTGCGCACGTTATTGCTTACATGAGAGGAATTGCAGAATGGCAGATAGTCAGATTAACAGTATTTTGTCTCTATCTTCAGGTTTTACACGCTTACATATAAACACGCAGTTACTGTCCTTCCATTTACAAAGTCAGAGGCGTCACGGTGTAATTATTTTACATGTAGTTGTTTTTTTCCTGTGTAATAATATTCAACATTGCTATCAATACATTTTTTTTTTTTAAAAATGCCTCTCTGTGCAAAATGGGTTTAAAAACATAAACAGCTGTGGGATACTGTTTGTCCGTGATTTGAACCGGGGAACAAATCGTGGCAGGATCAGCCTGATATTATTTGTATCCCACTGTAACTTTACTGTATAAAGAGCAAACATCTCCAAAATGTCAGGAGTAGTTAGTCATTACAACAAGTGTTTGTGAACTAAAAATCAAGAATGTGGAATACTGTTTGTCCGTGATTTGAAGAGCCCAGCGCTTGCTCCTGACGCAGGGAAAACCAATTTTGCAGGGGAGACCTACCTCGGCACTTGTGCAGGTGAAGCCAAAGGAAGATATGCTTCACCATATTTTCTTGTCTTTGGCTTAGGATAAAGTTGGTTTGGAAGCATATTCAGCGATGCTTCATCCCCTGCTTTGCGTTTGTGTGGGCGCCCCGTGCCAGCAGTGTCCAAGCGTTGTTTTGTTTTTTCCCTTTTCATGCCGCGCCCCCCCCTGCAATGGCTCTGCGCCCCCCCTAGGGGGCGGGCCCCACACTTTGGGAACGTCTGACATAACCTCTGCCAGGGAGGTTGTTAGTGTTTGCATCTGTGCCTGATATTCTGTCTTATTGTCTGTAAATAGGATAACTCAAAACTTTTTTTAATGAATTCAGATACAAAAATAAAAAATAAAAAAAACCTTGTGGGGGCGTAGTGTGGGCTCATGTGACCAATCCGTTTGATTTCACCCAACATCCACAGAGGTCTTCAAGGTCAGTGTCATGATCTGTTGGTCAAAAATTGACAAAAAGCCTTATAATTTAGGAAGTATGACTCTTAAAAGTGTGCTGTTTATTGTCATCATGTAGAAAGTAGTGTATATATGTCACATTTGACCTGTGACCTCTCCATTAATAAATTGATCTGAAGGTCGAAGTGCTAGTAATGCCATATAGAGCTATTTAAAACCATGTTTCTTACTGCCAGTTTGACAGCATATAGACATATGGGAACAATTTATTTAATTAAAATGAATTGAGTTTCTTATTTCCTTCTAACTGTCCCATCTTACTCTTGTTTTAGTTTTTTTTAATACATTTCCTGAAAAGTCCACAATTTTCAGATTAGATGAAACTTTATTAATCCCTCAGGTGAGTTCCTCCGGGAAATTCTCTTTCCAGTAGCACTGACAGAAGTTGCATGTTACAGATACAATCAAGGGGAATCAGAGCAGAATTTAAACATAAATATACCCCACACACACACACACACAGACACACAGACAGGACTCCGCACGCACACACACATTAAAAAAAATAAATAATCTTTTTTTAAAAGTTGCCTCAACAAAAGGGCACTTTGGGCACCCATCAGGAAAGGGGCGGGTGCTCAAGCCCCTCTAGCCCCCCCCCCCTGCACGTGCCTGAACCTTATATAGAGCAGAGATACTTGACCAGTGTTGGGGAGTAATGGAATACATGTACCGCCGTTACGTATTTAAAATACAAAATATGAGTAACTGTATTCCGTTACAGTTACCGTTTAAAAAGGTGGTATTTAGAATACAGTTACTTTGTTGAAATAAATGGATTACACGGCGGTACTTCCCTGTTTTATATTGTGGCGGGCAGGGGCGATTCTAGGATCAGAGCTTTGGGGGTGCTGAGCACCCAGAGAGCTGCCCAGCCAGGCAAGATAAACTTTACTTGTCACAATGAGACTTCTTCCCTGTCTCTGTCAGTCCCTGCATCCTTAAATGTCTCCAGTTGTCCCGAGATCTCTATAACTGTCTCCTTGGTGCATTTAAACCCCTGTTTCTCGCTGTCCTCATTGTCTGTTGTCTTCATCTCCGTTATCACTCATCATAATTTTACCATCTCTGTGCAAGTCTGCAAATTTCTTTATTAAATCATAAGATTCTTAAATTCATCAAGTCTCTCTGTGCCTGGGTCCTCGTCACAAAACATGACATCACTGTTTTGTACATTTTAACACAATTTAATCCCCACATTTGTGAAAGAAAAGCAAAAACACTTTTTTGAAAAGTCTGTAACAAAACCATCAAATCAGATCAAGGTTATTTAAATGCTGCAAAAGAAGAATGGATTGGAATAAAAAAAAATACATATCCTAACCTTAATTACTGGGGGAGAATAATGAATGATGCTCATAGTGAGTAAAAAGTAAACTGAGTGCATTTTTGGACAGAGATTCACTTTTAATGTGTATGTATAATATAATACAGATACATAAAAAAATACTCCCAAAACAATAAATTATTACAAATAAATTATTACAAAATATTAATAAAAACTATAAAAATGGAGGCAACTTTGCCTGTGGTAGAATGTATACAATGTATGAAAAAATCTTTACTGCAGATACTAATTTTACTCATTTAATAATAATAATTTTGTGTTGTAAGATTTATGACTTTCATGCTTTCATAGTGGTACTTGGGAGAGCTTGACATTTTTATCAGGTGGTACACACTGTAAAAAGTGTGAGAAACACTGATAAGTGTATGTGTGCTTTTAGAAAACATTTAAAGCTGCAGTATTTTGAAACAAGCTAGCTTAAAACATTTTTAGAATATAAACAGAGCATCTGCTTCTCTTTACAGCTCCTCACTCCACCAGGGCTGTTTGGCTCTTTCTGATAGTGTGCAAATGTGATGTATGTAATGCAGCAGACATACAGACAGCTGGACAGTCCAAAAGCTGGCCTACCTATTACTGGCTGAGGTTTTAGTAGAGTTGTGGCTGAACTACATTAAAATTAATGATATATTTTTAATCTCCCCAATCAATTATAATGTTATGTTGGAATGTTGTTAAAGAGGGTCAAAAATGTTTCAACCCAGTTTGTTTTGCAGATTCTGTATAGCAGCTTTAATATAGGGAGGACACAACTTCCAGATTGTGTAAGTAAAATCAGGTTTCTTCTCTTTGTCAGTTTAACAGTTTCTGTTGTGCCTGTCACAACAGAAACTGAGCTGGAACAACCCATTTTGGAAGGGGGGAGCGGTTATGTATACTTTTGTTGTTAAAATCTTACGTCTCAACCAAGTACTGAATGCTTTTTATATTTTTAGTAGTGTGTCACACAAACAGCAAATATTGTCAAAAAAAAGGAAGAAATCTTTGGGGGCGAGTATGTGTCTTTTTTTCACGTCACGCTGTGCGCACGTTATTGCTTACATGAGAGGAATTGCAGAATGGCAGATAGTCAGATTAACAGTATTTTGTCTCTATCTTCAGGTTTTACACGCTTACATATAAACACGCAGTTACTGTCCTTCCATTTACAAAGTCAGAGGCGTCACGGTGTAATTATTTTACATGTAGTTGTTTTTTTCCTGTGTAATAATATTCAACATTGCTATCAATACATTTTTTTTTTTTAAAAATGCCTCTCTGTGCAAAATGGGTTTAAAAACATAAACAGCTGTGGGATACTGTTTGTCTGTGATTTGAACCGGGGAACAAATCGTGGCAGGATCAGCCTGATATTATTTGTATCCCACTGTAACTTTACTGTATAAAGAGCAAACATCTCCAAAATGTCAGGAGTAGTTAGTCATTACAACAAGTGTTTGTGAACTAAAAATCAAGAATGTGGAATACTGTTTGTCCGTGATTTGAAGAGCCCAGCGCTTGCTCCTGACGCAGGGAAAACCAATTTTGCAGGGGAGACCTACCTCGGCACTTGTGCAGGTGAAGCCAAAGGAAGATATGCTTCACCATATTTTCTTGTCTTTGGCTTAGGATAAAGTTGGTTTGGAAGCATATTCAGCGATGCTTCATCCCCTGCTTTGCGTTTGTGTGGGCGCCCCGTGCCAGCAGTGTCCAAGCATTGTTTTGTTTTTTCCCTTTTCATGCTGCGCTCCCCCTGCAATGGCTCTGCGCCCCCCCTAGGGGGCGGGCCACACACTTTGGGAAGGTCTGACATAACCTCTGCCAGGGAGGTTGTTAGTGTTTGCATCTGTGCCTGATATTCTGTCTTATTGTCTGTAAATAGGATAACTCAAAACTTTTTTAATGAATTCAGATACAAAAATAAAAAAAACCTTGTCGGGGTGTAGTGTGGGCTCATGTGACCAATCCGTTTGATTTCACCCAACATCCACAGAGGTCTTCAAGGTTAGTGTCATGATCTGTTGGTCAAAAATTGACAAAAAGCCTTATAATTTAGGAAGTATGACTCTTAAAAGTGTACTGTGTATTGTCATCATGTAGAAAGTAGTGTATAAACATATGTCACATTTGACCTGTGACCTCTCCATTAATAAATTGATCTGAAGGTCGAAGTGCTAGTAATGCCATATAGAGCTATTTAAAACCATGTTTCTTACTGCCAGTTTGACAGCATATAGACATATGGGAACAATTTATTTAATTAAAATGAATTGAGTTTCTTATTTCCTTCTAACTTTCCCATCTTACTCTTGTTTTAGTTTTTTTTTAATACATTTCCTGAAAAGTCCACAATTTTCAGATTAGATTAGATTAGATGAAACTTTATTAATCCCTCAGGTGAGTTCCTCCGGGAAATTCTCTTTCCAGTAGCACTTACAGAAGTTGCATGTTACAGATACAATCAAGGGGAATCAGAGCAGAATTTACATGCATTTTTTTACACACACACACACACACACACACACACACACACACACATATATATATATATAATATGGATAAATAGGAATACCTGTGGATTGCACGTTTGAGTGAGTCTATTGCACAGTCGAATATAAGAAGAAATATTGTGAATATTGCACAGTGTAAAAAAACCCACTACAGCTCAGTTGTTCCCGCTCTCCTTTGTCCCCCTGGTCCAAGTTACAGCAGCTTGTGTTAGTATGTGTACACAAAGATTATAAAAACACAGAATAAAATTGTAAGAAGTCACCAGTTGATGCAGTTTAAGGACACTTGTTCTTCTGTGCAGTCTCACCTGGAGCTCACGTTTCCAGTTCATGCCATTGTGACAAAAGATTGTTAAAAAATAGTTAAAAGACATCCATGAATGCACAGCTAACTGCTCTTCAACCTTATAAAAATTAACGTGCATTTTGATTATGAACCACTTTTACAAAACCAAAAGCTTCAATGTGTTTAGTGATTTATATGTCTAAAAAAACAGGTTCAGTTTGTACCTGAGAGAGCGGCTTGGTGGCGCTGAATTATATTTCCAATAGAAACACAATTTCATATGTTGTAGTAACAACATACTGCCACAAGATGGCACCCTAGACCTACTTTACCATGCTGTTTCAGTAAAAAAGACAAAGTGACAGAGCCTTGAAAGAGTGACAGAGACACTTTTTATGAACTCATCTGTAAGGTGTCACCTTTTCTGTAGAATGAAGAAGTGCTTCCCTTCTTTTAAAGTAAATACAGGCTTACAAAGATCCTCTAAACATGTTTCTGAAATAATCCTAAACACAATCATTAAATCAAAAATGCAAGAAACTATTTATTTAATCACTGCTCTTCACTTAATTACTGAACTTATTAAAAAATAAACAAATACTTTTTTCTTTTTTTTTTAAAGAGACGTTTCTGCTGTGACTTCACTGTGGTTTGTATGTCCAGGCAGGAGTGTGACATCTCAGAACAGCAGAGGATTGTCGAGCACGGCCACTCCTGCTACGAAGCCCCCGTCTGAGTGTTCTGAGCTCTTGGTCCTCAGCAGATGGCCCACACACTCATTTGTCACCATGTCTTTACCCTGCCTGTAAGAAAACAAAGAAAAGGCTAAAATTAGAAACAACCACTACATTGGGAATCTGCAAATACTTCTAAAAAAAACCAGCCACAAACAAAATGAGTTTAATATCATTGTAGTAGTGGTCACATACCTTACATATGCTCCAAACACTCCCAGTTCACTGAGACAGTTGCTTATTTTCAGGGGGCTGCCTTGTTTCATCAGGTAGTTCCTTACAGGGGTTGGATGGATTTTATCCATCAGAATATAGGCTGTACGCTCGGTACTCTCCTTCACTTGTTCCAGGACCTGGCAGATCTCTGATCCATAAAAGTTGTTACCTAGAAAAACAATACTACACTTAAGTACAGATAAAATGGACATGGCTAGATAGGAATTATTTCACATTAGCAGATGAACAAACTTTTGTAAAACCCTTTTTAAAATTAGTGAAAAGAAAGTTTAGTTTTACCCAGGGAACCACACCTGGCTACATTCGGCCAGTCTGACAGGCATATGGAGAGATCTTTATTTGGCTGGGTTTTTTCCTACTTATGTTGGCTAATGCTAGCCTGCTTGCTAGTACAAGCAAGTTGCTACATATTTAGAATAAAAAAATATTAAACAAATACTGCCTCAAGTAGTCTTTCTTTCAGATGCTCCCTTTAGGGGTTGCCACAGCGGATCATCTGCCCCTTTGTCATGTTATCCCTCCTTTGTCACACCAACCCTGTGCATGTCCTCCTTCACCACATCCATCAATCTCTTTGGTTCTTCGCTTCCTCCTGCCTGGCAGCTCCATCTTCAGCTCTGCTACCTCCAGCCCAGCCTCCTGTCTTTTTGTCAATGCCATTGTCACCAAACCATACATCATAGCAGGCCTCACTGCCATCTTGTAATCCTTCCCTTTCACTCTTGCTGCTATCCTTCTGTCACAAATCCCCTCTGACACTTGTCTCCACCCACTCCACCCTGCCTGCACCCAACTCTTTACTTCTCTTGTGTGCTGTCTGTTGCTGTGGATAGTTGACCCCAAGTATTACATCTGATCTACCTTCACTATCTCTACTTCTTGTATCTCCACCATTATACCTGCCTCCCTCTGACTCACATACATGTATTCTGTCTCACGTCAGCTGACTTTCCTTCACCTTCTCTCCAGAGAATCTGTTGTGCTCTTTTCAGCACGAAGCCACACTCCTGCTCACTGATCGTCACCTCTTTTTCACCTAGTCTCAGCAACTTTGTCCCACAGCTTGTTGATTTATCCTTGTACAGTAACTATCCTGTAGTTACTACAGCTTTGCACATCTGTCTTGTTCTTGAAAATCAGCAGCAGCACACCTCTCTATTCCTCGGGGATCCTCTCAGTCTCTGTTAAACGGTCTGGTCAAGTTGCCCTCTCGTCTAACTCCCCTCCTCCATCCTCCTCTCTCTTTCATTTTCTACATTCATCAGCTCCTCAAACTTCTCCTTCCAGTTCATGTGTAAAATTACTGCTAAAATAGCTCATATGAACCCTGATACTGAACTATGTATTTATCAAAACAAATGATCTGATATTACAAAGAAAACTAATGATTGCTTTTTACAATATTAGCCCAGAGTGATGTAAGGCAGGGTGGTTAGTCAGCCATAACTTGCTAACTTGTATCTAGTAGCTTTTTCACATCCTGATCAATGTTGTTGTCAAGTGTGTCTCGTATACACTATTATCTCAGTCACAGTACAGCATGCATGAATCACAGTAGATACACAGTAACGCAAAACAGCAGGCAGTCATGTATGTGTCGTCACTGTTTTGACGGAGGCTAGCTCATACATGGAATGCAAGCAAATGCTGCACGTGTGTGCAGATCCATGCACTGCTTAAACTTCCCGAGTTTAACAAATGGTGAGAAACCAACACAAGTTCCATCATTTGCTTCTGGTGTTAACATCAAGTGTGCTTTATTAAAAAGTTCAGTTTACCTCCTCCTTCTCGCTGAGGCTTCAAGACAAACCGCTCTGGTGCTGCCAAGGCCATTGACACTGTTTTGTCCCCCTCTGGACCCTGTAGACGAGCACAACCACAGAGAAATAAATGAGAGGAATAAAATGTGAATGATATTGCTTACACTGAACATCAACACCCAGGTGAGGATTATCTAATGCCAAACTTTCCAAAGAATGAAAAAATCGTGTGCTTTTTCTCACCATGTCTAGAGTGTAGAGGCCGGCGAACGTCGCTCGGATCTGCTGCACAGCTTGAGGCTGGTCCGGGAAGAACCTCTCCAGGACTCCAGGTCTGGCGAGCACTTGCTGAACCTTCTTGGTACCAGCCAGCTGAGTGCTGATATCTGGACACTTCACAGCTCGAGAGCGCTCCATGAGGAGACGAGCATCCCAGCTCTGCAATTGAAAACAGACAATGAATTCTCTGCTTGTCTTTTTATCATTAGATGATTTTCCAGCATAAAACAGCCTCTACCATTTCACTAACTCTTGGAATCTTATTTCACTGCTGCTAATAACGTTTTACACACTGTCGCAGGTTTTTTAGCTTTGTTCGTTCAGATTTTCTCGTGGTTGAGATTCCTGACAAAACAGCCAGCACACCGACCAGCAGAGCGTGACAATAGTTGGTTTATATTACGCTGAGATTTGACAGACAGAGACAGAAGAATGAAGGAGAACAACACAGACTCACGCTATCAAAGAGAACCTGGACAATAGATTCAGCAGTTTGGCTTAAATTTGCAAACTGTTTTAACTCGTTATGTCCAATTAAGTGTTGGTTCCAGGGTGCTCGCCAGTTTTCCTTCACTTCCTGTTCCTGCCTGCAGAATTAACACACAGCTGCACATATCTACACACAATGTTGCAGAGAACATTGTGGCTCAAGAGTTGGCAGTTTGTCTTGTAATCGGAAGGTTGCCGGTTCGAGCCCCGGCACCAACAGTCTCGGTCACCTACTGGTTGCCTACCGCCTACTAGTGGTGGTCAGAGTGCCCGGTGGCGCCAGTGTCCGGCAGCCTCGCCTCTGTCAGTGCGGCTACAATGTAGCTTGCCATTACCAGTGTGTGAATGTGTGTGTGAATGACTGAATGTAGGGTAAAGCGCTATACAAATACAGGCTATTTACCATCTAATCACCCATTCAGGCTGACACAGCGACAGGTCTGTTGTCACTTATATCAGCCAATCAGGGCTAGACTTCGTGTTGCTAGGCAGGGAAAGAAATAAACTGGATGATAATGACGTTCCAGTTTCTCATGAATACGAATCATTTTAAGTAAGTCTGCATGTTGCATGTTTCTAACTAAACTCTAATGTAATGTGACCTGTTCAGAAGGGTAGTTGTCAGGCATGTAACCATTCCTGAAATACACCACGGCGACCTCTTTGCCGTCCCTGAAGTGAAAGCGACATAAAAGACACATTAAGGACCACTGCTATGCGTAACACATAGTTTTTGTTTGAGAATGATACACTTAAATAATGTGTCAGTGCATTGTGAGCTGACAGAAATCGACTTACACAAAAAGCCTCTTGTCCTGATCAAGGCAGCCTGCTTTAAAGACGTCTTCAAACCGCAGTCTTATTACGTGAATGTTTCTGAAACACGGCATGTTGGTGAAAAGCACAACTCTTCAAATGCTTTAAGATAATGTTTTAACTTCCACACAAAGAAAACATGCAGGTATGAGAGCTCTAACCCTTCACATGTAACACCTACCTCTTCCAAAGTTCATACTCAACGAATCGCTGATCAAAGATATTTCTCTGGACGTCTTCCACCAAGAACACGACGACTGCTCTGCAACGACAACAACTGCACCTCAAAATTTCTGGACTTTTGGTTCTCACGGTTTTAATTTTAACTGAAATGATTTGCTTTTTGGTGCCCCATACTACCAAAACTGTCACTGGCCTTTGTTGTCCTGAAGAAATGTTTGTAATTTTATGATGCACTGAGCAACCACACCAGCAGAAGCAGTGTTTGAATGTACAGTTCCACTGGCAAGATGTTTTATTCTGGATATACTAATTAATTCATCATGTATGGTGACATAATTAGACCAAGTGAATAAAGCAAAAAGCAATCAACACCATGTCTGGCATGTACTTGATGATTGTACTTCATTCTTACTTCTCTGATCCATAGAGCTCCCAGGCTTTGGCAATAGCCTTGGCCAGACCAGCTGCAGGATTATTATCCGGGATACGCTCGCTCTCCTCCAGCCTGCCGGCCATCTTCAGGATATGTCTGTCAAGCAAGATTGTAAGCACTCTCAGCAAACCTAATCACAGCACATTATGCATCATTATTTCCTGACCATGCCTCGAACAATCCAGTCTCACTCTCCCTCATTCAACTTAAATAAAGATTGTAAATAAAAGATGGACAAAGCCACCACCATTCCATCCCCCAGTCATTAGCAAAGTCACGCTGTGACGCCTTAAGATGAGCATTTTTGCTTGCAATAATATCGTATCGTGCGTTAAGTATTGTGATAATATCGTATCGTGAGTTGTATGGTGATTCCCACCTCTATAGGCTAGCAACTTGTCGATCAATCCTGCCTTATATAGTCTATATTAAATTAACTTTATATTGTATTTAATAAGACATGACATTAATGAGCCTATAAACTCATAACAGGGGCATTTTCATGTAGACGTCTATACAACGGAATATCTTTCACAACCACAAGAGGCGCCCCCTCTTGGCCATTGAAAAGAATGCAGATTAAAAGAACTTCTGCAGTGGCTTCATTTTTCAGACACAAAGGCTATGTCTATCTTTTATACAGGGTGGGCCATTTATATGGATACACCGTAATAACATGGGAATGGTTGGTGACTCTTCACACACTGATAGCAACACCGCAGGAGAAATGCCAGCACAGGCATCCAGTATCCGTAGTTTCAGGTGCTGCACATCTCGTATCTTCACACCATAGACAATTGCCTTCAGATGACCCCAAAGATAAAAGTCTAAGCGGGTCAGATCGGGAGACCTTGGGGGCCATTCAACTGGCCCACGACGACCAATCCACTTTCCAGGAAACTGTTCATCTAGGAATGCTCGGACCTGGTACCCATAATGTGGTGGTGCACCATCTTGCTGGAAAAACTCAGGGAACGTGCCAGCTTCAGTGCATAAAGAGGGAAACACATCATCATGTAGCAATTTCAAATATCCAGTGGCCTTGAGGTTTCCATTGATGAAGAATGGACCCACTATCGTTGTACCCATATACCACACCAAACCATCACTTTTGTTGTTCCAGCAGTCTTGGAGGGATCCATCCAATGTGGGATCGTGTGAGACCACACCATTAACATCACCCTTCACATAAAAGTTTGCTTCATCACTGAACAAAATCTTCTGCGTGAACTGAGGGTCCTGTTCCAATTTTTGTTTTGCCCATTCTGCAAATTCTGTGCACCGATCTTGGTCATCCTCGTTGAGATGCTGCAGTAGGTGGAGTTTGTAAGGGTGCCATTTGTGAGTAGCTAATATCTGCCGAAGGGATGTTCGACTAATGCCACTCTCCAGTGACATGCGGCAAGTGCTACGCTGTGGGCTCTTGCTGAATGAAGCTAGGACAGCCACTGATGTTTCTTCATTAGTGACAGTTTTCTTGCGTCCACATTTTGGCAAATCCAACACTGAACCAGTTTCACGAAACTTAGCAAGCAGTTTGCTAGCTGTAGCATGGGAGATGGGTGGTCTCGTAGGGAGTCTTGCATTGAAATCGGCTGCAATGACCCGGTTACTGCGTTCACCAGGTATTAACGCAATTTCGATCCACTCCTCACATGTTAACCTCTTCGACATGTCAATGGCTGTGAACAAAGTTACTTGTAAATAACTCATGAAAGAATAAAGTTACGTTGAAACCAAGCACACCATTGTTTTTCTTGTGACATTACCAATAAGTTTGATGTGTCACATGGCCCTCTTCCTATTGAAAAAACAAAAGTTGTATCCAAGATGGCCGACTTCTAAATGGCCACCATGGTCACCACCCATCTTGAGCAGTTTGCCCCCTCACATATACTCATGTGCCACAAACAGGACTTTTGTCCAACCATTCCCATGTTATTACGGTGTATCAATTTAAATGGCCCACCCTGTAGATTGTTTATAGCTGTATTAAATCCCAAACCTACTGACAGCAAAGCAAAGAGATTGGTGTCAACTGAAGGGGAAATAAAGGAATGTGGGGTTTTTATTTATCTTTTTTTAAAAAAATAAGGTAAAGCAGCTGTGTGAAACGGTGGCTATAAAGATGACAGTAAATATATTTGAAGGTCTTGGCCAACATGATCACTCTTACTGCTGAGTTCTAGTGGCTAACCTACAGAATATGGGGGACACATAAATGACCTGCTTACCTGTGTACATCTGGCGTGTGCGATGAAAGGCCTCCGACACCGGCAGCAATGGTGTTGATCTCTATCTGCTTTAGCGAAGGCGTGTCATTCTCTCTCTGGTCCAGCATGTAGTCAGACCGATTGAGACCCAACACAATGGACTGTAACAAAGGCAAAGAATCCCAGCTGCAGCATTTGGTCACTTTATAATCCATTAATAGGTTTTTATGGTCCCAGCTACACTGTTGTAAGAACCTAATGGTTTTCTTCATTCTATGAGTTTTTCAGAGTTTCAGAGAATTTTCAGAGTTTTAGAAAATTGTGAAGAACTTTGTCAAGCAATAAAGCAAAACAGCTGATAATTGAAACAAGATTTTAGTTTTAGCCAAAATATAGCTTTTGCCTCTCACCCCTCTCCTCCCTGTCGTTCCCTGTCTTTCTTTCTCATAAGAAATCTCTCAGGATTTAATGGCTAGCATACGAAGCCCAAAAAGAAAAGAGCCTGCATCATCAATCCATTTCCAACTTTTTAAAAAATTCCCTCCAAAAATGGCCCCAAAAGAAGCCAGATAGAAAGGTTTTCATGGTGAAAACACACAGTGGTGCAGGTAACCCAAAACAGCCAACACCACAAAGGAACAGATAGGCTGAAAAATCATTCCTGTAAACGTTAACACAACCTCACACCTGCAGTGATGACCCAAGATGTTCATTCTACAAATATATAGCGTTATTTTTGTGCCACTATTCTGAGCGCATGTAAAAAAAATTTGCAGGTGCAAGTGTTGCATTTTGAGGAGAAATGTATTTTGAGCGAAGAAAAGCTGAATTTGAGTGAACAGAATTCATTGCTGCGTGCAGAAAATGTATTTCAGTGTTTGCTATTATTCACACATGCACAATAGCAGCCCCTCTCGCTCAGTTTTTGCATTTGCGCTTGCTCGCAATGTGTTGCTTGCGCTCTCAACATTTCTGCCCGTGCGCGCTCAACTCTTTCTCTACACCGTTATATTTGTGCCACAAAACCAGCCAATCACAGACTTGGATGCAAAAAAAATCTGATTGGCTGTTTTGGTCTCCAATCAGCTCGAAATGACGAGATGCAATATCCCAGAATCCATTTTGTCCAAAACTCAAACGAGGCAGTTGCGGAGAAACACGGTGTGGCGGAGTTTGAAATATTACTCTTTCTGGGTCACAAAATAAACTTTTAAGATATTTTCATGTCAGAATGTTTCTGTGTAAACTTCAAATATCTGCTCGATTTATCAAGACATCACATATTTGCATAAGTGCTCTAATGTTTTCGGAGATGCCTGTTACCCACCAGCTGACCGCATAGCTGGACTGGCCATTGGGCATACCGGACATTTGCCCCGTGGGCCGATGGTGATTTTTCATGTTTATGTTTGTTTGTTTTTGTAACGGTATAAACAATGAAAGGTGGTGGATTAGCCAATTGGTCATGATCAACTCTGGGCTGGAACAATTACAATACATCCGTATTGAAAGGAAAAGGAACGCGATTCGTCCCAAACTTCAGCAACGATGAAAAAAAAAGACACAAAGCTGAAGTTATTCTGTCTTTGCTGCACAGCTGCCTCTTCTCCCCTCATTCTCCCTCCCTCCCTCTCCTGTTGCTACTTCAATCATGAAACTGATCAATGATCAGCTGATCGTCTCTCTTGTTTGTTTATCGCCCACTTTACGCCAGAAAGAGGAAACCAGCGGATGCGCTAAACAACAGCAGCTTGATCAGCTGTTTTTTAATATTACTTTCTAGTATCAGCTGATGTTTGCTAGAGCCACAGCTGTAAATGCTGCTCATGATATCAGTTTTGATATGTGGTGAGAGGAAAACATTAAGGTGATACAAATCATACATATATACCAACAAGACAGTGTACGTCACTGTCACAACAGTGTTTGTTTTAGTTCAAAGGCTTTATGGTTTTCCTATAATACCTGGTGGTGTAGTCGGTGATTTTTTTGTCAGTTCAGCCTTATATATTATGTTTGTGTTTGCCCACCCGGTCAGCTGGTGGGTAACAGGCATCTCCGAAAACATTAGAGCACTTATGCAAATATGTGATGTCTTGATAAATCGAGCAGATATTTGAAGTTTACACAGAAACATTCTGACATGAAAATATCTTAAAAGTTTATTTTGTGACCCAGAAAGAGTAATATTTCAAACTCCGCCACACCGTGTTTCTCCGCAACTGCCTCGTTTGAGTTTTGGACAAAATGGATTCTGGGATATTGCATCTCGTCATTTCGAGCTGATTGGAGACCAAAACAGCCAATCAGATTTTTTTTGCATCCAAGTCTGTGATTGGCTGGTTTTGTGGCACAAATATAACGGTGTAGAGAAAGAGTTGAGCGCGCACGGGCAGAAATGTTGAGAGTGCGAGCAACACATTGCGAGCAAGCGCAAATGCAAAAACTGAGCGAGAGGGGCTGCTATTGTGCGTGTGTGTGAATAATAGCAAACACTGAAATACATTTTCTGCACGCAGCAATGAATTCTGTTCACTCAAATTCAGCTTTTCTTCGCTCAAAATACATTTCTCCTCAAAATGCAACACTTGCACCTGCAAATTGTTTTTACATGCGCTCAGAATAGTGGCACAAAAATAACGCTATACAAATACTCTATTTGAAATCCAATCTTCCTTAATTAGAAACTGTTTGATTTTTTTATACACTCTTTCTTTTCACTACTTTTGAATCCTTATTGAGTGCAAGCAAACAGCTTTGTTGGATTTAGCAACACACCAAGGCCTTAGAGCCCAAACAGCTCAAGTAAAATGATGATGGTAAATGGAATGATAATTGTGCAGCACTTTGCTCTAACTGAAAGGAGCTTTTTACTGCAAACCCTATTCACCCAATCACACAAACGCATCCAAACTGCCTTGTCTAACTTCGCACACACTGGATGCACTGGGGGAAACTCTGGGTTCAGCATCTTGCCTAAGAAAACTGGAATCTGGACAAACTGGGTAATCAATCCGCCAACCTTCCAACTGGCAGACGCTGCCTCCTGAGCTCCCCCCTAACACCAGTGTCATCGCGGCTGTGCTGACATGCCTGTGACCTGCCTTCTTTAAGGATCTGTTGGTGGATTTTGAACAACCTTGCAGTGAAATCATCCACAGCGATGGTGCTGTAAACAGACACTTTGTTAAAATCTTGTCAGCAGGTTTTTCATCACAGTGTATTCATTTTGAATTAAACTAACGGGTCATTTGAAGACAGACTTCAGAGACTGTGACAATAATGAGAATTTTGCCAAGAGTTTTTTTCTTCCAAACCACACACATGAGGTCATAATGCATCCTACCTAGCCAAAGCTTCTTGTAGGAAATCTGCATCCTGACTAATCTTGTCCACCAGGGTGTTGTAGTGTGTCTGCACTGCCAGAGCCTGGGAGAATACAGCTTTGGGTACAGGTGTGGGGAACAGTGTGAATGGAGCAAAGGAGACCACCTGAAAAACAAGATGTAAAATGTGAGGAAAGAGTGCTGACCAGGGGAAACAAAACAAACAAAAAAACCCAAAACTGTTGGACAAACACTGGAGATGGCTTATGGACTCAAAACACGGGCTTAATAAAGATCTCTCTGAAATCCTCTGCCCTAAGGCAGAACAAATTCCTAACATGACTTCACATTCAACACGGCCTTTTCATCAGCAACGGTTTAACATTCCACTGGTATGTGATCTCTGTTGTTGAGGCTTATTACCTAACATATGAATTCTGTTAAAGATGCTGAAAAAAATGTTTACATACTTTTTTTTTTAGTTTAAGCTAGGGATGCACCGATACCACTTTTTTGGAAACGAGTACGAGTACTTGCATTTCAGTACTCGCCAATACTGATACCGAGTACTTAATAAAAACATGATTTAAATTTACAGATAACAGCTTTAGTCCTATAATTTAACAAAAAAACAACAACAAGGGACTAGTTTGGAATTAAGAACATTTATTTAAAATGAAAAGCATGTTGTATGCAACATATTACAGAATAAATAATTATAAAAAACAAAATTTAATTTTAAATTTGTTAGTCTGTTTCTCTGTTTAGAAGTCTCACTAGCACAGTCACAGCTGGGATGACATCAGAGGCTAGTGCGTCGTAGCTGCTCACTTTTTTAGTTAGTTCCTCAAAGGGGGCGAGGATGGCAACAGTCGTCTCCATAAGAGCCCATTGGTGAGCGGTGAGATAGTCAGGGAGTTCATGCTCGGATACGCCCAGCCCTCGCTTTTGCTCAATGAGGGACTGGAGCACTTAATACGTGCTGTTCCAGCGCGTCTGTATGTCCTGCTGCAGTCTCTTTATTGGCTGGTTGAGCTGTCCCTGAATGTCCTCGAGGCGGGAGTAGGCTAAGGTGGAATGTTTAAAATGCCCAACTATTTTCCGTCCCACTGCGATAGCATCAGCTATGCTCCTCTGTGCTAATAAGCATGGGTAAATAAGTGTGGGTAAACTCTTTGTACTCGTTGTCGTGTTAGGATTTTGGTGCTTGATTAAATTGCTTGTGTTAAATGCGCTACCTTTTGAGCCTCCTCTGGACAATTTCGCTGAGGACAATTTGCAGTCCGCCTTTGTTTTCGCGGCTGACTTGTCTCGCCTCCCCTTCTCTCAGCTCTGAGCTGCAGCCGGGGCCTGGGGGCGGGCACTCGGGGCGGGCACTCGGCGCCTGTGATTAACCCCTTACATGCCGCTCTAACATAGACAGGTCTCAGACCGTGGTATCGGTCCCCGGTATCGGGGGACTTTTAACGAGTACGAGTACTTTAGAAAATGTAGTATCGAGGCCGATACCCGATACCAGTATCGGTGCATCCCTAGTTTAAGCATTTATTTAAAGTATAACTACTTCACTACTTTGCTCATGGCCATTCAATCACATTCAGCTAAAACTGGACAAACAGATTAAATCAGTTGTTAATGTCAGTCTCATTCAGTTCGGTATGACTGAATTAACCCTTTGTTTTAAAGACCTGCAACTGGTCATACGCTATATTCCCAAAAGTCTCCGTCTGGCGATCCGATGGACGACTCTGGGTTTGTCCATTGCCAGGAGAACTGTGCATTGGTCTTAATATGACAACTATTACACGTTTGCAGCTGGTCTAAAATACTGTAGGTTACCTATTAATGGCTTAAGAGACGCAAGACCAGATTCCTGAAATTTTAGCCTCCCTTCACTGGTTACCTGTTTGTTTAAGAATCAGTCAGTCAACATGTTCCCAGTAGTTCCATAATCCAAAAGCAACAAGGGAACGTGCTTTGTTACGTGGCTTCACTAAACCTAACACCAGGAAAAGTATAATATTACAAATATACACTACATGTTACAAATATGTAGCGTCTTCCCCTGAATGAATATTTTGAGGAAATGTATTCTCATGGTCTGTAGCTTTACTCTTTCAGGTGCAGTTGTTGGGTGGGGCAAGAACGAATATAATAAGACGATTCAAAATCATACATGAGCAGACTTGCAAATTTTAAACGAGTTTCACAAGTACACGTTCCCTCTTTAAGATTATATAACTATACTAACAATTATCCAACAATGAAAAACCAGTGAAAGTGCTTCTAGCAAACTGAAAGTACCTAAGCACTGAAAGTACTTTATACAACTTGCCTCATTCACCCATTCACACCCATTCATACGGGCACTTTTTTATATACTTTTTATATGTGTTTTCTATCTAACATTCACACACATTCACACAACCTGTGGATAGTATCTTGCCCAGTGACATTTGGCATGCAGACTGGAGCAGCCAGCCACGATCAAAGCTTCCGATTAGTAGATGACCTGCTCTACCTCCTGACCTACAGCCACCCCTCAATGCTACAACCGCTACATGCTACATGTGTGTATAATTCGCACCTCAGATGAGTTGGGGGTCTCCTGGAGCCTCATTAGGACACCCTGTGTAACAGCTGAGTCTTTTGCCCCCTCTGCCAATTTTTTTATCAAAGCCGAGTTCATCAGCATCTCGTCTGGTATCCCCTGCGCCATTGTCATTCACCTGAAGTAGGATAACCAAATAAGATTACTATTACTGCTAACGTTATTACCACAGTGTTTACTCATCACTTAAATTTCCTAAACTGCTTTAAATGATACACATATACATATACACAATACACAAGCGTAAATACTAAAATAAATTATATTTAAATAACAATAATTACAATGAAACACGTCATACATCGATAGTAACATTAAACAATACATTAAATATTTTCTTTTCTGTAATAATCGTGTTATAGGATAGTTTATAACATCAAAACAACACATGTGGCTAACTTAGCTGCTTAAGTTTTAACCAGGTCGTTTAACACCGTCTGTTAGCAGTCACCGGTAGTAGAAGCTAGTTAGCTATCAACCTAGAAGGTTCCTTTGGACTGTGCTCTCATCAAATACTTTCACACTTATGCAGAGAGCGATTAAGACTGCCACCCAACAACACACATTCATCAAGAATCTAATATGGGCAACAAGGCAAAGTAAACGTAGCCGATGTTTTACCTGATGGGTACAATGTTGCTGTTGAGGGGTTGCTGCTGCTCCTGCTGCTGATAGTGCTGGAGGGCAGGGCTGTGCTGGTCTGAGACTGTAGACATTAAAAAGTCCATAGGAGAGATGGTAGCTGATTAAACAAGTGTCATGAGATAATAACAAAATGCAAAGATTGGTGACAGCGCTTGGAACCATAAGGCAACAAAAAACTGTGAGAAATAATTTAGGCTCTGCCTGTGAATCACTCTTTGCTTCTCTTCTTCCTTCCATCCCATCATTTCATATATCACACTCCACTTGCTGTCTATGTGAGAACAAAGCACAACCTGCTATTGCAATAAACTATAATCTAATTATCCACACCTAACAACTCTTGCACTTAATCTATAATAAAATGATGACAGAAAAATGTTATAGCACTGCCTTTAGTAGCCTCACACAGCTCCTACTGTTTCCGCCTCATGTCCTTACCAGGCATGTCTGGACAATGTCATATCATGAGTAATAATTATTTTAAAAAAATCCATCTAAATGAAACACACACATGCACGCACACACAGTGACATTTTAGACCTTCTTCAGAATACTGTATATACTATGGGCATCACTGTGCTGATCCAGAATCCTTACATTATTATTTATTACTAGAGCTACAATAATAAAGCAATGAGGAGGGGGAAGTAATAAATATGAAATAATGTATTTATGATGATTCCATTTGTTTCACTATCCACTCTGTGCAGGGGCAAAGCTTATTACATTTTTAAACTGTAGAGATACAATAATTTTACTGCTGTAAAATCCAAATTTTGTCTTATTTAAAATATAAATCTAATATAATCTGCTTCTTAATGTATGTTCTTTAAAATACAGCGTGTGTTTTTTAATATATTATGATTATAATAATGCATAATTATGTGGACATGCATATTAGATCGTTTTTTTAGTGAAATATAATCCCTCCAGAAAGGCAGGAAAAGCCCGGAAACTTACTTTAAAACTAAATATGTTCCCTAAAACGGTGACAGAGCTGCAGACCCATGACAGCCTTACACAGGTAGCCAGCAGCTATGACCAGCACTACATGTGCAGTTAATAAAAGGACAGGTAATGTTTGTCACGCTGTTGCACACACAGCCCGCTCATTTGTTTCAGTTCATCAGTTGCAACAAGACAGCTTACCAACGTGTACATAATAAGCTAATACTCCTGTTTGCTATAGACTACAGTGTACGCTGTACACCTACTTACTGGTTTTGTCGCATCAGTCTGTGTCTCTGAGTTAATTTGTGTTTCTCCTACAGCTCCGGACTGCAAAAAATGTGCGTGCTCTTTGTGAGCTCGTTCCCGGCTCGTAACCAGGGCGATCATTGGTTAATGGTGATTGTGGTGTTCTGTTTGAGTATAACCTGTGTTATTGTGAAAGGGGGGGGCGGAAACAGGAAGTAGATAATAAAGGTTTGAGTTTGAGTGCTCTACAAGGTGTCGCTTGAATCCTTGCCTAAAACCACGACATGGTGTCAGAAGTTGGATCGCAGTAAGAGCCTTGTCATCGGGGAGTGACAGCAAGCGGCTTTGGGAGCGGTAAAGAGTTTTTCTCCAGACGATAAGATGTCGGACGAAGAAGCGGGAGCTAGCGCAACAGCTACACAGCCTCGCACGTCACCTCCCCACCAGCAAGCTAACGGCGGCTATAATGCTAACGCCAACTTACCCCCGAATGCCACATTCACCATCCAGCCTCCCGAGCTGTTTGATTTCTCAAAGCCACAGCAATGGGAAAAGTGGATAAGGAGGTTTGAAAGATTTCGACTTGCAAGCAACCTGCACCTTAGCTCAGAGGCTAACCAGGTAAACACACTCATCTACTGCATGGGGGATGAAGCAGATGATATCCTCCGAGGGCAAGCTTTATCGGACATACAAAGGCAGCAGTACCAAGCAGTAAGAGACACTCTGGATACGTACTTTGTTCCCAGGAAAAACATTATCTATGAGAGAGCCCGCTTTAATCAAAGAACACAGCAAGCTAATGAGACTGTTGACTTGTTTGTCACCGCACTTTATGCTTTAGCTGAAAACTGCAGTTGTGGTGCACTGCACGATGAGTTAATAAGAGATCACCTCGTCGTGGGTCTGAGGGACATCAGCTTAGCGGAGAGACTTCAAATGGACAAAGATTTGACATTGGAGAAAGCGGTTAATCAGGCCCGGCAGTCTGAAGTCATCAAAAAACAACAGACAGACATCAGAGGGGAAAATAAGATGGAAATAGATGCTGTGACAGCGAAGCACAGGGAACAAAAGCATTCAACATTCAAACCCCGAAGAGAACGTAAATGCACAACAAAGGACAAAACACCAAATGGGAGATCATGCTACAGGTGTGGGAAAACCCCTGCGCATGGTAAAGGACAATGCCCAGCAAAAGATGCAACATGTCACTCATGTGGTAAAAGAGGACACTTCAGTAAAGTGTGTAAATCTGTTAAATCTGTGCATGTGATAGAAACAGACAAAAGTGATGATACACCTGTGTTCCTTGGTTCTGTAGACGCAGGTTCAGATCCTTGGTATGCAGACTTTACTATCAGAAACCACAAAGTTAGATTGAAGATAGACACAGGAGCTGACGTCTCTGTTATCCCAGGCCAGATGTTTTACTGCATAAACCAAAATGAGACAGAGTTAAGTAAACCAGATAGACCACTGTTTGGTCCAGGTGGTACTCCACTTGATGTGTTGGGTATGAGCAGAGAAACAATTTGCAAAGGTGAACAGGAAATACAGGAAAATGTGTACATTATCAAAGATTTGCACATAGCACTGTTAAGCAGGCCAGCAAGTGTCAAGCTGAACCTTGTGTGTAGAGCTGACAGTATTGACATGAATGTGTTGAATGAGAACTACCCAAAGCTGTGTCAGGGATTAGGTTTAATGCAACAACCTCATACGATTAAGTTGAAACCCAATGCTGTGCCTTTTTCCCTGGCCACACCAAGACGGGTCCCCATCCCTTTGTTAGGAAAGGTGAAACGCGAACTGGAAAGAATGGAGTCCATGGGAGTAATCAGCAGAGTTGAAGAACCAACAGAATGGTGTGCAGGTATGGTCCCAGTGCCAACAAAAAACGACTCTGTGCGTATTTGTGTTGACCTCACTCACCTCAATGAAGCAGTGTGCAGAGAAAAGTACATCCTGCCTTCGGTTGAACAGACACTTGGATCCCTGGCGGGAGCAAAAGTCTTCAGTAAGTTAGACGCAAACAGAGGCTTCTGGCAGGTTCCATTGTCACCAGAGTCAGCACACTACACAACATTCATTACACCCTTTGGGCGCTTCCACTTTAACAGACTTCCCTTTGGAATAGCATCAGCCCCAGAACATTTTCAGCGTAGAATGTCAGTGATCCTTAATGGGCTGCCAGGTGTGGTTTGTCACATGGATGACATCCTCATTTGGGGACAGGATCAGCAGGAGCACAACGCCAGGCTGTACACAGTGCTCAATAAACTGCAAGAGGCCGGTGTCACACTAAACCTGGAGAAATGTGACCTGAACAAACAGGAAGTGAAGTTCCTCGGACACGTTTTGTCTGCGGAGGGAGTACAGCCAGACCCAGACAAAATTAGAGCGATCACAGCAATGAAAGAGCCATCAAACGTCAGTGAAGTGCGCAGCTTTCTCGGGATGGTTAACCAATTAGGCAAATTCATCCCAGGACTGGCCGAAAAAGACAAGCCCCTAAGAGACCTGCTCTCGAAGAAAAATCAGTGGGTTTGGAGCTGCGCACAGCAAAAAGCATTCAATCAGCTGAAAGGCGATCTGACGTCAACTCCCATTCTTGCACTCTATGACCCAAACAAAGAGGTAAAACTGTCTGCAGATGCTTCCTCCTATGGATTGGGAGCAGTCCTATTTCAAAAAGAGGGAGAGCAATGGAGACCTGTTGCATATGCGTCTCGTTCTTTAACGGAAACAGAACAGAGGTATGCACAGGTGGAGAAGGAGGCGCTTGGACTAACATGGGGTTGTGAAAGATTCAAAGATTTTCTCATCGGGAGACACTTCTCCTCAGAGACTGACCACAAGCCACTCATCAGCCTGCTAGGACAGCAAGCTCTAACCGAGCTTCCACCTAGAATCCAACGGTTCCGCCTAAGGCTCATGAGGTACAGTTACACCATCTCACACACTCCAGGCAAAGCACTCCTCACAGCAGATGCACTGTCACGTGCACCCGTTAACCAAGGCCCTGATTCTAAGGCTACAGCTGAACTACTGGATGACACAAATATATATGTGGATGAAATAGTCAAATGCATGCCTGCTACCTCGACATACATCACACAGTTAAAGAAACAGCTTAAAACCGACAGCATATGCTCAGATGTCATGGCTTTTTGTCAGAGCAGCTGGCCAGAATACAGCCATCTCACAGGCCCAATTAAAGCATATTGGCCACACAGAGACACCTTAACAGTACACAACAATCTGCTACTGAAAGGCACCAGACTAGTGATCCCTACTGCTATGCGCCACTCTGTCCTCATTGCCCTACACGAGGGACATCAGGGAATGTCTAGATGCAGAGAGAGAGCCAGCGAGACAGTATGGTGGCCTGGTCTGAGTGGGCAAATGAACTTGTGAAAAACTGCACCATATGCATCAAAGAGCGTACCAACCCAGTGCAACCTTTAATGCCAAGCCAACTCCCTGAGAGACCATGGCAAAAAGTTGGAGCAGACTTTTTTACGTTTAACAACAGCAACTACGTGCTTCTGGTGGACTACTACTCTAAATTTGTGGAAATAGCCAAACTTACTCCCACAAGATCGGAGGATGTTATAGTGCATCTAAAATCAATCTTTTCCAGACATGGGATTCCAGAGTTTCTCTACAGTGACAATGGACCTCAGTTTTCAAGCCAACAGTTCAAAGACTTTGCAGCAGCCTATGGGTTCAGGCATGTAACAAGCAGTCCAAGATTTGCACAAAGCAATGGTGAGGCTGAGCGTCATGTCCAAACTGTGAAAAGTCTGCTAAAGAAAGCAAAAGACCCATATCTTGCACTTCTAGCTTACAAAGCAACCCCACTGGCTAATGGATATAGCCCTGCGCAACTACTAATGGGACGAAGACTGCGCACGTCAGTTCCCCAGCTTCCTTCTCTGCTCAATCCCAGCCTGCCCAACAAGGCTACAGTGTTGACAAAAGCGAGAGAGAGAGAGTGATGAAGGACAGTGTTGCGTACAACAGGAGACATCGTGTGACAGAACTTCCTCCACTCTCACCGGGACAACCAGTGTGGATTACAGACACTAGGCGTGAAGGGACTGTCATCTCCTCTCACTCCACACACCGCTCATACATTGTAGAGACCCCTTCAGGAGCCATCAGGAGAAATAGGCATCACCTCCAGCCATTGCCAGATGCCACTCCAAAGTTACAAACCCCAATTACACCTGTCAGTCCAACAGAGAACGCCCTGCCTGCTTCAAACCTATCGGCGGCTACAACTCTGACTCCTAAGACAGAAGACCCAGGTCCTGTCAGAACTAGGGCTGGCAGGGTTTTCAAAAAACCACAAAGACTGGACTTGTGAAAATAAACAAAACAAAAAAGAAAAACATGGGTTTAAAAGTAAAGGAAAAAAGGTTGAAGAGAAACAAAAGTTTCTATGAAAGGTTCTAAGAAAAAAAAGTACAGTTTTCATATATGCAGTAAATGTTCTTGTAAGTTTGATGTTTTCAGCGAAAGGAGGATGTGGTGTAATCTGTTTGAGTATAACCTGTTTTATTGTGAAAGGGGGGGCGGAAACAGGAAGTAGATAATAAAGGTCGGAGTTTGAGTGCTCTACAAGGTGTCGCTTGAATCCTTGCCTTGCAAAACCACGACAGTGATCATGTGACTGATGCAAGCCAGATCCTTTTATTTAGCAAAACTGTGATTAACAGTTAAATATTATTGTTGAGGGGCACAGACAGGACTCCGCACGCACACACACATTAAAAAAAATAAAAAAATTTTTTTAAAAAGTTGCCTCAACAAAAGGGCACTTTGGGCACCCATCAGAAAAGGGGCGGGTGCTCAAGCCCCTCTAGGCCCCCCCCCCCGCACGTGCCTGAACCTTATATAGAGCAGAGATACTTGACCAGTGTTGGGGAGTAATGGAACACATGTACTGCCGTTACGTATTTAAAATACAAAATATGAGTAACTGTATTCCGTTACAGTTACCGTTTAAAAAGGTGGTATTTAGAATACAGTTACTTTGTTGAAATAAATGGATTACACGGCGGTATTTCCCTGTTTCATATTGTGGTGGGCAGGGGCAATTCTAGGATCAGAGCTTTGGGAGTGCTGAGCACCCAGAGAGCTGCCCAGCCAGGCAAGATAAACTTTACTTGTCACAATGAGACTTCTTCCCTGTCTCTGTCAGTCCCTGCATCCTTAAATGTCTCCAGTTGTCCCGAGATCTCTATAACTGTCTCCTTGGTGCATTTAAACCCCTGTTTCTCGCTGTCCTCATTGTCTGTTGTCTTCATCTCCGTTATCACTCATCATAATTTTACCATCTCTGTGCAAGTCTGCAAATTTCTTTATTAAATCATAAGATTCTTAAATTCATCAAGTCTCTCTGTGCCTGGGTCCTCGTCACAAAACATGACATCACTGTTTTGTACATTTTAACACAATTTAATCCCCACATTTGTGAAAGAAAAGCAAAACACTTTTTTGAAAAGTCTGTAACAAAACCATCAAATCAGATCAAGGTTATTTAAATGCTGCAAAAGAAGAATGGATTGGAATACTGGGGGAGAATAATGAATGATGCTCATAGTGAGTAAAAAGTAAACTGAGTGCATTTTTGGACAGAGATTCACTTTTAATGTGTATGTATAATATAATACAGATACATAAAAAAATACTCCCAAAACAATAAATTATTACAAATAAATTTTTACAAAATATTAATAAAAACTATAAAAATGGAGGCAACTTTGCCTGTGGTAGAATGTATACAATGTATGAAAAAATCTTTACTGCAGATACTAATTTTACTCATTTAATAATAATAATTTTGTGTTGTAAGATTTATGACTTTCATGCTTTCATAGTGGTACTTGGGAGAGCTTGACATTTTTATCAGGTGGTACACACTGTAAAAAGTGTGAGAAACACTGATAAGTGTATGTGTGCTTTTAGAAAACATTTAAAGCTGCAGTATTTTGAAACAAGCTAGCTTAAAACATTTTTAGAATATAAACAGAGCATCTGCTTCTCTTTACAGCTCCTCACTCCACCAGGGCTGTTTGGCACTTTCTGATAGTGTGCAAATGTGATGTATGTAATGCAGCAGACATACAGACAGCTGGACAGTCCAAAAGCTGGCCTACCTATTACTGGCTGAGGTTTTAGTAGAGTTGTGGCTGAACTACATAAAAATATATCATTAATTTTAATCTCCCCAATCCATTATAATGTTATGTTGGAATGTTGTTAAAGAGGGTCAAAAATGTTTCAACCCAGTTTGTTTTGCAGATTCTGTATAGCAGCTTTAATATAGGGAGGACACAACTTCCAGATTGTGTAAGTAAAATCAGGTTTCTTCTCTTTGTCAGTTTAACAGTTTCTGTCTGTCACTGTTCCCTGTCTGTTTTCTTACCTGGTTCTTCCTGACCTTGTACTTTCTCCTCACATTCCCCTCTTTCCTCTCTCCCTCTTTGGACTAACAATCATACACAAATAGATTATATTCAATTAGATGAAAAATTACATTAAAATGAACAAAAATACTATTAAGATCACTAACAAAAAGTCCTCTCTCAGTGTACTTTCAACCAAAAGGAAAATAACTAAACCACATGAACAACCAATACAAGATATAAACATTGAAACACTGATCCAACATTATTCTTGATTTACGGACCATTTGATTTTACACTTTTACCTGAATGTGGCTCCTTTTTTTGAAAAAACTTCCTTATATCCATTATGAACCTAGCTGTCTCTCTGTACACACACACACACACACACACACACACACAACAGGAGTTATAAGGTTAATCGGCATCCAGTCAGTTAGCTAGTTAGTATCCATTTCAAACAGGACAGTGGTAACAACAGTAGGCTACGGACAATTTTAAGTTTTAGATTTTAAATAGGTTATATACATTTCAATGGGAGCAACACGATGGTCAAATGTCGCTGAATTTACTACAGAGCAGGACGGATTATAGGGTAGCAAACATCGTGGGAAAACACGTTCTCAACACTGCAGGTTACCTGGTGTAATGCTTTTCAGCTAAAAAGAAACATGGTCTGACTCCTACCTAACTATATAAAGAGTAACTGAAGGTTAAATGCAGCTAATATGTCCTGTTTTAAGCCAGGCACTTACACCTCCGCTCCGCTGCGTCTCAGCCAACATCGCTCTGGCAGCAAGAGCGCTAGAGCCAGAGCAGGGGAGAGCTGGAACAACCCATTTTGGAAGGGGGGAGGGGTTATGTATACTTTTGTTGTTAAAATCTTACGTCTCAACCAAGTACTGAATGCTTTTTATATTTTTAGTAGTGTGTCACACAAACAGCAAATATTGTCAAAAAAAAAAGGAAGAAATCTTTGGGGGTGCTTTGATTCATTTTGGGGGTGCTGAAGCACCCCCCAAAATGGGCTAAAATCGCCCCTGGTCAAAGGTATGTGTCTTTTTTCACGTCACGCTGTGCGCACGTTATTGCTTACATGAGAGGAATTGCAGAATGGCAGATAGTCAGATTAACAGTATTTTGTCTCTATCTTCAGGTTTTACATATAAACACGCAGTTACTGTCCTTCCATTTACAAAGTCAGAGGCGTCACGGTGTAATTATTTTACATGTAGTTGTTTTTTTCCTGTGTAATAATATTCAACATTGCTATCAATACATTTTTTTTTTTTTAAAAATGCCTCTCTGTGCAAAATGGGTTTAAAAACATAAACAGCTGTGGGATACTGTTTGTCCGTGATTTGAACCGGGGAACAAATCGTGGCAGGATCAGCCTGATATTATTTGTATCCCACTGTAACTTTACTGTATAAAGAGCAAACATCTCCAAAATGTCAGGAGTAGTTAGTCATTACAACAAGTGTTTGTGAACTAAAAATCAAGAATGTGGGATCCTGTTTGTCCATGATTTGAAGAGCCCAGCGCTTGCTCCCGACGGAGGGAAAACCAATTTTGCAGGGGAGACCTACCTCGGCACTTGTGCAGGTGAAGCCAAAGGAAGATATGCTTCACCATATTTTCTTGTCTTTGGCTTAGAATAAAGTTGGTTTGGAAGCATATTCAGCGATGCTTCATCTCCTGCTTTGCGTTTGTGTGGGCGCCCCGTGCCAGCAGTGTCCAAGCGTTGTTTTGTTTTTTCCCTTTTCATGCCGCGCCCCCCCTGCAATGGCTCTGCGCCCCCCCTAGGGAGCGGGCCCCACACTTTGGGAAGGTCTGACATAACCTCTGCCAGGGAGGTTGTTAGTGTTTGCATCTGTGCCTGATATTCTGTCTTATTGTCTGTAAATAGGATAACTCAAAACTTTTTTAATGAATTCAGATACAAAAATAAAAAATAAAAAAAACCTTGTGGGGGCGTAGTGTGGGCTCATGTGACCAATCCGTTTGATTTCACCCAACATCCACAGAGGTCTTCAAGGTGAGTGTCATGATCTGTTGGTCAAAAATTGACAAAAAGCCTTATAATTTAGGAAGTATGACTCTTAAAAGTGTGCTGTGTATTGTCATCATGTAGAAAGTAGTGTATAAACATATGTCACATTTGACCTGTGACCTCTCCATTAATAAATTGATCTGAAGGTCGAAGTGCTAGTAATGCCATATAGAGCTATTTAAAACCATGTTTCTTACTCACATGAAAACCAAAATAGTTCCAAACGCCAGATCTGAATGAGGGTGGGGGAGGTTCAATTTGCCATGTTGCAACTACCCTAGCTTCTGTCTCGCTAGCTCCGCCTAGGCTGCACTGTCGAGCGCAGATCCACTGAGCGCTCAACACAAACAGCATCGTCAGAAGGAAAGTTGATAAAATAAATTAAAAATGTTGTATTGTTCGATACATATGCGTACCGAACCGAAAGCACTGTATCGAACGGTTCAATATCGATACGAGTATCGTTGCACCCCTAATATATATATATATATATGCAATGATACACAAAATTCACGGTTAGGTTCGGTTCGATACTTTGGTGTCACAGTTCGATATTTTTTCGATAAAAAAAAATGTTCATGCCTTTTGAATTTGTCATTTATTAAATTGACAAAACTATATATATAAATAAATATATATATAAATAAATAAAATATGGATAAATAGGAATACCTGTGGATTGCACGTTTGAGTGAGTCTATTGCACAGTCGAATATAAGAAGAAATATTGTGAATATTGCACAGTGTAAAAAAACCCACTACAGCTCAGTTGTTCCCGCTCTTCTTTGTCCCCCTGGTCGTCTCACCTGGAGCTCACGTTTCTAGTTCATGTCATCGTGACAAAAGATTGTTAAAAATAGTTAAAAGACATCCATGAATGCACAGCTAACTGCTCTTCAACCTTATAAAGATTAACGTGCATTTTGATTATGAACCACTTTTACAAAACCAAAAGCTTCAATGTGTTTAGTGATTTATATGTCTAAAAAAACAGGTTCAGTTTGTACCTGAGAGAGCGGCTTGGTGGCGCTGAATTATATTTCCAATAGAAACACAATTTCATATGTTGTAGTAACAACATACTGCCACAAGATGGCACCCTAGGCCTACTTTACCATGCTGTTTCAGTAAAAAAAAAAAAAAGTGACAGAGCCTTGAAAGAGTGACAGAGACACTTTTTATGAACTCATCTGTAATGTGTCACCTTTTCTGTAGAATGAAGAAGTGCTTCCCTTCTTTTAAAGTAAATACAGGCTTACAAAGATCCTCAAAACATGTTTCTGAAATAATCCTAAACACAATCATTAAATCAAAAATGCAAGAAACTATTTATTTAATCACTGCTCTTCACTTAATTACTGAACTTATTAAAAAAATAAACAAATACTTTTTTCTTTTTTTAAAGAGACGTTTCTGCTGTGACTTCACTGTGGTTTGTATGTGCAGGCAGGAGTGTGACATCTCAGAACAGCAGAGGATTGTCGAGCACGGCCACTCCTGCTGCGACGCCCCCGTCTGAGTGTTCTGAGCTCTTGGTCCTCAGCAGATGGCCCACACACTCATTTGTCACCATGTCTTTACCCTGCCTGTAAGAAAACAAAGAAAAGGCTAACATTAGAAACAACCACTACATTGGGAATCTGAAAATACTTCTAAAAAAACAGCCACAAACAAAATGAGTTTAATATCAATGTAGTAGTGGTCACATACCTTACATATGCTCCAAACACTCCCAGTTCACTGAGACAGTTGCTTATTTTCAGGGGGCTGCCTTGTTTCATCAGGTAGTTCCTTACAGGGGTTGGATGGATTTTATCCATCAGAATATAGGCTGTACGCTCGGTACTCTCCTTCACTTGTTCCAGGACCTGGCAGATCTCTGATCCATAAAAGTTGTTACCTAGAAAAACAATACTACACTTAAGTACAGATAAAATGGACATGGCTAGATAGGAATTATTTCACATTAGCAGATAAAACCCCTTTTTAAAATTAGTGAAAAGAAAGTTCAGTTTTACCCAGGGAACCACACCTGGCTACACTCGGCCAGTCTCACAGGCATATGGAGAGATCTTTATTTGGCTGGGTTTTTTCCTACTTATGTTGGCTAATGCTAGCCTGCTTGCTAGTACAAGCAAGTTGCTACATATTTAGAATAAAAAAATATTAAACAAATACTGCCTCAAGTAGTCTTTCTTTCAGATGCTCCCTTTAGGGGTTGCCACAGCGGATCATCTGCCCCTTTGTCATGCTATCCCTAACATTCTCCTCTGTCACACCAACCCTGTGCATGTCCTCCTTCACCACATCCATCAATCTCTTTGGTTCTTCGCTTCCTCCTGCCTGGCAGCTCCATCTTCAGCTCTGCTACCTCCAGCCCAGCCTCCTGTCTTTTTGTCAATGCCATTGTCACCAAACCATACATCATAGCAGGCCTCACTGCCATCTTGTAATCCTTCCCTTTCACTCTTGCTGCTATCCTTCTGTCACAAATCCCCTCTGACACTTGTCTCCACCCACTCCACCCTGCCTGCACCCAACTCTTTACTTCTCTTGTGTGCTGTCTGTTGCTGTGGATAGTTGACCCCAAGTATTACATCTGATCTACCTTCACTATCTCTACTTCTTGTATCTCCACCATTATACCTGCCTCCCTCTGACTCACATACATGTATTCTGTCTCACGTCAGCTGACTTTCCTTCACCTTCTCTCCAGAGAATCTGTTGTGCTCTTTTCAGCACGAAGCCACACTCCTGCTCACTGATCGTCACCTCTTTTTCACCTAGTCTCAGCAACTTTGTCCCATAGCTTCTTGATTTATCCTTCTGTAGTTACTACAGCTTTGCACATCTGTCTTGTTCTTGAAAATCAGCAGCAGCACACCTCTCTATTCCTCGGGGATCCTCTCAGTCTCTGTTAAACGGTCTGGTCAAGTTGCCCTCTCGTCTAACTCCCCTCCTCCATCCTCCTCTCTCTTTCATTTTCTACATTCATCAGCTCCTCAAACTTCTCCTTCCAGTTCATGTGTAAAATTACTGCTAAAATAGCTCATATGAACCCTGATACTGAACTATGTATTTATCAAAACAAATGATCTGATATTACAAAGAAAACTAATGATTGCTTTTTACAGTATTAGCCCAGAGTGATGTAAGGCAGGGTGGTTAGTCAGCCATAACTTGCTAACTTGTATCTAGTAGCTTTTTCACATCCTGATCAATGTTGTTGTCAAGTGTGTCTCGTATACACTATTATCTCAGTCACAGTACAGCATGCATGAATCACAGTAGATACACAGTAACGTATACAGCAGGCAGTCATGTATGTGTCGTCACTGTTTTGACTGAGGCTAGCTCATACATGGAATGCAAGCAAATGCTGCACGTGTGTGCAGATCCATGCACTGCTTAAACTTCCCGAGTTTAACAAATGGTGAGAAACCAACACAAGTTCCATCATTTGCTTCTGGTGTTAACATCAAGTGTGCTTTATTAAAAAGTTCAGTTTACCTCCTCCTTCTCGCTGAGGCTTCAAGACAAACCGCTCTGGTGCTGCCAAGGCCATTGACACCGTTTTGTCCCCCTCTGGACCCTGTAGACGAGCACAACCACAGAGAAATAAATGAGAGGAATAAAATGTGAATGATATTGCTTACACTGAACATCAACACCCAGGTGAGGATTATCTAATGCCAAACTTTCCAAAGAATGAAAAAATCGTGTGCTTTTTCTCACCATGTCTAGAGTGTAGAGGCCGGCGAACGTCGCTCGGATCTGCTGCACAGCTTGAGGCTGGTCCGGGAAGAACCTCTCCAGGACTCCAGGTCTGGCGAGCACTTGCTGAACCTTCTTGGTACCAGCCAGCTGAGTGCTGATATCTGGACACTTCACAGCTCGAGAGCGCTCCATGAGGAGACGAGCATCCCAGCTCTGCAATTGAAAACAGACAATGAATTCTCTGCTTGTCTTTTTATCATTAGATGATTTTCCAGCATAAAACAGCCTCTACCATTTCACTAACTCTTGGAATCTTATTTCACTGCTGCTAATAACGTTTTACACACTGTCGCAGGTTTTTTAGCTTTGTTCGTTCAGATTTTCTCGTGGTTGAGATTCCTGACAAAACAGCCAGCACACCGACCAACAGAGCGTGACAATAGCTGGTTTATATTACGCTGAAATTTGACAGACAGAGACAGAAGAATGAAGGAGAACAACACAGACTCACGCTATCAAAGAGAACCTGGACAATAGATTCAGCAGTTTGGCTTAAATTTGCAAACTGTTTTAACTCGTTGTGTCCAATTAAGTGTTGGTTCCAGGGTGCTCGCCAGTTTTCCTTCACTTCCTGTTCCTGCCTGCAGAATTAACACACAGCTGCATGTATCTACACACAATGTTGCAGAGAACATTGTGGCTCAAGAGTTGGCAGTTTGTCTTGTAATCGGAAGGTTGCCGGTTCGAGCCCCGGCATCAACAGTCTCGGTCACCTACTGGTTGCCTACCGCCTACTAGTGGTGGTCAGAGTGCCCGGTGGCACGGCAGCCTCGCCTCTGTCAGTGCGGCTACAATGTAGCTTGCCATTACCAGTGTGTGAATGTGTGTGTGAATGACTGAATGTAGGGTAAAGCGCTATACAAATACAGGCCATTTACCATCTAATCACCCATTCAGGCTGACACAGCGACAGGTCTGTTGTCACTTATATCAGCCAATCAGGGCTAGACTTGGTGTTGCTAGGCAGGGAAAGAAATAAACTGGATGATAATGACGTTCCAGTTTCTCATGAATACGAATCATTTTAAGTAAGTCTGCATGTTGCATGTTTCTAACTAAACTCTAATGTAATCTTCCATTCTGTGTGCAAATCAAAAGTTGGACCTGTTCAGAAGGGTAGTTGTCAGGCATGTAACCATTCCTGAAATACACCACGGCGACCTCTTTGCCGTCCCTGAAGTGAAAGCGACATAAAAGACACATTAAGGACCACTGCTATGCGTAACACATAGTTTTTGTTAGAGATTGATACACTTAAATGATGTGTCAGTGCATTGTGAGCTGACAGAAATCGACTTACACAAAAAGCCTCTTGTCCTGATCAAGGCAGCCTGCTTTAAAGACATCTTCAAACCGCAGTCTTATTACGTGAATGTTTCTGAAACACGGCATGTTGGTGAAAAGCACAACTCTTCAAATGCTTTAAGATAATGTTTTAACTTCCACACAAAGAAAACATGCAGGTATGAGAGCTCTAACCCTTCACATGTAACACCTACCTCTTCCAAAGTTCATACTCAACGAATCGCTGATCAAAGATATTTCTCTGGACGTCTTCCACCAAGAACACGACGACTGCTCTGCAACGACAACAACTGCACCTCAAAATTTCTGGACTTTTGGTTCTCATGGTTTTGATTTTAACTGAAATGATTTGCTTTTTGGTGCCCCATACTACCAAAACTGTCACTGGCTTTTGTTGTCCTGAAGAAATGTTTGTAATTTTATGATGCACTGAGCAACCACACCAGCAGAAGCAGTGTTTGAATGTACAGTTCCACTGGCAAGATGTTTTATTCTGGATATACTAATTAATTCATCATGTATAGTGACATAATTAGACCAAGTGAATAAAGCAAAGAGCAATCAACACCATGTCTGGCATGTACTTGATGATTGTACTTCATTCTTACTTCTCTGATCCATAGAGCTCCCAGGCTTTGGCAATAGCCCTGGCCAGACCAGCTGCAGGATTATTATCCGGGATACGCTCGCTCTCCTCCAGCCTGCCGGCCATCTTCAGGATATGTCTGTCAAGCAAGATTGTAAGCACTCTCAGCAAACCTAATCACAGCACATTATGCATCATTATTTCCTGACCATGCCTCGAACAATCCAGTCTCACTCTCCCTCATTCATCTTAAATAAGTATTGTAAATAAAAGATGGACACAGCCACCACCATTCCATCCCCCAGTCATTAGCAAAGTCACGCTGTGACGCCTTAAGATGAGTATTTTTGCTGCCATCATCTTGCCACCTTGAAACTGATAAACTGTGGGAAACTGTACAGCCATAGGCTAGCAACTTGTCAATCAATCCTGCCTTATATAGTCTATATTAAATTAACTTTATATTGTATTTAATAAGACATGACATTAATGAGCCTATAAACTCATAACAGGGGCATTTTCATGTAGACGTCTATACAACGGAATATCTTTCACAACCACAAGAGGCGCCCCCTCTTGGCCATTGAAAAGAATGCAGATTAAAAGAACTTCTGCAGTAGGGCTGGGTTTTTATAATCGATTTATCGATAAAATCGATTCTGGCTTGGATAACGTAAAATCGATTCATTAAAATCCTGAATCGATTTTTTAATATAAATTTATTTTGCCCGAAATGCCAGAATCTCTGGTGAAATCTCACAAAATTTCAACAACCACCAAACAGCTAAGACAGTAAATGAGAGCAGGAACAGGGATTCTGCACAAAGACTTAAACACACAGCGCAACCCGCGGATCAGAATCAGTGAGATGTCGCCTTTCTCACCTGACGGCACGGACACGGTCGGGGCTGAAAGCCGACAGCTCGCTGATTCTGATCTGTCGGCGGGTCCGCGCTTTGTGTTCACGCCCTTTATGCGCTGATTCTAAAGCTGTTAGTTTTATCTCCCTCCAAACAATATTGACCGAACCAGCAGCAAAAGAAGATCCAAACTATGCTTCACATAAACATCGTCATGTATTCACTCTGACTTTTACTGTTTTGCTTCAACCACGATGCACAGCTCTCTCTCTCGCTCTCCCCCTCTCTCTCTCTGTACTGTTTTCTGCATTATTCGCTTGCTTGTTAAGCACAAGTCTACCGTTGTTTACAGCGCTGTCGGCCGATGGGGGTTTTTTTTTTCGTTTTATATACTTCCGAAAAGAAAACCTAATTTCTGCCGCTCAATACTGAACAAATTTAAACTTTTTAGAATTATGCAAAATGCAAAACGCTTAGCCGTGTCTCTAATAAAACCGCTGTAACTTCAGAGGTAATGTTCATGTGTTGATTAATGGTTTTCTTTCGTTTTTGATGTACTGCAGAATATTTTTATAAAATCCCAGGCCAGGAAAATCACCTTCATGTTTTTCTGTGCTTTATCCTCAGCTACTTTGACACAAAGGCCTCTGCTGTGATGCTCACACCTTTGATAAAGTCTTGCGTGTGTCAGCTTCCTTTTTATAGATACAAAAATATGTAAATGTACTGATCTGAATTATAATATTTCTGACTGTCAAAATTTCCCAGATTCAAATCGAAGTGAATCGAATCGAATCGAATCGAATTAAATCGAATCGTGGATCGAATCGATTCGGGACCTTGTGAATCGGAATTGAATCGATTCTAGAAATCAGTGACGATACCCAGCCCTATTCTGCAGTGGCTTCATTTTTCAGACACAAAGGCTATGTCTATCTTTTATACAGGGTGGGCCATTTATATGGATACACCGTAATAACATGGGAATGGTTGGTGATATTAAAGTCCTGTTTGTGGCACATTAGTATATGTGAGGGGGCAAACTCCTCAAGATGTGTGGTGACCATTGTGGCCATTTAGAAGTCGGCCATCTTGGATACAACTTTTCAATAGGAAGAGGGCCATGTGACACATCAAACTTATTGGTAATGTCACAAGAAAAACAATGGTGTGCTTGGTTTCAACGTAACTTTATTCTTTCATGAGTTATTTACAAGTTTCTGACCACTTATAAAATGTGTTCAATGTGCTGCCCATTGTGTTGGATTGTCAATGCAACCCTCTTCTCTTCACACACTGATAGCAACACTGCAGGAGAAATGGCAGCACAGGCATCCAGTATCTGTAGTTTCAGGTGCTTTTTCAAGATAAAAGTCTAAGGGGGTCAGATCGGGAGACCAATCCACTTTCCAGGAAACTGTTCATCTAGGAATGCTCGGACCTGGCACCCATAATGTGGTGGTGCACCATCTTGCTGGAAAAACTCAGGGAACGTGCCAGCTTCAGTGCATAAAGAGGGAAACACATCATCATGTAGCAATTTCAAATATCCAGTGGCCTTGAGGTTTCCATTGATGAAGAATGGACCCACTATCGTTGTACCCCATATACCCCACCAAACCATCACTTTTGTTGTTCCAACAGTCTTGGAGGGATCCATCCAATGTGGGTCAGTGTCAGACCAATTGCGGTGGTTTTATTTGTTAACTTCACCATTCACATAAAAATTTGCTTCATCACTGAACAAAATCTTCTGCGTGAACTGAGGGTCCTGTTCCAATTTTTGTTTTGCCCATTCTGCAAATTCTGTGCTCCGATCTGGGTCATCCTCATTGAGATGCTGCAGTAGCTGGAGTTTGTAAGGGTGCCATTTGTGAGTAGCTAATATCCGCCGAAGGGATGTTCGACTAATGCCACTCTCCAGTGACATGCGGCGAGTGCTACGCTGTGGGCTCTTGCTGAATGAAGCTAGGACAGCCACTGATGTTTCTTCATCAGTGACAGTTTTCTTGCGTCCACATTTTGGCAAATCCAACACTGAACCAGTTTCACAAAACTTAGCAAGCAGTTTGCTAACTGTAGCACGGGAGATGGGTGGTCTCGTAGGGTGTCTTGCATTGAAATCTGCTGAAATGACCCGGTTACTGCGTTCACCAGATATTAACGCAATTTCAATCCGCTCCTCACGTGTTAACCTCTTCGACACGTCAATGGCTGTGAACTAAGAGAAACTTGTAAATAACTCATGAAAGAATAAAGTTACGTTGAAACCAAGCACACCATTGTTTTTCTTGTGACATTACCAATAAGTTTGATGTGTCACATGGCCCTCTTCCTATTGAAAAGTTGTATCCAAGATGGCCGACTTCTAAATGGCCACCATGGTCACCACCCATCTTGAGGAGTTTGCCCCCTCACATATACTAATGTGCCACAAACAGGACTTTAATATCACCAACCATTCCCATGTTATTACGGTGTATCAATTTAAATGGCCCACCCTGTAGATTGTTTATAGCTGTATTAAATCCCAAACCTACTGACAGCAAAGCAAAGAGATTGGTGTCAACTGAAGGGGAAATAAAGGAATGTTGGGTTTTTATTTATCTTTTTTTAAAAATAAGGTAAAGCAGCTGTGTGAAACGGTGGCTATAAAGATGACAGTAAATATATTTGAAGGTCTTGGCCAACATGATCACTCTTACTGCTGAGTTCTAGTGGCTAACCTACAGAATATGGGGGACACATAAATGACCTGCTTACCTGTGTACATCTGGCGTGCGCGATGAAAGGCCTCCGAAACTGGCAGCAATGGTGTTGATCTCTATCTGCTTTAGCGAAGGCGTGTCATTCTCTCTCTGGTCCAGCATGTAGTCAGACCGATTGAGACCCAACACAATGGACTGTAACAAAGGCAAAGAATCCCAGCTGCAGCATTTGGTCACTTTATAATCCATTAATAGGTTTTTATGGTCCCAGCTACACTGTTGTAAGAACCTAATGGTTTTCTTCATTCTATGCAACAGCAGATCTAAAGATGTCACAGAGTTTTAGAAAATTGTGAAGAACTTTGTCAAGCAATAAAGCAGAACACCTGATAATTGAAGCAAGATTTTAGTTTTAGCCAAAATATAGCTTTTGCCTCTCACCCCTCTCCTCCCTGTCGTTCCCTGTCTTTCTTTCTCATAAGAAATCTCTCAGGATTTAATGGCTAGCATACGAAGCCCAAAAAGAAAAGAGCCTGCATCATCGATCCATTTCCAACTTTTTAAAAAAATTCCCTCCAAAAATGGCCCCAAAAGAAGCCAGATAGAAAGGTTTTCATGGTGAAAACACACAGTGGTGCAGGTAACCCAAAACAGCCAACACCACAAAGGAACAGATAGGCTGAAAAATCATTCCTGTAAACGTTAACACAACCTCACACCTGCAGTGATGACCCAAGATGTTCATTCTACAAATACTCTATTTGAAATCCAATCTTCCTTAACTAGAAACTGTTTGAGTTTTTCATACACTCTTTCTTTTCACTACTTTTGAATCCTTATTGAGTGCAAGCAAACAGCTTTGTTGGATTTAGCAACACACCAAGGCCTTAGAGCCCAAACAGCTCAAGTAAAATGATGATGGTAAATGGAATGATAATTGTGCAGCACTTTGCTCTAACTGAAAGGAGCTTTTTACTGCAAACCCTATTCACCCAATCACACAAACGCATCCAAACTGCCTTGTCTAACTTCGCACACACTCGATGCACTGGGGGAAACTCTGGGTTCAGCATCTTGCCTAAGAAAACTGGAATCTGGACAAACTGGGTAATCAATCCGCCAACCTTCCAACTGGCAGACGCTGCCTCCTGAGCTCCCCCCTAACACCAGTGTCATCGCGGCTGTGCTGACATACCTGTGACCTGCCTTCTTTAAGGATCTGTTGGTGGATTTTGAACAACCTTGCAGTGAAATCATCCACAGCGATGGTGCTGTAAACAGACACTTTGTTAAAATCTTGTCAGCAGGTTTTTCATCACAGTGTATTCATTTTGAATTAAACTAATGGGTCATTTGAAGACAGACTTCAGAGACTGTGACAATAATGAGTTTTTTTCTTCCAAACCACATACATGAGGTCATAATGCATCCTACCTAGCCAAAGCTTCTTGTAGGAAGTCTGCATCCTGACTAATCTTGTCCACCAGGGTGTTGTAGTGTGTTTGCACTGCCAGAGCCTGGGAGAATACAGCTTTGGGTACAGGTGTGGGGAACAGTGTGAATGGAGCAAAGGAGACCACCTGAAAAACAAGATGTAAAATGTGAGGAAAGAGTGCTGACCAGGGGAAACAAAACAAAACAAAGCAAAAAAAAACCCCCAAAAAAACCTGTTGGACAAACACTGGAGATGGCTTGTGGACTCAAAACACGGGCTTAATAAAGATCTCTCTGAAATCCTCTGCCCTAAGGCAGAACAAATTCCTAACATGACTTCACATTCAACACGGCCTTTTCATCAGCAACGGTTTAACATTCCACTGGTATGTGATCTCTGTTGTTGAGGCTTATTACCTAACATATGAATTCTGTTAAAGATGCTAAAAAAAAGGTTTACTTACTTTTTTTTTTTGTTTAAGCATTTATTTAAAGTATAACTACTTCACTACTTTGCTCATGGTCATTCAATCACATTCAGCTAAAACTGGACAAACAGATTAAATCAGTTGTTAAGGTCAGTCTCATTCAGTTCAGTATGATTGACTTAACCCTTTGTTTTAAAGACCTGTAACTGGTCATATGCTATATTCCCTAAAGCAGGGCTCGCAAAATTACTAGCCCGACGTCCCGGGGCTAGTAATTTTGCCAGTCGGGCTACCAAAATCTATCTCTGCCCTGCCCGTCGGGCTATCATAGGAAGGAAAATATATGTCAATGCTTTTGCATTCTTTTGGAAATGTAGCTGAGTAATTATGTCATTGGCATCAGTGAGCCACTGTCAATATGTGACATATTGAAATTGTGTTTGAATTTGCGCTTGTTTTTTGCTTTCACTTTGCAATCGCGCGAACTGTGTATAGAGAGCGACAGCACTGATTGGTGAGTGACGATAATTTGCGCACCAATTCCTCTGACATCGTTTTATCAATTGTTAGCTTACTATGCAAACATGACAAGTGAAATCTCCCGCAGCAAGCTTAAACATGTGAGAGGTTGATCGCGCAGAGAATCGCTGAGCGTTATGTGAGTGCGTGTGTAAAAGCAGCAGGATATATATTTTAGTTCTGCTGAGCCAAATAAGACAGGTCAGCGTGAAGAAGTGACAGCCAAAGAAAAGCTTACCACAAAATGGAAAAGTTATGACAAATCAGAATATAAGGCAAAAATAAAGTGCAGCTTTATGGTTTCATGGACAAAAGAATTTCTGTGGCTGCAATATGACAAGCTAAATAACCAGGGGTGCACATAAGTGGTCCACAGGTGCGCATTCGCTGTCAAAATAAAAAACGCGCACAAGATAAGAAGTTGCAACGCGTGTTTGCGTACATAGGATTTTCTGGAGGAGGACAGACATTTGGTTAGAACTCTTAAAGATGTCAAAGAAGCAAGCTCCTTTAAGCAATTACTTTGGTGTTCCTCCACCTCCAAAGTGAACTACCACTGGCACAATTTAGCAGTCTTTGCAAACTTCAAAAAGCAAATGTCCTAGATCTTGGTTCCACTTGCCTCTTACCCATGACTTCAGTGGAAATTTCAAATTCAGGATCTGACACAGACTGATTCATGTTCTACACAGTTCTTACAAGTTCATAGAAATTTCTGTTCAATTAGAACCAAGTATTTGACTTGATGATTGTAATTTTTATACAATGTTGTAATTTGTGTTTCAACAATTTTTTGATTAATGTTTTGTTTCCGTTACAATATTATACTTTATTGTATAATATTGTAAAGGAAACAAAACAGGAAACAAAACATCAATCAAAAAATTGCTCTCTTTTTTATTCGGGCTACTTAAATTTATTTTGGGCTACCAAAAACTGAAGAGTCTCTGCCCGAAGGGCTACCAGGGATTTTGAAATTTTGCGAGCCCTGCTAAAGTCTCCGTCTGGCAATCCGATGGACGACTCTGGGTTTGTCCATTGCCAGGAGAATTGTGCATTGGTCTTAATATGACATCTATTACACGCTTGCAGCTGGTCTAAAATACTGTAGGTTACCTATTAATGGCTAAAGAGAAGCAAGACCAGATTACTGAAATTTTAGCCTCCCTTCACTGGTTACCTGTTTGTTTAAGAATCAGTCAGTCAACATGTTCCCAGTAGTTCCATAATCCAAAAGCAACAAGTATATGTGTTTTCTATCTAACATTCACACACATTCACACAACCTGTGGATAGTATCTTGCCCAGTGACATTTGGCATGCAGACTGGAGCAGCCAGCCATGATCAATGACCTCCTCTACCTCCTGACCTACAGCCACCCCTCAATGCTACAACCGCTACATGCTACATGTGTGTATAATTTGCACCTCAGATGAGTTGGGGGTATCCTGGAGCCTCATTAGGACACCCTGTGTAACGGCTGAGTCTTTTGCCCCCTCTGCCAATTTTTTTATCAAAGCCGAGTTCATCAGCATCTCTTCTGGTATCCCCTGCGCCATTCTCATTCACCTGAAGTAGGATAACCAAATAAGATTACTATTACTACTAATTCAATTCAATCTTTATTGGCAGACTTCATGTCCATAAAAACAAGACAGAAACACACACACAACCCCCCCCCCCCCCCCCCCCCCAAACACAAGGTATAAACCATTAAATATATATATATATGTATATAAATAAGTATATAAAGCATTTGTAAAAATATAAAACCATAATATACATAAAACACAATGACTTAAAATAAATCAATAAATACACAAACACTTTAACCAGTGCTTTCTCAGACTGGATGAGTAACGAGAACCACTCACTGTCGGATCTGTAAGTGCTAAAATTATACTGTTACTCGAACCATCCAGTCGTTCTCTAATATTGAACATTAACTTTCTTAAAAGTGCTTTAAAAGTCCAAACACCCACAGCTACAAACATCTGGCTGGCACTACCACTTCTAGGTATCCTGCAAAGGATTCTCATCGCATCATTATATGCAACATGCAGCTTCAGCATGCTACATTGTTTGTAGGATGACCACAAGGGGGCAGTATATAGCGGTGTGCAATACGCTTTAAACAAAGCCACTTTAACTGGAAGTGAACAAAAGCTGAATTTGCGTGCAATAGTATTTGCCTGCAAATAGAGCTTACATCGTTGTCTGTATATGTCATCATCATCATTCATTTACTCAGTAATAAAGTGACCGAGGTATTTCACCTTTTTATGAACTTCAAGAGTTTTTTGTGCCAGTTTAAACAAAGGGAAATTTAGCTGTTTATCCTGCTTGGTTCTACATACTAATGCCGGGCTCACACTGTGCGATTTTTGGCCCATTTTGAGCCGATTTTAGAGTCGTGCTACCGTTTTGGCGATCGGCCCAATTTTGGCCTTCATCGTGCGTCGTGCATCGTGTAGTATACGTGGGGTAACGAGAAGCGATTAACACCTCACGACCAGCTCCCGATCATCAATCGCTTGGTCGCGACCGTCCTGAGGGTGTCACCGCAGTTTCTCACACTGCGCACGCGCAAACACAAATGTCAGCGAAAAAGACGGAGCTGCACGGCAGTGCAGCGTGTGATCTGGACACAAGCGATGGAGGCACTTGTAGAACTTTGGAAAGCTCATCCGAGCCTTTTCGATGTGGCCTCACAAAATTATCACGACCACAACAACCGTGAAAATAGTTGGATAGACATTGCTGCTCAATCACAGCTGCCTGATCAGTGTTTTTCATTAGCAATTTAGCAAAGTTGATGGCGGTGGTGTGCGTGTCTGTATGAGTGAAAGACAGAGAGGGAGAGTGAGCGACAGATTTTCTGCTATAACCTTCATTTTACGGACGCACAGTGTGAGCACTCAGGTCGCATCCGAGTATCGGGCCGTATAGTGTGAGACCCTGCATCGTGACCTACGAACTTCTAACCCCTGCGAGTCAATCGTACAGTTTGAGCAGGAGCTGAATCGCGCGACTGACAAAATCGCACAGCGTGAGCCCGGCATAACGGTACACTGCGGTAATACTAACGTTATTACCGTTACTCATCACTTAAATTTCCTAAACTGCTTTACATGATACACATATACATATACACAAGCGTAAATACTAAAATAAATTATATTTAAATAACAATAATTACAATTAGGGTTGCCAACCGTCCCTTAAAAAACGGAATCGCCCCGTATTTAGAAACAAAAGTACACGTCCCGTATTGAGCTGAAAAGGGACGCACTTAATACAACAGATGCCCACAACAAAAAGCATGGCCAACAGGGAAACAAACGCCGACACTGCGTGCAAGTCTCAGACGACAGTACACCTGAAGCTGTGCAAACACTGTGCGATTTTCAAACTGCACGATTGGTTCGCATGGGTTTTAAGTTCGTAGGTCACGATGCAGGGTCTCACACTATACCGCCCGATGCTCGGATGCGACCTGAGTGCTCACATTGTGCGTCCATAAAATGAAGGTTATAACAGAAAATCTGTCGCTCGCTCTCCCTCTCTGTCTTTCACTCACACAGACACACACCACCATCAACTTTGCTAAATTGCTAATGAAAAACATGATCAGGCAGCTGTGATTGAGCAGCAATGTAAATCCAACTATTTTCACGGTTGTTGTGGTCGTGATAATTTGGTGATGCCACATCGAAAAGGCTCGGATGAGCTTTCCAAAGTTCTACAAGTTGTGCCTCCATCGCTTGTGTCCAGATCACACGCTGCACAGCCGTGCAGCTCCGTCTTTTTCACCGTTTACGTGTTTGCGCGTGAGCAGTGTGAGCGGCTGCGGTGACACCCTCACGAGCGATTGATGATCGGGAGCTGGTCATGAGGTGTTAATCGCTTCTCGTTACCCCACGTATACTACACGATGCACGATGAAGGCCAAAATCGGGCCGATCACCAAATTGGTCGCACGACTCAAAAATCGGCTCAAAATGGGCCAAAAATCGCACAGTGTAAGCCCAGCATTAGACCAGCAATGTTTGTTCCTCTCAGAGAAAGAAAAAAAGGCTGCAAAAGTACAGGGAAGAATGGGAAAAGGAAAACACCTGGCTGGAAAAGTACACGATAACACCTATAAAGCGCACTATAAAGCTACTGAAGCCAATTGCACTAAATGCACTAAATGTGCACTGTTACAAGAATATTTTTCTTTCTATTGTTTTCTATTAATTTATATAATTTTAAGTTAAGCAGGACAGAGTTCTTTTAAAGAAAGATTTACTTTTATTCTCAAAAGTTAAGCATGACAGGCTTCTGTTTAAGAAAGAGACCTGTTTTATTGTGTTAATGTTGTCATTTGGAGCTAAAAATAAATGGCTAAATGATTTTTGTTTCCCATGTGTTGATATCACAAAGAATACGCATCTACTTAAATCAAATTAAGTCAAATGATTAAAAAATAATAATAATTTCACACACAAAAAAGAGCTAAAAAATTCACGACACTGGGAAGGGTGAAGACAACTGGGTCGCCCGGTGTTCCAGATCTACTGGCGTTTAGATCAACTGGCGTTGGTCGAACAGATGTGTGGCAGTCTTGCGTTTCAGGAGCTGCTACCGACAAACCAGCAAAAAAACGCCAAATGTGTCACCTGTGACACTTGTGAGGTTATCTCAAACACACTCCGTCAGTCTTGATGCTGTTGAACAATAAAATGTTTAAAAATGTGGCGAGTTTACCTGGTGATATCCTCATGCGCGACGCGATCGCGAAAACAGCAAACAATTAACACCACGCCGATGTTGTTCACAGGACAGCAAGAGTAAACGATCGGGAGACTCTTGTCGTCGTTATCGTTCCCCTCGCACCTTTTATTTCTCCGAATTCAGCGTTTTTGCTGCACAACTAAAGCGAGCAGTTTACTCTGTGCACTAACATGGAGTCGAGTCAACCAGCGCCACCTCTGGCCAAGTGCTACAGCCTACAGCCAGATCAACTTGTGACACACATCTGCACCACGTTTGAATTCGTTTCATGCACAACACATTTGTACCTTTCAATTGTCTCTGTTTGTGCGTCATGCAAATAAACCTTTGACAAGAATGAAATGATATCATATATTCCTTATTGGCCTACATTTATACAAAATTCCAAATTATATACACAAAGTCATAGAAATCACCACCCCTGTTCATCATGATTTTAATATTCTCTTTTACCATGACAATGAAATATGCCTTGGACAAATATGACACATTAATATTTCATTAGTGTTGTCACATCACATCCTGTAAGCAGAGTCTGTCTGTGTCTTTTCTCTGGAAATGAATATTTCCAGCCAATATAGGCAATCCATCAACATGGCTGGAGAGTTGGTAGTTATATACAGTCTGTATAAGTGTGGTTAATCTAATGAACATTTGCAAGGAGATGGCAGTTACTGTGAATTTACAGCAGTTACACAGTGATTAGTAATAAACAGCCAGTGAGAGTGAGCGGATTTAAGAAAGTCAGTGACTCAGGTGTGTCGCTTGGTTTGTCATCTGTTTGTCAGACTGGAGGAGACGTAGAAATCTTTTGTTTTAAATCTAAGTTAGGAAGATTCCTGTTTTAAAACAAGCACTTTTTGTGAGAAATGCAAGAAGTACATCTGCAGAAAGCCCACAGTTACATTCTGTCCATCATGTGGACAAAACTGAAAATGTTGAACATTGAAAAACTGAGAACGTTGGGCAAGTTCAAAAGAAATGTGTTTGTAAGAACAAAAAACCAAATTGTTCCTACAATAGTTATGGAAAGTCAAACTGTTGTATGTCTGTGTTCTACATGTTTATCTCATGGGAAATAAAGTTGCTATTGTTTTATTGCAGTTTTTTGACAATCCTGAGTGGATTTACACAGTACGGGTCAAAATGACCCGCAACAAAATCAATGTCATTTTTTTGTTTTTCAACATAATACAAGGGTTAATTTCCAAAACTTGCATATGATCTTCAATTTGAAGCAGATCCACTATCACATAGCAGCTGGAGCAGTCTCCAATGGAGGTCAGTCCACTGCTGCCACCTGTGGCCAAATACCACAACCTACTACTAGATTAACTTGTGACACATCTGCACCTGCTGCTATGATCACATTGAGTAGAGGCTGAGTGGCTGCACTTACTCCTGGTACATCCAAATCTACCCACAAACATGTTGAAAGATGCAATCCCAGCAATGTGGATTGTCAACACTAAAAACAATCAGTAAGCAAAGACAACAGGGATCAATTTTCTCTGTTTATTTAACACCCACAACATTAGTAGTCGCCTTCTGCACAGGGGAAGTCCACACACACTGTGTGGTACCACTTTCTGCAGAAGGTGCAATCTGAAAGATTGAATGAGATTGTTGGGGTCATTGTCTGACTGTTTATTACTAATCACCTGCTGTACATTCACAGTAACTGCCATCTCCTTACAAATGTTTATTAAATTAACCATACTTATACAGACTGTATATAACAACCAACTCTAAAATGTTTGTTCGCAGAGAAAAGACACAGACAGACTACGCTAACGACATGTGATGTTACAACACTAGTGAAATATTAGTGTCATTTCATTCTTGTCAAAGGTTTATTTGCATGACGCACAAACAGAGACAATTGAAAGGTACAAATGTGTTGTGCATGAAACGAATTCAAACGTGGTGCAGATGTGTGTCACAAGTTGATCTGGCTGTAGGCTGTGGCACTTGGCCAGAGGTGGCGCTGGTTGACTCGACTCCATGTTAGTGCACAAAGTAAACTGCTCGCTTTAGTTGTGAAGCAAAAACGCTGAATTCGGAGAAATAAAAGGTGCGAGGGGAACGATAACGACGACAAGAGTCTCCCGATCGTTTACTCTTGCTGTCCTGTGAACAACATCGGCGTGGTGTTAATTGTTTGCTGTTTTCGCGATCGCGTCGCGCATGAGGATATCACCAGGTAAACTCGCCACATTTTTAAACATTTTATTGTTCAACAGCATCAAGACTGACGGAGTGTGTTTGAGATAACCTCACAAGTGTCACAGGTGACACATTTGGCGTTTTTTTGCTGGTTTGTCGGTAGCAGCTCCTGAAACGCAAGACTGCCACACATCTGTTCGACCAACGCCAGTTGATCTAAACGCCAGTAGATCTGGAACACCGGCCCTGGCCACGAGGTGTCCCTTATTTATTTCTCAGGGAGTTGGCAACCCTAATTACAATGAAACACGTCATACATCGATAGTAACATTAAACAATACATTAAATATTTTCTTTTCTGTAATAATCGTGTTATAGGATAGTTTATAATATCAAAACAACACATGTGGCTAACTTACCTGCTTAAGTTTAACCAGGTCGTTTAACACCGTCTGTTAGCGGTCACCGGTAGTAGAAGCTAGTTAGCTATCAACCTAGAAGGTTCCCTTGGACTGTGTTCTCATCAAATACTTTCACACTTATGCAGAGAGCGATTAAGACTGCCACCCTTTACCTTCCACGGTGCATCACAAGACCTAACCGGAGCATGTACTCACTTCAATCCCTCACGCATAAACGAGATGAATCGGCTGAACGGCTACTACCAACCAAAGCTGATTGGTCGACCGGGGGAGTCGTATTAGATAACCGGAACCACATGCTTCGCTTAGCCAATCAACGACCGGGACGTCATCGGAAAAGCCAGAAGTTTTGAAAAGGCACTGCTGACTGAAGAATGAGACAGCATTTCATGTAGAACAGAGGTAAATGCGTGTGACTTATTAAACAAGCGGGTTTACTTCATCTTTGATTAGAAGTAATATTGTTTGACCGAAATTAAAAAGCAAAACCAAACGCGGCACTAACCTTTATTTCGTGTTGCTATTATGTCAAAATACTAAGAAAATTATTTATAAAGTGCACGATAACAGTGTTTGAATGTTAGTTAAGACACCAAGGCTCCTTAAATAAACAAATAGAAACACACAGTTATTAAGAGAACTTAATGCTGGGGAAATATACTCATGTTTATAACGTCCATGCTTACCAGCCTTTACCGCGCACTTTAGCTTGCTAAACGATGGGGAAGTGCGCAACGGAGAGTGCCGGTGTTGCAGGTTAACTGTTTTTTATGTTAACTGGTTGGATTTGTTTACATATTCCATTCTCCATGTTTCAGATGTTGGATCCGCAGATTCGTCTTTTTCACCGCGTGGTCGTATGTCATATAGTTTGACAAGATTAAAGACCTCGACAAAAAAGGTTTCCATCTCCAGCTCGTGCAAATGCATACACGTGTCAATACACGGTTTTTTTTTTGTCTGAAATGTACATTTCACCTTATTTTTATTGCCACTTGTTTGGATGTAATGTTCTATCACTGTCAGAAGGTGGCAGTCATGGTTCAATCATAAAAACCTTGATTTAGAGCATGTTTTAATGCTGTTCATTGTTGGTTTTCACTAAAAAATATTCTGACTCACTGAGTCTTAATTGGCTCTTCTCTGTAGTGATTCTCCAGTCGGTGGTGCCCTTAAGGCCCATATGGTTTGCTAATATACAACACTAACCCTGGCTGCTGAGGATTTAGCATAATTTTTCCAGTTAGAGCCTAAAGTATAAAAGACTGAAACTGAAAATCTTTAGTCCATTTTTAAATGACAGCCTCTTTCAATTTTAATGAACTATAAAGAATTTTAAAAAGCTAACCAAAGAATACTTTAATCTGAGATCTGGGGAAATACAGATTAATTGTTTTATTTTTTATGCTTACATTGTTTTACTTTGCACACAGAAACAAAATTATTTCATAAAAATGAAAATCACCAAGGTCTAAATTAATTCCCTCCCCAATGCTAATAGTCAGTTGTGATTCCTTTTTGCTGGAACAGCCTGCAACCATTTGTTGTAGTTTTCAGCAGTTCTCACACACATTTCTGATCAATCCCAGCTCATTTGTCTTTCTTCTTCTGAGTCTCATATACTCCTCCATATCCTCAGAAAATAGACTTGCCGTTTCTGTGCTGACTTGGTGATGATACTGAATGAAAGGCAACTGTGTCAAAATTCATAATCATATTCCAAATTTTGAGGAAAAGTTCACTATGGAACAAGGATTATCTCACTCGACAGTTTACTCCACCCCAGTAGAGGGAGCTAAAGCTTTCCCAATGCAAGTCACTCAGATCTGTTGTGTTTTTTCTCTGCATACAAGCCCACAGGCCTTCCAGCTAATCAGTAGGTTTCATTAAGGTCTGTTGGCTCAGCATATGAGGGAGAACAAATGACCAAAAAGAGCAGCTATAATAGGATGATGTCACTTTGGTAGCACATGGCAAAAGAGGGCATCCAGCCAGTGTGTTCAGGAAGCACTGAACTGTGACTGTATAATTTAGCACTGTGTTTGTGTGTATGCTTGTAGATGGCGAGTGGACAGCTGTCAAGGGCGGAGGCATTGGCATGCTCGGGCTGCAGGCATGCGTGCCATGTGATGCTCTACGCTGACACGAAAGCTCAGCTGTTTGGAAGAATTCCCATCAAACATATCATACTGGTGAGGTGTGTGTGTGTGTGTGTGTCATTTGAGCTACTCTAACACACACACACCTTTACATGTCTGCCTCTTTGAGTGAACAGGCATATTTCTGTGTGTCACTTCCACAGATGCAGATGCGCTTTGACGGTCTGCTGGGTTTCCCTGGCGGGTGAGTCTTTCCTGGTGCTGCTTTTGCTCCTTGCAAACATAGGTACATTTTAGCTTTTGGTTTGTAAAGCCTTCTTGTTCTTCACAGAAGAAAGAAAAAAGAAACCCTTTACAGCTCAGAACAAACATTCAAACACTGATGCTACAATCCTCGTCCTGCAAGGATTGGCGATGATAAAATGTGCCTGATGGCTTCTTGTTTGAAGCGACTTATCTTGCCTTAAACCCCTATTTGTAAAGATTGAGATTGTCACATACTGCTTAATTAGTATTCTGCTAAATGAATCACTTGTGCCTTTGTGATTTACTGTAGTCGCTGCCAGGATCTCTGGCATTTCATTTGCCAGCACAGTGAAATTATATAACAAGGAGGCAAAGAGACAGGGCTGAAAAATGATAGAGACATATGCAAAACAAGGGAAAACTACATCAGCAAATAGCAACAGTGGAAAGCTCTATTGATACAACTACATATGAATTGTGTAGCCTCTGTTTTTAATATATTGCTGCAGGTGGTGTATGAAGAAATCTTTCAAAAACGTGTACTGCCTGGCAACATTAAACATCCAAAACTCTAGTTAGTTGTGTAAATTCGGTCTGCTACTCAAGTTAGCTGTTAGACTTGTGCATGCACATCCATCCATTTTTTGTCAGAGTCACAGGGGCAGCAGTCTAAGCACAAGTCCCCTCTCTTTCTCCCCGGCCAGTTCCTCCTTCTCATCTGGGAGGGACTCCAAGGCATTCCCAAGCCAGCCAGGACACATGATCTGTGTCCTGGGACTGCCCTGGCATCTTCTGTCAGTAGGACATGCCCAAACCACCTTAACTGGTTCCTTTTGATGTGTAGGAGTAGAGGCTATACTCTGAGTGCGTCCTAAATGTCCAAGTTCCTCAAACTCTTTGGCCAAGGGACCAACCTTTGAAGGAAGCTTATTTCTGCTGCCTCCACCCAGAACTTGTGGTCATAAGTGAGAGCAGAAGCGTAGATCAACCGGTAAACTCACACTTTTCCTTTCACACTCAGCTCTTTCTTTATCACAGAATACCTGTACAGCATCTGTATGACTGCAGACGCCACAGAAATCCATCTGCCAGTCTGCTGCTTCACTCATCCTTGCTTGTAAACTAGATCCTGATAGACTTAGGGCAACAACTCATCCCTGAGTGTTCCGCCCTTTTGCAGTTCAGGACCATGGTCTCAGACTCGAAGGTGTTAATTCCGATTTGCAATTTAGAACAAACATTCATGTTGCCCTTTTGGAGGCAGTCTGTTCACTTTGTATCAGTGGCCATCGTCAGCTCAAATGACAAATTTACATTTTATTTGTGACAAAATGTTTTTGTTTTGGGTTTTTTTGCTTTTGAATGCTAAACTAATATCTTCAAATCATCAGTCTGTTGGCACTGTGACTGATTCTACATGCCCGGATAAATTGAGTGAGAGTTTGTGAGTTTCTTTGGCTTTCTTATGCCTTAGACCAGTCAAACAAATAGTTTTTGGCTGATTTTGAGTTTGAGGTTATACCAGAATTACATTAGAGCAGGTTGCGCCACAGATGGATGTTCTATTGAAATGTGGTTATACGGCTGCATTTCTCTAAAAAAAAAATGTTTTTTAATTTCTGAGCTCTTTGAAGTCTGTGTATTGACACAGTGTGTCACTACATTTCATGGTTATTTTTAGCCATATATTTGTTGTAGACAGCATCTGGGTCACTGCCCTCTGCAGCAGTGCCAAGTTGGAAGCAAAATCATCTCAAACTGAAAAAAAAAGAAGTTTGAGTTTATTTGAACCACAGCTCATTCTGCACTAGACTCGTCTCGCATCATCAAAGGGGCCCTCTACTGCTTATTTCCATTTTAGTTTTTTTAACTGATTTGATCTACTATAGTAGCTTTGCATGATTCACAATTCAAAATAGTCATTCATCTTATACTGAGCCTCTATTCAATTCAATTCAATTCAATTTTATTTATATAGCGCCAAATCACAACAAAAGTCGCCTCAAGGCGCTTCATAGATACAGAGAAAAACCCAACAATCATATGACCCCCTATGAGCAAGCACTTTGGCGACAGTGGGAAAGAAAAACTCCCTTTTAACAGGAAGAAACCTCCCCCTCCAGGCTCAGGGAGGGGCGGCCATCTGCTGCGATCGGTTGGGGTGAGAGAAGGAAGACAGGATAAAAGACATGCTGTGGAAGAGAGACAGAGGTTAATAACAGATATGATTCAATGTAGCCACAGTTTTAGCTACTGTCCCTTTAAGTTCACCCTCCCTTTCAGACAACTTTCTTCTGATTGGCTGCCCCTCACGAAGAGATGTTGTTAACGGTATGTGGGTGGGGCTGTTCCCGCTCTCTGACCCAAACACTGAAGCCTGAACTGTTGGCTCATGAGGATTGCCTTAACTCACACTTTCCTCATTATTTAAATCTTTAGCCCTGTCAATATGGACATGCATAATAGCACCATTTTAACCTATTATGGCGCCAGTGTCTGGCAGCCTCGCCTCTGTCAGTGCGCCCCAGGGTGGCTGTGGCTACAATGTAGCTTGGCATCACCAGTGTGTGAATGTGTGTGTGAATGGGTGGATGACTGGTTGTGTAAAGCGCTTTGGGGTCCTTAGGGACTAGTAAAAGCGCTATACAAATACAGACCATTTACCATTTATTAATTGTGGGGCCACAATTAAGCTGTGCATGAGTTATCACTCATGTTCTGTGGAAAAAAACAAAAGAATCCAAGCACCACAGCAGAAAATACTCAGTAAGCGTAACAAAGATTGATAATGATACCAATAATGATAATAAACGTGTTTTTTTTAAAAAAAAAAAAAAAAGAGGATTCCCAACTGTGCCCAGTCACAGTTCTGTCCACACAGCTTTGTTAGAGAGTGACCTGCTGAGACACGATACATGTAAAAGCAGCGGTCACTTCAGTTAATTGCACGACAACAAGAGGCCTTTTCTGTCCCTTCCAGTGACATTTACGAGGGTTAAGAACCTCTCTAAAGAGCTGCTCTTAGTTGTTGGTGTTCTCCTAATGATAATGGAAATGTGCGTCTGGATGTTGACCAATGCTTTGACACTCTGGCAACAGTACAAAACACACCTAAACTCCTTCAGAGATTTTTATAGAAGCCTATAAATTGCTCTGTCACATTTTCTTTTCTTTTTTTTATATTTCAAACTTGATATGTTCGAATCACACAGAGCTGTTGATAAGCGAGTGTTCCGTATAGAACAGTTGTTGGCTAATATCCAAAGCGATTTGCTTTTAGGCATTTAACATCCCGCTAGCTGTTACCTTTTGCTTTCCTTTTGCTGTACTTGTGCTCTTCTGGATACAAACGTCACTCTGATCACTTTGGCAAATGTTTTTATCTTTGCGCACTGTCAAACACAGTGAAACTGTATCTTTAGCCTCCATGCATTTCGTCCATTGTGTCCGGTATATTGTTATTGTAACAGTTCAGGTTGAGCTTTTGTTACTATATTTTTTTGCCCATTTTCTAGGATGAGACTCGAAATCTAGTGACTTGAAGGAGAAGTGATCAGCACCATAACCTGGGCAAACTAACTTAGGGCTTTAAATTGAATTAGCCTTTCAATTAGTGTGATTTATTGTCAGGAGAGCAGTGCCTCTGACATCGTTTATCTACTTTCACATCTGTTGCTGACCTTTGATTCTCACACTTCAGGCTCGTTAACCCTTCGGAGGAGACCCTTGAGTCGGGGCTTAGCAGGGAATTGTCAGAAGAGCTGGGCCTGGCTTTGCCAATCTCTGTTGAAGATCATGTGGATTCTTGCTATGCACCTCCTTCCTCCCCCTCCTCCTCTTCACGTCTTATCACTCACTTTTATGTGAAGAAGATGGATGAAGAGCAGATTAGGGAGGTGGAGAGGGCAGCTGCATCCACTGCAGCAGATCACGGTTTGGAGGTAATGTGTCCTTCCAGAGTGACTGATTGCAGCGATTTACCTGATGTCATGCTCTGATCCTCACCACCTTCTTTCTCTGCCTGACTCCAGGTCCTGGGAATGGTCAGAGTCCCTCTCTACACCATGAAAGGAGGAGGAGGGCTCGCATCCTTCCTGTCGCACTCTTTCATCGGCAACGCTCGCTCCCAGCTGGTCCACTCGATGCTGAGACTCAACCTGGTCGCCCCCGGGGAGTTGCACACAGCCCTGACGCACTCTCTAAAGACTCATGCACACACAAAACAGGACCTGCAAGCAGCCCTGGCACTGACCCAGGGATTGAGGAAACAGTTTTTAAAAAATGCAACTGCATTGCTACATCCTCTCAAAATGTAAATACAGATCCATCAGGACTGTTATAGACAAAAGGTGATTTCAAATCCACTGTAACTTATATTCTGGCAACTCCCCGGCATACATTAGTATGGAAAGCCAAAGGTGGGAGGCCAGCAGCAAGAACAGAGCAGGCATTAAGGACAACGGATATGACACTAATTGAGTCAGACATGGCATTAAAATAAGAGAGGCAGGAGTGGAGGTGGGTTGCAAAGCGGCTTGTAGATGCACAGTAACCGTGGGCAGACTGAACCGGCTTAAATAGCGTGCCCTATTTGAGATTTGTCAATTAACTGTGTAGAAGGGCCTCAGCTGAGCTTGATTTCCGTGGTCCGCCTGAACTAACCCTATGCTCGGTTTTGACCCTCTGCAGCACAATCTCACACATAAACCTCCACACTCACACTCATGCTGTCACGCTGACTCTGAGCTGGTGACTCATAATTGCATACTGTGCACCAAACAGTTTGGGGCAAAACATTATCAGCTCCCTTACAATTAATGGAAATAAAGCTGTTCACACTGCCCATCACTTCTGAGTCTTTACTGTCATTTCTCTTCATTTCAGTCGTCAGCACTGTGTTGATTTCAAACAGCCAAAATTGAAATGCTAATTACAAGGCGCGAGAGCATTTTTTAATTTTTTTTTTTTTTACATTTACAGTCACATCTTTATGTGCTGGTGAAGATTACTTTTCTGTTATTCTAGCAGCAATTTTGACACTTATCTCACAGGCATCTATCAAAAGTGCTACACAGCACTCAGAGAAGCAACATAAGATGAGGGGTTGCCTTATATGGCATTGCATAGGCACCCTGTGGTTTCCTTTATCTGCTGGTATCAATAATGAGGCAGGATGTGTATGATCTACAGCCTTTTCAGTCAGAAGGGATTCTTTGTCTGTGTGCTCCTGACATTTCCTTTTCTTTCTTTCTTTTTTGCTGTTGTTGGTAGGTTTCATTTGAAGTTGTAGCACATCAGCAGTGGTGGTGCTGGTGGTGGAGGATTAATTACGTCCGTGACATACTATACAGCCTGCAGGCGAAGATTTGATTCTGTTTAAGTGCACCCTTGGTGCACATAACGCGCTTGCTCCAGATGTTAGTAACCTCATTCCCCAACATTATTGCTGCCAGTGAGGAAGAGCAGAGACAGCATGTTGCTCAGCGTTCATGATACCTACTGTACTGAAAGTATAAGATCCATTCTCTGGTTTTATTTTATTTTTATTTATTTTTAAATCAGTCAACTTCTGCAGGTGCAGGAGCATCATTTATCCATGTCATATTATTACTACACTGCATTCATCCTCCTGCATTCATCAGATAAAAGCTGGAACGCGTGGAAGAAATGTGCAGAGTATCCCGCTCGTTCACTCATCTAACATAATGGATTTCATGGGGACTTATTGCATTCTTACAGGGGTGTCCATTAATCATGGCTACATGCAGATTGACTCATCATCGAGCAGGTGTTAATGCTATTAGTGATGAAGGTAGAATTAATTTGTGCAGCGCAGTACGGTGCGATCTGCTGTCGGTGCGCGTCTCTCGATCCGAGCGTGTTTTTCTGAGCTGTCAGGAGGAAGGAGGGGGGGATACGCACCACATCCGACACGATAGACAGGAAGCAAAAGAGACTGGTAGTACCAATCGCTCATGTCTGTGGTTGCCTTTTATGTGATCCTGTGGCTCTTTTTGTGTATCAACGGTTGCATCTTGCATGACAGTAAGGTGTGTGTGTGGGGTGGGGTGGGGGGGGATAAAAGGATGCTGTCGTGTGCTGCAAGGGAAAATAATACAAGGTCATTAGGAAACATTTAGAAAAAGATCGGTGGGGGTTGGAGGGTAGTGCAGTGTAGGTGAGGGGGATGGATGGATGCAGGGGGAGAGAGAGCAGGAGCGAGGGATGCTGAGGGAGAAAGACGGTATATTCATAGCAGCAGCGGTATTTATAGCCGCCCAGAGGAGAGGAGAGAGCGCGGGGGCGTGGCTTATAGCGCTGCTTCGCATGGCGGAGAGGGAGAGTGGGGAGGAGAGAGGCAGCTCTGGTGCGAGTGAGTGAGCGAGAGGAGAGGCTATTTGGCAGGAGAGGGAAGGAAGAAAGAAAGGCGGGAGAGAGGGAGGGCTGTTTTTTGAGTGAGCGAGTTTGTGTGTGTGTGTCCCTGAGAAATAGAGAGAGAGGGTGGAGAGTACTGAGCTGAGAGAAATCTGTCAGATTCAAACACACTGTCTGTGTGTGTGTATGTGTGTGTGTGTGTGTCTGTGGTAGAAAGAGAGCGAAGGATGTAAAGAGAGGTGGAGAGCTGAGGAACACACAGAAAGAGACCGAAGAGGACCACAAAGTGAGGTATGTACGGCTGTCATGCTGCTCATAAATCCAGAAACAACCTGTGTGTGAGCATGTGCATGCGTGACTGAAGTGAATATGCCTGTGTGTTTATATATAGTTTGGTGTCTTAAATGGACACTGTGTCCTCTTGGGGGGTTTGTAAGTGGACAAATGGAGCTACTGGCTGTTAGAGGAGTATCAATTATGTAATACAGTGTGCACCATTTTCACTGTTGATGCTCTGTATATGAGTGTGAGTGTGTGTGAGAGAGAGTGTGTGTGTTTGCGTGCTTGTGTAATTATGCTGAGATGTTTATGTGGCCATTGTGTGGAGCCCTGCCACTGTGCCTTGACCATATGGGGTGATTTACAGCCACTGTTAAAAACAAAAAAACACCAGTGCTGATGGAGCTGTGGAACCTTAAATCCCACCTGCTGGGCTTCTCACCTATAAGGAGTTCACAGCTATTTTCATGTTATGTTATTAAGGCACGCAGATAAACAAGCTTCTCAGAGGCATCTGCAAAGTAGCGCTCCCTTTGTGCTGTTGGTTCACAGTGCAACAACAAAGATTGTGATGGTAATGTAAGACAGCAGCTCGAGTACAGACACAGCAAGCGCAAAAGCTTATGTAGGAAGCCGATTGGTGTGTTTTGTTTTCTTATTTGATGAGTTTACCTTTAGTTAAACTCAGGAGGAGCAGCAGATTCGAGAGCGACATTGTTGCACTGGGATCACGATAAAACTTGAAATTCTCACGTTGATTGAAATCGTAGCCCTTCCGGCTCACAGGTTGGCCTGATCTAAGATGCAAATCCCTGACCTCAGATGGCAACACGAGCGTCCTTGCTTTCACTGCATCAAAACAACTGCACAGACAGTGGTGTGCTTCAAGCGTGTTTGCTGTGCTTGCACATGCATAACGTGGTGCTAATTTTGACCGACTCCACTTCCCTCATGTGTTGATTTGCCAATGAGCTGTGCCGGACACTTAAGTGACATTACAGGAAATCAGGCGTGACACTTTTTCCACAGAATTTGAAACCACATGTGGTCACAGTCTTTAGGTCACAGCCGTTTTAAACCAAAGGATGCAGAACAATTTAACAGTAATTTTACTTTCTATCTATTGATGCAGTCATATGCTGTAACCAATTCAATATAGGTGAATGTATGTCAGGTAGGGTGGACCTGCTTTATAACTATTTTATGACCATAACTTCAAATTTGTAATAGCAGGTCTGGCTGAAAGATGATGGAGTCAAAAGTAGTTTTGTTTCCGTAAATGTAGAACAATGGAAATGGAAAGTGGCCTCAAATATGCTTACTATTAATATATATGCATATCTTAAAAAAAACTGTAGTTAGATTTAGTAGCAGTTGGAGATATTTGTGTAAATGTCCCTGATTTCATATTACAGTGAGATTTTCTCTTTCAGTACTGTAGACCCGAGAAGCAAAAATATTAGTAGAACTCAACCTAAAGTGCTGATTAATTATCTCACTTGGAGAAGGTTTCAGCGCTGTGCTCAAGCAGTTTCAGCTGTGCCTGAGGAGCGGATGTGGCCTGACAGCCTTCCACCCCCTCACACTGCCCAACTGTTTCATTTCACCTTTTTTTTCTGTTTATGATATCTGACGGGATCTACAGGTATGCATTCCACAAACATTGCCTGTAAATGATCTTCTGCATTAAAGTCAGCCGTGGCAGGACATGAGTGGAAATCTTTCTGTGCCCCCTGGCTTTGGTTTTGTAGCCCTGTCTGTTTCACAGTTACTCTCAGTGCTTTTGCAATTAGGTATCATGCCAGAATCTAAAAGGCGCCTGCCATGTGTATAATATGGCTACTGTGCTACTGCCAGAAAAAAATGTATGTCCTTTTGCAAATGTAAATCTTTTTGCTCTGTGCGGTACTTAGTGGACTGCTGGCCGCACTTTTTTTTATGGGATGAATTCCATGTGGTTCTCCTCTACCACCTTGAAACTAGCTGACCCTGTGCTGTGTGTTTTTGGCAGTGACGCGAGCCAGGATTAAGCTGCTGCTAAAAAATTTTGGTGAGATTTTCAGGTAACAGAGTAATTCTCTACAGATGGTGTGAGAGGAAAAAAACCTGTGGTAGCATACTATTATGCAGTTTCCTGTTTGCTGTGGAAGTTTCTGCACAAGCAGCACTTCACAGGGTACACAGGAGTGTATAGAAACTCTGGCAAGAAGCAAACAAACCTGGATTTTGGCTACTTTGCATGGCGAATATAGCGTCCTAAATCTCATGGCAGATTCTAAATAAGTTATGGGCCTGGAGTCGGTATGAGTTTGTGCTACCTTTTGTTGTGATGCAGTCACGTTGGCTGTATACTGTGGTTTCAGAATTACCGTCATGCAGCCAGTTGGCTGACAAATAAGGTAACTTCCAGCAGTTGAAAGTCGGTTGATACACACTACCTTTCTAGTTATCTTGATGACTCAAATCATTTTACACTGCAAGTCACACTCAGTCATTCACTAATACTGTTCTTTTGTAGAGTCTAAGCAAAAAAACTGTATATCAAAGATGGATGTAGCCACAATATCATCACTTGGGTTTTAGACTCCGTAGCTTGAAACCTCAACGTTAGCATTTTACCTTCTGCTGTGCTTTGCGGGGGGATTTTGTAGATCCATATAACCATATCTGGAAGGGAGTTCTAAGTGCTAAGTTATTAGTTAATGCTAGCAAGCTTAGCAAGGTGCTTCAGGTTGTAAACCTGCTAATTAATGCTACGTAGGATTTCACTCACTAAAACTGACTCATTAACTTTTTGGGCAAGAAACTCCGCACCACACAGCAGGCCATATTATTGATCAGATAATTTTCTTAAAAAATCTGCCAAGTGGCACCAACAACACAAACATGGTTGAGGCTGGTTGAGTTCAGGAATCAGCAGAGGTCAAGCAACCTGCCAGCAAAAGTAGACGCATTTAAAATTTTACAGCTCACTAGTATGGGTAGCATTGTTCACCATACCTTGGTTAACGATGAAGGCAAAACTTTTGTTTTGTTTTGTTTTTTTAATCTAGGCTTATGCTGGACATTTTAACAATGGAGCAAATGGGACGTGACTTGGTTTTGGAGCCAGCATCAAGTGGACAATAAAGGAAGTGTAGTTTTCAGTTCATCTACTTTGGTTAAATGTAAAACCTGTTGAAGTTGCTGTTGTCTTTTAGCATGTGTCAACATCTAGCTGTGATTTGTAGTCAGAGAGGTGAAAATTTAAAAAAAAGGCTACAAAAACTCACTTTAAAGAGTTACTACAGAAAGTCAGTGTTGCATTTTCACAAAACTGGGATACTCAAACCAGACGACTTTTAGAAACAGCGGTCAAAATTGAAGCAGCCAACTTCTAAGATATCTACACATTCAGCTGGTTATATGAGAAAGCTCTTCATGAACCATAACGTGACTGGACAGCGGGTTTTATTCAGTGTCTTTCTGCCCACTACAGAAGTTTTATTTATTTATTTATTTTTAAATTTCACACCCACGATGTGTGGCATGCACTTTCTCTTTAGATAACTCTGATTACATCATCAGGGTTTCCTCTAAACCATTAAACATTTATGATCATGTCCTGAGAAGTATCTCAGGACATACCTTATCATGATGAGCAAACAGAATTGGCCAAAGGTGTGATCCCTCATTTAGGTTACCTCCCTTTGTGTGGAACAATATATGCTTAAAAATACATGATGCAGCTATATTTTTCCATCCACAGGTCCAGATTGTTGATGATTTATGCAAATTCTGCTTCATCAGTATGCTTTATTTACATTGCACATTGCACAATAATATGACGTGCCAGACACAGTATGGGTTTATACTTTTCTTCTTTTTTTTTGTAAGAAAAAAAAATGTAAACATTTTTGTTAGCTGGTGTTTATCCTACTCACTCCTCCTGCAGTATAAGCTGCAACCAGCTCCATCCTGTCCCAGGTCCTGATTGCATCTAAAGGAGGCTCTCCAATCAGCACGTCAATTGATCAGTGTCACACCTGACTCTGTCTGACTTGGGCTTTCACATCAGTCAATGCACAGCTGGAGCATACATTAGCATATGATCGTGTTTGGCATGATCATGCATTCATGATTTTCAGCATTCATCTGTGGTGACGACGCTGCTTCAGCACCTGTGTCTGCAGTGCTGTTGAGCGGAAGCCTAATAGTTCCCAAAAGTCAGCTTTTCAGGAAGTTAGATCATCTGGCCGAGGGTCCCGCTGGCTGACACCCATATGTTTCCTTACTTGTTTTTATGATTTTTTTTGTTTGTTTTTACAGTTTGGCTATGTCTTGAGTTCAGGGGGTTTTGGGATGGTTTTCCTCCGAGGCAGCTGTGAGAAGTCTTACAATTTGCAATTAGACAGCACAACATAAAGTTCTGCACAGTAACATGGTCAACATAGCAAATCGTTGCTGGCTAACAGTAGTGTCAGGAAATCCCCGTGCAGTATCAGCATAACATCTAACACAATATCATCCTTGTATTGATTCTGCTTAGTGTCCCTTTTTCTTTTTTCCTTTAACTGACATTAGCAGGAAACCCCCTCGATGGCAGTAAAGCTCTAAGACACCCTACCACATTTATCCTGCCCTGTCGTCAGTCTGCTTTATATTCACCACGTGCACCGCGTGACCTCTTTCATTCAGTGACCTTGACTTTAAGTATGAAACACTGCTCCCCTCTAACCTCTGTCTCTCTGTCCCGGCCGCCACCCACCCCCACTGTTTTCCCTCGTCTTTTGCTGAATCCCTCACATCCCCTCCTCTCTCCTCCTCAGATCATTTACAGTGGCTTTGTTCTGTGCAGATTAAGGTCGCACGCTGATGAAGGCTTCCTGTGCCTCCAGAGGTCTCGGGACCCTCGGAGTCTCATTTGCAGATTTTCTCTTCGCGTTCGCTCGCTCTGCTTCCAGATTTACTCTCCACTTGAAACCATGACTGACTATGTCTGGATCACATTCAGTGAACTGTTTTTGGAGGAAATGAAAGCACAGGTCTGACAACAGTCGTTAAGATGGCATTAAAGAGATGCCAGGCCAGTTTTCTTCTTTGTTTTTTATCTCCTTGAGTGTGCCGTACTGCCGTACAATCTACCTGCATCAACAGTATTAACTTTGCAGTATAAATGAAACTGCATTAAACCACCTGGTGTCTTTTAACTTCAGTTACTTTTATGAACTGAACACAATTGATTGCTTGTGGCGGATTGAGGAACAATTTCCACTGAAGGATTTTTTTTTTGTATTCTTCACAGGGTTCTGAAACCTGTTGAGAAACTGACACAGGATGTGGGGGGTGAAGCTGCCTCTGTATATATGGGTGTGTGTGTGCTTCCTTGCATGTGTGTTGAAGTTAAAAGTGAGAGATGAGTAAGAAACTGATTTTCATTGACAGCCTCGAAGGACTTGAAAGTCGTCCTCAAAGTACAGAAAATCAAGCGCACTTTGCATTCTCTAAATATGTTATTTCCTCCCGGTCTCTTTCCTGTTGGCTTCTCTTCTCTGTATGTTTAGTTATGCATAGGCACAATATATTTACATTATGAACTTGTGAACATGACACGTCACAGCACTATGATTTGACAACAAACAAAACAAAAGATAACCAGACCTTATATTACACAGTGAATGGTAAAAAATGTTTAAATATTAAGAGCACTAGACCAGAAGATGATTTAAGTAAAAAAAAAAAACCTCACCCAGTTACCAAGCTTAAAAGGTTATTCTGTGTTGGAGAAACCAGCTTGTAGCCATTTTAAAAACCCAACCCAGTGTGATATTACGAGGTTTAACCAATGAATAACCTGCCAACTAACTGAATACACTGAGGTAGGGAATAGACACCACCTGTTTGCACAGTAGAAATCATTAGCAAACATAGACTGTATATATGTGATGGATGTAGCCACTGTTGTTTCATGAAGTCCTTTTATGAAACCCCAAAGTCAGGGCGCTGTCTTAGTATTTTGGAAGAAGTAGTAACTATATTTAGGCTGGGGATGTGCACGTCGGGACATTTGTATGTTGCTGCTCTTGTTCGTCTGCGTCAGAAATGCTAGTAGGTTAAACATAGTTTGTTAGTGCATAATTGCAGTTGTTTCAGAGATGCCACTAGCCAGGATGATAGCCCCTTATTTCTTTTCTTTTTCTGCTATTCTTTTCTAGATTAGCTGGGATCATCGTCCTGTTGCATCGCCCAGTTTCAGTCGAGCTTTAGCTATGTCGAACTTAAAGTCAAAGTTTTCCGTGTCCGAGAAGTGGCTAACCTTTTCATCCGGCTAAATCACCACGGTAACTTATGCTGAACACATAATGTTGTCTGGAACAGGCTATTCTCAGAGTTTCCACTTAAAATAGACTGGAAGCGCTCCGTTTTCACTCATAAGCAATGTCTGAGATGAGGTGTTTGCGCTGTTAAGCTGTGTTTGGTTGTTGCTGTGCTTTCATTTCTGGAGTCATCTCCAGTTTGGTCTGGTCTGTCCAGAAGACGTTATTACAGAAGTCTTGTGGTTTCTTCATATTGTTTGTTCAGATACAACTTTGTAAACCTAGGCTGTGTTTCCATGCACTCTCATTTAACATGCTGTCTGATGTCTGTAGTGTCTGAGATGTGGCTCTTGGGTTTTTTGCAGTTTGTGTGAGCTCTGCACAGTCTGACCTTGGGTTGGATTTATTGGACTACCCACTCCTGGGAAGATTGTGACATTGTGTGAACACACACCTGGATGCTCCGGACCAGAAAACTGCCAGAACGTCTGGTTTTATAGAGGTGCTCAAGCAGGCTACTGATCAATTAAGTACATTTGATTATCACCACCTGGCTGCTATGAATTGACTCACTTCTGGAGTCGGCCTCTACTGGCCATTTTTAGGAACTGCAGTTTTTTGTCTCTTACATGTTAGCATCCCTTTTCATCTCGAAGGTTGGCTCTTGTTTCACTAATGCCTGTAGATGGGTATAACAAGTATACAATACTATAATGGGTATAACTTGAACTAATGTTCTCTATAGTGCTTCATAAAGAAAGTTGTCTCGAATTAAAGTTGAGGAGCAGAATTAGGGGATCTCACAACAGATTTTTATGTCTTTTACCTGATGGTTGATGTTCTTCTTAGCCTGAGTCGCACATACTTGGACTTTGCTGTGTTAGTGGGGTCACCTCTTAACACAAACCAACCCTCAAACCGAGAATGACAAGTCATTAATAGATCAGCAAACCACAGGTGATTGAAAAAAAAAACATAGACCAGTGTGTGGTTGTTCTCTAACCAGCATTTATATATATGCGCTTCTGGAAAAGAAAAAAAAATCACTGAATCACTGGAGGTATTTCCTTGCCTATTACCTTCACGGACATCCCCAACAACCAACCTCGAGGCTACGACTGTCCCTCATTATTGGTGTTACTCATCACCTCATCTCCCTCCCACCCCAGTCCTTAATCCTTCACATCCCCATCACTCTGCCCTCTTACTGTCCATTCTCTGCACCACCCTTGTCTCTCCACCCCTCCTATTATATCTCCATCTCTGGTGTCACTGTCCCTTTCTGTCTTGTCACCCTGCCCCCATGTGTCCACTTCCTCTCATTCGTTCACTCTCTCATTGCGACCGCCATAAATCTGTTCCTGCTGCCTTTTTCCTCATCCATATCCAATCTCATTGTACTTCTATCTTTTTTTTCTCCCCTGCCCGCTGCTCAGACCAGCTCACCTATGGATCACCGTTCACATCGGAAACCCAGGGGATTCCATGGACGCATCGACCTGACTCACATCCCCGCCAAGAGCAGCCAATCGACACTGATGCCGATGCACTGCACTCAGCTGTAGAGCAGTGAGGCCAAGGGGTCAAGGGTGAAAGGTCACAGGCTACTGATCAAGAGTAGAAGCTGAGGTTACAAGGTTTCAGAAAGGGGGAAGGACTGCGAGGCTCCGAGAAGCTATCGGGAAGGAGCGTCTCAGTGACAGACGAGGGCCAGGGGATCGAAGATGATGACTTCACACGGAAAGCTGAGGCGGGAGAAGGGGAGCCTGGCTGAGTATGAATCGCAGATGAAAGGTGAATATGCATGCGCTTGTCTCCGTGTATACGCTTGCGTTTGTACATGTGCGTTTGCCTGCACACATGACTGCACACAAGACAGCACACGGGCAGTCATGCATGAATGTGTGCACTGCGCAGTCATCCACACACACCCACACAAATATACATAACACACACAGTATCTGAACATATGTGTGCGTACTCAAACCTAAGCTCCATGCAGAGTAAAGGGAGGAGAGCAGAAAAGGTTGCCTAGAAAGAAGCAAATCATTTTTGTGTGAGTGAAAACAAAACAACAAAAAAAATGACCAGTGCTGGCGTAAAGAGGTTTTCTCATGACACCAGCATGTTTGTGTGTGCGCATGTGTGCGTCGTGATTTGGAGGCTTCATGCCGTGGCTGCCTGGCTCTGTGTACTGTACTACAAGGGTGTATTTATAGCTAGTATTAGTGATGCTGTCTCCTCACATCCAGTCAGCCCCGGGCTGTGTACTCACACAAAGACAGAGGAAAAAGAGTAAAGAGGGGAAAGAAGGAGCGGGCGGAGTAGAGGGATGAGCAATGAGAGGGTGGGGGTAGAGGGGCAGGGGGTGAGTCGGACGAGGTGAAAGAGCAAAGCGAAGGTAGTTTTTCTGAGAGAATGATGTTTGTATTAGCCTTTTTAGAGCAAATAGCAGCACTGGGTCGCTGTGCTATTGCTTTAGTTGTGTTTGCATACAAGCTAGTGTGTAATACATATAGTTATGATTATAACAATTAGTATATCACTGTCACATTACAGGGGTAGTCAAACAGCTGTATCAGTCACACCATTGGCTGCATTTTATAAACCTGATCATAAGACATGAATTATTATTGATCCTCTATCCGTGTTAGAGGGAAAGAATTCCAGTGAAATGATTCATATACTAATGGTGAATGTGCGTGCATTATTTCCAAATGTGCAGAGACACAGTGTGTCTCCAGCTTGTACTTCAGGAGCCGTTGTGATAGGGGTTTTTACTTTTCCTGTCCTCTGTTATTGGTGTCTGGGGATGCCCGTCTTTGAGTGGTGGTGGTAGACGTACTCTCATTCTTTGCAATTAAAAGTCAAAAAAAATATTTAAAAATGTATAAAATGCCCTTAAACATGAAAAGTTGAAGCTGATTGGCCCTTGTGAGAACACCTTTTAAGACTGTAAACACTGTTTTAATCTGGTTTAAATCTGATGCTCATGTTTGAACTTCGGATGCTCATATTGTCTGCATCTTCATGCCTCCGTGCAGTGAGTTGCTGCTTTGTGACTGGCTGATTGGATATTTAGGTAAGCGAGAGGTTGCACCTGATAAAGTGTCTGAGTGCGTGTAGCAATAATAAGTCAATATAAGTCACAAACTCCTTATTCAGTATTTTTTTCTATTTATAATGTCAGTGAAGACAGATGCCCCTAATAGGATTGTGCAATTATCCACATTTTAATTTTTGTTAATAATCCAAACGTTATTAAAATAACATAAGCACAGGAAAATAAATAAGGATTATGATTTTTATAACTGTGATTCAAAAGCTACTATAGAGTATTGTATAGGTTGTTTTCAGTGTTTTTTTTCTTTAATTTTGTTTATTTAAAGCATTAGAAAGCAACACAGTTTATCCTCCCTGTGTGTGTTTAAAGTTCGTTTCCAAACCTTATTTAGTGATTCAGTTGGACATCAGGTACATACTGTATTTTATGCACTGGCTGAGCAGGTAATTACATTTGCTGTGATTGTTAGAGGTTGTGAGCATGTGTTTACTTCGGTGTCTAATCTATTTTTTGTCTCCCCTGTCTCCATCTCCCTCGCATCTCAGACCTGCGGGCCCAGCTGACAGACCAGATAAAGATTTTAGACTCTCAGGTGGAGGTGAAACAGCAGCAGCTCTCAGACCTGTCTGAGTTTCTCCGCCGTCGGGGTGACATCGAGTCTGAATATGCACGAGCCCTTGACAAACTCACAGAGAGGTTTACTCATAAAACAAAAAAGTAAGGCTGCATCGGTTGTGTTTATACATTTGGGTCTTTTCTGTTCCTCTCATGGGTCTGACGTGCGTGATCGTGCCATAATCTCGGTGCACATCTCTGTTACTGTACAGGAAGGAGCAGTGGGGTCAGTCTGTGTGTCAGGTCTGGTCTGTTCTGCTGACTCAGACCCGTCTGGAGAGCCGGGAACATGCAGCACTGGGTGACACCTGCTGCAACACGCTCACACAAAGGCTGGCACATGGTACAGAGGACACACATCGCCTGCACAAACGGGTGAGAGGATGTTATAGTGTAAGGTCACATGTATGAAAAGCAGCAAAAGGTAGAGGGAGAGAGGTGGCCAGCACGCGAGTCCTTCTACTCCAAAACAAGCCAATCATTTATTTTTTTCAAATGTAAAGATGATTTTACTTCTTTTACTTTACACTAAAATGACTCCTTTAAAACTGAGCAGGCTCCCAGACATGAACTTGCAAGTTTGACAAATACCAAATACAGTGACAGCTTTCATTTAGATCCTAATTTGTCTTGGTAACGCTGGGCCTCATTCACTTAAAAAAACATTACACAGACTCATCTTGTTCAAATTACTGGATGTCAGACATGTTCTCCGTACCTTCTTGTGGTTGAAATATGAGCAGAATCTTAATTAAGCCACTACAGACATGTCAGAGGAGCTAAGAGGTTTTGTCTGGCCCGACATCAAGCAGAGGAACTCTTTTAGTTTTTCTAATATCACTTTCAGCACTGTATTAAATGAATTACTGCTACTGATCAAAGTAATACTATAGAAACAATATAATATATATATATATATATATATATATATATATATATATATATATATATATATATATATATATATATATATTTGTAAAATCCTCTGTTCTGAAAGAACAGCTTTAACAAGTTTTAGCAATCAGTGCTGGCGTTTGTGTTCTCTTGTTTTTAGAAAGTGAAGAGATAATTTTATCAAGACAGAATAACTAAATCATATTTAATAAACCTCCAGGTTTTAATGCTGTCAACCTCTGAAGATCCTAAATTCCCACAGACTCAAATTTAAAGGTTCCATGTTTTTCACCCTTTTCACTCCTAATGGTACCCTAATTCTAGCGTTTAGCTGCTAGTACTATTTCTAGTACTCTTACCTGTACTAGGAGACTTAGTGTAACAGGCCTTTAAAGTGTAAAGGGCATATTGCATTGGTGGGCAACAGGAAGCCATTTTTATATATTTTGTCTTTATTTCAGAGCAAAGAAGTTGGAATCCAGATGCAAGATGAGCTGCTGAAGGTTACCACTGAACTGCAGACGGTGAGCACATTATACTGCCGTCCTGCGTGTAACAAGACAAAATACTACAGTCACTGAGACTAGCATGTTGACATGGGTTTGTGCTATTGATGAAGGCTCTGAAGACGTATAACCAGTACCACACCGACTGCCTGATAGCTGAGGGGAAACTGAAGGAAGCCGAGCGGTTGGAGGAGAGACACACCGGCAAGTCAGCTGAACTGGGCCCCGGACAGCTGGGAGGGCAGAGGCGAAGCTCTGTTAAGAAGATGGAAAGACTGATGGAGAAGGTGAGCCTGTATTTCTGTGAGAGATAAAGAACAACAGCAGTCTTAATATGTTTCTCATAAAGCAAACCACTTCCTGTATTCAAGTGCCAGATACTTGAGTACTGTACATCCGGATATTTATCAATAGATGTGGTTTCAAGTTTTATTCGTGCTAATTCTCTCTCTTACTTTTTATGTTTGTGTATGCACACGCAGAGGCATGGCAGAGTGCAGGAGACCCAGCTGAAGTGTACCAAGGCTCGTAATGACTACCTGCTGAATCTAGCAGGAGCAAATGCTGCCATGAACAAGTACTACCTGCAGGATGTCAGCACCCTCATCGACGTAAGAAACATGCACTTTGTGTCGAGTGATTGTATGTTCATGCATTTATGACACACCTCAGCCTTGTTGCTGTTTTTCTGCAGAATAATAAATGAAAGTTGTCACAGGGAGAAGAAAAACAACAGTTTGAATCCACATTCATCCACATTTTCTCACGCTTTTCTTACACCCTTTGTTTCTTCTCCCTCTCTCCTCCCAGTGCTGTGACCTTGGTTTCCATCTGTCTGTGGAGAGAGTGATGAAATGCTACCTGGCCAGCAGGTGGCGCATCCAAAAGACTGAGGAGACGGGGCTTAAGCAGTTGGAGACTGCGGTGACATCGCTGGACCAGAGTGGAGACAGAGATGCATTGCTGCAGCAACATGACGCCGCCTTCTGCCTTCCGTTCAGATTCAACTACCACCCACATGAAGGAGACCAGGTGAAGCTACCGTACCTCTGGTAGAGCTGTATGACCCAGCTCAAAGTGTTCAATAAAATGTGTGAAAGTCTAAGTATAAATGCAAGAACAGCCACATCCATTTAAGATAAGGTAAGGTTCATTTATTATAGGTGACCTGTGTGTTAATAACAGACCTATACACAGGGTTCTACCATTTCCTTTATTTCATTCGCCTCTCTCTCTTTCTACTCTCTCTGAGCAGTCCCATGAAATAAAGGCTAAAATGCTCCCCTAACATCTTAAAAACAATCTGTTGGTTGCAGCCAATATTTCTTTTCTGGCTGTGACTAAATGAAACATTTACAAGTTTTCATTTCCTAGTGCCGTGTGATTTCACTGGTCAAAATATACCTGAAAGTTTGCTGAGATCAGCACCACTTTTCTTTTACTATACCTTATTTGACATTAGTTTTATATCTCTTGTGCATTTCAGGTGTGCGAGGTCAGTGCGGAGAGCCAGGTGAGGTACGAGTTGGAGACCAGGTTCCAGCAACTTCAGTCTCGACTTGCTGCCGTTACCTTGGAAACAGAGGAGGTCAGCTAATTGTTTTCTGCCTGTTTCCTTAATGGTCTGTCTGCCCTAGTCTGTCTGACACTGCGTTAGCCAGGGTGGAGCTTTGCAACATGAGCCTTAAACCTTGAACTCGGAGCAGCTAAACCGACAAATCGCCTTTTTTTGCCTTTCTCAGATCAGTAAAACGCTTAAAGCCACACTCGCAGCCCTTCTGGACACTATGTGCGACAGTGACTGTAACCCCTCCCCCGATGTGCCCAGCAACCTATCACACGAGCCGCCCGGTGGAGGCACCCTTCCGAAACTTACCCTTGCCAAGCGTCGAGCCAATCAACAGGAGACAGAGACCTACTACTTCACAGTGAGTTAATGAATTGACATGATTAACATGAGTTTCCTGATAGCAGTTTAAATGAGCAGTGGCTTTTTTCCAAACACAGATAAAAATGATCAACTGTTTTTGATTTATTCACTATTTCTTTCTTTTTTTCGTCTTAGAAAGTGAAAGAGTTCCTTACCAGCAGCTCTCTGGCCTCCAAACTTCAAGCCAAACATGATATCCTACAAGATGCCATACAGAAAGGTACAAGGAGGATGGATTTAATGCAGTTTGTTCCAGTGTTGCCTTTGATTATGTCTGCAAAATATCCACATACGTTAACCAAAATCCAACATGGCCGCAAACTGCCTCTTGGCTTAATGAGCATCTTGCAGGTTTTGTCACCCATATGAAAAAACTTGTCAAAAATAAAACAGAAAGAAAGCATGACTGTACATGCTCCACAGTAACATTTAGAGCAGCTACAACAGGCCAAGTATAATAAGACTGTATCAGTGGTAGTCTCAGATTCTGATAGTGGTACTGAAGCAATACTGTGCATTGCACTGAACTCTGTCATACACACACATATGCATATGTTACGAGAGATGTAATCACGCTCTCCAAAGTTATAGACTGTATACAAAAGATGGACATAGCCATGATGTCACCTGGTCATTTAGAGTTCTGTCAACCAATATGTTTTTATTTGTTTGTTTTATTTTGTTCTCAAGCCAAAAGTGACCATATTTAGATCAAAGGCTGGAGTTTTGTCAGCTAATGCTAGCAAGAATTGCTGGTTTATTGCATTCATACTGCAGGTGCAACATGCAGACAGGGATTCCTTCTCTTGACTGAGAAGTGACAGACCAATAAGGTACAAATATTTCAGTGAGCAAAACTTGAGGGGAAAAATAAGTAGTCTTGGCGAGGATGGACCACACATGCTTCAAAATGCACCAGTAGCACAGACACAGTCAAGGTTTAGTTCAGTGATTGAAATCAACAGAGGGGAAGTCTAACAGGCAGCTATCGGCTATCCGGTCGTTAAGTGATGACGTGACGAATCCTATTTCCGGGCCTAAAGTAGTCTGCGTTTAATATGGCTTTTGTGTTGTTAACATGTTTAATGTTTTGTATTTTCTTCTATTTAATCTCAAAAAGCTCCTAAAACAGTCAGTGATTACTGTTGACCTCCCTCGGCTTTTATTACCGCTAATCATTTATTTAAGCTCAGTTTTTAAAACCTTAGGATGTAACTACAGCCCAGCCCATGCAGCAGTATATGAATGACTAACCTCGTATTGTGGATGGATTATCTCAGTTGTTCTCCTGGCTGAAGTTTGGTCCTTTTACAGCATCCTGCCATGCGATTACATTTGTTCCTGACCACCGAGAACACTCACGTTAACTTTCATCGAGTGGAAAAAAAGTTAGCTTGTTTATATTATGCTAACATAGCTGTGTTGCTAGTGGTCACGTAGCACATCATTATATACCAGCTAGCTAAACTTCAGTAACCCTACAAACGTCACTGCTGTTTAGTTTTCTGTCTTCATTTATGTGGGAAGTGATAACAGAGCTGTACGTTTTAATTTGTTTTCAAAACCCCGAAGTCAGGACATGCTATATTGTATTTAGATAGAAGCTAGCGAGCTAACTTCCTGCTAACTTCTAACGCCGTTAAATGTCATAAATTCCGTTTTCATGGATGCCTGGATGCTAAACTCAGTTGATACACCTGGTAGAGCAGAACTCTGATCATTTTATTAAAGATGAAAGACTCTCAGTAATGCCATAGTGATCGTTTGATATATGGACCTGCAGCGGAGTTTAGGCCCAGACACGGTTAATGACGTCAGTCTGAACGACCGGATAGCTGTTAACTGTCGGTCAAAGGCAACACCTTGGAGTTTTGTTTTTATCTTTCCTGTCTGAATTTGGACATTTTAATATAGTAATCACTGGTAGTCCTTTTTGGAGCCACACTCAAGTTTATTAGACTTTCCACAGTTCCATATGCACTTGACTGAAAAATCAGTAGCACTCCCCGTTAACATTGCTGTGCGTTCTTCGCTAACTCTGACTCACTCTTTCACATATTTTCTGTTTCTGTCTTCCAGCTGAGGCCGTTGACAGCGACCCTTCCAGGTAAACAGACTTTATATGCAGCTGAGAATAAATCAGTGTGACTGAAATGGAGAGAGTACAGAGGACATGGAGAGAGGACAGTGATGGGCTAAATTTAAACCAAAATTGCTTTTTCCATGATGTATACAAATCTATTTCTAGAGGGGCGGACACCTGACTTTGCAGTTATCAACAATACTACATCTTGACTGTCACTATGGGATCATGCATTTTATCTATTATATTTCCCAGAATGCAATGTGCTCGGTCAGTGCGCGTTCGGAAGTCCAGACCTGTTTCCCAATTCTGCCACACACTCTTCAATACAGACATACTGTCCTACATAGAGGTAACACTCACATTCATTCACACAGAAAACCAAATCCGCTTTTCATTTGTTTTTACTTGTCTTGTATTGTTTGCTGCGCTGCTGTTCAAACCTTCCAAATGAAAACCTGGCACATTGATGCAGAAGAATTGGGGATTGTTGAGGGTTCTTGCAGCACATGCGCACAATGACAGCCCCCCACCCCCCTTGCCCCCTCCAGTGTAGTTACTGCTGCCTTCGTGTGTATGGTCATGCTTATGGCTTACTGCTGGCTTTCTCTCCTTTCAATCCATTCCCCCTTTTATCTCTCTCTCTCTTGTGAAAGGATTAAAATGCACTGGCCTCTTTGCTGCCTCCTCTCGACTCCTCTATTCAGTGTGTGTGTACATGAGCGTATGTGTGCGTGCGCGTATGCTTATGTGTGCCTCTTCCCACTGCCTCTAAATCTTTATTCCCCTTATTGTCCCCTCTCCCTTCTCTTCTAATCTGCTTTTTCTGTGTCCCCGCTCTGCTGTGTTTGGCTTGGTGCAGAAGAAGAAGGCGAATGTCTCGGACACAGGTACTCAGCACCGTCTGTGTGACTGCTTATGCAGTGCATGCAGACTTGGGACTGTTTACCACAAAAAAGCAGTCACCATGTCTAAGTCGTGTCCAGTGCAGCTTTTTTCAGGGAAGTTTTAGCAGCAGGTGTAAAGCTCTCTTTATGAAATTTGTATGCAGTATTCCCCCTTCAGTCTGGGTCTCTCATGTTCATTAGCCAACTTGTAAATCACTTTGCTCAACCTTTTACGATAGAATGTGCTATAGAAATAAAATTGACATTGGCAGCCTGGCCTCAGCAACACGTGTTGCATTTAAATGTTTAATCTACTGAGGCCCTGAAAAACTGGTGAAATACTCTTAATCTTACCATTTGCATGTTTACATACAGTACAACAGCTGAAAGTCATAGAAGTTGCTGGGTTTTTATTTATTTACGTTACACCTATAGTTGTACTATATAATACAGATTTTTTTTTCTGTGTACATCTCATCTCTTCATTCTCTTCATCATGCCTTCCACACACATTTGAGTAGAGTTTTTCACCGACTAAAATGCCCAGTAGACAAAAAAGAGCAGACAAGAAAAACTGGTGCAGCTGCAAATGCACAGTCACGTTAAGCTCCAATTTAACAACCAAAGAGTCAAAAATATTTCCCATTTTCTCTCATTTGATGATGATGATAGCTCAGTCATTTCAATGCACACAAAAGTTCAGGCATGAACTTCTGTGCACAATCATGAGACTGGCAGGTTGAGTTTATTATGAACCTCATAATAATGATATTCATTCTATGCATCAGTGAGGAAATTGCCTAAAAATCACCTTGACTGGTGAGCTATCAAATTGACAACCATTATCAGTGTCACCGCCCTAATTTATTGTAGCACTTTTATCGTTGAAAATATCAGCTGTAGGTTAGCCTAGCATAGCGCATAAACTGGATGCAGAGAAGAAGAGTTAGCTTGTTTTGTTGAAAAAGTTGTTTTTTCTAAAATATTTTTATATATTTCTTTTTTTGTGTGCCTTAAACTAACATAGGACACTGTCAGTCTGCATGCTAGCTCTTGTTTCCACTGTGCTAGGCTACTAGCTTTAGCCAAAGTCACAAGTAAGTCTTGTGACTGGTAATGCCCCTGTGCAGTTATATGGGCAGTTATTTTTGATGCCCCTATTTGAATGAATGATAAAAGAGCCATAACCTTTTAATTATCGCTTGGTCTTAAAAACATCATGTGTAGAATCGACAGTCGAATCTGTTTAGAAAATCCTTTAAAGGTTAGCTAAACTTTTCCTGTGCATGTGCAAAGTTTCACTAAGGCTGCATATCCCATCTGAATCTTGCAGTAATACAAAAAGGATCATCATTACATTACAGAAGTGTCCCATAGATTTCTATTCAGGACTCTTTAAGTCCTGAATAGACTTGCTGTCGACTTGCTTTTATAAAGTCTTTGTTTTAGCTTCACATAATGGACACGGTGGCATGTCAGTCCTAGACTCACCACAAAACCAATAAACACGCTCCCCCAAATGCATTTTGTTCATATTTTCACCTGATGCCAGTACGAACAGTTTCACTACTCATCCACAAGATTTAGTTTTTATTGTTATGTAACTCAGTGACTTCAGTTGAATTTACAGGGATAATAGTTTTTAGTTACTTGTAGCCAAGCGCCCTTAAAAGAACCTCAATTGATGAAACTTGTACTTTTCAGTCATCTTTAGTTTCTTGCATTGCATCTTTCTGCCTTGCATATTTCCCTTCCCTGTTATTGGTCTTCCTTTCTTTCATCCTTTTTTTCCTCCCCCTCTCTTTGCATCTCCCTCTGCACTCTGTTTCTGTCTTCAGCACCGCATTCTTGTCTCATCTCTCTTCTTCTAACCGTCTTTTTTCTGCAGAGCTCTGGACAGCAGATTCCTGTGGTGGTTGAAAGCTGCATTCGCTTCATAAACCTTCATGGTGAGTCAGTTTTTGTCATATCAGTAAGTCATGCTTTTAGAGCTTTGGACAGTGAAAATGAGTAGGTGGAAGGACCTGTTTTGTATTTTTTTGTGCACTTCTGCATATCAGGCATCTATGAACGCGTCATATGGTGTGAATATGTGTTTGTGTGTATCGCAGGCCTCCACCATGAAGGAATTTTCAGAGTTCCAGGCTCACAGAGGGAGGTGAACCTCCTCAGAGATGCATTTGAAAGAGGTAAGTGCTTTCCTCGTTTTTTCTTTCGTTTTTTTTTTTGTTTGTTTGTTTTTTGTACATGTGCTGAGATAGCAGAACTTTTTCCTCAGATGGAGAAAACTAAATCAAAGAAGAGAAGTTGTTTATTTACATTGCAATAAATATGTCAGTTAAAGTTTACACAATTAAAACTGCAGAACACTATAGTTGTTCCATTAGCACAAACTAGTGGTTTACATAAACTGCGTTTGCAATGAAGCCAGAGCCAGTGAATGTAAGTCTAGCATAACTGAGGGTTGACCTCAATCGAAGTAAATTTTACTCGAATGACTGAGCTGGATCATTCATGGCCATTTATTTACACAGGAATACTACATTTGTCTTTATCAAGCTTGCAATGTTTCCCAGCCATCTATCTTCTTCCACTTATCCAATTCAGGGTCATTGTTGGGGTGGCTCGTGGATTCAAACCCAGGAAACTTCCTGTCATGGTCCTGGGATTTTTGAGCTTGGAATTTTGAACATTTTTAGTTTTGTACAATCAGTTGGGTTTTTTATTACTCACAAAATGAGTTTGATGTCTTTAGATTCTCTTTAGTTCCAGTTTCCATTTGTACTAGAGATTTATTGTTCCTCAACGTTTGATTTCCTTTTATTCACCAATCTCTGTGGTTTCATAGTTTCAGGTGTTTATTGTTTAGATTTTTGTATTCTTTTCTTTGTTCCCATTAGGTAGTTGTTTTCCTTTTCTCATAACCTTAAGTAGTTTCTGCTGTGTAATTAAAAACATCTACCAGCTAGCTAAACTTACCTAGTTTGCCAGTGAGTCCTGTATTTGGGTCGTGTTTCTTTCAGAACCATGACACTTTTTTGTTGTTGCTGTGAGGCAGTGATGCTAACTACCACACCAACATACCATCCTAAAATGGTTTAATGTGATTAATTATAGTTTTTCAACCATCCATCCATCTACCAATCACCATAGGGCTAGATGCATGCTACATTCTGGGCCGTGTCAGTAATCAGTTTTCAGTTATTTTTTTGGCATCAATGTTCCACCAAATCATTATGCCATATGTGGCTGTTTTAGACAGGATGCACTGCCTGAAACCTTATCCACACACACACACACACACACACACACACACACACACACACACACACACAAAACATTGTCCAAATACCCCAGCAAGTTTGTCTGCGGCCCGCTTGCCCATCTGCTCTGGATGCTCAGATGTCAAATTGCATGTGCCTCAGGATATCTCTGAACCCTACTTTAGGTCTGACATGCTTTTTGTTTTTTTGATGAAAAAGATAATGTAAAAATTATTAACTTCCCGCTAACCATTGGCCACAATGAGTTTTAAGAAACACCCCACAACAGCACACATAAAATAGGTCTGGGAGAAATGACAAATATAATACGTCTATAAACAAATATCTGCATATGACCACACAGATATCTGTAGGTAGAGGACATGCCTTTTGGTTCTAAAAGCTTTCTGGTTTCTGGTCCGCTTCTAGTTCGGTTGGTACTGACAGCCAGTGGCTTTGTCTGCGAGCTTGTAAAAAGGTCATGTGAAGTGCAGAAGACTAAACGGTTTTCCCAAATCAACCTCAAACTACCGGCTGTTATCTGACAGTTTTAGCTTCTTAATAGGTCTTTGTATTCATAAACAAGAACTAGTACACAACGTTTTGGCTCACATGTTCTTTAGTTACAGCCCTGAAAAGCAGACCATGTTCCAAGAGGCTGACACCAACGTTACAGTGTCCTCCTCATGATTCTGCAAGGGCTTGGATCTGCTTGGAGAGCACCAAACATAGCACTTTCTTCACTTTTCTTTTCTTCTGTGTTGCAGTTTTTAATAACAAAGCAGTTCATCATTTTCTCCTCATGTGGATGTCGCTTTTTTGAGAGAGAGAGAGAGAGAGCGAGAGAGAGAGAGAGAGAGATTTTTAATGTGTGTGAGTGAAACAAATCCTTTCAGTTTACTCAAGTGGAACTAAACGAGTATAATAGGATCACCCACTTGTCCATGTTGTCAGCAGCTCTTCATGATTGAGTCAGCAAGCGAGTATTAACCTGTAACCTGGTCTAAGTTAGATTGCAAATACATCTAACCTTTACAGTTTTGCAAATTCTAACTGGCATTAATCCTTTTTGCCAGTGACTTTCATCATCTATTCGCTAACTTTGTCTTTTCAGCGCTGAGCTGGTAGCATGCAGTTTACACTGTGAGATCTGAGACAACAACATAGAGCTAAAAGGCTTCATAGACTGAAGGAAAAAGCTCATGCCTGTGTCCTCTGCTACTCCGATTCAGTCATCTCACGTGTGTTTAACCTCTGTGTAGGAGAGGATCCTCTGTCAGATAGTGAGTGTGACCTGGACTCTGTGGCCGGTGTGCTGAAGCTGTACTTCAGAGGCCTCGAGCCTCCTCTCTTCCCCTACGACAGCTACACTCAGCTGCTGGAGTGTGTCCGTAAGACCCCTTATGTAACTTCTCTATGTGTGTGTGTGTGTCTGTTTTCAGATTGTGTACTGGTTTCACTTGGGCTTTTTGATGTCTGCTTTCAGTTACTCGAGTATTTCTGGAACATTGTAGTTCCTAGATGCTTTCTCAACCTTGGTTAAGCTGACTCAGCCCGTCACGTACTGTGCAGTGAACCGTTTTTTGCCTGTGATCCTGTTTATCTTGATATAACTTCACTGATGCTCAAACACAAAGCAGCAAAAACAATGCAGCGTTGATGCAAGAAGATGCAACTTATACAGTTGGTTCTTGCAGCGCATAGTTTACTGTGTGTTTATCCCTTCCACTATCTCCCTGTTATTTCTGTAGGTGTCTTCCCAATTCTGTTTTTTTTTTTTTTTCCAGGACAGATGGTCTGAGTCACAATTTGCACAGCTAACCAGTGCTGCAAACCTGCCTGGGGGTTGTTTACTCCCCTTAAATTTGTAGATTTTCCATTAGTGGCATAGCATAATCAATCCATCCTCCTCGCCTCTTTCTTTAAGGAAGGGTTTTGGGTGAATTTTGGTCAATGCAGGCTTGGAAAAACTTAAATGCAACAACTAAAAGTTTTAGTTCAACAGGTCATTTTGTTTTCTTCCTGTCATCAGAAATTGAGGAGGAGGTGGAGAAAGACGTCCAGATTAAAACGATTGTCTCGACCTTCCCGAGGCCTCTCCTCATCGTGATGCGTTACCTTTTTGCTTTCCTCAACCAGTAAGTTGCACCAAAACCCAGTGTGGGATATTTTCACATATCAGATATGTGCCATGCTCATAAAACTGCACACTCATGCCAGAAATAGAAAGTCACCATGTGCGTGTTTGTGTTTCTCTTTTTTTCTCAGTGTGTCTCAGTACAGCGACGAGAACATGATGCAGCCCTACAACCTGGCTGTTTGCTTCGGTCCAAGCCTGCTGAGGGGGATGGATTCTGATGACGCTGTTGCTAGGCAGCCACAGGTTAACGACCTTGTCAAGACCATGATCCTTCAGCATGACAGCATCTTCCCCAGCCAATCGGAGCTGCCGGGCCCTGTTTACGAGAAGCACATGACTCTGGAGCAGGAGTACTGGTGAGAGGAGTACTCATTGATAAAAATGTTGTTTTTGCTGCAAAAAGACAACAACTCTAAGTTCATAACAGACAGCAATTTCAGTGAACACAACGCAAAGTAAGAAAACAACTTTTTCAGTTTGACATCAAAAGCAGCGAGTTACGACCTGCTAGTCATGAAAATAATGTTGTCTAGTCCCTTTGTTAACCCTTTGTTTAAGCCAACGTTCATTGGATTGGCTGCCCCTCACAAACCGATGGTTTGAAATGCAGGTGGGTGGGGCTCTTTGTTTACATCAAACTACAGAGGACTGATTTCAAAGACACCCTGAAAATCAAAGTGTAAAAATTCTGCAGCTGGCTAGTTCATTTTGCAGAAATTTACTTGTAGCAACTCAAAATGGTACTCAGTTTGTATGCCCCGACCTGCTCGTATACATGCATCACTACAAATGAGATGGTGGATAGTGTCCTGGGGATGTCTTCCCACATCTGGACCATCACTGAGCTCCTGGATAGGCTGAGGTGCAACCTGGAAGCATCAAATGGACTGAAACTTAATTTCCCCGAGGTGTTCCATTAGGTCAGGTGGGGTCCTCAGGCCACCACATGAAGTCTGTTTCACATTGCTGGTCAGAGACATTCACACCAGTGTCCTGCTGGAGGTCATTTTGTAGCTCGGGCAGTTCTCAGTCTGCTCCCTCCCTGCTGATGAGTTAAGGATGTTCTACATCCCTGTCCAGCTCTCCTAGAGTAACTGCCTCTCCCGGAGTCTCCTCCATGCTCTTAAGACTGCGAGGAGACACAGCAAACCTTCTGCCAATGGCACGTATTGATGTGCCATCTTGAGGAGTTGGACTACCTGTGGAACCTCTGTAGGGTCCAGGTATTGCCTCATGCTGCCAGTAGTGACACTAACCTAATGCAAAACTAGTGAGAAAAACTAAAAATACGAGGAGGGGAAAAAATGCCAGAGGCCTCCAGCTGTAAAAGCATTTCTTTTTTAGGGGTTGTCCCATTGTTGCCCCTCTAGTGCATTAACACCAAAGCAGCTGAAACTGATTAATACCCCCTCTGCTACAAAACTGAGAGGATCAATATCCCAGAAATTCGGCTGATGTTTGATCCTGTACTCGGATTAAAAAGTGTACCTTTGGGCTTTTTTGAGCAGTAAATTAAGTAAATACATAAAAGTGCCTATCACGCTCAGTCTGAAAAGATATTTGTTGAAGTATTTACTGTCGTCAGTAAATAATTGGGCAGCAGCCTTTTTGCTCCAGAGATTTGTTGTTCATGTCAAACTTTTAAGACTCAGGCTGAGATGGTTCCAAGTACATAAAGCATCTTCGCCCCTCAGCCCCCTTTTCATGGTTCATCCTCTTGAAACAGAATTTCATGCCACACCAAAGGCACTTCTGTGTAGCTCACAATGCTTTGTGTAAAAACATAACGCTTAATGCTATTAAGCCGACTGCTCGCTAAAATGGAACACTAGCCTCCAGGCTAACCCCCTACAACCCAAAGTCACTCTGTTTCCTTCATGATCTTTTTATTAAAAATCATTCTGTGTGACATTAGACCAAGCCTGAGGTTTTAGGGTCATTTGGGAAATCTCACAGCAGTATGAAGTCTTGCATAAAGAGAGGCTGTGGTGTGACAGTTAGCGGAAGAGAAGAGGAACCGAGCATGACTTTGGTTTTTCTGCTTTTCTGCAGTGAACCAATCACAGAAGAGGGAGATGGGGAGACCGAGCATCTGCCCAGTGAGGATGGTCAGTACACATAAGCACCAACCCTGCCACATTATTGTACTGTTACACTACAAAGGTACATTATAACCTTGCTTTGTGTGTCTGCTGGTGTGTACAGAATGGGAGGCGGTGGCTATGTTTGACTACGTGGCTAGATCCCCGGCGGAGCTTTCCTTCAAGCAGGGAGAGCCTCTCATCCTTCACAGCAAGGCCTCTTCTGATTGGTGGCGAGGAGAGGTGGGAGGGGTTAAGGGCCTCATCCCTCACAAGTACATCAGTGTGCTGGAAGGGTGAGTGACATTTCTATGTCACATAAGCACTGCCAAAATGAAATTTCATGACACCCTTAAGGCATCATTATCATTTCATACAGAATTTACTGTTTTTGCCTGCTATTCAGGTCAGTTTATTCAGTGGCACAATTCAAAGTGAAATTAAGGCAAATCGGTTTCCCTGAGTGAGCGCCACGGCAGCCTGCAGTATGACTGGATAGATTTTCTTTAATAACTCATACATTTGGATACTGTTAAGGTTTAAAGTTAGGAGTGTGGCTGCTTTGAACGACAAGTGCCGACACGGGCACCATGGGTAATTCGATTCACTGAACTGGACCTCTCCATTACAAATGGCCCCACTAATATTCTTTACGAGTTAAAGTGACAGGAAGTGACAAAATGAAAGAAAAACAGCATCTGTGTGTGTGTGTATGCTGATTGGATGCCATTAAATCAGATAAACTGGTAGAATTTAAAACCCAGAAGTGGAGAGAGAAAGTATTTCAGCATCAATTCATATTCTCTGCTTGTGTGTAGGTGTCTGAACTGCATATCTAATTCATAGTGCCTTATACCAATCCACAGTTATCTCTAATACAGATATGAAGAGATAACAGTGCTATGATATCCAACATTTCTCAAAGTTAAAAACTGTGGCCTCAAACATTCCCAGGAGGGTGATTAAATATCAGTGCAGACTAAGCACCATCAGGACATCACAAGTTTCTCAAAGGTCATTTTCTTTTTTGAGGAGCTGTTGCTTTATTTTGAAGTTATTTTGTTCTTGTCACACATAAGTTCACCTCTGCTGCTGGTCCCTCCTACAAAACGTTTGTTGCTCAGTCTTCATCCCATATTTAAAACTGTACTGCTTGTACTTTCTCTTGTGAAATATATATCTCTCTTCTTCTCCTCCCTTAGGTCAGATCGAGGGAAAAGAGAAGAAGGAGGGGGAGGTGGAGGAGGCAGCACTGGAAACCTGACAGCAGAAGATCCACAGACAGAGAACACAACCCGGTACACAGAAGCATACACAAACGAACAAACACACTCAAATGCACACTGCGGTTTATTAAAAACATGTAATAGCCATAAACATCTAAGTACACAAACTCATACGTCTACACAGCTCCACATTTTTGTACAAAGAAGCATATAAGCTCGTGTGCGTAAATAGACTTCAGATGTTTCTGTGTGTGTCTTCACAGGATGCGGGTGAACAGCGATAGCGCTTCGTTGCCAGGACGGCAGAGAGGAAGTGAGGGGAGCCCTAGTCGAAAGCCACCAACCTCCCCCGCCACACGACACCTGCCAGTGTAAGACTCGCACTTATCTTGACGCACTGCAGGCCTCATGCATGTTCAGCATTACTCAGATTGATATAAATTAGGTTTGCAGCCAGTTGAGACTGTGAATAAACTCTGTTCAGGAAAAAACTGCATGAAGGGAAGTAATGTACACGTGAGAGCCGGGAAGTTTTTGCATTACATTTTTTGTACAGCACCACATCACCCTCTGTTTGGACTGCTTACTGAGAGTTACAGTGGGAGAAAATAAAACTGCCGTTATCTATATACGTGTGCATCTATCTATACAAACAATGTGCAACATTACCATTTACATAGTAGTACAGAGTCTTTATTTGCATACATCTGGTCATTCGCAAACTGAAGGCATATTACATCCACTGTAATATCTCATTTTCCATTTACAGTCAGGTACATTCAGTCATTTCTTTAGGTTATGTATTACAAAAAACTGTATCATAAGTCTACACAGAACTTGCAACAAACTGATGCATTCTCATTAACTTTCCCAAAGTTTTACAGCTTCCTCCAGAGTAAAGGTGCACGCTTCTCACCTGGCATTGACAGCTGAGTTAAACAGCAATCTGACAGCCTACACAATAATTCGCTTCAATTCAATTGTTTATTATATAGCACCCAATCATAACTCAAGGCTCTTAGTACTGTAAGAACCCTACAATAACATCTATGTAAAAGTGTAAACTATTTAAGGGTGGGTGATTTTTCCCGAAGTGGTTGTGGCAATCACCAGCCAATCAGGATTGGTGGAATGAGACTGTTGCTTTTGAGAAATACGCAGGGAGGAGCATCCCATGGTGAGACATTGAAACGAATGCTAGGATTGAGAACTCACTTTTAACAGGAAGAAACCTCCAGCAGAACCAGGCTCAGGGAGGGGCAGTCATCTTCCTTGACCAGTTGGGGGTGGGGGAGTTGGGGGAGGAATAAAAGACAAGCTGTGGGTGATTAATAATAACAAATAATAATAATTAAATGCAGACTGGTGTATAAACACATAAAGAGTAAAAAAAAGGTGAATGGAGATGAAACACTCGGTCCATCATGGGAAGCCCCCAGCAGTCTAGACCTATTGCAACATAACTAAGGGAGGGTTCAGGGTCACCTGAACCAGCCCTAACTATAAGCCTTGTCAAAAAGGAAATTAAGCCTAACCTTAAAAGTAGAGCGGCTGTCTGTTTTGTTTTTTTTAATGTTTCAGAACTCTTAATAACAGTGCACTATTCTGGGTTAAACTGCTAGTCACTACTCTTGTATTTTTCAGTTTTACTTCATGGTGCCGGTGTCCTTGTGTCTTTGTATCAGTAGCCCGACACACTGATGCAGAAATTTGTCCATTTGGCTCATCTCCACAGTATTTCTGAGAAAAGCTGCAGCTGCTTACAGGTTTAGGTGGGAGCAGGACTTTCTGCTGCTGAGGATGAGGAATTAGACTTTGTGGATTTATGAATCAGATTGTGGAAAAGCAGAGCTACAGCATAGAAAGTAACATAGCAGGTCAGAACACTGCTTTCCACAATTGCACAATTCAGCTGTAGAATAAATGAGGCCAAGCCCAAAACGTTAGTCTTTATAGCGTGAGAAGATGGAGAGAAAGTTTTCCAACACATTAAAGTAAGGTTCAGATCAGAGGTGGCATCTGCTCGTGTCTTTCAGCATCTCTGTTAAGCTGTTTATGTTTTTTTCTTTCAGGTCTCAGGAGCGAAGGCACACGTTGGACACTCTGAGGCAGGGAAACTTCAGACCCCCTGACAGACCTCCATTCATTCAGGCAGAAAGAACACCAATTGATAAGGTTAGTGGTGTGCCATATTCAACCCTTTGTTAACAACCAAAACAAAAGCATTACATTAAGAAACATTCTAAAATGTGGGTATGACTTTTTATAAAAAAACATCCAGAAGTTCAAATGTATGCACAATATGAAGCAGTAACTTTGCTGGTGGTGTTTTTTTACGATGTTTCATCTGACGAGTGTTAGCTTGCTAGTTTTGCTCGTTGACGTTAGATTTATATTAGAGACTTTTGCATTGTGGCTCACAGCTGCAGGTCTATTTTTGCTTTAAAATGTTAGTTTTAGAGTTGCATCTCTGTCCTGGCTTGCTTTACTGGGTGTTTATTATGAACTCACATAGTCTAAAAGTAGATGTTGGTGCAAAATATGAAGGTTGGTATTACTACATAAAGACTATTAAAAGCAGCCGTGGTGGGCTTTGGGGTTTTTTTTTGCTCTTCTTTCTGGTTAACACCACTAATGCAACTGTGAGAAAGGCGGTTATATATATTCAGAACTGATGATTAGAGAGGGGAAGTACTTTTTATTTTACAGAGAAGGGCTCTAGATAGAAAAATCTGAAAATCCCCTGGAGCCCACTGAAACTCTGAGGTCTTCATCACGGCTGTTTTTATAAGTTCATTCCATTTATTACTTCAGATTGCTTTAAAAAAAAATCATTTAAACAATCAGTTGCCATATTTGTTCCAAGTGACGCATTTTTGTCAACCTGCACAGTAACTTAACTAACCACTTACCACCACTGCAAACTGTGCATGATCAATCACTGCTCTAAGGCATTACTATCATCACATAATTATTTCCCAGCATACAGTAATGTTTAATCAAAGCATGTTTTCACATAATAAGTGTGTGGTTGTGTAGCATTACTTCTTGAGAGCAATTTCCTCATACTCTTTCCATCCTTGTTAAATTGGACAAGCAACGCATGTGATAAAACACTCCGATAATCTGAATAAAGAATGACAGCCACAGACCGGTTTAATGTCAGACAATATTTTTACAGACCGGCCTTTAAGGTGTCGTGGATAAATACAACAAAATAAAATGATACGATCAAGACAAAAACTGTGGTATTTTGTAAATATAATAATAAATGCAAATTCACTGTGTAATTGTGTAACTTTATTAGCAGCGTCCTGAAATGCGCCAACAACAATGAGAATAACATCCTCCTCTCTGCCCCTTAAAGCTCTCTGGTCGCTATGGTAACGCATAAATATTTATTTCAAAATAAGACACACAACTTCAACACGGGAAACTGAGTTAACGATAAAAGCCCTGAAAACCTTAAATTTTACACCCGAGCCACAACTCTGGCGCCCTGGTACCAAACGACTCACAGACCAGTACCGGTCCGTGGCCCGGGGGTTGGGGACCGCTACTTTATATGATATTTGGATCACATCACTTCTTGATTCTGAGTAAGTAACTATGATGTTAGATGTGAGAGTGAATTCAGTCTACAGTGAGAACACCACCAACAACTTATGTTGTTCAGTCAGTGGACTTTCTGTTAAAGTCTAGATTATATTGACTTTGTATACAAAACTCCACCTTCAGAGTCGCTCAGTTATGAGATTCTAAGTTAGAGCCTTCACAAAAAAGTGATGAAAAAAAGGACCTTCCAGTCTTTAACAGTGTCAGGATGCAGCAGTAGAATAATGCAGTATGTAACAGAAAAACTTTGATGTTCACCTCCCCTCCTCCTCCTCCTCTTGCTCTCTCAGGAGATGATCAACCGTCAGATGAACTCTGTGTTCAAGGAGCTCCTGTCTCGCCAGCCTCCCTTGCAGGGGTCTGGCATCACTGCACCTGTGGCCACTGCAGCCCCTGCGCCCTCCTCTTCCTCCTCCTCCTCTTCATTGTCCACCTCCTCCTCTGTTCCTCAGGCTGCCCCTGTGGCCAAAAAAGCAGGATTCGGTCTCAGGGGACGGGCCCTTTTCAGACCGGTGGACTGAGACTGAGGAGGGGACAACCAGGAAATTATTGATTCATTGTCTGACAATGATAATTATCCCGCTGATGCCAATTGTGCATTTGGGAAAGATCTTGATTTTTTTTTCTTGTTTTTTCCTATTTTTTTTGGACACGTGTATAATAAGTGAGTCTCTGCCATCTCATAGTGCCACTATTCTCTGTGCCGTGTATGTCCAGTGTGTCTGGTTTTGGTCTCTTTTTTTGCTTTGTTGTTGTTTTTTTTATGGCCTGGTCTGCTTTTGTTCTCCATGCTTTTGGGATTTTTGGAGAATCAGGGATGTGACTTCACCAGACTGACTATTTAAACGCAGTTGCCATGATACTAACTGTACATCAACAACAGATGACTAAAACTGCCCCCTAGTGGCAGGTCTGAGATCAGTTCACCCAAAAACCTTTTTCCTTATTTAAAAGAGAAAAGAAAACTGATCTGGGGCCTGTGTCTAGGAGTGCCTTCACATCTTTTACTCTATATGTTTAATTCACTTGAAAAGATCTGATAATTTTCAATTCTGCATATTATAATAAAAATGTGACCCAGGCAGATGTGTATGGAACCCAAAGTGTTCAGTATTAGCAGCAAAACATTGTGGCATGATAAAAAGAAAGTGCTCCCTGTTTCAATTCTAAAGGTTTGACGCATCACATAATAAAAATAATCTTTAGCAGATCTTGAAATTAAGTAAATATAACCTCAGATGAAATACAAAATACAACACATTTTATTGAGGTATTAAAGTGTGTGAAGAACTAAGTACTCCTTTACTGCTTTCATATGAAGTAACAGAAATAGTGTCCAGGTGCTGCTATTCAAATCCACCTGATTAACTGAATCAACAAGCAAGTGTGACCATGTATCATCTGCAATGATCTTGGGAGGCATCTGTTGCTGTCCATCAGTGTAGAAAGGTTTTTTTTTACACTTTCTAAACGGTTTAAGTCCATCATTCTATAGTGGAAAGGAATATTTACAAGTGATAAATATTTAGGAATGTTGCCAATTTTCTCAGGAGTGAATGTCCCGGGAAATTTATCCCGAAGTGATATGAGCTACAACTGAGTGAACAGGCCTCATTTAGAAAGTTTAAGTTATTAGCAGTATACCTAGAAAAACGCTGATCCAATATGGTTTGTATGGAACAGGAAATGGCAGATTTTAAACATGATTGATTATATGACAGTAGCTAACTATTTCACCAGTTAATGAAAGTTTACTGTCTAACCCATTTGTTTTTTCCAGCTGACTCTTTTTGGAGAACAACATGCTAGGCACATCATATTTGTTGCTTTATATAAAACATGTTTATTGGAGTTACAGCAGTAGCTAATTTAGAATTGGTTTGGTTTGGTTAGCAGCTAACCCTGCTAGCTCAACAGCTAGCAAGGTTAGCTGTTAGCTGCTTTAGGACGGTAGCATACTGCTAAAAAAAAAGCTAGTGAAAAACACCTCTGTCATTAAATAGTGTGTTATTGGAGAAAAAAAAAATAAAACAAAAAGATTTTTTTAAAATATTTTGTGAATATTTTTTTGAAAAATTCCTTTCAAGCTAAAAAAAATGATCAAGCAACTTTTTATAATGATTATCTCCTAAATCATCTCACAAATTACAACTTAACATTTACATTTATTATTTTGTTGATTGTTTATTTCATATTAATTTATTGAAAACTGAACACTTTGAGACTCCGTGTGTGTTAGCTAGATACGCTGTTAGCACTGAGGTTGGTATACTTGGTCTTTGCATAACAGCATGTTGTGTTGAAAAAACACAGAGAAGAAAAACACATTCCCCTTCATATGTGACGTGGCCTGATATGTTGGCCAAATCTCAGGGCTTATGCAGAGTTAAGGACAGGCTAACTCAGGTTTGGCTTAGAAGGAATAAGAAAGGGTTTTCTCTCAGGTCTTAGGTCGACTTACTCTTCAGCTGGAAACTGTGCCCTTGTCTCGAGAGGCAAAACGGCCCCTATATCAGAGAAGTGTCCGACTCTTTCTCTGATTTAAACTGTGAACACCATGGCGCCATTTTGGTGCCACGATTGAAACCTTTGTCTCATTCATCCACACTTTGGGCCCCCCTTGCTGTGTTTATGGCACCATCATAGGCACTATAAAACATGGACGTAGCTACCGTGATGTCACCTGTTGATGTCTGAGGTCCCGTTTTGAAGCCACAAGATGAACATTTCTGTTGCCACCATCTTGGTTGCAAGACACTGGATCCAATGAGGACAAGCAGCAGTGAAACTGCTTGCTCAATGGTCGATATCTTGTGACTGACAAGTCATTAGACAGTGCATGAGCAGAAAATGCCACTGCTAATCTTCCTTTTTGAGACATGATATAACCAAGATTTTACTTTTTATTATTATTGTATATGACCCAAAACAAGTGACTAAAGTAAAGTTTTACCCAAAGACCCCTACAGTCTTTTTCAACAACAGCTATTGCCATCTGGTGGCCTTCAGAGAGAATGCAGGTTTTTAGGCACTTCTGCATTGGCTTTATTTTCCTTTACCAGGAAGCATGTGTTTTTCCCCACAGGTCCCATTCAAACGTGTTTCAGGATTCCTGCAGCGAGGTGAACAGCTCCTTTGACTCTAAAAGCATTTTAAAATCTTACATACATCATCTCACATTTTTTGTGTTTCAGTATTGGAAAAATGAAAGAAGAGTTGTTTTGTTTTCACCTTCTTTTATTGATTATGCATCTATGGTTAAAACACCCTGTTGTTCTGGATCACTGTTCGATGATGTCACTAAGTTTACTGCGTCCAACTGTATATGTGGTTAAAAAAATGAATAAAGATGACAAAGTGATGAATGGTTAACAGATTGTTGTTGTATTTAAGGGGATTGTTGTTCATTTGACTGGTGTGACTGCCACACGTGGTTCAGCTGAACTCGGGCATGATGGGGGTACAAGTGGTTGCGCTGTGCTTCTGAACATGGCTCTCCAGTAGTCACTCAAAGATTTTGCCTCTGGAAAAATAAGCAACCCCAACTTCCTGCGTGTGACAGTCTCTCTTGCAGTCTGACTCATCACTGTGGTGAATCAGTGTTGTATTAATGTTAATTGAAACATGTTTACGACACAATTGGTCTCTGTGGGTGCATGTGTCATTGTTTCTGTTTTAGGAAACCACACCAATTCTGTAATGCGATCATTTGGACCCATCTGCTCCTTCTCCTAAAATAACCCCTTGACACAGCCACCCAACACACACGCACACACACACACACACCACACATAGAGAGCTACTGCACTCCTGACACACTAAGTCGGTGTCAGACACTGTAGGTGTCTGTTGTGTCTCTGCATGTCCTGTAAATTCCACTTCAGCTTCGAGGGACATTGTGATGAAGCCGCTAAACTGATCTCATTGACATTTCAGATTAGCACTAAGCAGAGCACCCCTGCCCCATCTTTCTCTCCCTCTGAGGGTGTCTGTCAGTAAGAAAGGATTAAGATACCATTTTGTTTTTTTAAAAAAAAGGTAAGTAAGACATGATTTATTCATATCTTTGCTGTCTCTGTGGTGAATCGTAAATCTTGAATTGAAAGTTTCATAGGAAGCACCGATATATTTTTTCACCTTTTTGATAGAAATGTTCTAAATGCACGCGTGTTAGATCCGACCACTGGCTGCACTATATCTAATGCGACCACTGGCCGCACTGCAGAGCTTTCCATTTAAAAATGCCGTCTTAAAATTACCAGCTGCTATTTACAGATTTTGGACTGACTTCTTTTTCGGGAGGCTGAAGAACAGGTGGAAGTGCCAGAGCTCAGCTCACTTTTACACTGGCCTGCAATCAGCTGGAGGAGTGAGTCTCTGTCTGTGGGTTGAATCTAGTTGGCTTCAACAATTCTGCGTGATTCGAATGCAAACATTTACATTTGCTTTTAGCGAAGATGATGATGGTGAGCGACGACTGCCTGGTGGAGTGTAAGATTGACGACAGCGATGAAGACGACGGAGGGGAGGAACAGATAAACACTCCCCCTCCTCCCCCAGAGTTTGCATCCAAATCCTCAACCCCTGCACCCAAAGCTCCAACTCCACCTGGAGCTCTGACTACACCCAGGGCCCCGACTCCCCCCATAGCTCCAGCTCCACCTGCTGCTCCTCCTACACCAGCAGCCACTCGTCCTGTCAGCAGGGATCCTCGTGGTATCAACCAGCACCTAAAGGTCCTGATGTTTGTTCTCTTTATTATGAGTCTGCTTTGTCACAACATCTGCCCTTGAGTCCTAAAATCCAGATGTCACACACAGTCCTACCAGAAAATTGTTTTTTTAACCTTCTACTTGGATCTGACCAGTCAGAACTGTTATCTATATCTAAGACAAAATATCTGAGATAAAAAAGTATTTTTGGGGAATTTGTACACTCTTTATAAGACTATCTTGGTTTTTAAAATGCTGCACACTTGTGAGACTGCACAATCATTTTCACCCTCATTTTCCCATCCGACAGACAGATGTCCCCGTTTATTTTATTTTTTTCCCGAGTTTCTTTTTGCCTTTTTTGGGAGGGGGCTCTTTCTCTTTGGAAAGAGTTAAATGGGACAATCTATAGATGACACAAATAAAACCCCAAAGAACACAACAAAACAGCAGTGAAATAACCCTTAATGATTGAAAGAGTTAATGCAACAGAAAATCTCAGATAAGCCACACATGGCACATTTCATTTTCCCAAACTTTGTGACATTTTGATAATAAAACGAATTTAAATCATTTAATATTGTTTTATTTTGAAGTTAACTACATTATTTTTAATCATTTTTAATATAACATTAAGCTGACCAGAAATGCTGTGAATGGTATTCCCAGAGTGATCGCTCAGATACAGATATTCCAGATAATTTCCTGCTGCAAACATAGTTTCCAACATGAGTTGTCTGAGTGAAAAAACATAAAATATAATAAATTATTTCTGTTATAATGGAATATCTAGGAATAGGAATGAAATAGCTTTCAGTACAGATACACAAACCAAAACCTGCCTGCATGACAACCATGCACATTGTGCATGGTTGTCATGTTAAAGATCTAACTGATCAAGATAGCAGTTAAAACTATCCTGATAAAAATAGAATTAACTTTGCCTAGTTTATTGTGTTCAGCCTCAGCTTTCTCTCCTGTTACCTTTTACAGGTGGAGGTCAGTGATGTGTTGGCAGAACCCAGCAAACCTCACAGCATAGACCAAGTGTGGATTTACAGCGTCACTGGCTTTGAGAATGCTCGTATCTGGACGTACCAGTGCCTCTCCTTGCTTTTTGCTGTGCCCTGCGCTCTCGTTTGTGGCATTTTCCTGGCCATTCTTGCCTGCCTTCATGTCTGGTATGGTAGAGAGTTATTAAATATTTCTCCTCTGGACACACATTGCTTTATCTGCAAATAACCACAAACACACATCCACAGTATTATTAGGATTATTGGCATGTTTTTTTTTCCTAGCAGGAAAGAGTGTAGTTAGCCTCTAATGAAAAATCAGACACAGCCTCTACTTTAAAACATGTTCAATATAACATTTGAGTGCATGGACTATATATCAGAGATGGACAAAGTTGTCACCTAACCCCTTACATATTCGTCTCTGCCCAGTTCATACCAGCATCCTGTTTTACTGTGTGTATACAGTTAGGATTAGGACTAAGGGGCAGTGGCAGTTCTTTATGGCACAATTCACATGTGCAGAAATAGGTATGCAGACAATCACATTATAACAATGTCACATGAATAAAACTCTCTTCTAGACACTGAGGAAGGTTCACTAAAATGAAACCTCAGTGGACTAAGGTCATAAGTACGGAAGAGCCCACTTTTTTTTTCCAGTGGCCCTAATCCTCTTCCATACACAAGCAAAAGAAACCTTATTTACAGTCTTGGCTATCCTGTTAGCAGTATTGCAGATGTCTCACTTATAAATGTAAAAGAATTTTTGGGTCAAATAAGATTTTGTTGTTGTTGTACTGCAAGTGTAGTCGCACCACAGCCAGCAGATATTCAGCAGTACTAATTTTCAGCTTTGTTACATGCGTGCAGAAATTTCTCCAACTTGTGTGAATCTTTTAATTATGTCCTATAGATGATGAGATATGTAGAATCTTTGTAAATGTGCAGCTGTTGCAGCTTTGGACAAGTCTTGTGTTTTTGTTACTGGTGTTTGAACAATTGTTTCACAATTTATAGATGAAATTTTTTTTGCAAGCTGGTGAACTTCTGCCCCTCTTTACTTCTGAGAAACTCAGCCTCTCTTTCTGTAGCTGTTTGCCACATGAGTGTTCAGACACATTACACAGGTGTTTCTGCTGCCTAAGCCATCTTCACTAACTTACTCTAATCTTTGTCTGTGCCTAGGTTTCTGGTTCCCTGCATACAGCTGAGCAACACTTTCCTTCCATGCCTGCGGTCCTTGTGTATGTGTGCTGTCAACGTTGTCATCTCTCCATTCTGTGCATCTGTTGCTCTCTGCTGCAGCCAAATCGCAATTTCACTGTCGAACAAGGACTGGATTCAAATGAAAGACAAAGACACAGTATGAATGCAAGATATGCACTCAGTAGGTGACTGAGTGAATGCTTAAATTGGGGGCCTATTTCTCTTTTCTTTCTTTTTCTTCATGTTTTTTTTTTAAATTTATGGTTTATTAACCTGCTCTGTTAATCCTACTCAAAATGTTTTCTGCATGTAAACCAATTTCTGCTATTACTTCCACCATCAGGCTATAAAGAAATGTACTGCTACTGCTAATACTACTATTATTATTGTTGTTGTTGTTGTTAATCATTTGATTTCTGGTTTATTTGTATGAAAGCTGAAACAAACTACAAATAAAAATGTCAAGACTTCCACGGGTATTTATTTATTTTGGGTTTTTATTTATTTTCCAAAATGAAATAGTTATGAGTGTAAATCAAACAACATTCAAGAAATATTAAGGCCACTAATATTTTGTTTTTAGTTAGTCTTTTTTTAAAGTAGAAAGTTTACACATACTATAAAATATAAATGTTCAAATAATTATCTCGTCTTAAAAATTAATTTATGAAGCAAAAATATAAGTCCTATTCATTTGTTTCAAACTTGGCTTTGGGGCTTTTTTTCAGCTTTTCCTAAAAAACTATGGATGATTTTCACAAATTAATCAGAACATTTAGATTGATTGCTTAATCAGTAGTTGAAGCATGCGAACTTAGTGTTAATTGTTTCGAGAGAGAAAAAAATCAGACATTACGCTTTCATACTGTTCTCAATTTTATATATGAATGAATGGAAACGATGCATTTTAATGTTTTATATTTTCACAATTATTCCGAGCTTCCCTGAAGCCCTTGAAAGCATCGTTTAATACGTAAATACCCGGCATGCACTTCGCCGTCGCCATTTTTCTTGTTGTGATTTGCGAGGTACGCTGTCTTTACAGTTCTGGAAAAGTCTCTGAGAGATTTTATTATTAATCTTGTATTTGAACAAATATCTTTTTAAGCTCATTTTGAAAACATGGCGCAGTACAAAGGCGCTGCCAGTGAGGCTGGCAGGGCCATGCAGCTCATGAAGAAGCGTGAAAAAGAAAGAGAGCAGCTGGAGCAACTAAAGCAGAAGATTGCAGAGGTTTGGAACTTCTCCCCCTTGATTATAACAAGTTCAATAATAGTTCAGTGTCAATGAGAGCTACTTTAGCCTTTTATAAGTGGTCAAAACGACAGAACGCAGTCGCGTAAGGCCGGCAGCAAAGCGAGTGAAGGACAGTGGCGGAGCCAGGAAATTGTCAGTGGGGTGGCCAGGATGGATCTGTGACGATTTTAGGGGGCATACATCTCTCATAAAAAATGTATTGCTATTTAAGCTCCTTAAACTACACGACGGTACAATATTTGAATCTAAGTAGTGGTGGCAAAGATCAAATGATATCTCTAACATTTTTTCTTATTTGTGCAGATAAAGTAACAAAGAAGCACAATACAAATGTAGCACCACTTATAGACAGTTGTACTGTCTATTACTACTGTGCTGAGTTTAGCTTATGGTGATCAGCAGTATTATGAGCTAATTTGCTGTGTCATCAAGATACACAGATACATAATAAAAAATTTTTTATGTAGTTCGATCCAGGTATTTATACACACAAAACAAACTACTTTACCGTTATAATAGCATAAAACATGGGAAAAAATAATTAAAATGAAAGATTTGTCCAAATTTCTGTTTCAATTCTAAGATTTTTGAGACAAAGGCTGTAAGGGCTCTCTGATCTGTTCTAATATTGTGACCACACCAGGATAACAACATGCCTGACCTGCTCTTCACTGAGCCTTCACTGTGTGTGTGTGTGTGTGTGTGTGTGTGTGTGTGTGTGTGTGTGTGTGTGTGTGTGTGTTTTCTCATAGGACAACATGGTCAAGTCCAACATTGACAAGAAGTTCTCGGCTCACTATGATGCTGTAGAGGCAGAGCTGAAGTCCAGCACAGTTGGTGAGTGTGTTGTGTTATATTTAGATTAGGATGATTTGTTTCTGGCATTCTTGCTTACTTTTTAATTTACCTGTTGTGGTTTTTGTTTGTTTCTTTGTTCTCTTAAATCTCTTGATCAGGTCTGGTGACACTGAATGATATGAAAGCCAAGCAGGAGGCGCTGGTAAAAGAGCGAGAGAAACAGCTGGCCAAGAAGGAGCAGTCCAAGGAACTCCAGCTGTGAGTTTTTCTTACTGATGCTCTGGGGCCTCTGTTACGATCCAGGATTCAGTCTTATCTGGTTAAATTCAAGGTTAACCCTGGGCGAGGAAAACAGCTGGATTTCCAGTAATTTAACAACAACTACATTTCCAGAAATTAGCGTCACCGTTCCCAGAAGATCAGCCAGACTTCTGGGCGTGGACATTTGGAGGAGGGTCTAAAGATTTTGTTTTTGCCCAACGAGCACACATGGACATAGATTCTTAAACACCACTTTATTACTTGATTCCTATTGTCTGCGAATGGTTTTACAGCAGTTTTATTCTATGAGCAACAATTAATTAATTATTAATCAATTAATATATGATCCTAACATCCTAACGCCTGTTTGTATTTGCTTACCTCATATCAAACTTGCATGTAGACTAAGCCTGCGTTTGAATTTTCTTTTAATATGAATTCTTTATTCTCTTAAACGGCACTGATGCTGCAGAAATAATTGATTGCTATCCATCAGATTCTCTCATGTCCTATTGATAGAGTTGTGATATTGATAAGTCTGTTGACTCACACAGTCAGTTTTGTTTTCTTTCTTCTGAATATAGCAGCTGTTTTCCAGTCTTATTGACCGGAGTAGTTAAAGTGCACATTTTTAATACTGTAACACTCCACAGTGGTTTTCCTCACACTCACATCGCCGTGTGAATTTCAGTTTCTATTATGTGTTTTACCTCGTCATATTTTCCTGCAGTATAATTTGGTCTTCTTTTATGAAATCAGTCGCTCTGCTGCGAGGATACTTATCCATATTTGCGATTAGTTAGATGCAACCAGGGTCAGCCCTGTCGTGCGAATGTGAAGGGGAAACGCTGAAATTAATGAGAGGATTACCCAAGTTAGGATAAGTGTATCCAGATAATGTAGCATCTGGTCTGTGGCTGATCTAACTCTCATTGGTGGTGTGGTGTGTAAATAGAAGAATAGAATAGAATAATCCTTTAATTGTCCCACAAGGGGAAATGTGGTTGTAACAGCAGCCAGAAAGACACATATACAAACAAACAGTACACAGGACACAGAACAGAAACATACACAATTTTTCTTAGATATTTACATTAAGGACAATGGTTACTATAAACAGAGTACTGTACAGTTATTAAATTAAATAAAATTAACTACAGATAAGAGGCAAACCAGGTTGTAGTGCGAATTGGTTGATTGAATTATTGCAGTTACAGCGCAGATGTAAACATCTGTGATTGTTGGGAGCAGTTTTGATTGTACAGTCTGACAGCTGCAGGGAGGAAGGACCTGCGGAAATGTCCTTCGTCATACAACATACAACACTGTAAAAAATGACAGATGCCACCACAGAGTCATAGAAGGTCTTTAAAAGCGCTCCCTGTACTCCAAATGACCTCAGCCGCCTCAGCAGGTAGAGTCTGCTCTGACCCTTCCTGTAAAGAGCATCAGTGTTGTGGCTCCAGTCCAGTTTATCATTCAGATGAACACCCAGGTACCTATAAGAGTCCACTATCTCAATGTCCACTCCCTGGATGTTCACCGGTGTCAGTGTGGTGGGTCTGCATCTCCAGAAGTTTACCACCAACTCCTTGGTTTTCCCGGCGTTGATCAGCAGGTGGTTCTGCTGACACCAGTCTACAAAGTCCAGAGTCCACTGTCTGTACTCTGTCGTCCTCACCTGTGATGAGGCCGACTATGGCAGAGTCGTCAGAGAACTTCTGTAGGTGGCAGTGTGGGGAGTTGATGGAGAAGTCTGCAGTGTAGAGGGTGAAGAGGAACGGTGCCAGCACAGTTCCCTGTGGGGCCCCTGTACTGCAGACCAACGTATCAGAGACACAGCCCTGTGTCCTCACATACTGTGGGCGTTCTGTGAGGTACTCCAGTATCCACTGGGACATGTGGTGGTCCACTCCCGATAGCTCTAGGTTGTCTCTCAGAAGTCGTGGCTGGATGGTGTTGAAAGCACTGGAAAAATCAAAGAACATGATCCTCACAGTGCTTCCAGGCTTCTCCAGGTGAGTCAGAGCTCGGTGCAGGAGGTAGATGATGGCGTCCTCCACCCCGATGCCAGGCTGGTAAGAAAACTGCAGCGGATCCAATGAAGACCTCACCAGGGGGCGCAGATGGTTTAGAACCAACCTCTCGAGGGTCTTCATCAGATGTGATGTCAGGGCTACCGGCCTGTAGCTGCTGAGGTCCTTGGGATGGGAGGTCTTTGGTACCGGTACCACACAGGAAGTCTTCCACAGCTGTGGTACTTTCCCCAGTGACAGGCTCAGGTTGAACAGATACCCTAGGATGCCACACAGTTCATCTGCGCAGCATCTCAGGAGCTTGGAGCTGATGCCATCTGGACCTGCAGCCTTCCGCACCTTGATCTTGTGAAGCTCGTTCCTCACTTGAAGTGCTGAGATAGAAAGAGTGGATTTTGGGGGAGGGGGGTGTATGTTGGACTCCCCAGAAGCCGGGGGTGGGTGTAATGACTGGGAGCTGAGAGGTGTGAAGTCCTGTGATGAAAGACAGGCAGGCCCTGAGGATGAGGGAGATTGCAGCAGGGGGGACAATGCTGGGGGAGGGGTGGGTGTTTGTTCAAACCTATTAAAATATTTATTTAGGTCATTCACCCACCCCAAGTCTCCTGCAGCCTGGGGAGTTGGGTTTTGTCCTGAGATTGTCTTCAGGCTGTTCCAAACCCCTCTGATGTTGTCCTGTTGCAGCTGCTCTTCCATCTTCCTCCTGTAGTTTTCCTTGCCTTGCCTTATCTTCCATTTCAGCTTCTTCTGGACAACTCTCAGCTCCTGTTTGTCTCCAGATCTAAAGACTCTCTTCTTCTCCTTGAGGAGAGCCTTAATTTCAGGATTTATCCATGGCTTGTTGTTAGAAAAACAACGTACCTTTTTGATGGGTACGGTGTTGTCCACACAGAAGTTCATGTAATCCGTAATGCAGTATGTGATGCTGTTGAGGTCATCCTCCAGAGGGCTGCAGAGGTTGTCCCACACAGTAGAACGGAAACAGTCCCTCAGGGCCTCTTCCGTCTCTGCCGACCATTTGCTTAATGTGCGTTTCACAACTGTTTCTCTGTGTACTAGAGGTTTATACACAGGCTGGAGATGAACCAGGTTGTGATCTGAGACCCCCAGGGGAGGGAGAGGTGATGAGTTGTATGCCTTCTTGGTGTTGGCATACAATAAGTCCAATGTTTTATTGTCTCTGGTGTGGCAGGTAACATACTGGGTGAAGGTGGGGAGAGTGGAGGACATGTGATGTGATTAAAGCCCCCAGAGATCAGGAAAAGGGCCTGAGGGTGCTGTGTTTGGAGTCTGCTTGTTACAGTGTGCAGGACCTCACAGGCTGCTGTAGTGTTAGCAGAGGGCGGGACATACACAGCTATCATAATGACGTGTGTAAACTCTCGCGGTAGATAGTACAGTCTCATGCTAACTGCTAGCAGCTCAATGTCCTTACAGCATAGCGTCTATTTGATAGATAAATGCCCAGAGTTACACCATCTATCGTTCATGAACACAGCCAGACCCCCTCCTCTCTTCTTACCACTCTCCGCTGTTCTGTCGGCCCGGATCAGATGAAAACCATCTATGTTTACGTGTGAGTCCGGAGTAAGCGCAGTTATCCACGACTCTGTGAAGCACATCAGGCTGCACTCCCTGTAGCTCCTCTGATGTCGGGTAAGAGCCGCTAGTTCGTCTACTTTCTTGGGGAGAGATCTCACATTCCCCATAATAATAGATGGAATCGCTGGCTGGTACCTCCTAACTTTACTGCGATGCCCGATCCCGGCCCGAGTACCATGTCTCTTCCTCCTCACCTCGTGGGGGATGTTGGCTTGCTCGGCAGTAGGCAGGGCAGCGGAGGCTCCGAGGTCTAACAGCTGATCCCTGCTGTAAACAATGGGAGGTCGGACCTCCACGCACTCTCCGGACACAAACGCCGTAAATAATGTAATAAAGAACACGATTGTCCATAGAATTCTGAGCATTGTGGGGGACAACAGTCCAAAAACAAAAACAAGAAACACAAGAACAACAAAGAGACAACTATTAAAGAGAAAAAAGGACTCGGTCAGGTCGGAGCTGCTGATACTGGCTGCCAGCTCGGAGCGGCGCCGGAAGTAATGACAGTAAATGTCAGAGAACCAGCTGTGGGGTGTCCTTTTGTGTACTGCTTAATGATGTGGTCTAAAAGGAAGCATTCCAGCAGCAGTGGTTCAAACTCTGCTCCCTCCAGAAGAGGTCGCCAAATGATCACATTTAAAAAAAAAAAAAAAATTATTTATTTATTTCCTTTCTTACTTTTAACCTTCTACTTGTGAGGTACCCACACATTTTTCAGGCTAATAATATTCATGCATTCTGGGAAATAATTGCTAAACATAAATACCAAACATTTAAATACCAGATTACAAAATTTGCTATCTTTGAGCTTTGGACTAAAAGTTGTGGAAGATGTCATCTGCATCACAGAAAATTGTGATGTACTTTTTTTGTTTTGTTTTATTGTTTACTGGCTTATCAAACTATTAAAATGGCCTAATTTACATTGATGGATAGTGAATGTAGTTCCTGAGTTCAGTTCTTCTGAAATGTATCTGATGTCTGTGTGTACATCCCATGGAAATTATTAGCTTTTTGGTAAGCAACACGTTACCCTTCTACTTCAGGAGCTTCCTCGCTTCAGTTATGTGCACCGTAATAATTTCATTTCAGCTGAATTGAAATCAATGTTTTCTTTTTTTAAACCTTGGCTGTTAGTCTCCGTGCAGATGAAACGGAAAGAATGCAGACTGTGCACCGACCTGCAGATCCTGTTTTTGAAATGTTGGGCTTCTTGGAAACAAACTCTTCTAAATTCTTGCTTTTAAAATTCTCACCAGATGCCTCACGTGTGTATTCTTACTAAGTTGGCAGTAATTCGGCATTTGTGAAGGAATGCTGCCTGATCATTAAATACAGGCAAGTTCGTTTTGGTCAACAGAAAGAACAAATTCAGTGCGTGTGTGTGAACAGTTTAAGGAAACTCTAAGCAGTCCCTCTAAGGACCCAAATAAAATGCAGATGAATAACACTCCTTGGTGCTGTCCAACCTGAATTGCGTTGCCAAACATATGAAACCTACAAGCAGCTTATCACAACGTGTAAACAGTAAATTTTCTTTTCTGGGCTCTAGCTCTGCTCAGCCAAGCTCAGCAGCAAATAACTGTATGACTGTATGTATTTGCTTTCACTGACACCCTCTTGTGTCTCGATGGGTCAATATTTATATTTTCTCTTCTCTTTCCAGCAAGCTCGAGAAGCAGAAAGAGAAAAAGAGAAAGGAGGAGCAGAAGAGGAAAATAGCCAGCTTGTCATTTAATCCCGAGGACGAGGAAGAGGAGGAGGAGGATGAAGAGGAAGAGCAAGACTGTGAGCATTCGTTCTGTTTGGGATGTTAAGGCCTCAGTCATCTGAAGCAGTTTTCTTTCTTCATCTGTGACTTTGTTTAAAATCTCTTCTAAATCTGTTAGATTAGGTCAGAGCTTTACTGCTGAAATGAACATGTTCAGACCGAGCCCTGCAGGGAGACTAAACTGAATTCCAGAAACGGCAGAGATCTCGTTATACTTGTTAAATGTTCATTTGAACTTGTTGATTTGTCGCTTCTCTTTGTGTGAACTATACAATTAGTTATACATCACTCCTTACAAGTCGTTTAGATCATCAGATTAGAGGGATTGATAATACTCAGTACTGCTGGCCAGACCCCACGTGTAAGCATAAGATTTATGTTAAGAGCAGCAGTGGTGCAGGAGCAGCCAAAGTCTTTTCTGTGTGTTCATACAGATTAAAGGTAACAAAACACCCCACTCAGAGATTTCGTCACCACCGTGAGGCAACAAGTGCAGACTGATGGTGGTGATCACAGTTATTTTCTTATTGCCAAATAAAATTCCAGAAAGATCAAAAGTTAATGTGCGAAAATCTTGAGCCACCCCTCAAAGATGGCCTCAGTTTACGGCTCCACAATGGGGTTTCAGTCATGATGGCCTTGTCTATCTTCATATATACAGTGACTTGGTTTGGTCTTTCTCATTAGAGATTGTAGGAGTCTTAATTAGACTTAGTGACTAACACAGTCTTGGATTTTAAAGTCTGCTTAATAAATGTGATTTTTTTTTTCTTGTACTGCTAAAACATAAATAATCTAGATGTCACATGATTTCTTATTGATCTTTGGTTTTGTCTTGTAGATCCAGTCAAGAAGAAAAAACTGGGGAAAAATCCAGATGTGGACACAAGTTTCCTGCCTGATCGAGACAGAGAGGTGAGGTGGCTGTAAATCACATTAACTTCATGAGCGTGTGATAACATAATATGGTTGCACTTCTGGCTATTCTTAGCTCCGCATGTATGTTCAGCTGTGCTCTATTTTACCTGGCAAGCTGCCAGACACTGCAAATCTTAAGAAACGCGAAGGCTAAGAAGTGATGAAGTAGCTCCACTTCACTGTCAGTTGTCCATGTCAGCAAAATAACAAACAGATTTCTGAATAATTGTAGCTCAAAAGTTAAGAGTCAATGTCACTGTTGATCAGTCGGTGGTGTTGTCAATCTTCTGTAATCTGATCTTCTTTAAATGTCAAACTTGTTTGTAAGTATTTTTGCTCCACTGATGGGCTTTGTGTACTCAGGAGGAGGAGAACCGGCTCAGAGAGGAGCTCAGACAGGAGTGGGAGCTCAAACAGGAGAAAATTAAGAGTGAGTATCAGGATTACAAAGTAAGTAATATGATCACTTTAATGCTGAATACAAGGAGGCAGGCAGGAGCTACACAATGATCCATTTTGGATGTTTTCCGTGAGGACAGTTGACACTTTCCTCAAAGTGAAGTGCCGACCAAAGTGTTTTCCCCTGAGCCCAGCATGTTTTTTAGTTCTTTGCAATGGGAGTGTCACTGTGCTAGTGGCAGTGTGACAAGGTGCTGTGCACATCGCTGTTTGCTCTGACCCAGCCGCCTAACCGTCATGTCACAACCTTTAAATAACAATGGGAACTGTTTTCCTCCTGAAATCCCCAGAGCCGTTGAATGAATGGCTCTGAAGGTCTCTATATTTGCACGCAGACTAGTACAATGAAAACGGTCAAAGTTCAACTGCCATGATCGCTGTGAGGCAGAACTCAACTCTTTTTTTTTGTACAACTTCACTGAACTCGTCCCACACCAGCAACCGCCACAGCCAAACTTTTCTCGGGCAGTTGGTACTCGATAAGACTCCTCCTTGAGCTTGAAAGCCCCCTTCACCTCTGGTGTCTACCATCTGGTTCAGGGATTACCACCACTACAAGTATTAGCCACAGCTCCATGCAGCCGCTTCAGCAGTGGAGGTTAGGAACACGGTCCATTCAGACTCACTGACCCTCAGAATGCTGTTGAAGTTCTGTCGGAGGAGCCACATCCTCCACCTTATTGTGGTGGAGCAGTTTGTGTATACTTGGATTTCCTAGAAACAATGTGGTTAGGTGCTTTTGCCTCAGGTAGTGTCTCCCAAGTCATATTAGTCCTGGGTGAGGGCCAGACAAAGAGTGATTCATAGCCAGGAACAATACTTATTTGCCAAGCTTTAGGAGAAGATAGCTCTTTATTGTCATTGGACAGTCATACCTAGTACAATAGTACAACGAAGTTGGAAAGCGTCCCACGTTGGCACTACACACAACACAGTAACTTAAAGTGGATTCTTTTAAAAGTGCAAGAAAGATATGACCAAAAAAAGGAATGACTTAATAAATAAATAAATAAAAGAATGAGTGAATGTTTATTGCACATTATTATTATTATTATTGTTGTTATGTTATTGCCCCCCAAAACAAAAACAAAACAAACAAAAACACCAGGGAGGTAGCCAATGAGGTCAGCTGTTAGCATTGAGCTAACAAAGCTATTGCCCTATTGTAAAGGTTTCCTTGAGTCTGTTTGTCCGAGACATCAGCAGCCTGAATCTCCTGCCAGACGGCAGCAGGTTAAACACCCGGTGTCCTGGATGTGTGCAGTCCTGTAGGATGCTGTACAGGTCCTTCAGGGAGGGAAGAGGATGTCCAATGATTTTTGGGGCCATATTAATGACCCTCTGTAGTGCTTTTTTGTGTGCCATGGTGCAGCTGGAGAACCACACACAGATGCAGCATGTCAGTGGAGCAACGGTAGAAGACAATCAGCAGCTCCCTCTTCACGTCCATTTTTCTGAGAATTCTCAGAAAATGGAGACACTGTTGGGCCTTCTTTACAACCACCAAGGTCTTTGAGCTTCACTGGATGTCTGTGTCTGCGTCTAGCCCGTGCGGTCCGGTCACGGAGACTAGACTCGCCCTCTTGTGGCCTCATAACCTGTAGAAGGTATTGCAGGGGCTGGGTGCAGTGTGCATCAGGCTGCAGGGCCCCGGTGATCTGAAAACGGACATCCTAATTAAAAAGTTGCTATTGCATTATTATGAAATCAGTGTGGCAGTACAGCAATGCGCAACCCTATGTCTCTCTAAATCTGTAATAACTGTGTACATCTGTGTCATCAGATGAAGAGATTGAGATTACGTTCAGTTACTGGGACGGCTCTGGACATCGGAAAACTGTCAAGGTAAAGATTGAACCAACTGGCACTGAGGTTTTTAAGGAGGAAAAAAAATGTTATCCGCACCGTGTGTTTCAACACTTTACACATCGGTTTCTCTCCTCATGCTTTTGTTTTCTCTCCGTTTGTGTATTTCTGCTTCAGATGAAGAAAGGTAACACCATTCAGAACTTCCTGCAGAAAGCCCTGGAAGTCCTCAGAAAGGACTTCAGCGAGCTCCGGTGAGTTTAGACATGAAAATAGGATCATTTTTGTTTTTCACTCAGACTGTTTGAGAATGCAGGTACTTACAAAAGTAGCTGCAGTTATGCCATACGAAAAGAAGGTACCATGGTGGGAGTGTTCATCACTACAGGCCATTATATAACTGAATGCGGCATCATCTGAAATTGACTCCGATGAGTAAAAGTAGAGTGAAGAAAAACAAACTAAGATGTTGTCTGTGTAAGGAAAAAAAGATTTTAGGGGAGTTTGAAAAGAAAAGAATATTTTCCATCAGCCCAAATAGAAGCTCTTCTGTAGTTTAGCCAAACAGTTGCAAAAAAGCTTTGACAGTGGTGTAAGTGCTGTCTGTAAGAGACCTCCTGCAGTGAACATCTGGCCAATTTCTGACTTGCCAGAACTGACTTGGCGCACATCATGTGTTCTTCTCAGTTTCTCCATCTTTTAACACTAGAGCGATAAACTGAAGCATTGCTGTCAGCCCCAGTGTTTTATTTCAGTTCCCATGGAGGCATTAAAAAAAAGGCACCTTGGAGTTAATGGATGTGACAAAATGATAAATGGGATTTTTTTCTACAGATCTGCTGGAGTAGAGCAGCTGATGTACATTAAAGAAGATCTGATAATCCCACATGTAAGTGCTGTGACACACCCAGTTAACTGCTGCCAAACTTTTGCTTAACTTTGTTTTTTCCCTTTTTTCCTCCCTCTCTTGTTTAAACACCTGTGCGCCATTCAAATTCACTTTGATAGTTAAGTGTGGTCGCACTAGTAGATTGTAATCGGAAAGAGAATTTTGTTTTTGATGTAAAGTTGTTTGTCTCCTTTTCTCCTTCAGCATCACAGTTTTTATGACTTCATTGTGACCAAAGCCAGAGGCAAATCAGGTAATCAGGCATCAACAGCTTCCACACTGTTGACATACAATATCCCAATTTCCTGCTACAGACGATAGAAAAGCTCTAATATAAAACATTTTTGTTGTGCTATAGAGTGTATATAAAAGATGAACCAAGCCACAGTGACATGTGACACAAAGGCCCAAAAATAAATAGTCCTTCATTAAACCAGAATGTTTTGTTAGAAATCAACTATGGTTTAGTGTTTATTAATCCTTGTTTTTAAACTAATAGCATTTTGTGTCATTCCTTTTTTACACAATATTTCATATTCAATTTAAAGTTAAATAGCACAGCTCGTCCAATTGCGATAAGTGGACGGGGGATTTGATTCTGGACATGTTTGTATGTTGTTGCTTTAGACTGCGGGTGTCTAAAGAGGAAAGCATGAGACCAGGAATATTGTCCGTATTTAGCTACCCTTAATCTGTTATAACTAGTGATGTGTCGGTCGCGAATGAAACGACTCTTAGAGCCGGATCTTTGAATGAACAATGCAAGCCGTTTTTTTCTCTCTCACCCTCTCTCGCACTTTTTTTCCGCTTCACTCCACACGTGAGCCTTGTGCTTTGCGCTGGGAGAGGGGGGGGAGGGGTGGTAGTTACACTCGCAGTAGCACAGGAACAGAGCAGGAGGGAAAGAGAGAGAAAGAGAGCCAGGGACAACAACGTCACATTAGAAAGGTATAGTAATCATCCACAACTATTTTCAGTTGCGGATGATAAAGGATTCAGAAGGTTTATTCATGCAGTGAATCCTATGTATGCAATTCCAAGCAGGAAAACACTCTCCCAAAAAATCATCCCAGGCCTATATGACAGAGAATGTGCATCTTTTTTTTCTTTTGCATATTTTAATATATATTTAATTGTGTTTTGGTTTGCAGTGTTTCGTGCTGTTTCACTTTAAATGTGTTTAAAAGGAAAAAGCTGAAAATTTAAATAGTTAAAAGTTGAAATGTAAAAAGTTGTTTTTTGTATTTTATAGTTTATTTATTACATTTTATGTGGAGTAATTAAATAAATGTATATTTACGGTGGCCCCTAGAGACAAAGCACGTACAAACTCCAAAACAAATGCAAATTCTGAAGCACAACAGAAGTGCTCCAGGATGCTAAGCTCAGTGTTGAGCTTTTGTTAACTAGTGGCTACACAAGCCAGGAAGTACCATCGACCAGATTTGGTGTGTGGTAACAGGTAAATGAACAGTTTTTAAAAATAATTTAAACATTCTTTTTGTGCATAATTTTATATTGTTGTTGATAATAAATTAATTAAAGCAACAAAACAACCTGAAGAGCCGGTTCGGCGCCGAGAGAACCGTTTCTCTAAAAAGAGCCGGAAATCTCATCACTAGTTATAACATTCAGGCTTCATTCTAACAGTCTCATTAATCACTGCACTTTGATAGTCTAAGGAGCTTGGAAACAAAAGCAGAGAGTCCCTCCACCAGCCCTATAGGGGTTAAATCTGGGCCCATGGGGGATGTTATAGTCTCTGTAATATCACGAGACAATTATGTGTCGGAAATTCTTTCTTTCTTAAATGCCTCATGCTTCTTAGTTTTCTGCTTTTTCACCCAGTTGATATTTCTTCTCCACAGGCCCTCTGTTCAGCTTTGATGTCCACGATGATATCCGATTGGTCAATGATGCCACTGTGGAGAAAGATGAGGTGAGGGGGAAAAACAGTTTATGGGAAACGGTTTCCTTTTTTTAGCTGATTAGAACTATTCCTAAAATACTCAAAAAAAGAAATGTCATAAGTCTGTTTCTACAGTTGCTTTGATTAAAAATACTCATAAGAAAGATGAAATATTTGTGTATCTGATACAGGAAAGGGAGTTTATAAGATTATAGAGGAATGAACAGAAAGACTGTGATATTGAAGTCAGACACAAGCCGAGATCAGAGAGAGAGAGCAAACAGAAGAAACAAGGCCTCTGACAGTGCGCTACATGTAGGTAGACTGAAAAAATTAAGCAAGCATCAATTCTGGACCAAAATGGAGATAAAATGTAAAACTGACACAGAAATAGGCACAGACACACACTGTTAATTGGACTGATACATCAGTGTCGGAGTCTAAAAGTATCACAAGTCACTGAATTCTGATTGTAAAATGTGAAAACACCATTAATTTAATAGTTTACTGTCCTGTGCAAAGTCTAACTTGAAATGAGTCAGTCTCTTCATCATGTATTAGTAGGATTTTCTTTCTCTTCACTGAATTTAGAAGGATAAAAATCCTTTAAAATGTCCTAAATTGTCCTCTTTGACAGGAAGAATGTTGAGTAGTTTGCAGTTGTGTTTTCAGAGTTTGAAAACAGATTTTGCTTACCCAGAAATCATCTTTACACTGACACGAATGTAGAAGAAACCAATACCACACCCTAGAGCCACGTTTGGACTTGTTGACTTGCCAAGCATATGGGGCTGAGACACATGGGTCCGATCCACTATGTACCCACAAACTGAGCAGTGGGGGTCTGATGTCATATGGATTGTGTATTTTTGAAGGCTTTGGAGGTCTGGCTGTCCTGACTGGTTTTAGAGACAGAAATGTCTGAATATCTCTGTAAAATGTATTCTCCATCCATGCTGTATTGTGAAAACAAACAAAAATATTAAGCGCGGCTTTGCTCTTTTACCTCAAGTCTCATGCAGGGAAAGTGGTGCTGAGGAGCTGGTATGAGAAGAACAAGCATATCTTCCCTGCTAGTCGCTGGGAGCCATACGATCCTGAGAAGAAATGGGACAAATACACGGTAAGAGTCATTTCTGCCAAGCAAAAATTAATCAGCTGGTTATTTCCCCAGTTTCATTTTAAATTGGAGTCTCGTTGGCTCTGTGTGGCCTCACCACCAACGCTGCAAGCAAAGCTTTGAAGCTGACCCAGCTTTTCTCAGGTTCATCATTAACTGCAGGTGGAGCACCAGAATGCGAGGCAGAGGGGAGAGATGACTGGACCTCATTATTCTAATATATCTTCCATGTGTGCAGTTCAGTTTCAGTTTAGCTGTATTTATATAGTGCTGTTTCACAGTGACAGTCATCTCAAGGCGCTTCTATATGGGACATAAAAGCCCCACAATATTAGAGAGAAAAACCCCAAATATTGGATTACCTGTGAAAAGCAGGATGGGAAGAACTCCCTTTAAACAGGAAGTGACCCTGAACCAGGGTCAGACAGGGCCAGCCATCTGCTGAATGAGGTGAGGAGAAAGGAAAGACCAAAATGAAGAGCACAGTGAGACAAGAGTTAATGACATTCAGTGCTGGCAAAAGCACATGAGGAGTGAAAAGAAGAAGGTACATGTATACTGCTCAGTGCATCATGGGAAATCTATGAGTGTACCTGGCAGTCTGATCCTGTGGCATCCCTATAAGAGCATAATAAAGGGGAACATCCAAGGTCAGAGCAAGCTGCTCTACATGAAAGCTGTGGTACTGTAGCTGTGGCCTGAGTTATGAGCAGGGTTTTAAAGTTGCTCTTGGATTCAATGATGAGTCAGTGAAGAGAAACAGCATGGGAGAAATATAATGATATTTCTGTTCCCTGCGTCAGGCTCATTGCTGCGTGCTGACAGGATGATTTGTGGCTCGAGTTTTCTTTGTAATTGTTCAGAGGGATGCTGGAAGGAAGTCCAGAGCTTTGTACTGTCACATTGTAACTGAGAAGATGCTTTTCATTGCAATTGCAATTGTTAAGCACATATATTACAAATGTGGTGAAACTTTAATGAGCACCTCTGGGACTCTGCTCTGCAAGCTGCATGGTACAGCTTCTTCCCTCATCAGTGCTTTCTTACACGAGCCGGCTTCAGAGCAGTGAGGTCTAACCGCTGGTTTCAGGCTGACTTTTCATGGTTCTGGAAACTCTAGTAGTCCAAGAATAAAAGGCTGCGAGGCTGGAAATGAACATAATCAGAACTGCTTTAACCTCCTAGGACCTGGCATCCACATATGTGAACATCACATTTTGGGTTATTTAGACCAAAATACTAAATCTTGCTCTGCAAGGGCCTGATATCCACTTACGAGGACATTATACTGCCACTGTTTTATCTAAATTCTAAACAAATATCCTCATATGTGGCTCTCATTTTTCTTAGAAACAGAAATCAGGTAATTCTTTGTTTTTACATTCATCAGGTCCCAATCATCCCAAACAGGCACGTGCAGAGGGGGGGGCTAGAGGGGCTTGAGCACCCGCCCCTTTCCTGATGGGTGCCCAAAGTGCCCTTTTGTTGAGGCAACTTTTTAAAAAAAATTATTTATTTATTTTTTAATGTGTGTGTGTGTGTGTGTGCGGAGTCCTGTCTGTGCCCCTCAGCAATAATATTTAACTATTAATCACAGTTTTGCTAAATCAAAGGATCTGGCTTGCATCAGTCACATGATCACATTTAACCAATGATCGCTCTTGACGGCAGAACGCGCTGGTTACGAGCCGGGAACGAGCTCACAAAGAGCACGCGCATTTTTTGCGGTCTGGAGCTGTAGGAGAAACACAAATTAACTCAGAGACACAGACTTACTATATTTCTTCCATACAGACTGATGCGACAAAACCAGTAAGTAGGTGTACAGCGTACACTGTAGTGTATAGCACACAGGAGTATTAGCTTATTACGTACACGTTGGTAAGTTGTCTTGTTGCAACTGACAAACGGAAACAAACGAGCGTGCTGTGTGTGCAACAGCGCGACAAACATTACCTGTCCTTTTATTAAATGCACAAGTAGTGCTGGTCATAGCTGCTGGCTACCTGGGTAAGGCTGTCATGGGTCTGTAGCTCTGTCCACCGTTTTAGGGAACATATTTAGTTTTAAAGTAAGTTTCCGGGCTTTTCCTGCCTTTCTGGAGGGATTATATTTCACTAAAAACGATCTAATATGCATGTCCACATAATTATGCATTATTATAATATATTAAAAAACACACGCTGTATTTTAAAGAACATACATTAAGAAGCAGATTATATTAGATTTACATTTTAAATAAGACAAAATTTGGATTTTACAGCAGTAAAATTATTGTATCTCTACAGTTTAAAAATGTAATAAGCTTTGCCCCTGCACAGAGTGGATAGTGAAACAAATGGAATCATCATAAATACATTATTTCATATTTATTACTTCCCCCTCCTCATTGCTTTATTATTGTAGCTCTAGTAATAAATAATAATGTAAGGATTCTGGATCAGCACAGTGATGCCCATAGTATATACAGTATTCTGAAGAAGGTCTAAAATGTCACTGTGTGTGCGTGCATGTGTTTATTTTATGTATATGGATTTTTTAAAATTATTACTCATGATATAACATTGTCCAGACATGGCTGGTAAGGACATGAGGAGGAAACAGTAGGCGCTGTGTGAGGCTACTAAAGGCAGTGCTATAACATTTTTCTGTCATCATTTTATTATAGATTAAGTGCAAGAGTTGTTAGGTGTGGATAATTAGATTATAGTTTATTGCAATAGAAAGTTGTGCCTTGTTCTCAGATAGACAGCAAGTGGAGAGTGATATATGAAATGATGGGATGGAAGGAAGAAGAGAAGCAAAGAGTGATTCACAGGCAGAGCCGAGTTTATTTCTCACAGTTTTTTGTTGCCTTATGGTTCCAAGCGCTGTCACCAATCTTTGCATTTTGTTATTATCTCATGATACTTGTTTAATCAGCTACCATCTCTCCTATGGACTTTTTAATGTCTACAGTCTCAGATCAACACAGCCCTGCCCTTCCCATATTAGATTCTTGATGAATGTGTGTTGTTGTTATTCAGCCAGGTTCAATGTGCCCCTTTTTAACTTTGAGCATCCGCCCCTTTAAACCTCTTTGCACGGCCCTGATCCCAAATATCAAAGAGAAATTAAAAATGCTTGCCATGAAAGAGTTTGGGTCTTAGGGGGTTAAAAATGAGCAAAATTCTGTAATACTTTAAATAAGCAGCTGTTTCAGCTTATTTAGATATTACTTTATCATTGATTATTAGTGAGTAAATAGTTTATTGACACTCCAATGACTGGATGACTGTTTGCAGTGGGAATAGGGGAAAAGCTCAAGTGTTTGTTGAGCATCTAGTGGCCTTTTGCGGTATTGCACAAGGAGATTTTTTTATTCTTATTTGTTTTTCATTGTTTTCAGCCTCAGGACCTGGAAAAAAAATATGGCAGTTTGATGAGGAGCATGCATGATACACTCTATCTAATCAGCGTGTTTGTATTTGATTCTTTTGGCGTTACATAATATTTTTTTGTTTTCCAGATCCGATGAGACGCCGATGCTCCATCGCTATGTCCGGTCCTCAACGCAAATAATTGCTACTTTCCATCTTTACTTGTTCTATTATTTGTTTTAATGTCAGTATTTCTTTTCAACATTTGATTGGTTTTATTTTGAAAAACAACATTTTTTGTGTACATAGTTGATTACTCCTAAACCTTTGTTGGAACATCTGCTGAATAAAATGAACCTGGCTAACACCTCAAAGGTCTTTGGTGAAATTTGTGCGATGACTTGTTTTTCCTCACCTGATACTTAGGTTTAATAGAGCAACTTGCCATGAGATGTTTTTTTTCTGCACTCTAATAACTTATTGTGGCAGCAGAGCTGTTCCAACATGTACAGGGAGTTTATAGGCCACACCTCCCCCGTGTAGCCTGAAGATACCACTCCCCTCCACGTCTTTCTTCCTTCTCCAAGGTTGCTGTCACTTAATGCTCGAGCACAACTTGGAGGTGCTTCAGCTGCCAGAGTGTCGGTGAGAGTTTGAGATCCAGTGCTTGCCATGACGATGACGTCCTGGCCCTAGAAGCATGTGGGGGCTTTTGTACCTGTTTTTGACGCTTTGTCAGCCACTCTGCTGTCAGGCTGAGGCCACAGCTGCTTCTGTCAACCCTCAGAGCTGCAGTCTGGACTGTATCCAGCAGGTAAGCTGGAGGTTTTATCTCCTTCATGGTCAACTGTTAACTCACCTTAATTCAGCAACTTTGTATAATTCATACAATATGCAGCATCATGTTTTATTTTTTGTTTTGTGACAGATGTTCTCTCAGCCTTTGTTTGAAAAGTAAGAAAAAACCCCGACTAAAAATAATTCACATAACACATTTTTTTTAAAGAGAATTATTCAGTTTGTCCTGGTTTTAAGAAAAGTTTAGGTCTTCGTTAAGTGGTCGCAAGATAAATCTAAAGAATAGCAAATAAACAACCTGCAGATAGATTGAGTTCCTGCTGCGTAACTGATGAGTTACACAGAAAACGACATCCTTAATTCTTCAAATATAAGATCCAAATTTAGTAGGGAAAAAAAAATTCATTTTAAACCATTAAACTGCTTCATGGTTTAAAATCCCCAGGTGTCACATTTTATTTCCCGCCCTTTCAGTGGGTATGTTGTTCTCTGTAGTGGAAAGTATGACATGTGTACAAGATTTCCTATATTTGTTATCATCTAAAAAACAAATCTTATGTTCCTTTAATGTGTGTGTGTGTGTGTGTAACCCTGTAATCTTGAACATAAATCAAGTTAGAAATTTGGGGGGGAGGGGAGGGAGGGGGGCTTGAGTGGATTTTCTCATGCTATCGTCTCACACTACAAGCTCCAACAGTTTCAATCTGTCCACACTCAGTGGATGTCGGAATGTTTTCACTGCGATAGTTTAGGTTGGCTGGAGTTACATACTGGCAGTAAACAGATTATAGCGTGATGACTGTGTGGTGTGTATTCACATAATGAACCTGTGATTGTTATTATCAGAGAAGGAAATCTGCAGCAGTTACTTTTAGTTTTAGGTGTCACAAGAAGAAGAGGGGAGGGTGGAGTTGTAATGATTTCCCAGCACAAAGATAAATTCATCACCCGCGTATGGAGAGATTTTAAATGTGAAAAAGTTTCAAAAGCAAAGGAGGAGAGCATTTGGAGACTTTTCACACAGATTTATGATGTAACTCATTAAAATGGATCCAGTCGTGAGCGATTATCCAAAATGTTGATTTTATTTGAGCCAGATGTCTGATTTGCTGTCAGTAATGCAGTGTTTTTACTTGAAAAGATATTACCCCTGGGTTACCATACCACAGTGAGATGGTTAAACCAAAGGGCCATGCTCACGTATTCCTTTAAATTTTATTTTGATTAATGAAAAGTGGGGCACTCAGTCATCTTGTAGAAATTAGACTTTGATCTTTCTCCAAAACTCTTAATTTGTGTGGGCTTTTTATATGGATTAAGAGTTCCTCCATGTTTGCTCAGCTGGTTTGCTCCAGAAAACGAGGGTTTAGGCTACGCAGACTTTCTACCTAACCTTCCGCACACACGGTTTCTCTTTTATAATCCTAATAGTCATGATCTCTAAAACCTGTAGAGCAAGTCAGCAGTGTAAGAAAGTGATCAAACAATTTCTTAATGACAGAAACACCAACAACCAGTGCTATGTCTGTCTAGGGGCACACCAGACTTTCATTTTCACAGAAGGTGGAGGTAAACAGCTGTTTTATTACAGAGAAACTATAACAAATTCAGTGACCCAGTCACACTTTCACTGCTCCAACAAGTCAAATATGTCCTTCTATAATTTAGCGTGCTTTGAGTGTGAAGCAGCATTAACTATAATTACACAAACACCCCGTAAAAGCAATGCTTTGGTAAATGCACTGTCCTGCTTTTCATTGATAATGTTCACTCAACAGCAGAGCACAGTGAGTCAACCCTGATCAGTGCCTTCAATACAGTATGTTGAGAAGCATCCACTATTTAAACACAAGAACAAGCCGCAGCACATACTGTACAGATGGGAATCAGATTTTACATGGAGAACCTTATAAAAACAAGAACCATATTGTTTGTAATATATCAACAAGGTTCTCCAAACTCACCATGAAGGGTTGTCAGTGCTGATCCACTGTTTAAGCTGTGATAGGTAAGTATGTGCAGATGTTTGGAAATCAAAGCACCTCTGATGATTGTTACTTGAACTGAACTGAACTGAACTGAAGTGGTGCACTACCTTTTTTATGGCAGGCAAACTGAACATGCAATACAATTCTTTTCAATTCAATTGTACTTTTACAGCACCAAATCACACCACACTTACCTCACGGTGCTTTATATTGTAAGGTAAAGACCCCAAAATAATAAAGGGAAAACACTGAAAACCCCAACAATCAGATGACTCCCTATGAGCAAGCACTTTGGAGACAGTGGGGAGGAAAAACTTCCTTTTAACAGGAAGTGTGGCCATTAGCCACGACCGGTTGGGGGTGAGGGGAGATAGACAGGATAAAGACACACTGGAAGAGTGCACAGTTGAACGTTTTCAGACTGTCTCTCATGGAAGGCTTTCATAGTGTTGGACAGATACATTTCAGATACGTAAGTTACTGAAACCTAAGCTCTATGAAGAGTAAAGCAAAACTGCTGCGTCGAGGCTCTCTTGTGATTCTGGAGCTTTTTGCCAAAGGATATCAGTTCAGCGTTGGGAAGCAGGAATTGCGACACAGTTCTGTGACATCCATTTTATTGTTGCTGCTATTAAGTCACATTTTCCCCTCCCCTACTCCACCTCACTTTTGGCAGCTGAATAGGGATTGTACACAGTCCTGCTTTTCATTAAAGTTAAAGGGAAGGTCAAATTGAACCTTGTGTGCACAAAACTACGAAAGAGATATAGATGAGTGTGTACAGTTTGATCTCTTTATTTTCTCCTATGCAGGGCGGTCCAGCATGTGAATACTGCAGAATAACCAGGAGTGATGTCAGAAAGGCTCTGGGCTTTAAATCCATTGAAAGGTTTGGAAGTAAGTCAGGTTCAAACATCATACTGCAAATATCTGAGCTCTATGTGAGTTTGAGGTTTGAATGAACTTGGTTCACACCTATTTCCACAGTGCTAAGAATGTGGTTCACCTTGTAATTATTATCTCTGCGCAGCATCTGCTTCAACCATCATTTTTTTCTCTCTTTCCTGGTAAACTTCCGACCCTTCCACCTTCCGTGCTCAATCTTTTTCTAATTGTACTGTGATTAATTTCAACATTTAACATGCTAACTTTTGCAGAATTGGCAGAGATGTCCACTCCTTTCAACATTGTCTTCAGTGTTTTCCATTTGTAAACAATATTTCTCTCTGTAGAATGACAGACTTCAAATTTTGGGGCAAATTACCTCATAACGCTTCTCAGATCAATGGTTGTTTCACTAGGATCATCACAGTTTCAACACCAGTTCCTTCTTGGCACTGCACTAGCACATAGCTGAATACTTCAGACCAGCAGGTTAGAGGTCAAGCCTTCTGAATGCAATAACTTAAGAATAAGGCAATCCAGTATTTTGACATTCATACTAGAGATGGCACGATACCACTTTTTTATGTCCGATACCGATATCATAAATTTGGATATCTGCCGATACCGATATGAATCCGATATAGTGTGTTTTTTAATCAATAAAACGTTTTTTTTAATATCTTGCTGCATTTTGTATAAGTTCATACTCAAGTTTAAATAAATAAAAACACTAAAGCTATTCTGTTATACCTGTATGTAAAAAATACACTGCGCCCAAAATATTTCATAGTTCAGCAATACTGATCAAACTAATAACCTTAAACCTACTCCATCCTCCCTATTCTGGTATTTTAAAGAGTACTTAGCAGAAATATTAAGCAACCTAACTAATAGGGTTGCAAACTCCCAGCAAAAAAAAAAATAGGGAACCACCCTCTTCCTCATGATGCTTAATCGATGTAATCAAATTTAATTTCATGCAGGGGGAAAATGTATGGAGGACCACAAGAGCCACGCGCATCGAAATAAAAAATCCTGTGCTTAATTAATGAATTGTAGAATAAAATCTGCATTTGTAAATTCATTTTTGAATTCCAATTTAATAAACTGATTTTTAAAATGCTTTTTAAGTCTTCATTTCAAAAAACATTTTCGAATTGCACTTTAATAAACTTCATTTCAAAAACCTTTTTCGAATTGCACTTTAATAAACTTCATTTCAAAAATCTTTTTCGAATTGCACTTTAATAAACTGCATTTCAAAAACCTTTTTCGAATTGCACTTTAATAAACTTCATTTCAAAAACCTTTTTCGAATTGCACTTTAATAAACTTCATTTCAAAAATCTTTTTCGAATTGCACTTTAATAAACTTCATTTCAAAAACCTTTTTCGAATTGCACTTTAATAAACTTCATTTCAAAAATCTTTTTCGAATTGACCCTGTGCACGAGAAAATGCTAACTTCCTGGTTTGAGACCGGATGTGGGGTTGTACATTTCCGGTAGCTTTACTTTGCGGTCAATCGCTACTGCAAAGATATACTCCAAAATTGATGTCCTAAACTCGAAAACGGAAAGATCGCGTTAAGTTACAAAGAGCAGGAGGTGGGAACACTCACCACTGTTGTGTCATAAAAATCTAATGATCAATTTTGACGTTTAAAGAGTTTAAATCGATCAGTTGTTTACATCACTCAACACAAGCAGACCTGCATCACTGCAGCAGAAGACACATCGTCCACATTCAGAAGCACATCTCTGTATAGTGACTGGTCTTATGATTTAAACAGGCAAATGTTCAGCATTCAAACTACAGGTGAAGAATAGTCAAACCAGATGTTTCCCCGTTATGTCGAGATCAGCTAGTCAAGTACACACCCGCACAGCACGTTAACAAACCATGAAAAAAGCCACACAAAAAATGAACGATTGCTGGTAAGGGTTTCTATACATTAGTATTTACGAAGGGTATGTTGTGACTTACCTTCAAAATTACAGCGGTCCCTCGCTATAACGCGGTTCACCTTTCACCTCGCTGTTTCGCAGATTTTTTTAGTTTTTTGCTGCATGCTTTTTTTTATGTCCTGCGTCCTGATCGCTGCAGACGATCTCCTCCGTGATGTCTCTCCTGTACAGTACAGAATCGCTGCATCGATGCTAGCAGTGTGACTCTGAAGTGCAGTGCTGTATGTCCACGATGTCCACTAAACGTTTTGCACCGTCAAAAAATAAAATTGGCTACTTGATTTCACCTATCACTGGTTATTTTTAGAACATAACACCCGCGATAAACGAGGGACAGCTGAGAAATATAACATTTGAATCCATTTTCTCTTTTGCTATGAGGCGTGGGGAAAAAATATCGACAAGTCGATGAACATCATTTACAGATATATTGGGTAAATGCCCAAGACATCTATAGAAGTGTAAATCGCCGCTTGATTTATTAATTTGCTTAACTTGTTTTGGACCGTAAACAGGGCGCGAATAGGAAACCGGAAACAAAGCTCCCCACAGGAGTTTCCGCACCGGAAGTAGCATATGCTAACGTGCACATAGTCAATTGCACTTTAATAAACTGCATTTCAAAAACCTTTTTCGAATTGCACTTTAATAAACTTCATTTCAAAAATCTTTTTCGAATTGCACTTTAATAAACTGCATTTCAAAAACCTTTTTCGAATTGCACTTTAATAAAGTTCATTTCAAAAACCTTTTTTGAATTGCACTTTAATAAACTGCATTTCAAAATCCATTTCCCTTTCCTGTTCGCTCAGGGATTAACATGTGGATTAGCATTTGGATTAGCAGTTGGATTAACAACTTCATTTTAAAAATCCTGCTGCTATTCAAATGAGCCACACCGTGGGATGTAAGGAGCTCTCTGATTGGTTGGTCAGACACAGGCTGTCTGCCAGCCTGGATGTTTCTAGCTCATAGCTTCGCCCTGCTAAGAAGCCTGTGTGCTTGTACAAAGGCCGTTCGACCTCGGGATTTACACTCGGCTCGACACGGATATGTGAAGAATGAAGGGACCCTGCAGCGAAACGGAGAGCCCAACCTCTGGCTGAGTGCCTGTTTACAAAGTCTGACCACCTGTGAAGGTAACGTGCTAACGTGGCTAACGCTAGCATCACCACACATAGCCCCGTTATTTTAAGGTCATCTTAGCTTATGAAAGTTTTACGTCGCAGCAGTACAAGCTAGCTACGTGTTTTGTAAGCTGCTGTGCTCTTCACAAATAAAGCTGGAAGCAGCTCAAACTATTAGAACCAGCACTGAGGCCTGTTACATTTATACAGTGTTAGAGCAACGGCTGCAGCCTACAGCCTTTAAACTAGCGATTAAAATGCTGACAGTAAACTCGTCAGTCCAGATGTTACCACATTACTTTGTGATACTTGTGAGTTAAAACAACTGAGACAGGCTGATTAAAATAACAGCTTTCAGTTCTCTCATTCAGCATATAAAGACTGGAGTTCACACTACTGATTTCAGCTCATTTAATATGTGAGTGCACAGATTCATTCTCAACTGGACATAAACGATGATCAAAGGTTGTATATATGATGAAGTCATCAAACCCCAGCCTCTAACACAGTGCGCTGAATCTTAGCTTTGAATGTCCAGTATATTCTAATCAGTGCAATCTAAGCATTCACTGAACCTACAGTATCTACACCTGTGTGGTAAATGTGTGGTAAAGATACAGATAATGAAATGTAATTATTAATACAATATACATCATGAGAAACGAAAGCTGAAATTGATTCAGTTTAGTACTTTTCTCTGTATGCTCTGTGATCATAAAGGCCTTAAATTCTGTGATATATACTGTAAATGATTTTCACAGAGGTCTTAAAGTACTTAAATCACTGCTGATAGTCTGGTTGTTTATATTTTCACATTTTTGTGTCTGTAGGGCTGTTTGATGACAATTTGGACTCCTCTGGGAGATGAGGACACACCCACACCTGTTCCATACTGCAGCCATTGATGGTGTTACGGCTCTGAGTCAGCTTTGGGCCATCAGACGCACACACTGGAAAACCAGCACCTGGACTTCATGCAGGAGAGACGGCCTCAGTGATGATGGACTCTGCATCGTCTATTTTACCTCCTAATCTCTTTCTCTTTAACACACAATTAAAATCTTAGTGAGGAAGTCTCTAACTTGTACACATTTGTACTTTTACTTGTTTTATTAGTTATTTTTAAGAAGAGTAAAGTTATTCACAAAGTTTTTATTCTTCTGTATTTATTCTTTTGTATCATGTACCACAGTCATACTGAACTATACAGACCTGGTGAATTGGAGAAAAAAAAATCATATATGAATGAATCATTCAGCTTCAGCAGTATTTCTAATCATCTTATGAATTCCAGTCTAATGTCATTTACTGTTTGAGTTCAGTCTTGGTCTTAAACTCCAGAGAATACCACCTGGTTCAATTTTTTCATCTGATTATTGGGAAAACAGTTTTCTTCTGAGAGATGCTGCTAGAGCTGAAATAGAGCCCAAAGAAACAACAAAGTTTAGTCCCTCTGGATTTTCCATGGAAAATTGTTTTATCACTCACTCAGGTGACTTCTCCAGTGTCACGGATAAGTGATGAAAATATCTCCCACTGGAAACCATTGTGTCCAGTTAAAGTCAATCGACTTTTTCAAGGAGAGTTGTTAGATGCTGTGCTCATGAGGACAATGGGTTTTAAACTTGCAGCACAACACAAAGCTGAAATACTGGATCAACGATCAAAACACATTGAGCAGAATTAAGTCAAAATGTAATATCCTGATATGACACATCACACATGATCCAGCATTGTTCTAAGATTGCAAACTTTCTTATTGGAAGTTTCCACAGCTGCCAGAAAGGGACAGATTTCTGGCTGGTCTTAATGAGTGGTCATTGCTCTCTTGTTTTCTCTGGAATTGCTGCACGAAGGATGTAACACCCATGATAAGCACTGAGGTGTATGTCCTTGTCAGAAATGAGCAATGCTCAGCTTCCAGGTAAGGAGAAGTGGAACCAGAAGATATTCAAATGCATCTCTCCACAGCTGCTGAGGAATTCTACAAAAAACAAAGTTTGTTAAAAACATTTGCAGGTGAATCAACACTGATTTATCAATGACATCCATTTACTCAAAAATTACTGACAAGTGGACAACTAGAATATATAGTTTATAATTTCAACATTGTACTGTAAAAAATGGAACTTTATATGACAAATGTGTGGTGCTTGTGGAATTTTTAACAAGGACCCTACAAAACTTTACAGTACTCATGCTGCCACACTTCTGATGGCTAGGTGTGCAGTTCCTGCTTTAAATGCATTCACTTTTAAGATTAAGAAATCTAAGTGATAAGAGGCCAGAAATGTTTGAACTTGCTTATGAACCTAAATCACTGAGGCCGTCTCTCCTGCATGAAGTCCAGGTGCTGGTTTTCCAGTGTGTGCGTCTGATGGCCCAAAGCTGACTCAGAGCCGTAACACCATCATTGGCTGCAGTACGTTTATGTCCAGTTGAGAATGAATCTGTGCACTCACATATTAAATGAGCTGAAATCAGTAGTGTGAACTCCAGTCTTTATATGCTGAATGAGAGAACTGAAAGCTGTTATTTTAATCAGCCTGTCTCAGTTGTTTTAACTCACAAGTATCACAAAGTAATGTGGTAACATCTGGACTGACGAGTTTACTGTCAGCATTTTAATCGCTAGTTTAAAGGCTGTAGGCTGCAGCCGTTGCTCTAACACTGTATAAATGTAACAGGCCTCAGTGCTGGTTCTAATAGTTTGAGCTGCTTCCAGCTTTATTTGTGAAGAGCACAGCAGCTTACAAAACACGTAGCTAGCTTGTACTGCTGCGACGTAAAACTTTCATAAGCTAAGATGACCTTAAAATAACGGGGCTATGTGCGGTGATGCTAGCGTTAGCCACGTTAGCACGTTACCTTCACAGGTGGTCAGACTTTGTAAACAGGCACTCAGCCAGAGGTTGGGCTCTCCGTTTCGCTGCAGGGTCCCTTCATTCTTCACATATCCTTGTCGAACCGAGTGTAAATCCCGAGGCTGAACGGCCTTTGTACAAGCACACAGGCTTCTTAGCAGGGCGAAGCTATGAGCTAGAAACATCCAGGCTGGCAGACAGCCTGTGTCTGACCAACCAATCAGAGAGCTCCTTACATCCCACGGTGTGGCTCATTTGAATAGCAGCAGGATTTTTAAAATGAAGTTGTTAATCCAACTGCTAATCCAAATGCTAATCCACATGTTAATCCCTGAGCGAACAGGAAAGGGAAATGGATTTTGAAATGCAGTTTATTAAAGTGCAATTCAAAAAAGGTTTTTGAAATGAACTTTATTAAAGTGCAATTCGAAAAAGGTTTTTGAAATGAAGTTTATTAAAGTGCAATTCGAAAAAGGTTTTTGAAATGCAGTTTTCCCTGTTCATGCCCTATCGGCCCCCCTGGCTAAACTTTGCTAGATCCGCCCCTGCACAGTTACCAGCCGTCAGCTATGAAGAAAAGGATCCTGGTGTAGAAAGTAATATTAAATCAATTCTAACAACAGCTTATCAAGGTTAAACGTGCTGCTGTTGTTCAGCCGCTGGTTTCCTCTTTCTGTTGAGAAGTGGGCCAAAAACTAAGAAGAGAGACGGACTCACGACAGAAAAGCCGATCAGCTGATCATTAAGCAGTTTCACGATTGAAGTAGCAGCAGGAGAGAGAGAGAGAGAGCTCCATAAGCTTTACAAACATTCAGAGATGAATTTACACACTTGCTTTACTTCTCTCTGGGAAAACTTCCTCGGAGATGAAATGCTGGTTTGCTAGCTAGGCTACAAATACACACAGCCGCTCTATCACGTGATGCACACTGCTGCAACGTGCTACTGTTATGAGACGAGTTACGCTGTGTAGCGAGTTTTGTGACGTGCTTTTTTGATATTTAATGGATCGGATTACATTTTTTTATTTCTCGCCGATATCCGATCCAGTAATTTGGGTCAGTATCGGACCGATACCGATACGTAATATCGGATCGGTCCATCTCTAATTCATACCATAGGTGCATCTACTTGGAGGCTGAGGCGCTACAGCTGACCGCTGCCAATATGTTTTTTTTTTTTTTTAATAACGTAATGACTGGCAGCTGTTGGTCCAACTAGCTCCATGTCAACACAAAACTTTGCTCAGCTGTCAGCAAAGCTCCATGTAATTTGGTTATTCATGGTCCCCAGAGAATTAATCGGTCTTTTAGCTTTTAAAAGTGCTTTTGAGTAATAGTTTCTTTCTGGACGTTTTTCAAAGTTTTTCTTTTGGCTGCTTTTACACTCATTTTCACTCAAGTCCCAAGGAATGCTTTTTTGTTTGCTTAGCCACTTCACACTGACCTATGAATCATTTAAACATAAAAAAGACCCCTAAATCAATGGATGAGTGACTGTTGTGGCTACATGCTACTGAGAATTTTGCAAAGAATCAGTGTTAAAATATATCTTTTTTTTTCTTGTTTTTTTTTTACAACCGGCTTGGCACAAAAACAACAATTTGTTCTCTTTTATTTAGCTGAATCCACAAAAGAGGTTAAAAAAAATACAAAAATAAAGACAACATAGTTGTATAGCACTCATCTCATAAACAGGCATCGTGTAGAATTTGCGCATGTACACGTCAAATAATGTCTAGAAGTATTAAAACTGCAGTACATTTATCAGGATTACTACAGCTAGTGCTTGTCTAATTGATGCTAACACCATGACTAATATTAAATCTGCTTTAGACAGTCATGTTCCCCACTGCCCGGTCGTTCCAAAGATAAAAATTATCTGGGTTTGGGTAATAAATTTTTTTCCTTCCATGGATTGTGTAATACAGCTCAATTTTGTTCCAGTAGTTCAAACAAGAATGAATATATGCTGATCAAGGTACAGACTTTTGAGGATTATCAAATCCGGCTCATCAAATTACTGGGATTAACTGGGATTCAGGGGGGTTCCAAAATTCACATGAAATGAAAGATAACTGATTAACTACACTAGCAAAAACTCACCTTTTAGGCTGTTTTTGTCAGGGATTTTTCAGTTTTCTTCATTCCAAATTTAGTGGCTAGTCGAACAATATTTTGTTGTGGTTCCAAATTTTGGTGACCGTTAAGTTATGTAGGAGTGATGTATGTTGAATGTGACATGTAAAACGAATGCAAATGGTGAACATAACACCATAACACCAAGTCTTGTTCAGATTATCCCCACTGTGATGAAGGAGAGAGGGTACATGCATGTAGTTGACAAAGCAGGTTTTAAAACATGAACATTGCTCTTTGTACAGCAGCAACATGCTGATGGCAGAAATCATTAAGAGCATGTCTACAGATTTAAGTTTGCAATGGTTTAACTGTTATGTACTGTAATCAGCTTTAACATTCGTAATTGATTACTCATTGTAAAATTAATATCTTAATATCCACAGCTCACAGTTTGTGTATTTCTTTTCTTTACCACTTTAATTAATTAAAAACTGAAGATCTTAATGTTTATATTGTATCTATAAAATACAGTGCATCATAAAATGACTGAAGTGCATACCAATATTTTGTTGCATAAATACCTAACACAGAGTAGGCAATAATCCAGTTTGCCATCTCTTAACTCTGTTTATCACATCTAGTTTTCTTGTTTGATTGCTTTTTGAGTTTTGATTTTTCCTTTGTGATCAGACTGAATTCAACCCTCTGCTGGGATCCGGGTAATCTTGATATTTTCCTATTAAAATGTGTTTAATCCAGATTTTAAAAAGTAATAATTTTGGATTTCCTGATCTTATCCGATTTTGCAATCCTGTTTCTCCATTGAACCAGATTTGGATTGGGTCAGTCCAGCTAGATTACATTTGAAAAACTGAGGATTGGTCAGAGAATTGTGTTATCTGTCTTTTCCTTTCATTACCGCTGTCAGCTTTATGACCATTGTTTACAATAACATTCCCATCAGCCCAAACTGTAACTATTTGTGGTGCAAATATTACCATCTTAGCATTCCAACCATATTAATTTAAATGTGTTAGCATGTTGGGATTAGCAAGTGCAGCCTCTCAGAGCTATTATTGAAGTATTTTCCTCATTATTCCTCTTCAGGTTGTATTCCATGGCCATGTTTTGAGCTGCTGGGAAATGAAGACCCTAAAATCTGTCAACACTACGTCCAAGCACCAAATGATGTGAAGGTTGAGTTTTTAAATGACTCAAACTCCCAATCTGACACCATCATTGTCTCCTGGAAACCCAGTTACTATGGTAAAATTTCTTTGCTTATTGAGAATATATACCTATCATTTATCATGTCGTATCCTAAGTTTCTAAGTGAAAAGAGTATTTTTTCACTTGGTGGTGGGATATCTATGATTTGTTTTTCTTTATTATTATGAGAGGTTAAAAAAGACATCTGACTTCAATTAGCCTGTTTAAAAACAAAAGAAAGAACAAACTCTCAGACGTAAACACTTGTACACACAGTGTGCAAGTTTGATGAAGGGTTGTTGCTAATTCTGTGACGCAGACTTTGTTTCTTTTGTGTTTGCTGCAGGGATCGCCTTCCTTCGTGGCTTTCAGGTGTCCCTCCAGGCTCTGGGAGGGACTAGCGTTGCCTGTCAGCTCTTTCTCTTCCACCGCAACTTATCCCTCCCAACTTCACATGCTCAACGGGTAGGAATGGCTCCGTTGGCTTTGGCCTTTGGCTGTGTTCTTTTTTCTCGTATTGTGTTAGACCACACAAAGAAAACGCGAAGCTTTTGAGGTTTTAAGTTACAGCTAGTTTTGATTACAAATAAAGAACACAATAGCTGCCTTCTTGTGGATATATTTCCATTTACAAATGTTTTGAGTTACAAGTGGTTTCTAAATTTTTCTCAGTTACATTCCCTTGAACCAGAGCTTAAACAGCATCTTTCAGTTTTGGGGTGAAAACTGCAAAACACTGAATACAGAATAAAACAAAATAATGTTCTGGATGAGATTACGATCAAACATAAAACTGACAACATGTCCTTGGAGGAAACAGTTTAACATTTTATACTAAAGATCATCTAAATGCTGTAAATATGAGGCAGGACATAGAAGACTATTGTTTATAGATGAAGCCTTTTTTTAACAAGCTCGTCCCCAGTGGACGTATTAAATTATTTACATATATTCAAACCACATGGACACAACAATGAACACCTCCATTCAATTTTTTTAACTGGTAAGTCTCAAAGAATGAAAAAGCAGCAACACTACTGACAGTAACAACAACATGTAACTAGCTTCTTTTTACTTGTTCTTCTTGACGAAGAATCACTCTTTCACACTAAAGTAAAAAACGCAATGCAATGATTTGCAATCTCATAAACTTGCAAGAGTTATTCACAAGGAAAAACATAAAAAATCTGAACTGAGTAAACAGCTGGAGGAACATTAGGTTAACTGGCAACAGGTCAGTAATATTATTGGGTATAAAAAGAGGTTCTTAGAGAGGTAAAGTGTCTCAGAAGTAAAGATGAGCAGAAGTTCACTGATTTGGAAAAAGGCAGCATCTACAAATTCCTCTTTCAGAATAGTTTCAATTTTAAATTGAGAAGATTAAATAAATCTGAAAAAATCTCAGTACGTAAGGGACAAGGCTGAATTTTCCAGACCCTCATGGACCCTCTCGGGTGACGTTGCATTAAAAACAGACACGATTCTGTCATTGAAATCCCTGCGTGAGCTCAGGAACACAGGAACCATCGTCTGTGATCACAGTTCACTGCCCCAAACCATATATGAAGTGTATAATGTGTCCATGCTATTCTGCAGGTGTACAAGTCAGACCCGTTTCCCGGCCTCTCCCTTGGATCCCAGTATGCTGTTACTGTCATGGCTCTGCCAGTGCCTGAGGAGTGGGAGAGGTTCTACCGCAGTGAGATCTTCTCTACACGATGTAATCTGCCTTTTAGTTTTGGTCCAACTTCAGTGAATTGCATTATCATAAATTTACATATTTTGCCACCAATCAGCTCTGCTATTCTGTCAACACTGCATTAAATCAATATTTAGAGTAACTTGTGCTTCATGTTCTTGCAGCATGTGCAGAGAAGAATGGCTTTGAGCAGTGTAAAAATGGTGAGGAAACTTATTTTCCTGTGAAGTCCAGTCTGTGACAGTCTTTCTCCAAAGATCTGCTTTATTCATGACATTATGTTATGGTCTGGTTACAGACTGGTACCCTAAACATATTGAGGTTCAGCAGGAAGGCAGTGCCATCACTGTGACCTTTAACTTGGCTCCCCCAAATCTGGGAATAAGAAGCTACTTCTCACTGTGTTACACAAATGGCAGGAAAAAATACACCGACATAATACCGGTAAGTAATTTCCTGTGCTGCACCTTTGTTTCATTCAGTGCCTTTTATTTCTTTTTAGATATTTCTGATCATTTAGGTTCTCTTTATAAATGTAACAAGCATTAATTTCATCATCTTAGGATCTGACTACAAATAAAACTCACCATAGCTATCAGCTGAGCGACCTTCAAGAAGGAACCAATTACACCTGTGAGGTAAAAGAATTATAACTAACACTGTTTATAGTATATGTGGACATAAGTATAACTGTTTTCCACCAAAAGACTTGGTTGATGAATAAACTTGAATACTTGAATGGACTTTGTGTTTATTGACTTTTTTCCCAAATCTTTTTACCACATGTGTGGATTTCATCAGAAAATAGTTTGCTCATCAGTTATATTGCGTGAGGTGATGACATGTCTTTTCACATTCTTTTACTGTCTTTTAACTAACCGTTTAAATTTTTTGGACAGCAGCTTTCCTGTTTTTGTGCACTTTCATTGTTCTCTTTCCCAGAAACAGCTAACAACACCCCCCCCCCCCCTCCCCCACCACCACCACACACACACACACACACACACACATAATCAAAGTTAGCAAATAAGTGGTTGTGAAATGCATATACGAAGATCACACATATCGTTGTGACCACCTGCCTAATATTGTGTTAGTTTCCTTTTGCTGCCAAAACATCCCTGACCCATCAAAGCATGGACTTTATTACACTCCTAAATGTGTGCTTTGGTATCTGGCTTGTTTAACCAGCACATGCATGGCTTGATTGGATTAGGGTATTTAGAGGCCAGTTCAACACCTCAAACTTGTTGTTGTGTTCCTTAAACCATTCCTGAAGCATTTTTGCTTTGTGGCAGGGTGCATTATCCTGCTGAAAGAGCCCCACAGCTATTAGGGAACACCGTTTCTATGAAAGCATATACATGTTCTGCAATAATTCTTAGGTACACTACCAGTCAAAAGTTTGGACACACCTTCTCATTTAATGGTTTTTATTTATTTTAATGACTATTTACATTGTAGATTCTCACTGAAGGCATCAAAACTATCAATGAACACATATGGAATCATTTTGTAAACAAAAAAGTGTCAATTTTAAATCCATGTAGACATTGAGGGTTCTTGGGAGGGGCCGTGCTAACACCTGCTGCTCTCTGGCAGCAGCACCATGCTCTCCCTTGTTTTAAATACACTTTAGAGCAACACGCAGCAACACTACACTTGAGCGAGAGGAGGAGGGTATGGGGTCTTAACACACCCCCGTTCTCTGCTAGCCATCGGGGCAGGGGGGCTGGGAAGAGATGCTGGCTGTCCGATTGGCCTCCCTGCTGCTGCGGAGCCTGGGGCGGTCTGCTTGCCTCCACCCCGGAGGGAAGGGTAACATCTCTTGGGTCTGGGTGCCGTTTCCCCCTCTGGGGGCGAGGATACCTGGACCCGGGGTATAGAGTATGTTTGGGGAGTGTGATTGTGTGTACATGTCCATTTACGTTTATTCCTACGTTGGGTGAGTGCTGAGTGTTTGTATATGTGTGCATGAGGGTGGGAATGCATGTCTGTGTCTGTGTGTGCCTGTTTGTCTGTGTCTATATGTCAGGTCGGGTTTTAGACTCCACCTCTCTGGGAACTCCCAGGCCCTCCAAGTGTGGAGGCCTATCTCCCCTCACCACACTCCCTGCCGGTGACTGATGCCCTCAGGGGTCGGTGCATTGTTGGTTCTCGGTGTCTGGGGCTGGGCGCTCAGGTCATGTGCCAGCTCACTCCCGGTGGCTACTTGGCGGGGCCTGGCGCCTGCTGCTCGGTCAGGCCTCTTCCGGGGCGCGGAGGGCCCTCGGGCCTCCGGCCTCTGTGCCTGCGGCTCGGTTCACTCTGGCACAGCTGGCTGCCGGCGGAGCCGGCGGGCACGCCGGTGCAGCCCCCTCTAGTTTCTGCCTGGTGGCTACTGGGTGACCCCTCGTCTGGGGATCCTCAGCCCTTCCCATGAAGGTGGCACGGATGCCCCTCCGGTGGTCCTCCTTGGGCTCTTGCACTCTGGGGCCTCTGGATGTCTGGGGCCTGGATCTCCCCCATGCCTGCTTCATGCCCTGAGGGACAGGGCTATGGCTCTCTACATCCTCTTGCAGACCATTACATGGGGAAACCATTTGAATACAAGCGCGCCGATCCACACAGGTGTGCACACAGGTGTGCACACAGGTGTTCGCTGTTCGTAGACTTGAATCACACCTTTCTTTTTTTTTTTTTTTTTTTTTTTTTTTCTCTTGCCTGTCCCATTTGGTTCTTTAGCCGTCAGAATTGTTGTCTGAAGACCAACAAGGATACCCAATGGATTTATTTTGCCAAATGGATCATCATGGCATTGCCGTATTGGTCCATTTGATCAACCTTTGTTTTTATTATTTATTTTATTTTATTTTCAGTTGTTACAGACGGGACAGACATGAGTGAAGGATAGGAAAGGGAGAAAGAAAGAGGAAGGAAAAGAAAAACAGAAGGGGAGAGGGACAGTGAGAAAGGGGGGGAAAAAAATATCTCCGGGATCACCTGTTGAGAGAAAAAGAATAGAAAACAAGCAAAAAAACAAAACAAAACAAAGCAACATACTATACACAACACCATCGCATTAATCTAGCTAAGTGTAAACAGCAGCAAATACCAAATATTGAATGTTGTTGTGCAGCACGCAGGACAGACAGCGCACAATGTGCTTTGAAGTAGCAGCCAAGAAAGGTGTGATTCAAGTCTACGAACAGCGAACACCTGTGTGCACACCTGTGTGGATCGGCGCGCTTGTATTCAAATGGTTTCCCCATGTAATGGTCTGCAAGAGGATGTAGAGAGCCATAGCCCCGTCCCCCAGGGCATGAAGCAGGCATGGGGGAGATCCAGGCCCCAGACATCCAGAGGCCCCAGAGTGCAAGAGCCCAAGGAGGACCACCGGAGGGGCATCCGTGCCACCTTCATGGGAAGGGCTGAGGATCCCCAGTTTAGTTAGATTACTCGTTACTGAAAAAAATAACGCCGTTATTCCCATCACTGATTGTAACGCTTGATGGTTTTTGCGACTGCACTCGGGGACACATTCAAAGTTTTTGCAATTTTCTGGACTGACTGACCTTCATTTCTTAAAGTAATGACAGCCTGTTCTTTCTCTTTACTTAGCCGATTAGTTCTTGCCATAACATAAATTCTAACAGTTGTCAGATAGGGCTGTCCGCAGGCAAGAAATTCCACAAATGAACCCTCACAGCTGTGAGGTGAAAACCATTTCAGGAGACTACATCATGAAGCTTGAGAGAAGGATTTAGAGCCCTGTCAATGCAGCACAGAGTAGCTACTCTGGAATCAGAAGTGTGAGACATATTTAGAGTTATTTATCAATTTTTTCTTTGCTACATAATTCCATATATCTTTCTTCATATATTTGATGTCTTCAGTATGTATCTACAGTAGAGAAAATAGTAAAAAAAATAAAATAAAGAAAAACCATTAAATGAGAAGGTGTGTCCAAACATTTGACTGCTAGTGTAGCTGCTACATGTCAAAGTAACATTGACATGGATAGCAGGACCCTAGGTTTTTGAAGCAGAACATTGGCCAAACCATCACACTGCCTCACTTGCCCATTGTTGGCACGTTCCATGGTGGATGTGGTTGGCATAGTAACCCTCACTTGTTTTTGGCGATGCATCCCCATACACAAGAAACTGTGATGCACTGTGTATTCTGACACCTTTCTATCAGAATCAGAGGTAACATTTTTGGCAATTTTAGCTACAGTAGCTCATCTGTTGGATCAGACTACACTGCCCAGCCTTCAGTCCCCACAGATCCAGTCTCTGGTTCCCCACTGTTCCTTTCTTGGAACACTTTTGATAGATACTTACCATAACAGGCCCAGAAGAGCCCACAAGAGCTACAGGTTTGGAGATGCTCTAACCCAGTCATCTAGCCATCACAATTTAGTCCTTGCTCAAATCCTTGGGCTTGCCTAATCTTCCTGCTCCTAACACATTAACTTAGAGGGCAAAATGTTCACTTGCTCTTCACTTGCTCAGTCAGAAATGTACTTTCATGCTTCACCTTTTTGACTTTTTTCCACAGATTGCAGCTAATGAAGTGGATGCAGTTAGGAAAATGTTCAATGTTCATGTCGTGCACACTCAGAAAGGTAAGGAAGGCTGTTTTGTTGCTGCATATTCACACAATTACTATATCACAGTGTGTACAAAGCTTTCTGTACTTTTAGTTGTAAAGTTATATCTCCTGAACCATATTCAGGTTTCTTGCATGCAACTATCACTGGATATGAAAAATGTGTATTCCCCAATGGCAAGCAGTTACTGGCTTTCACTAGGTGAAGGTGCTGCAGCAAACAACCCTCCTAATTGTTTTAGTCGCAAGATTTCCACCCTTGTATAGATGACGCTGACTTCTGTGCAAAATAGGAAACACATTAATGCTACTTTGTTAGTTATACTTGTTATACTTATTTCACTGTCCGTTTGTTACTGATACACACTTGTGGCCAATGCGATCAGTCTTTTTATTTTAACTATTCTAATACTTTGAAAAGCAGTGAGCTAATCCTCACTGAACACTAAACTGTCTCAAGAAATAATTCAAACTTTGCTGTTATCAGAAGATGCCTCTCCACGCTCTGTCACTCCCTCCTTGGCTTTGGTTCTTCCTCTGAGTCTGGTTGCGGTAGCCGTACTTGGAGGCTGTCTGGCTATTGTCATTAGGAGGAGGACCAAGCTGCAGATGAAGAAATTTGACTTACAACTAGGTGCAAAAACAACCCAGACATGTCATGTAAAATCAGTATTTGAACCACTGCCAGTTATTACGTTTATACATTTTCATTTAGTATCTCTAATCCATCTGCTCCTTTCCCCAGCAGCACATGAAAATGTTTTGTTTTTTTAATCATCAGATATCATCAACAAACACGAGGAAGTTGGGAATCAGGAAGAATTGGTATCACTGCGCAAAAACAGGCTGACCCCTCCTCGTCTTCTGATTTGCTACAGCAGCCATGAGGGCCCCACTCATGTCAAAGCTGTCATGCAGTTAGGTGTCTTCATACAGCAGCACATGGCCACTCAGGTACAGTTTTGCAGCACATTTTGTAAGGGCAGTTTTGGCAATATTTTGCCAAAGTGTTCGTTAGTATGAGATGCATTTAATAAGAGAAAGAGATGGGATTCGGTTTATATTAACAAAGTCTTCCCACGTATTTTTCTTCAAAGGTGTGTCTGGATCTTTGGGACTCTCTGAGCGTGGCTGAGGAAGGCAGCATGCCCTGGCACTGCCGGCAGATCCGGGAAAGTGACTTTGTCTTGGTGATGTGCTCTAGGGGCTTTAACCAAAGACCCAAGCCAGAGGATGATGATGGTGATGAAGATCAGGCCTACAGCTCTGATGCAATCATCCAGCTTATTGGTGCGGAGGTGGGCCGAGCCAAAGCCCGGGGCCAGGACCTGTCCAAATTCATGGCAGCCATTTTCGAGTACTCAGAGGAAACAGACATTCCCACTGAACTGAGGCTCATTTCTCACTATGTACTGACAAGTGACTTACCACTGCTCTTCTCCCACCTCCATGGAGTGGCCCTGCACAGGCCTGGGGCTTACCTTAAGATAGACCACATCTCAGAGAAAGGCTTTGCCAAGGTGCCAGCTGGAGCTGCTCTGCAGTGGGCTATCTATGAGGCTGGAATGGCATTGGAGGGAAAAGGACAGCACTCTCTGGAAGAAGGGGACTAGATAGTGAAGAAGGGACTTACACACCCTCAGTTAATGATAGTTCTCAGCTCGATATGTGATAGCTGAATGAAACTGTGAGTTTACACCTCAAACGTGAGGAGTGGATCTACACCTGTGCCTCAGCACACACTATGACCTCTGCAATGCCTTAATATGCAACTTAATATGCACCCAGTATTATGTGTCCTGGCCAAAAAGATATTTTCTCAAATAAATATTTTCAATCAATTTTCTTGCAGTATTGTGTAATAGGTTCCATGAGTACATCAGCTATTAATCTTATTATCAAGCTTACTCTGTAAGACTGTGTATTTTGAAGTTGCATTTTAAATATTGTAAACAAGCAACTTTACAGCCATGCTTCACATGTTTGTGTACATCTCTGCGTACAAATGGAAATCAAAGCTTCATGTCATTTAAACATATGAATAAATGTCTTGTCTTCTATATTACATTATATTTGTGTAAAATAATAAAATCTATTTACATCGAAAATTTTAATCAAATAAAAAAGTTTCAAATAATGCCATTTTATTGAGACTTGCTTTTTGTTTGTTTTTTAATATTTTGCTGGTGCTGTAAGTCCTCAGCTTGTCTTTGATCAGAAATAGTCTTGGTTAAATATTGGCTCATACACACTGTTTTAAAAAAAGGGGGAAATTTTATATCATCGATCACTGTTCCATTTTTCTGAATATAACAATTACAAGACAGACCATAATTGAAGATTATCTGTTTATTACCAAATGTCAGCAGCGTAACTAACAGCTCACTTGTTGGAATGGGTCAACAAAAGGCTGGAAAGGTCAGTGACACTAAAATGAAACAGCTGGAGAAACAATTTGCAACTAATATGGTTAAATGGCAACAGTTTACAATATGAATTTACAGAAGAAGCCAGATGTGAACATAATCCAGATCACTGTTGTCTAATTTTGGCCAGAGTTCATTTGAAATAGACTGAGACGAGGTGGAAAACTGTTCTGTGGTCAGACGAATTTAAATTTGAAATTCTTTTTGAAAACATGGACGCTGCTTTGTCTGGATTAAAGAGGAGACTGAACATCCCGCTTGTTCAAAAGTTTGCATCTCTGATGGTATGGGGGTGCATTGGTGAAGATGGAATTGGCACCTTACACATCTGGAAAGGCACCATTCGCCTCTGTCAGTGCGCCCCAGGGCGGCTGTGGCTACACTGTAGCTTGCCATCACCAGTGTGTGAATGTGTGTTCAAGTTCAAATTTTATTCGCCACATGCAGTGGCAGGTTGCCCTGCAGTGGAATGAACCCGCAACCGACTTTACACACAGTACACAGACATCACATGGGGATACAAGTCAGAGAATGGTTGCATTACAGAAAAAAACACTGAAATATACACTACAATGGGAAAGTACAAGAGGGAAAAAAGAGACCTCTACTCATGCTGGGCTATAGAGGACAGCATGAGAACAGGAAACAAAAAAACTCCTCTGCACAGAAAGCACATAAATGTCCACAGTACAACATTATGGAGCACGTGACCAGCAACAGGGTTGGGTAAGGGATGAGGAGTAATCCCAGGCAACACAGCAGCCATCCTGCCACTGCACCGACTCTCCAGCGCGGGCCCAGACCCGCCTCGTGTTCCCAGGAGGCAACAAGCATCGATGGCATTGGAAGGGGAGGGGGGATGTATGAGTGCTTATCAGTGTAAGTGTATGTGTGTGTGTGTGTGTGTGTCCATAGTTCAGCTGAGACAGTGTCATTCGCCCTATCAGGCTAAGTAATCAGTCTACCAGCCAACCCAGGTGGCCTTGACTAGAGTGGGAAGAACAGTCAAAACACAGTCGTTATCAGGGAGTTTTTGTTCGGCTCCAGCCTTGAGCCTTGAGTGTGTGAATGGGTTGATGATTGTGTGTAGTGGAAAGCGCTTTGGAGAAATGTGTGCAAAGAAATGTGCAAAAGACTGAGTATTGTGCAAAAAGTCACTTGGTGTATGAAGGTGTGTGTGTGTGTGTGTGTGTGTGTGTGTGTGTCACGCAGTGGAAATTTGTGTTTTTGTTTTATCAATCTGTGTATTGGTACATTGTGTTGATTTTATTTGCATGATTTTATTGTGATATTTATATTGCATGTTTGTTTATTGATATTTATATTGCATAGTTTTATCCTCATATTTATATTATGTGTGTTAGTGTTGTTGTACCATATTCCTTTAATCCACTGTGGACTAAGCAGACAATTGTAGGCACCTGTGAGGTGGGGGCGTTCCCCAAGGTGGCTTTTCAGCCGCCAGGCTGACCTGTTAAAGGGGATAGTGAGCGCAGAGACAAGAGAAGCGATGCATGAAAGGTGAGCAGGAGAAAAAGGAACGCGTGTAAGCCCGCATCGGTGTTGAAGGAACTGCTGCCTGACTGTGGGGTGCCACGAGTCGTTCGGCGATCCAGTCCCAACAGCAGGAACAACAACAGTGGGTGGCGCAGGCCGCAATTCACAACAGGGCAGGGGTGCCCCTCTGCCTGCATCTGATGGTGCTACGAGGGAGGCCGTGTGCAGGTGTGGAGTGGGGCGAGACTGTGCGGCGACGCGCTGTCAGGAGGAGACAGGTCTGCGACAGGAGCCGCCTCCTTCTTCTGGCCGGCGTGGTTTCCATCCCGGAAGAGAAATTCCTCTCCTGTTTCAGATAAAGAACATTCGCCCGCGTGTGGCTGTACTGTGGGATTATGGGACTGTGGGAGGGGAATTTTAGCATAAAATTCCTTAATCCCACTGACGCGTCTTCCAAGGAGGAAGCAGAGTCTGGGGATGAGGGGAATGACCCGCCAATTTCTGGGGGCGAGGTCACTGAGGCAGTTAAACAACTCCTTGGTGGCAGAGCCCCTGGTGTTGATGAGGTCCGCCCCGAGTTCCTGAAGGCTCTGGACGTTGTAGGGCTGTCCTGGCTGACACGCCTCTGCAATGTTGCGTGGAGATCAGGGGCAGTACCCGTGGATTGGCAGACCGGGGTGGTGGTCCCCATCTTTAAGAAGGGGGACCGGAGGGTGTGTTCCAACTACAGGGGGATCACACTCCTCAGCCTCCCCGGGAAAGTCTATGCCAGGGTGCTGGAAAGGAGAGTTCGTCCGCTAGTCGAACCTCTGATGCAGGAGGAACAATGCGGTTTTCGTCCTGGTCACGGAACACTGGACCAGCTCTTCATCCTCTCGAGGATACTTGAGGGTGCATGGGAGTTTGCCCAACCAGTCTACATGTGTTTTGTGGACTTGGAGAAGGCATTCGACCGTGTCCCTCGGGGTGTCCTGTGGGAGGTGTTGCGGGAGTATGGGGTGTCTGGCCCATTGCTATGGGCCATTCGATCCCTATACAACCGTTGCAAGAGCTTGGTTCGCATTGCCGGCAATAAGTCGGACTCGTTCCCGGTGGGTGATGGGCTCCGCCAGGGCTGCCCTTTGTCACCGGTTCTGTTCATAATTTTTATGGACAGGATTTCTAGGCGCAGCCAAGTGGCGGAGGGCTTTCGCTTTGGTGGCCTCAGGATCTCATCTCTGATCTTTGCGGATGATGTGGTTCTGTTGGCTTCATCGGGTGAGGGCCTCCAGCTCGCACTGGAGCGGTTCGCAGCCGAGTGTGAAGCAGCGGGAATGAGGATCAGCACCTCCAAATCTGAGGCCATGGTTCTCAGCCGGAAAAGGGTGGAGTGCCTACTCCGGGTCGGGGATGAGGTCCTGCCCCAAGTGGAGGAGTTCAAGTATCTCGGGGTCTTGTTCGCGAGTGATGGGAGAAGGGAGCCGGAGATCGACGGATTGGGGCTGCAGCTGCAGTAATGCAGACGCTGCACCGGTCCGTCGTGGTGAAGAGGGAGCTGAGTGTAAAAGCGAAGCTCTCAATTTACCGGTCGATCTACGTCCCTACCCTCACCTATGGCCACGAGCTGTGGGTAGTGACCGAAAGGACGAGATCGCGGATACAAGCGGATGAGCTTCCTCCGAAGGGTGGCTGGCCTCTCCCTTAGAGATAGGGTGAGAAGTTCGGCCATCCGGGAGGGGCTCAGAGTAGAGCCGCTGCTGCTCCACATCGAAAGGAGCCAGCTGAGGTGGTTTGGGCATCTGGTAAGGATGCCTCCTGGGCGCCTCCTGGGTGAGGTGTTCCAGGCATGTCCCACCGGGAGGAAGCCCCGGGGCAGACCCAGGACACGCTGGAGAGATTATATCTCACGGCTGGCCTGGGAACGCCTTGGTGTTCCCCCGGATGAGCTGGAGGAGGTGGCTGGGGAGAGGGAGGTCTGGGCCTCTTTGCTTAGGCTGCTGCCCCCGCGACCCGGCCCCGGATAAAGCGGATGAAGATGGATGGATGGGAGACATTCGTTTAGGTTTGTTTTAATAGTGTACAGTTATTTCTGCCGGCAGGGTTTTTAGCGCATTGAGAACACTCTTTTTATTGTATATGGGGGATTTTAACTTGTATTTGTGATTCTGGCTGTGTTTTTTATGGAAATAAATGGTGTGTGTTCAAAGCCAGCTTAGTTTCTGTGCCCTGAGCGCTGACCCGCTCACTCCCCTTCCTCTTGTATGTGAACGGACTTGGAGGTGAAGGTATGTGTGTGTGTGTGTGTGTGTGTGTGTGTGTGTGTGTGTGTGTGTGTGTGTGTGTGTGTGTGTGAGTTATTGTTTGGTAGTGACATGTATGAACAGGATGGATGAACATACCCAGGTCCCAGTTGACCCAACACGTTGGTCTGTTATAGCCTGCACGTTATAAATGTCTGTCAGCGCTGATTATTCAAACAGTGTTTAAAACGTGACTCATTCATTGTCCAAAAACATTTCCTCTACATTTGCAAAGTTACTGATTTTAAAAATATATATTTTCGAATTTTTAGCTGGATGTCAAACTTATGATGGACTCTTGAGCATATTTACATAGCAAAATTCACAATAGTATAACCATGCCCAAATAAGATGCCCAAATGCGCACCAATGCAGTTCAATGCAAGCCTTTGAACTGTGTGTTGATAAGTGCATGAAGTTTACCTCTACCTCTATAGCTGAAACGTACAGAGACCTGCAAGGGGCATGGGAGAAAAGAAAATTATGATGAACTTTTGCAAGATCTCGCAAAACAAACTCAGGATCTCGCAAAACTTGAATTCCAACAATGGCGGCAGCAACTTAGTTGTAATATTACTCTTTCTGGGTCACAAAATAAACTTTTAAGATATTTTGAGGCATAAATGTAGTTGTGTAAACGTCAGATATCTGCTCGGTTTACAAGACATCACATATTTGCAAAAGTGCTCCGACGTTTTCGGAGACCTGACACCCACCATCTCGAAGCTAACGGGAGGTCGAGACCTACTACAGCCGGGAGGAACACCGCTTTCCCGGCACATCGTGCCTCGACCTCCCGGTCGGCTTCGAGCTGGCGGCCTCCGATGAATGTGGCTAAAACTTTTTCGAGATCCCGAGTTTGTTTTGCGAGATCTCGCAAAACTTTTGCAAGATCCCGAGTTTGTTATCTCGCAAAAGTCCGTCTTAATTTTTTTTTCTCTCCCATGTCCCTTGTGGGGCTCCGTAGAAACGAGTCTGTATCCATAGGGGAGACCGGGGATAGTTGTTACATTTTTGACATTTCTGTCTGTAAATTGGAGCTCTTTTAAGGTAGTGGATTCAAAATGTAATGCAAAGTATTTACATGTCTCTGCTATTAAATAATGCAGCTATTTTCTCTGCAGCACAATTACTCATTACATGGTATGGTCTCAAACACAAAGAGTGAAATGTTACAATTAACCCCATAGTCTGGGTTAGTTGTAACATATCCTGGGGTGAAATGTAACACAATGAAATAAGGCTACTGACAAAACATTAACATGTAATCTTTTTTATTCAACACATGAATGCACTTAGAGCCATTTATGTAGCTGTGTGTGTGGCAGAATGCAGAAATCTAGCTTTTGAACATATTCCAACCCCCCAAAAAAGACAAATTATGGAATTTTCTGCAACTGAATATTTCATTAATTTTGGTTTGTCTTCCTTGAGTTTGGCCTCATTGGCTCAGAGGGCATTATAACCTACAACTCTTGCACCAATTTTGAACATAACAATGAAGCTGAAAAAATGTAGTTGTGCACCAGCATCGCAATTCCATTACTTTTTATCATGGCTTACCTTGGTGTGGTTTGCAAAGTGCTTCAGAAAGATGAGGAAATCTGTTTCTTGCACCCATCCTGATTTATTTCCACTACCAGTACTTCCTACTGGTCCATCTCTGACACAGTGGTCTGCATAATGTATGTGTGGGAACACAAACAGTGGAGGAATTGTGTTGCCAATGGCATTAACCACATATACCAAAGCGACCAGTGAACCTCTCTCTGCTGATGTCATTGCCCCAACTTGTTTAATATAAGTTAAAGTAATAGTTTGGTAAGTTGTAACATCTGCATTATTGTTACAACTAACCCAGACTGTTGCTGTTACAACTGACCCAGACTCCTATAGCCATGAACTAGCTAACATTACAGCCAACGGCTAAAACATTAGCACTAAAGACCTACACAGAATATATCCCCATAGACATACAAATAACATAATTTAAGTTTGATGAGTTTAACTGCAAAGCAGATAATGCTATTAGAAATTGAAATAAAGTAGAAAAACTTACTTTTTGGCATACAAATTACTTTTTTTCGTGTTATATTGTCTGTGTTTGACAAAATGTGCTGATTTTTCACATGTGAGAACTGAGTTGGGCATGTACAGGATGAGTTACATCATTTGAAACTTACCCCTGATTGGAGAAATTGGAAGTGTTACAACTGACCTACGTTACAACTATCCCCGGTCTCCCCTACTTTGCTGATTTGTTTTAATGTGGTACTTTTTTTTCCCACGAACTGCAGATGATGAAATCCTCTTTATTGGAGAAAGTGTCCTTAAGCTATTGTTGCTCATACTTACCGAGTTCCCTAGCTACTTCTTTACTATGGCAGTAAACTTTTTGAACAGGAAAGGTATGGTAGATTTAAAGACGTCTTAATTGAAGCAAAGGAAAAAAATTGGAATGAATTTTATGACTGTTCATATTAAATCCAACAGAGTGAAAATCCTTCCATCTGTGTGTTTTCACAGAAGGAAGGTCATGGCAGGAGCTTTTTAAAAAAAATGCATTTCCAATCAGCTTTTTTACAAGAAGTGTATTTCATACATTGGCATAAATGCATTCTTTTCGATACTTTATTAATATGAAACTAAAGATTTTGAGTTCATACACATTGTGAAATAAAAATCGAAATAGTTGTGTCACAATGATTTCTATAAAAACATGTTGTTTATGGGAATAATGTGAATAATCTTTGGTCCCTATTAATGGTTACTGAAGAGGAAGCTTGAACCATGGGGCTCTCCACCATCTGACCCTAGAATTGAAGAAGCTTCTCGGATGAGAGGCGCAACATCTTCTAGCAAAGAAGTCCAGACGCTTTTCTTTCCAAGCTCCTTAGACTACGATGAACTGGATGACTGAGAACCTTCACAGACATTTAAATCCGGTGAGCAAACTGATCAAACAAATGTTTGCTACACACAGTTTACTTCCAACTGTGCTGATTTTTAACAATAAAAAAATAATTATGTCTTCGTTTTTTTGAACGAAGACTGAGAAAAATGAGAGGACTTTTCCTGTGTTTATAAAAAATGCAATTTCTGTAAATCAGCCTTAAAACTATTGCACTCTGCGCTCTCATTTGACTAAACGACATTTTTTTTATATTTTGTTTGAGTGGTACTAACGTGTAGTAGAAAGTTTTATTCTGGCTCCCTCTCTTTTTTTTTTTTTTTTTTTTCTTCTTCCAATTTTATGTGACAGAGTGAGCCGAGGATATATCCACCGAGGTTACTGCCATCAACTGCCTAACTGATAGTAAACTGTGGTATGGAGACAACTGTTTATAATATTTCTTGTGATACTCACAAGGTCTCTTATAAAGTCCTTTTTTTTATTTAGACCTGGTTTAATTCTGGTATAGAACTAGTTGAATATTTGTATATAATCCCTGCAGCTGTCAGGCTCTATAGCAGGGGTCACCAGCCTTTCTTAAAACTCAGACCTAGATAAAAAATGTGAACAGTTCCTCTTTAGTTATATGATAATAACAATTCTATCTTGATATGCTATGTCTTATCACAGGTTAATTTTTCAAAAAAGGCCTGGGTTGTGTAGCAGCCGACAACTCCTCCAGAGAGGCTGTCCTGGTGAGGGAGAAGTTCATGGCCCACTTCTCGACGGAGGGACCAGTGTCTTGGCAGCCAAAAGAAAAGCCCATTTGAAGTCCCAGTAACTTCCCCACAACGGCTTTGAGCCATCCACAAACCTCTAAAGAGTGTTCCTGCCTTTTTTTCTCTTTATTCTCTTACATAATTGGTCTTCAATATGTTCCTATATATCTGTCTAATTTGTCATTAGTATAATATGAAATAAATTCTACATATGTCAAGTTGTGTGCCAATATTTGCTGTGTAATAGAACTGAGACATTAGTCATTACAAAATTTATTTGAAATAATATTAAAATTCTCAAACAGAATAACATTAAAAATATATAAAATATAGCTATTTACAGAGAGACGGGAATAAAAAGGACGCAGCTTGGAGTGGAAGAGCCTCAGGGAGAAGGAGAAAAATAAGAACATTGTTTCTGCCCTGGAGAGCCTGCTGCCTCATCAGAAAACTACTGACTGCTAGGGTCCAGTGTTTCCAAATTTAACACAGCTGTGTTATTTTCAAAAACTAATTTATAAATTTGAATTTTACAAATTCTCTTGTCTGAGGCGGCATGCTCTCCAGAGCAGGAACAAGGCTGAGGAGGAAATGTTCTGTTGGAGACTGGCGGGGCCTCTTCAAGGACTCCAGGATGGCCAGCTCCGCCGATGGACCGTCCTGGGACCCGTCCCTCGTCCGCCACGGAGCTGTCCTCCTCTGTGGGCCTGTAAAACACAGCACAAAACACAAAGTAATGAGTAGGCTGCTACTAGATTTTCATTTTCAACATTGAAAAAAAAAACCCAGGATATAATCAGATTGGTTGTAGATATTTAGTAAAGGGAATCTAAGCGAGTAAAAAGCTATCAGTGCTTGCTGTACATACCCAGTAGCGGTATACGGGCGACACGGGCGGTTGCCCGGGGCGGCATCACGGACATCGGCAAAAAAAAAAAAAAAAAAAAAAAAATTGCTCGTACTCATGTTGCCCCGACATCAGCCAGCGCATACTGGGAATGGCATAGGCACCGATCGGTTTTCTATCGCCCATTTACTGGGAGTAAAGACGCCCTCAGTTTGCGAGGCGCGCCTGCTGCTTGCGGCACAGGGAGGAGAGGGCGGGGCGGCGGGGGATTCTCTGGCTGGCTGGAGCAGCATCTAATAACCAACTCGCAAAATAAAACAAAATAAAAACAAAACAACAAACACGAAAACACCAGACATCATGATACAGACTTGTAATTTGAAATTCGATATTCTATACACGAAAAGTGAGCGCGAGAGCCCTCGGTGCGCCTGCGTGCTGCTGAAGTCAAAGTAAACTTTATTGTCATCTCCGCTACATACAGTCCAGTATATAGAGAGACGAGACGACGAGGCTCCAGTTACAGCAGTGAAAGTAAACAAACAATAAATATAAGAAGAGTAAGAAAAATAAATATACACTTTAGGACTCGGGGTAAAGGGATCAATAACAATTTAAAATTTATAATTTACAGTTTGATTATTTAATGTCTCACACACAGCCCGTCGAAAGGGGAGGGGGGCTGGCAGCTTCCAAATAGAGGACATTTCGTTCATAATGTTGTAAATCCAAGCCCATTATGTATTCATGATTTGAATCCTGGGTTGTGTGAAATCTCAGAAATAAACCCTAGACAAAGTGAATCTGTGAACTAATGTGTAGGTGTGTTAGGTTATGTTGTGGTGATCCTCGAGTTGGGGGATTTGTGTTCATACTGGAGTGCAAAATTAAAACCAAGATAGACAAGAAAAGTTCAAAGCCATCAGGTCCTCAGTTTAGAAAAAAGAGAAAAGAGGAAGAGAAACGAGAAAAAGATGCAGGTAAGCAGATGTGTCATTGGATAATGACACTCCCTTGAGCCCTAAGAAGAAAAAGTGATGAATTTATGATAAAACATTGCCCAAATTTTACCAATTAAGACAATATGAAATTGTCGGTCTGTTTTAAGCGAACACTGGAACTTGACGTTGTCTTAGTATATCAGTGTTGCGCCCAGCTAAAGCAAAGTTAAAGTCTGGCCTTTATTTAGAGTAAACCTGAGTAAAAGCATACATTAATCTGGTACAACACGGCTAACGTTAGCTGTACTGTAGCTAAACTGCATCAATATCACAGCTCTATGTGTCCTACTCGTTAGCCTACTGTTCAGCCAGCTGGCCACAGCGGTCCCCGCGTTACCATAGCGACGAGAGAGCATTAAGGGGCAGAGAGGGGGACGTTACTCTCAATGTTGTTGGCACAGAATACCCGTTTTTGTCTTGTTCCTATCATTTTATTTTGTTGTATTTATTTATTTATTTTCTGTTGTATGTGATTGAAACTTTACTGATAATTTGTCCAAGCAAAAAAAAAAAAAAATCCCCATTCAAAAATGATGTGCTGGAATGTCCTTTGAAGATTTTCCTTAAACAAGGTAGAAAGGCAACAGCTTGTAGTCAGTATTTTAGCAGCAATTGTATTGGCAGAAGTTGTTTTTGCAGCTTTCAAAGCTTCACCACAGAAGTATTTTGAAACATTTGGATTGTTTTCAGAGTCACTGTTTACAGACCAACATGTCTCAGAGAAAACACCAGAAAACACCAAAAGTTCACACTAACTCTCCTCTCTTGACACAAATGGAAAAAATTATTCAGGAGTTCCAACAAAAGCGTAATCAAGCGCTGGAAGAAAATGAAGGTTTGCCCGAAAAGTATTTTGAAACATCTAGATTGTTTTCAGAGTCACTGTTTACAGACCACAACATGTCTCAGAGAAAACACCAGAAAAGACCAATAGTTCACACTGACTCTCCTGCCTGTAGACAAATGGACAAAAATAATCAGGAGCTCCAACAAAGGCTTAATCAAGCGCTTCTTTTTGAGAAGGAAGAATTGAACATAAAGCTCAGAGACGTGGAACACAAACTCAAAGGCATGGTGGAAAAATACAGAGTGCTCCAAAAAAGGCATGATGACACACTGGTAAGAAATGAACAGTTACTTCACGAGAATAAGCAACTACAAAAAAGACAGAAAGAAATGGATCGCAATCTTCAGAACATCGAGGACGAAAAAACTAACAATAAGCGGTGCCAGCCTGACATAAAGATTATTAATGAGGGCTGGGGAATTTTATTTGGTCAAACTCGGGAAAAGATTATGAACCTGGACAAAAACAAGAAAAAGAAAGCTGAATTGCAAGAAACAGCCGAGCAGCTTCAAGACAGTGACACTCTTAATGCGGAGTTACATTATGAAGTCCAACAAATGTTCACAGTGAATCAGGAGCTCAAACAAAAACTTAATGAAACACTGGACAGAAATGAACAGTTACTTCACGAGAACGAGCAACTACAAGAAAGACAGAAAGAAATGGATTGTAAGCTTCAGAACATTGAGGACCAGCAAACTAACATCAGAACGCAAGCCCGAGAGCAGATTCTGTTCCTGAGGAACAAAATCAAGCAAAAAAGCTGAATTGCAAGAAATGTCCAAGCAGCTTCAAGACAGGGAAGCCATTAATAAGGAGTTAAAGAGTGACCTCCAACAAATGAATATAAAGAATCAGGAGCTCCAAGCAAATTTCGATGAAGCGCTGGAAAGAAATTCTTTATGAGAAGGAAGAATTGGACATAAAGCACAGAGGCACGCAGGACAAACTCAAACACGTGGAGGGAAAATACAAAGTGCTGGAAAAAAGGTTTGATGACACAGTGCACAAAATGAAAGAGTTACTTCAAGAGAAAGCGCAACAGCAAGAAATACAGAAAGAAGAAAAACTTATTTCCCAGGACTTCATGAGGAAGCATCTAAAACTGCAAGAATTTTATTTTGAAATGAAGGACAAAACAACTGGACTGGAAGTAGCGAAGGAAAAACTGGAAAAACAATGCTCAGAGATGCAGAGTAGGATTGCTGAAATGCTGAGAAAAAACACAGAAGAGCTTGAAGAACTTTCTAACAACTTAAAGTGCAAAAACACTGAAATGCAGGCGCAAAAGGCAGCATCTAAAGATGCAAAATACAGAAACACTCAATGAATTGAGAACCCTCATCCTAGAGAAAAAAGCACTCATGGAACAGCAACTGAAAAACAAAAAACGCTTCCGCTTGTTCTGGAGGAGGGACACTGCTGCTTCTTCACCTGATGTAGCCTCATCTTTCTCAACCTCTGTTCCATCTTAATTTTTTAGCTCTCTTCTCCCTTTCTCTCCTAACACCTCTCCATTCTCCCTCCCCTCTCTCTCTCTCTTTTCACCCTCACCCCCCAACCAGTCCCAGCAGTTGACTGCCCCTCCTGAGCCTGGTTCTGCTGGAGGTTTCTGCTTAAAGGCAGTTTTTCCTCCCCACTGTCGTCAAGTGCTTGCTCAGAGGGGATTGTTGGGGTTTTCTCTCCTCTGTCTCTTTCCTTTTTTCTATCCCTTCTTTTCACCTCTTTTTCTCCTTTCTACCTTTTCCTTACCCCCTTTTTTATCATTTCCTTCATCATCTCTCTACCCTGTGTTAAAGTGAACACAGGGTAGAGAGATGATGGAGGAACAATAAAGACAATTAGCCAAATACTACATGTGTCAGATCAATGTCTTCATTCAAGAATAATCCATCTTAAGTCTAAAAACAAGAAATGGGTAGTAGCCACATGTGTGTTTGTGTGTGTGCAGAATATGCATACATTAATTGTATCCAAATCCCAGAAGGAATGAAATAAAACTAGAAGACATATAAAACAAGCAAAACAAAACAATTTTTTTTTCTCCGTTCCCAGGTTGGGTTTGGTTTTAAACCTGACCCCTACCAGCAACAAGCTTTTATTTTGGCATTTCCCTTGACCCTTTCAATAAATTTGCATGTTAGCTAAATATTTAGTTTCCTGTAACATTTAGATTTAACATTTAGATTTAAAAAAATAATATTTAGATTTAACATTTAGATTTAAAAATAAATATTTAGATTTAACATTTAGATTTAAAAATAAATATTTAGATTTAACATTTAGATTTAAAAAATAATATTTAGATTTAACATTTAGATTTAAAAAAATAATATTTAGATTTAACATTTAGATTTAAAAAATAATATTTAGATTTAACATTTAGATTTAAAAAAATAATATTTAGATTTAACATTTAGATTTAAAAAATAATATTTAGATTTAACATTTAGATTTTAAAAAATAATATTTAGATTTAACATTTAGATTTAAAAAAAATATTTAGATTTAAAAAAATATTTAGATTTAACATTTAGATTTAAAAAATAATATTTAGATTTAACATTTAGATTTAAAAAATAATATTTAGATTTAACATTTAGATTTAACATTTAGATTTAATATTTAACATTTAAAATTGTGTTTTAAATATAAAAAGTTGCAAATATTTTAGTAAATGTTGTAAAAAATAACTCAAAACACATGTTTTTGTCCATGTGTCCATGTGTTTAGGTCATTTAGCTCAAGACCTAAACACATTTAGGTCTTGAGCTAAATGTGGAAAAAATGATGCTGAATGTGGAAAAATATTACTCAGATCGTCCCGCTAGAGCACTAAGATCATCTACTCAGTTACTCCTGGTGCAGCCAAGATCTCGGCTGAAGTCCAGAGGTGACCGGGCGTTTGCCTTGGGTGCACCAGATTTATGGAATAACCTTCCTATTGCTATCCTCACGCCTGATTCTATCCAATCATTTAAATTGGATAGAAGCAGAGGGAGCCTGACCACGCGTCGCACATTTGACGAGTTAGGAGTGAGAATGTGGTTGACCAGTAGATTTTAACCCAGGACCTTATTGCTGTGAGGCTAACCACTGCAACACTATGCCACTCTCAGCGTATAAAATTCATCATCATTATACATCATTAAAGAAAATTAAATAAACAACCAGTCACTGAACGACTGGCGACCTGTAGCCCTGACCCCCATCGTAAGCAAATGCTTCGAGAAGCTGATCAGGGACTTCGTTTGCTCTGCACTACCCGACTCACTGGACCCTCTACAATTTGCATACCGCCACAACAGGTCCACTGATGATGCCATAGCCCTGACACTCCATGCTGCCCTCTCACACCTGGAGAAGAGAGACACGTATGTGAGAATGTTGTTTTTAGACTACAGCTCAGCATTCAATACCATCGTTCCCTCGAAGCTGGATCCTTAACTTCCTGTCTGACAGACTCCAAGTGGTCAGACTAGGCAGCATCACCTCATCCCCCATCACACTGAACACTGGTGCTCCACAGGGGTGTGTACTGAGCCCTCTCCTGTACTCACTCTACACCTACGACTGCACGGCCACTAGCAACTCCAACATCATTGTGAAGTTTGCGGATGACACTACAGTGGTGGGTCTTATCACCAAAGGTGATGAGACGGCTTACAGGGAGGAGGTCAGCGCCCTGACCCACTGGTGTCAAGACAACCATCTCACCCTCAACGTTGCAAAGACAAAGGAGTTGATAGTGGACTTCCGGAGGTGCAGAGAAGTACACACCCCCATCACCATCAACGGCGCTGCTGTGGAGAGAGTGAGCAGCTTCTGCTTCCTTGGTGTAAATATGGCTGAGGATCTTACGTGGTCAGTACACATAAACAAAAACAGTGAAGAAGGCACAACAGCGCCTCTTCTTTCTCAGGAGACTGAAAAGATTTGGCATGAGCCCCCGCATCCTCAGGACCTTCTATCGCTGTGCCATTGAGAGCATCCTCACTGGATGCGTCACCACCTGGTACGGCAACAGCACCGCTTACAACCGCAAAGCTCTCCAGAGAGTAGTGCGGTGTTCTGAACAGATAATTGGAGGTGAGCTTCCCTCCCTCCAGGACATCTACAGGAAGCGGTGCCTGAGGAAAGTGGGGAGGATCATCAAGGGCTCCAGTCACCCAAGCATAAACTGTTCAGACTACTTCCATCAGGAAGGAGGTTCTGCAGCATCCGGTCCCGTACCAGCAGACTGAGAGACAGCTTTTTCCACCAGGCCATCAGACTGCTGAACACTTCATAGACACCTCACCTCCACTACTGGAACTTCAACATTATGCACTCCATACTGTATATAAATGCCACTTGTTTTGCACAATATCCAACTACAAACCTCTGTATATTTTATTTTATTGTTTACTCTATTTAATTTGTAAAATATGTACACACACACACATATATACACACACATAGATATACATATTTAGTATACACATTCAGTAATATGCATACACTCTTATATTGTACATATATTTAATCATATAATTCTCAGATTTAGCCATTCTTATATGTTGCTTGTCTTATGTTATTGTATTTTTTGCACACCTCTGTTGCTTGTGAAGCTTGCACACAAGAATTTCACTCACATGTACTGTACCAGTGTACCTGCACATGTGATGTGACAATAAAAGTGATTTGATTTGATTTGTTTCTGTATGTATCTGCATCTATGATTAAACAAAGTTTTTCCTCCACGTGGTTAAGAAGAGTATTCTAGGATTCTCAAAATGCCTCCATAACACCAGTAGTTAAATGGACAAATTATTTTATGGGAAGTTGAACTTCCTTTTACTGTTAGTATATCAACAAATAACTAACAAAGAAAACTTGAAAAAGGGTCTATTTTAAATATTCACATTACGCCCTCTGCTACACTGGAAATTATTTTCTTTGTTGGGGTTTATGAAAGAAGTCTGTCCATGTTTGAGTGTATTCTTTTTGGCAGAAGAACAAGAATAAAAGAATCATCTATATTTAGCATTTCAATCTCTTTCACGACTTTCTGGTAGAGAGCCAGAGCCATCAATTATGGCCAGGGGTCCAGGTCCTGACCTTAGCTGTCTTAGACGACAGCTCAGTGGCAAAAACGGCAATGAGGCTTGAGCCCGGTGGCCAGCAACCGTGTTGCTGACATGAAGATCGTCAATGTTGCCCCAGAAGACGCCTTCGATCGTGCCAAATGGAGATGGATTTTTCGCAAAGCTGACCCTGCCACACGGGACAAATGCTAGAAAGAAGAAGGTCCAGGCCCTGAAGCAACAAGCAGCCCTGTTTGAAAAAGCAATCCCATTTACATTTACCAATAAAACAAAGGTGTATGTGTGTCTGTGTTGAAGATGTTAAGATGCTAACTTTTTCATTGGAAGTAACCAGGATGGACACACATGTCACACAAAATGGAGAAGGATGCTTGGGATAGACTGAGATAAAGGCAGAAGACGCACTGTGGCGACCCCTAAAGGGAGCAGCAGAAAGATAGCGACTCTTCTCAATGGTTAGTACATTTCCATCTTGATCCTTAATCACTCTACTCTCTTGCAAGTCCAGGCTCTGCTTGTCTTTCTGTAAAAGTCACCTCTCTTTTTTTGCTGTAATCCTAGCCTCTCAGGACCCCTGTCCACTTTCTTCATCTCTCTGACTATCCTACTTCAGCCGTACATCTGCAGTCATCTAGTAATTCTACCCCATCTCACCTCCTCTCTGAACTCTCTGCAACATCCTTCTTTCTTCAATGTTCACCATTTAATCTTTGACTCTGCCTTAACTTGTTTTCTCTTCTTAATGACTAAATTCATCCTACATACTACCACCTGATGCTGCCTCGTCACATTCTCCCCAGAGGAAAAATGTGACTTGGCATTTTTGCCTGGCTTCCTTCTCAGGAGAGAAGGAAGCCAGGCAGCACATTCTCAGCTCACCTTCACCCAGAATAGTTCACCTGTATGCACCTTCCTCCACTCTTATATGTATTTTTGTCCTTCTACACTTTACCTACGCAACACCTTCTCATCACCTCTGTTCCCTTCAGGTACATATCCTCTGAAGTCTTCTCCAACCACCAGTCTCTCATCCCCCGAGAACACGCCATCCAATTCCAAATGTAGGATATATAAATGGTCAGTTATGATTATAATTACTACTAATATAATTGCAATATACGGTATTTCCTATTTTTACCGAAACGTGTTTCAAAGAAGGGGTCGCTCAGGTGCTGCAGATTTTAAGAGCCATATTATCTGATCTAAAGGAGTCCATCCCCAGGTTGTATATTACTCACATTTTAGGCCTTTGCTTCAGGGATCAAGTGTGAGTCACTGAGCTTAGGTTTCCAGATACTTTTCCAATTCTTTTGTTCATCTGGACACACAGTAGGTGCTTACCAGTTGTGACAGCCCCTGTTTTTACACATACTGTTTTTATGGTGTCCCAACTGAGATGTTTATTCCCCATGAGGAAGCAGAAGCTGATGTTTTCTTATTTATGTTATTTTTGTGTGTGGCAATCTCAATTGGCTAATTAGTAAGTTAGTTAGTTTTTTTTGGTCACTCGCTTCTTCTGCATTTGCAAATGCAAGAGTGACTCTTATGTAGAGCTGCACCACAGCAGTTTTACAGAGCTTTTTTGAATGGTTCTACCAGAAAAACTTAATGATCAGGGCCCAATTATTTTGATCAAATTTGAGATCACAGTCATTTATCACAATTATGCATTGAGTTAAATGCTCCCCGAGTTTGTCCTCGAATTCTAGAATACCCTGGTTTTGTCAAAGCATTTTAAGAATGCATCATGATCTGCTTCCATCGACAAGGTCTTCACCTTCTGCTCTGCCAGACATTTAAACTGTGTTTTGAAGGTCCGCTTTTGAAGAGTATTTGAGAAACTTCATTCTGCTTGGTGCAGGGAACAGCTGTGATGCGAGGCAGATGTCAGGCGATGAATTAGAAATTCCCTGATCTGGTTTTGCTTTGTGATCTGCTGGTGGAGCATGCATTTTGATATTGTTCAACAGCTCGAGGGATAAGCTGACTAACCAGGCAGCCTCCCACAGCACTTGAAATCTCACACAAGGTAGCCTCAAGTAGACATAAGAGGAAATGCAGATTGTGGCACTTCATTATTGAATAACATATTAGCCAGCAGAGATCATTTCTGTATAAATGTTGTTTTAACAATTAATTTCATAAATTAAATGTATTTAAAAACTGACAATACACCCTAGTTAACATGAGCATTTGGGTCTATTGTATTTATCATGAACAATATATTGATCTCATTTAAGTTAAAATACTTGTTTGCATTGGAGTAAAAAAAACAACAACTCTTTTTTTACGTGAACAACAAAATCTGGCAACTCGGTGGGAGGCGACGTCGGCAAGAGCTCTATCGGTTTCGTCTCTGACAGACAGCGTGGAAAGATGGTGCTCGACTTGGACCTGTTTCGAACCGACAAAGGCGGCGACCCCGAAGTCGTCCGTGAGACTCAAAGAAAGAGGTTTAAAGATGTTACCCTGGTTGACAAGTTGGTGGCCGCAGACACAGAGTGGAGAAAATGTAAGTCACTCTGCAGCTAACGTCAACGCGGTGGCTAACGATGCTAATGTTAGCGTAGCCGTCAATGTATCTTACAACGGAGAAGAGTTCACGCCAGACTCCATTTAAAAAATGTATTTTTTTAAACTGTTACAGTTTAATTGTGGTTAACTGTTTGATCCGAAATGGGACCGAACAAGGTTTTGGACTTATTCAGGGTCCACCTGTTTATTCGGCTCATTGTAATACTAAATATAAAATCTTCAGAATAAATTTAGGGAATACTTTTGGTTGTTAGCTTCACTGTGTTGCTGCGCAAGCTAAAAGCTCACTGCACTGCAGTGGTCTGATCTCGCTTAAGAAAGTCAGTAATTTAAATGGTAAACGTGCTGGTTGGTGTGTTATATTTGCGCCGTATTGATTAGTGAATAGATGTTGTACACTGTTTCTTAAGCAATTCATTGAAGTTTGTCTGTCATTTTATTTAGTATAACCAGATGTGAATAGCACGCTAATCTTAGCGCAGCTAGCATAATTCAGCAAATCTAGAAAAGCCATTGTGGTTGTTATTTAAGTACCTAGTTATTTAAGACCAAACTTTCACAAGACGAGTCACTAGTTAACCCCCTGTTCCCATTATTCCGTTGATTTAGCTTAATGGGAAACGCTGGCTAACGCCGGGTTAGCTAAACGATGCCGGGTAGTCAATCTGATGCAATCCCAGCCAGCAACATGTCAGGTCAACCTCGCCCTGTAGTGTGACTACTGAGATAGTCAACATGATCCAGTTTCAATAATTTCTTCTGTACATTATTACAGGTATGAAAGTTGCCAAGACAGTGTTATGTTTATATTATAATTTTGGGCTGTTTAATACTTAGTTACTGTAAATCATGTCACCAGGTTATTAGACCAGCTGCTGTGGCACACACACAATCTCATAATGCACTGAGTCACTGATTTTTATCCCCTGACAGGCCGCTTCACTGCAGACAACCTGAACAAAGCAAAGAACCTTTGCAGCAAAAGCATCGGGGAAAAAATGAAGGTATTTCAACATAACACTAAATGGGGACTGTTGAGCATTGTATTTGTTTTCCAGTCCCTTCAGAAATAAACAAGGTTTAGCGTTGTCTGTCTTTAACCCTCTGCTTTGTTGCTCATGCAGAAGAAGGAACCAGTTGGAGAGGATGAGGCTGTTCCTGAAGAAGCGCAGAACCTGGAGTCTCTTACGGCTGAAGTTCTGTCGGTATGACTGACTGCACTCGTTTCTGTCTACACAGCATAACTGTTTGTAAGCTGGCAAACAGATCTAACAAGCTTGTTTGCATTTTTTGTCCTGTGCCAGGCCCTGACAGTAACCCAGATTAAAAAGGTGCGTTTGTTGGTGGATGAAGCGATAGAGAAGACGGACAGTGAGAGAGTAAAGCTGGAGGCGGAACGTTTCGAGCACCTGAGAGAGATCGGCAACCTTTTGCACCCCTCTGTACCCATCAGCAATGATGAGGTGTGTGGTTTGGTTTGAGGGGGGTTAATACTAGAGCCCAACATTGATCTTGAATGTCTGAAAAGAAGACCGCTAGACTCTTTTTTTTTTTTTTTTTTGGTTTGGTCATCAATAGTACTACATGGTCAGTGCTAGAAGCAGCTTTTTCTTTGTAAATAACATCCACATGTCTGTAATGAATGTGGTTATTGATTTATCATCCATTATATGGACACAGCCCACGCACAGATCAAAACACCATCATATCATGATGATTTTTCTGTCCTAATTTTCCTGCCTTGTTCATTTACCACATCCATAGCAAGGGAAATAGAGCCACCATGAGGGGTCCTGTAAGCCAGCAGTGAGCTGGTGTTGTACACTGAAAAGTTGCAGGCAGGGGAAGAACAGTATAATCATTTATTTAGCTAACCCTTCCTGTTATCAGCTGCACCTTCTAATGCCGATCACCCATAAAGTGAAAAGTAAAACTTGATGACACAAGTGGATCACCAGCAAATAGCGTGGGGTGTCTCGCTGTCAAGTCCTGATAATTGTAACTGACTGCACGAGGGTTACAGTTAGAAATCCAACTCTGTGTGTATTTTGGGTCTTGATTTAATGTATTGTGCTGTGGGGAGTATTTGCTGGCTTAATCTGGGTCCACGTCACCCAAAAGTGAAAGGTCACTCACCATTCGTGTGAAAGTTATTCATATGCTATAGTCTTCCCAGTTAAACAGTGCTCTCCTCACAAACAACATAAAACACTGATATAATTCCATTCGTTTTTCAGAGTTCCAGAGGTTTGGAGAGTGTGGCTTTCAGGCAATTCTGGCAGCATATACAGCTTTAACACCTCATTAAAACCTTCAAATAAATTTTATTGAGCTTTTTGTGAATCTGAAAATAAAAACACATGTTTTCCTTATTAGTAATTCACAGAATCTGGTAGTATAATAAATGTCTTGTCAGTTCAAGATTTTCTGATCATACAATCAAATTGTTTATTGTTTGCTGTCAGGATGCAGACAATAAGGTGGAGCGTACCTGGGGTGACTGCACTGCCCAGAAGAAGTACTCCCATGTTGACCTGGTGGTCATGATCGATGGTTTTGATGGCGAGAGGGGAGCAGTTGTAGCTGGCAGCAGAGGTTATTTTCTCAAGGTACGTTTTCATATGAAGAAAAGTAGAGAAACAAAGTAACACATAGTAGCATGACCAGGTTTCCCTTTCCTCTTCCTTTCCTTTACTGACCAGCTGTTTATCTCCTCTCTGCTGTGTTCAGGGTCCCCTGGTGTTCCTGGAGCAGGCTCTGATCAATTTTGCCTTAAGGATCCTCTACAGCAAGAACTACACCATGCTCTACACACCTTTCTTCATGAGGAAGGAGGTCATGCAGGAAGTCGCCCAGCTCAGCCAGTTTGATGAAGAGCTTTACAAGGTATGGAGGCTGTCTCTGAATTGGAGCATGCAGTATACTTGTTCCAAAGTGGTAAAAATATAAAACGTGTGCATTAGAGATGCAGAAGTTGCATTTTTGTAGATATACTTTTGTAGGAAGTTATTAGATTTACAGTCACAACCGTGTCAAACTGGTATCCTGATGATGATGACAGCGAGTTGAGTGGACTTGGGCAGCCTGCCTGCTCTAAATCCAGTAGAAGATAATTGGAGTGTGGCAGAAAAGAAGATTGGCAACCAACAAATATGTCTATACATGGATTTAGGTTCCCTCTTCAACCTCTCTACATGTTTCTGTCAGGTCATTGGAAAGGGAAGTGAGAAATCAGATGACAGTTCCATAGATGAGAAATACCTCATCGCCACCTCAGAGCAGCCCATCGCTGCCTTCCTGAGGGAAGAATGGCTCAAACCAGAGGACCTGCCCATCCGCTACGCCGGCTTCTCCACCTGCTTCAGACAGGAAGTGGGTTCCCATGGCCGAGACACCCGTGGGATCTTCAGAGTGCACCAGTTTGAGAAGGTCAGTTTTGTTGAAATTGTGATTTTTGTATAATTAAATTTTTTAATTTATTTTTTATTCAAAAACAATATGTCACATTAACACTAATATAGTTTCAAAATCATTAATAACAAAAGTACTTTTTGTTTTTAATTTTAAACATTGTTTCTTTTACGTCTGCTTGTAGATTGAGCAGTTTGTCTATGCCTCACCGCATGACGGCAAATCATGGGAGATGTTCGATGAGATGATAGGAACAGCAGAAGAGTTCTACCAGTCACTAGGAATTCCTTATCGTATCGTCAACATTGTCTCTGGTAGGTCAAGTACACGCACTCTCACTCCTCATACCACACTGAGCATTTGTAGTTGCTAGACACACACAGACAACACAATACAAGGAATAAATATTTAATTCAGGTCTTTTTATTTTTTAGGGATATTTTTTCTTCTCCATCATTAACTTAGATCTTATATTTTGTAGATGATCTCGCATTGTGAATATCACAGAATCACTGTATTGCAACACAGTAATATTATACCATGAGACTGTGATTAACACTACAGCTAACCATACCACAATTACAAGTGAAAACTTTAAATATATTATAAATATTACATATCCAAGTGTTTTGGTAGGAAAGAAGAAACAACTGTTGGGCCATCCTGTGTACTACATATTACCGATTTCTTATATCCACACACGAACATTCAGTCTCACCCTAAAGTGAGACGGAATAAATATCAGACTTGAATGTGGCCCATACTTGAAGGTACAGCATCAAGTCTGTTTGTGTTGGAAACTAAAAGAAATCCAACACAAACAGACAGTTTTTTTTTTTTTTTAAATTGTGCATCAAGAAGAAAAGAGAGATGCATGGACTGACCTTCACCAAACCAATGATCATGCATGTTTGTACATAAATACCATCCCTCAGTTGGACAGTCATTCATGACTTGAACTATCCACTTCAGTAATTACTTTCAGCACAGTGGACAGACACTGAAAAATGAATGATTGTTTTGCAGATGTAGGCCTACAAAATCTAGAACGCATTACAAACAGGATAAATGTGTTCATCATTTAGCCAATAATTAGATTTTTACACTATCTGAACTATCAGTCCAGTATAACTCTGTATAACATCCACTAGGGGTGAATTGTTTGAAGCAGCATGAACAGAGTTGAGTTAAACATGCACGGCAGACAGTTCAAGATGACACAACCAGGCTGCGTCTGGGTCACCGGCACTTGTATGTGGAAAAATGAAGACGGTATGAAAATGCTTTATGAATTTCTTTGTGGTTTATCTGATGGAACTGAAACTAGGGCTGCTTAATTAATCGGATTTTAATCACAATTACGATCTGGGCTTTCAACGATCATTAAAAATGACTGAGCCGATTATTAGCCCCTCCCTCGTGCTTTACTCTCGCGCTGCTCCGTGTGGCAAATCGAGCGCACCTCTCTGCATTTCGAACACGTGTCACAACAATTAAGAGCAGCGGTCCCCAACCTTTTTTGTGCCACGGACAGGTTTATGCCCGACAATATTTTCATGGACCGGCCTTTAAGGTGTCGCGGATAAATACAACAAAATAAAACTAGTACCGGTACCAAAAAAAAGAAAATTTATTCATAAAACACGTGAAAAGACCAAGGAAAACCGAGTAAACGATAAAAACGATAACAAAATAACGCTGAAAACCGATAAAAACCCTGAAAACTATACATTTCACACCTGAGCCTCAACTCTCGCGGCCTGGTACCAAACGACTCACGGACCGGTACCGGTCCGAGGCCCGGGGGTTGGGGACCGCTGATTAAGAGGACCCGAGGGAAGCTCGGAAAGCTAAGCAGAAGTTATTTGGAGAGGAGAGTGACTGCTGTTGGTTGAAATGAGAGGTAAAAAAAACTTCAGTGGTGTGGAAACATTATGGGTTCGCGGAGTCAGACGTGGATCAAGTAGACATAGTGTGTAAACTCTGCTACAGTGTCATAGCTGCACCACAGAGCAACACTGCAAAGTTCACTAAACATAGATGTTTACATTTTTCATTTATTTTTTATATTGCAAACATTTGCACTGTTTTCAGTATTTGCACACTATTTTATATTATTTTTTGACAATCTTTAAAGTCATTATTCAATACATTGTTATTGTTAAATAAATATCGTCAAATAATCGAGATCTCAATTTCAGTGAAAATCATCGTGATTATCATTTTTGCCATAATCGAGCAGCCCTAACTGAAACATTACAAACTAAATTCCTTCTGTAGATAAATTAGATAAACGTAATATCCAGCACTACCTGCTAGGCATTCACCTAACTGTGCTTTAAACAAGTAGAAAGAGTTTTAGATGATTTCTTTATAACTCAACCATGACATAAACTAACTGCTCTCTCCTTCATGTGTACTGTAGGTGCCCTGAACCATGCAGCCAGTAAGAAGCTGGATCTGGAGGCCTGGTTCCCCGGCTCAGGGGCCTTCAGAGAGCTGGTCTCCTGCTCAAACTGCACAGACTACCAGGCCAGGCGGCTGCGCATCCGCTACGGACAGACCAAAAAAATGATGGACAAGGTGAGTGCTCAGTTCCAACACAGCGTACAAGAACTAATGCAGTTTGTGTGTCTTGTCTGCTATTTTGTAAGGGATCAAAGATAAAGCGAATTACTTGGAAGCAGAAAAATCTTAACTTGCTTCCCCCCTGCACATGCGTTTCACTTTTCTGTAGCCACACTCTAAATTCATATCTCTCGTTGTCTTTGTGTTTTGTAGGCGGAGTTTGTGCACATGTTGAATGCAACCATGTGCGCCACCACACGTGTGATGTGCGCCATCCTAGAGAACTACCAAACTGAAGAAGGAATCATTGTTCCAGAGAAGCTCAGGGAGTTCATGCCTCCTGGTAAGCTGTGCTGGCTTTCTTGCCTGCTTACTGCACCTAGAGACTTTTGATGTTAATGCACACTATCATCCCAACTGCGTTTGTCTCCATATAATACTTAGCATTTGGAACAAATTTCAAATGCTTAGCAGCTTTCTTAGAGGAAATAAAATTGACATTTTTGGAAGTGCTGTCCTGCTGAGAGGTACATGTTAACATCCATACCCGTCAATCGTATGTGTATCCAACACTTGATCTCAGGGACTGACTGCTACCTTGCCTCTGATTGTTTATATTAGAGATGGTTAGTTTAAAGGCTCAAGGCTTCCCCCTGCTGGCCATTAAAAAAAAAAATTAAGTTTAACCCTCATAATGTCCTCCCGATTTCCATACACCTGGGGTGATCAGGGGTCAAAAATGTCCCCGCTTCATTTGAGTGTTTTTTAAAGTATAAAGTATAAATTGTCAATCAATTCAGTGTTACACCTTAGTTTTACTTAAGACCAACATATTAACACAAAATTTACCCAACATTTTACATTTTAGGGCCACCACACCTTGTTTACAAAAAATACACCCTGTTTTTAAGCGAAAATAAAACAAGAAAATTAAATATTTAATTGTTTAGATAATTTTGACTATCTGACTAACTACAGAGTGCTGTATGTTTAACTTTAGTGAAAAAAATTTTTTTGAACCATTTAAATTTTTTAAATGGCAGCACATAATCACACCTGTGGTCCTCAGGGGTCAAAAATGTCCCCACTTCATTTGACTGTTTTTTAAAGTATAAAGTATAAATTGTCAATCAGTTCAGTGTTACATCTAAGTTTTATTTAAGACCAACACATTAACACAACATTTACCCAACATTTTACATTTTAGGGCCACCAGACCTTGTTTACATAAAGTACACTGTGTTTTCGAGTGGAAATAAAACAAGAAAATGAAATATTTAATTGTTTAGATAATTTTGACTATTTGTCTAACTAAAGAATGCTGTATGTTGAACTTTAGTGAGAATTTTTTTTTTGAACCATTTAAATTTTTTAAATGGCAGCACATAATCACACCTGTGGTCCTCAGGGGTCAAAAATGTCCCCACTTCATTTGACTGTTTTTTAAAATATAAAGTATAAATTGTCAATTAATTCAGTGTTACACCTTAGTTTTACTTAAGACCAACACATTAACACAAAATTTACCGAACATTTTACATTTTAGGGCCACCACACCTTGTTTACAAAAAATACACTGTGTTTTTGAGCAAAAACAAATTGAGAAAATTAAATATTTAATTGTTTAGATAATTTTGACTATCTGACTAACTACAGAGTGCTGTATGTTTAACTTTAGTGAGAATTTTTTTTTTGAACCATTTAAATTTTTTAAATGGCAGCACATAATCACACCTGTGGTCCTCAGGGGTCAAAAATGTCCCCACTTCATTTGATTGTTTTTTCAAGTATAAAGTATAAATTGTCAATCAAGTCAGTGTTACATCTTAGTTTTACTTAAGACCAACATATTAACACAAAATTTACCCAACATTTTACATTTTAGGGCCACCAGACCTTGTTTACATAAAGTACACTGTGTTTTTGAGCAAAAACAAATTGAGAAAATAAAATATTTAAATGTTCAAATTATTTTGACTATCTGACTAACTACAGAGTGCTGTATGTTGAACTTTAGTGAGAAAGTTTTTTTTGAAGCATTTATAAATTTTATATGGCAGCACATAATCACACCTGTGGTCCTCAGGGGTCAAAAATGTCCCCATCTGGTTTGATTGATACTTAATTAATATGAAGTGGATTTTTCCCCACTTTTAATTAAAACTTAATTCAAACATTTTTTAAATTTTTTTTTATTCCATTTCAAATTTAAGTCTGATAAAAACCTCATAAAAATTAATTTTTTCTTTGTTTTTGGGTAAAAAATAAATTAAATCATCAGTTATTGTGATTATCGTTTCACAACCAGAGTCGGTCGCTTTAACAGATGATCACAGACGGGTTTATGTCAAAGTTAATTTAGAAAGCTGTTTTTAAACTACTTCAAGTTTTTTACTGGCAGCAAATAATCACATCTGTTGTCCTCTGGGCTCAAAAATGACCCCGTTTGCTTTGACTGTCTATAAAGCAAGAAGTATAAAATATCATCATCTCTGTGTTTCAAGGTTATTCAACTTTATTCCAACTCGTTACCTGACAGTTTTCTATATTTTGGCATGATAGGACACCAGGGCATGAGTCTGAGTGAACACATGAGAGCCTGAAGCAAGAACAAAGGTGTGTCCATATTTGACCCAAGTGCAGGAGGAAGCTCAGATTTATTCCTCTGCACTGGTCCCATCAGGAGGAAGCTCAGGTTTATTCCTCTGCACTGGTCCCATCAGGAGGAAGCTCAGGTTTATTCCTCTGCACTGGTCCCATCATGGACAGCTTTCTTTCTGCAGTTGCAGGCCAAGGGTCATATACAGTAAACAAGTTGTTACAGGTGATTGTTTTCTTTTGGAAACCTGCAATGTTGGGGACAACTGGCGTGTCCTGACTGCAGGAGACGGTTTGCCATCGTACACTAGCATGTTCCATGTACAGCTGGACCTGCATCACATGCTGCCCATGTTTTTATCTCATCCCTGGTTTACTTGGATGTTCTGTTGACAGAGTCCTCTGAAGGGGACTTGGTGCTCATACAGTCACATCAGTACCAGGATCTGACATCACAGCAGGAGACACGCCCACTTGCTCCATACACCTCAAATGGGAGCACGTTTGTGTCATGAACGATGATCATCTATTGTGTCTTTATCAAGAAATTATATCCTTTTTGTGCTTCTATGATTAATCTTGTGTCACCTTTAAAACTTCTCTACCAGACTCAGGATGTCATGAACTGGCCGTAGCGACTCTACTGGATGCACGGCAGTAAGAATCAACACACCCACATACGCCTACAGCTGCATTCGGTCCATTTTTCTTCCTCTCGTTGTCCCTCCTTGTTCGTCATTGAGTTGGCTGCAGAGCAGGTCATCTGCTAATTGGATGGTTGGTGGTTCAATCTCTGTGTGCTCTAGTCTGGAGTTCTTACCAAGGTGTCCTTGGGCAAGTTACTGAACCCCAACTTGGTCTCTGATGCATCCATTGGCATGTGAACGTTAAAAAGCATAAAACAAGCAGAATACACTGTGTGTAATGCTTTCAGTACTCGAGTAGAAAAGTAACTGAAGGAGTATGGGACCTGGCACATGTGCTTGGACTGTGGTAGATTGTCTTTCTCTGAGGCCCATGAGAGAGTCATGCATCGTCTGTCACTGGGAAGATAGAAGACCAGATCAATGTTTCCTCACATTACTGTAAATACTCCTCTGTCTCAGCTGACTCCTCTTTCCTGCTTGATTCTTTGTCTTCATCATAATTGAAATGAAAGATGTGCAGTCCTCTGACACATCTTCTATTTCATTTTCACATCCTGAAAATTCAAGAAACTTCAAGAAGCCCAGTCACTTTCTTTCCAAGCTCCTCAGACTACCATGCCCTGGAGGCCTGAGAACCTACTTGAAAATAGTTCAGATTCTTCATCACTTTCCTTCACTTCATAGCCTTCTTCCACTTCTGCAGGTGGGTGATGTGCTTTTTCAGAGAAAGGGTAGCATGTGCTCTAAATATTAGCTATATTTTCATTATCTTCTAACCCTGGATCTTCCTGAACATTGATTCTCCGTCCTCATTATACTAGAGGACAATATGTGCTTTGTCCTGCTGGTCATTGCTTTGCACAACATGGTAAAAAAAAGTATGCTCATCAAAGTATGCAAATCTCTAGTGCAGTGGAGGCCTGTGAGCTACTTTCTGTGTATGTATTATTGTAGGGTCGACCTTACAATACCAAGCACTTTGATGCGACTGTTGTTTTGATTCGGCGCTGTATAAATAAACTTTCATTGAATATAGAGCACCTGCCTCCTCATTGTGCTGCCTGTTGTTGTTGTTGTTGTGGTTGTTATGACCTTTGCTTGACCCCACACATCAGTGATCCAAGATCAAAGATGTTTGAAAGCAGTATGTTGTGAAAATACGGCTCTTTGCAACACTTTGTACTTTGGGGTCATTTTTGACCCCTGAGGACAGCTGGTGTTATAAAATCCAATAAAAACCCCATAAATAAATCAAATTACTTAAAACTTATTCCAATCATGCATAGTATAGTAATGAATAACTTCTGTTATTTTCAGACCATTTAATGAATAAAAAACACATTTTTGATAGCAAAAGATTTCTTTAGAGGACAAAAATGACCCGTGGACAGCACAAGGGTTAAGAAACGTGACCACAGACTTCACTTCTCATACCCAGAAGCTGCATCCATGCTTTATATATTAATTATTAATTATTATTATTATTATTATTTATATTATTTACTTTATATGTAGTCTGTGCGTCATTAACATGACGGTAAGATGGTTGGAAAAACAAGGGAAAATATGTTTTTAAGACAAGAAATAGTCATGTAAAATATTGAATATATTAAATGTTTGTTTTTGTTGTTTTTCCCATCTTCAGGTTTGACAGAGATCATTAAGTTTGTCAAGCCAGCTCCCATTGATCAGGAAATGTCCAAGAAATCAAAGAAACAGCAGGAAGGAGGGAAGAAGAAGAAGCAGGGAGGAGGCGGCGGAGACCAGAACCTGCCCGATGCCATAGAGAACATGTCCGTGAACGATTCGTAGACCCCGGCACACAGCAGCAGTGTCGCCTCACCAGCCTCACAGATGCACACTAATAGAACAGAGTGTTGCTTGAATTGTAATGATCAGGGATTAGTTTGTCATGTCTCACAAACTAAACCTGAAATTGGCACTTAACGGTAATGTGAACACTCGGCTCTGTTCCATCTGTGTCTGTCTGAATGGGTGGTGTTATGTCATCTCATCATTCACATAAAGCTTGCCACAAAAAGGGATCCTTTAGTCAGCCATCCCCAGGTCACTTCACGCCTCTGTCACTGTATGAACTCATCAGCAACACGAAGCCTAAAACCAACAGATAAAGCACAGCTGCCGACACCTCATGGAGCGTGTCGGCAGCTGTGCTGAGAGTCAGGCTTCTTTTCTGACTATTTCTGTCATTGATTTGATACAAGCAGTCTTTTGGGAATATGTTATAAAAAGTATGTTTGCAGGATGTCGGGCATTGTTCGTAATGTGTTCAAAAACTGTCTGAACTCACCGTTTGTTGACTGTGAGAAGTAAATGGTTGGGTATTTTAACTGTCTGGTGTAGGCTTCTCTTTGCTTTGTCTGACCACAATCATCATTTTCATCCACTGTTTAACACGATGCTCTTCTCCACCTCGAGACGTTGATGTTTCCTGTATGTACTTGCTAAGATAAATATATATAATTGCGCATTGATGAAGTGGCACGCACTGTAAACAATAAATACAGTTGATATGGAAGTTCTTGTGTTTGTTTGTTTTTAAGTATATGCACAAAGCAGACTAGATCAGTGGTGATGGTAATGTGACTAACCACACAGCAAGCCAGGCTGTTTATTAACCAATTACATTCAAAATGCTTTAATAGGCACCAAGTTCACAAAGTGGAGAGATCTGGTTTAGGAAGTCAAATTAGATGGTGTGTCAAAAGGTTCAGGGTTTTCCTTTAATTTGTCACCAGTCTGGATTTTCTAATACTGCAGAGGTGTTAGGGTATGTACTACCACATGCCGCATCCCCAGTTTCACTCTCAGCCAGCGGCACCTTTGTTACCTGTGTTTACTCGTTTACTGTCTGTTTCTACAGCAACTATTCAATTACATCCCAAAAATAAAATATCTTGAAGAAAAAGCTTAGCTAAACAAAGAGAAGAGTCAGTCTATCTCTACTTTAGAACAGTCCACACATATGTATGTATTTATATTTATTATTTAATTCTTTTTGTCATGATCTTCGTGTCACGAAAGCTTTTAAACACAATAAAACATCTTGCTTAGATGTCCGGCTGGCTGGTTATCAGATAGATGTGCAATAAGCAATAAGGAAGACAAATCAGTTATTCATTAACTCTGACAGACTTTACACTCCCCTGCAGTTGGAAGCCAATTCACTCCGTTTGCGGTATATTTACAAAAGGTAAGAAGAAATCTACAGCACTTCTTTTCTTTATATAGTTGATTAGATAATTTGTATAATATATATTTATTTAAATCTAATTTATGTCTGTCTTAGACAGTTCCAGGCTTTAGTTTGGTACGAGTGTTGAGATGAATGACATGGAAGACGACGTTGAGATCTCCTTTCCAGTAAAGGTAAATGCTGATCTTTAACAGCCACAGTTTTGTTGCAGAGTGTTGAAAAATATTCTCAGCTCTGAGATTACTTATTTTTTATTCAACTTTATTTGTATACTTGATAGGTAGCAACCAAATAAAACATACTGTGTAAAGTAAAATGCTAAGTAAAGTTCTTATTATTACTATTATTAAAAAACCCCCAAAAACAACACTTTCCACTTGTTTCTGTAAACTGTAGTTTCTCGGTCGAGTAGAGGTGGTCCGCCCCGATGGAATACAGATCCTGGACGAAGCCGCTCAGAACCTCAAGGTGAGCCACCGACATATTTAATACATTTACAATGTTACTTTTAGTCGTGCTGGTGTCATAGATCATGCATTCATGTAGTCAGCGACCATCCGGTCCACACTGACATCATGAAGTGTTGAAAAGAGCGCCCAACACCTCTGCCACGCCACATATGAGAAACTGTTCTTGAAATCTTTTACACTGCTCTGTGGATGTTTTGCACAACTTTGAGATAACTTTTCACAACTTTGTAGTTGTTTTGTGTCTCTTTGTGGTTATTCTTCCGTGTGTGGTTGGTTTGTACCCCTTTGATGTCCCATTTTAGCCTTTTTATGGTTGCTGTGTATTTATTTGTGGTGCCCTGTGCCTCTTTGTTGCTTTGCATCTCTGTGATTATTTTGTGTGAGCGGTTGTCTTGTTCCTCTTTGTACTTGTTTTGCTCACTTTTATGATTTGTTCTCTGTGTTTGTGGTTGTTTTGTATCCCTATTTTGTTATGTCCTGTCTCTTTATACTCATATCAAGTCTCATAAACCCTTTTATTGCTCATAATAATAGAGCAGCGTCAACGTATCCAGTGCATTGGGTCATGACCAAATATGTAAATACCACCAGCCTCTGCTCCACCTAATTGGGCAGCTGGTAAGTGCTAGCTTGCAGACATGCATATATTGGTTTAATTATGCTTGAGCTATTAGAGCCACCGCTTCAGCTCCTACAGGGCTGCTAACATGGCTGCAGACTCTCATTATTGTCTATAATGTATCCCTTTAAAATAGTCTTGTATTCTAGTAGGGAACGGCCAACTTTGTGTGCATCTGCAGGATTATTTTTACTGTTTAAATGAAACAACTTTGTGTGTTTTTGTCATTCCTAGACTTCAGATGAATTCTCCTCTGAGAAAGCTGCAAAGAAGAGCAAAGTCCATCTCTTCCTGTCTCTGAGTGGGATAGACATTTTGGAAAACAAAACCAAGGTGTGTGACAAAAGTGTCCTAATTACAAAACTGCTCATTCCCATGATGTATTCAGCTTTCATGATGTTTTAAAATGTTAATTCTCATCATCTTCCCTTCCCTCAGTTCCTATTGTACTCGTGCAACCTCTCTACTATTTCCTTCTGTGCTGTCCATCCTTCTTCACCCAAAGTTTTTGGGTTTGTGGCCAAGCACCCTGCAGCGGATACGTACCACTGTTATCTCTTTCAGAGCGCAAAGTTTGTGAGTATTCCCAAGGCTGAAACTAAAGACCAACTTTGAAGTCTGGTGTTGGTAGAGCAGAAGACTACAAATCCACAGCTAAATGACATATTCTGGTTTCTAGTGTCCCAGATGTGATTTTTTCTGAATTACTTTTCAGTCTCACGTGCTGGTCTCAGTTATTGGGGACGCCTTTCGGGTTTCAAAGAAGGAGGAGACACCCAGAGTAGGACGAGACATAAAAGTGGAGGCACTCCAACATAAGGTCAGTCCTGAGTTGTCATGGCTGTTTTTTTTTCTATTTCTGTTAAAGAACTTACAGAGCTTATGAAATTAAATATTTCCAATGTTCACGAAAGCTTTAAATGAGTCTCTCAATCTTTTTAATACTTCTTTTTCAGAATAAAATGCTGCAAAGAGAGAATGATAAGCTGAAGAGGAGGCTTGCAGGAGAAACTGATGACTGATGATTGCATACAATGTTGCTGTTGTGGGTACATATAAATACACAACGAGCGTGAGCGACTGCTTCCTTTTAAATTTTACATGATGCTAAAATAAATATGTCTGTAATTTTCTTTTCAGCGTCGAATCCATTTTAGCTGCTTTACCCAAATCCTTCTACTAGATGGCAGCAGCGAGTTGTCATTCTCACTGTTTGGCAAGTCTCTGGATGCGTTCAAGTGTTTTAAAAAGATAAGAAATATTGCACTTAATTGTTTCACTTACAGTTAAAAATAAAAAACAAACATACAAACAAATGCTTTAACATCACTCAGAACACTTTGAAATGTTTGATGAAGTCTGTAATTTTAAAGAGCTGTCTTGTAAGAAATAAAAATGTATTTCATTTAAACGGCCATTTGTAGTGTAGATGTTTCTAACTGTGCTGTGTGTCAATAATAGATTAATTAATGTTATAATGCTTGACTTGTAAAACACGACATAACTGAATTGAAAATTGAAAATTCGTTTCATTACCATTGGTAGCAGTAGCATTTGTTATGCATTTGCTGTGTATTGGATCGGACACTTGAAGGCAACAATATGTAAACTTTATTGAGAAAGTAACGGGGAGCGGCGGGAGCCCGAGGCTGTTTTGTTGGAAGATGTGACTTTATGCTAACGACAGCTAGTTTTGTCTAAAGGGTATTTAAAGTTTACTCAGTCATGCTTACGGACGTCTCCCATAACTCACCACAGGTGCTAACCGAGAAATTGTGCGTTAGCAGATTAGCTAGCCGAGAGACGTCACTCTGTGGCACGGCGTAAACTTTGCGAGTTCAGCGACATTTGGTGTGTTTTCGTTTAGCCGAACACAATTATCTGTAAATCACCGAGTCTTCACTTTTTTGGGGGGCTCCTTATTATCCACCTCCGAACGGGAGACTCTGGCTCTGCTGTCTTTACCACCCACAAACACCCGCCATGGGGACGCGGTGGTCTCGTAGCGGCAGCAGCCAGTCTCTCCTCACGGAGGAGCAGAGGGTAACGCGGTACACTGAACGCAGAGACTCCGATAATGACTCTTTGGATGGACTAGTCCGGCGCGAGGACATAGCCCAGTTCCCGTACGTGGAGTTCACCGGCAGAGACAGCGTAACTTGTCCGACCTGCCAAGGCACTGGACGCATACCTTCAGGTGAGTAGAAAGAGTTGATAAATCAGTAAGCTTTAGTGTCGGACAGTCAGTCTGTGTTGATATGAGCACAGTTTCTGCTCATTTAACGCCAGAGATAAGGCGCAGAATTCCTAAAAGGTGTTTTCAAGTGTTTGGCATGGGAAAAAAACATGGTCAACATTTTAAGTGTCGTAAAAGGCTTGTTGGTCTCTAATCTGTGACGCTTAAATGTCTAAGTTTGACCAAGAAGGACTGGATTGATTATAACGTAGGTACAGTAAAGCAGAGCCATAAAGATAAAACAAATAATTTCTTTATTTTACTTGTAACCCCTTCATAAATCCTGTTGACTACAGTCTAGTTACTAATATAAGAAAATCTATTAGACATAAAAGACGCAGATATCAGCCAGCGTGGTCAGTGTTGGCTCATACTGACATTTAGCTAAAGTTGTGCTGGTAATTCTGAACGAGACACATTGAGTTTGTTTTGCAAGGTTTCTGAAGCTCTGTGAACAAATGGAAAAATCAAGAAATGACTAGATTGTCCAGAAAACCGATCTGCACTTATCCACTAAGAAAGCACTTAAAGTAGAGTTTATGACCCACCGTGCATAACGCAGAACTTTGACCTCACACGAGGCCATGTGACACCAGCAATATGAACGATGAAATGAAACGTGGGTGCAAACACTAGTTTAGAAGATGCTGAAAATGTACATTGTACAGATATGAAGGGGCACAGCTGTACAATTATGAGCCTGTCAGACATCAGAGAGGCCAGGGGGTGATGTCGGCATTTAAGTGCCATTTATTGAGTTTTTGTTTTCTCTCACCATCCCTGATCCTCCCGTATGGAAAAACTGCTCCAGAAGGTGAAAGTGAAAGAGCTGCATTCACAGAAACAACCGCATGAGTTGTTGTAATCACGCATTCCTGACTTCTAAATTCCAAATCTGGAATATCTTCAGAAGCTAATCACCTTGTCCATCACAGAGGCAGGAGTCCCATTGTTTGCTTGGCTAATGTCTGAGGATGATGGTCTATGAGATGTACCTCATCCTCTGGTACCTTTTTGTCCATAGTACTCCCAGAGCAGATTAATTTAAGTAATGACATACAGCTATGTGTGGTTCCCTGTGCTCATACAGTATAGCAACATAAAATAACTTGGTACTATGCTGTATGTTTTATACAATTTTGTGTCTCACCTAATAAAATGTGTTAGAGTAATGATTAGATTCATGAAGAGCTGCACCAGTGAATCTGTTAAACAGAAGCTATTATTATATTTTAAGTTGGGGGTTCGTTTGCTTAGCTGTAAAAGGCTGACGGGGTATTGTCATCACCCTGCCAAGTGGACGGGCAGGCAGGATGTATGGACAAGTTTGTGAATGCAATAACGCACAAATGAGGGGAAGTAGGAGCTTCAAATTGATACCATTTGTGTTTCTACTAAGATGTCAGATGAGTTTGAATCTCAGTGACCTCAACATTAGGGTCAGAGTAAGTTTTCTGTATGTAAACAAGGTGACACAGGATTTTGAACTTGATACCACAGGTGTGTTACCTGGGAAGCGGAGGGGTAGCACTTTTAGCTGCCAGTATTTTTTGAACAGGGAACAGATGTGCTGTGTTTAATTTCTCAGTCTTTGTCGTCTTTCCAAAAAAACAGTTTTAATGGGAAATGCTAAACATCATTTTTCTTCTTGCTCTGCAGAACAAGTGAATGAACTGGTTGCACTGATCCCGTACAATGACCAAAGACTGCAACCCCAAAGAACGTGAGTAACTGCAGCGCACTGATGTGTTCCTGTGTCTGTTCCCTCTGGACGTGTGGGTCTCTCACTCTGTCTGAGGTGATGTAGGAGGTGAGTGCATTGTCTGGAGAGAACCTTCCCTCTCTGTGTCGCAGGAAGCTCTACGTGGTCCTGTCAGTTGTGCTCTGCCTGCTGGCCTCTTCGCTTGTTGCCTTCTTCCTTTTCCCACGCCCAGTGGTTGTGGTGGACGGAGGGATCCGCTCGGTGACGGTGACGTTCGACCGCAACAACACAAAGGTCCTGATGAACATGACGGTAGGTTTCATATCACAGCTTCTAATAATCTACACAAACAGCATGACAAAGCATAACTCTCAGCCTCTGCAGGCTCAGGTCTCACTTCACTAAGAACTCCTCTGTGGGATCAGCACCGATGTGTTTCCATACAAATGTGTCTGAAGTGACTAATGAGTGGAAGGACGGGTTTGCCAGATCGGTTTTAGTTTGCAAGCTAGCAACAATCCTCAGCTTCTGTTTATTCAAAAGTAACGCTCTTCTTTATCACATGTGGGTAAATACTTAGACAGTTTCATTATTTCAGTTCAACTTTGGGAAAGTACAGCCAGTTAAGCAACACAACGACCACAGTGGATTTGAAATGCTAATAGCGTGATTCAAGTGTTGAGTCTTGGCTTGAATTCAGCTGCTACAACTAAAACATCACATTAACACCTTAGGAGTCATTTTTTGTCCGTTTTCACTTCCTCAGCATTAACCAGACAAATGACTGATGAGCAGTTTCATGGCTAGAAGAGCCCTGCTTTCTTATTATTCCACAACAAGTTAATGTAAACAGTGGTCAGGAGATGAACCCGAGTGTTGAATTAGCATTTGTTTGCTGTTCAGAGGCTGATATCTCTCAGTCTGAAGTCCAAGGAGGTGTGGCAGGAAATCATGATGCTGATAGAAAACAGACTGTATCAGGAATATGACAGATGTTCTTTTAAAAAGCAAACAAAACACAATGAAGTGGTGAAACTTATTATGTTACCCTGCCTGGTTGCTTTAGAGTCTGTGGAAATAGAGGAATTGTCTAAGAAGCACTTGGTACTTTGATTGCATGTTGATTGGATCCTTTCAGATTCACTGTGGTGCTGTACAGAGGCAAAGCTTGAATAAGTGTCCAAAAACATCTGGACATTTATCTTTTCTAAATATAGACACACAAACAAGATTTTGGGGAGGTTTTTTTTTTTTAAAAACCCAAAACCTCCCCAAAAAACATCAAACGTCACAGATGACAGCTAAACACAGTTTAGTGCTTTCTCATGTTGTTTTGTAAAGAAGGCAAAAGATTCCATTCTTTTTTTTGACCTGGAGGAGCTCCACTTTATAAAACCAACTAAATATTTAGTGTGCAAAAATGACTTTGACAAGAAGGGTTTGATTTCATCTACTAAATGTGTATGCTCCCTTGTGCTGCCAAAACAGCCCTGAGCACTTGAGGCATGAACTCCATTTGACCCCTGAAGGTGTGCTGTGGTATCTGACACCAAGATGTTAGCATCAGACCCTCTAAGTCCTGTAAGCTGTAAGATGGGGCCTCCTTGTTTATCCAGCACATCCCACAGGTGCTCTATTGGAATGAGATCTGGGGAATTTGGAGGCCCAGTCAACACCCCAGGTTCATCGCTGTGCTCTTGGAATGATTCTTGAACCTCTTTTGCTTTGTGGTGCATTATCCTGCTGAAAGAGGCCAAAGCCATCAGGGAATATGGTTTCCATGAGAGGAAGCACATGATGTGCAACAATCTGTGCCCATGATTCCTGGTTCTCCACTGTTTCCTCCCTTGAACCACTTTTGATAGATACTGACCGCTGCAGACCCAGAACAGCTCACAAGAGCTGCTTTTGTTTTGGGGATGCTCTGACCGGGTCATCTAGCGATCACAGCTTGATCCCTGTTAAACTCGCTCAAATCCTTACACTTGTCATTTTTCCTGCTTCTAACTCATCAACTTTGAGGACAAAATGTTCACTTGCTCCCTAATATATCACACCCACTAACAGGTGCCACGATGAAGAGATAATCAGTGCTATTCACTCCACCTGAGAGTGGTCCTAATATTATACCTGATCAGTATACACATTTGCTTTTCTTTGTTTTTGACAGAAGAGCAAATCCTGCGCTCTTGAATACATACGAGATCTTAGAATGAATGGTTGAGGTTAATCCAGAGTCCTACTTTGCTATGTGACTATCTTCATGTAAAAGTTGAGCGTGTGAGTGACAAAATGTTGTCTCCCTCATCACGATAGTGGTTCTAAACCATCTGAGGATGTGAAACAATCATCAGGTTTCATTTAAGCTGTGCACTGTGTAAGAGCTGCTTCACTAGTCTAGTTCAGATCTGCACGTTAGTGCACTGAAGCACTCTGCAGGCCACGCTTCCTTTATGAAACCGCAAAACGTGGCAACAGCATTGACATTTTTTTTAGGATTTAGTTTAGAAAACATGTTGATGTTGCTGCTTTTGCCACTTTCTGCTTGTGTAGTAAATGGACGTGGATAATAATAATAATAGCTTCTGCCATCTGAATGTCTTTTGATGAAACTTAACTAGAAGTGTCAAAAACAGGCTGTGTTGTAGGTGCTGTCTTTTTATTCCTCTGTGTGTCTTTGGTTCTTTATTTTACTCAGAGCACGCTCAACTTCAGCAACCCCAACTTCTTCTCGGTGCATGTGCAGAGCATCAGCTCCCAGGTCCTCTACATGAAGACGGTGATCGGGACTGAGCTGCTCCACAACGTCACCACAGTGCTGCCGCTCAGCGCGTGTCAGGTACAGGATTTCAGCCACTCAAAGTACAATCAATCAAGATGCTTGTCTCCTTTGCTGTTGTACACTATTTTAATGTTTCCGCTCCATCGATGCCGATACATTATCACTACTGCTGTCAGTGTTCCTTTCCATATAAGCCATATCACTGTTATGGCTATTTTTAAGCAATTTGCAAGCTCCCCTATTAGTGTTGTTGGTTTTTTGTGTGTGTGTGTGGCAACTGGTGCCAACAGCTGTGCTAATCTCCCCACAGCTGAAAATAGTAACCATAAACATGACAGAATTAATAATCAGTGGTTGTCAGGACCGCTCACTCTAACTTTATAGCAGGTAAGGTGAAGTTAACTAAGTTAGAGGGGGATACATACAAACGCCCCTGCACGCTTGTGTCAGGCTTAAAAACAAGTGGCACACTGAATATCGACAGCAGATCAGAGCACAGTAGCCGCAGCACGATTCATTCACCACACTTCTGTGGTTGTGTACAGCTACAACAGGATGCTGGATGGCAGCTTATTTAAGCATTTAATCACACAAGCCGTTTGACTGTTTTTTGGCCTTTATTTACAGTGAGATCTATAAGAACATTTCTAACTCCACCCTTGTCTTCATGGCATCGTGGCCTGGGCCTGTTCACTGTATGTTGTTGTGTGTCAGCTCGAGTGGAGCGGCTGCAGCTGCACATATCTACCTCACGCTGAAGTGCTTCTCACAGTACACGTGTTAGTAACCCAGAATTTTTCTTGTATCATGTACCAAAGCAGTCAAACTCCTTGTGCTAAAGAACTGAATGATTAAAGTCTGAAGAGACGACTGATACTATTCCTTTAACACACAGCCTGGAGGATGGCTTCAACCAGCATTTGTCACACTGGAAGTGCTGGTCACTGAATAAGCCATTTGGCACTGGCAGAGAAGATTTGGCCAGTTTTTCACACAGTCCACATACTCAGCTCTGCTGCTTAAGTACAGCGCCTGTCAAGCTCAGTGCTGTGGCTCAATGAAGCAGCAGCTCTTTAGCTAAAAGTAAACGCCAGATAAAATCACCATTTCCTCTTTTTTTTTTTTTTTTTTTTTGAGTAATGTTTGTTGTTATCTACCCAGCATTTACAGGAAATGACTGTTTTTTTATTTTGTTTTCCCCTCTTGTTTTAACAACCTTCTGTCTGCAGATCACCTCAGCTGAAGCAGTAAACAAAGCTCAAAGAGTTGCTGTGGTTGCTTCATTCTGTAGTTTCACTGCTGATAATGGCCTGAATTGTCTTCCTGTGCTGCTCTTGAAACACTTCTGTTGTTGGTGTGATGTATCGTGTCAATCTTCTGCAGGTGAACTACACTGTCAGTGTGGAGATCGGCAGTAACGCTCCGTACGTCTAGTAAGTGTCTGCGCCTGAGCTTGTAGAGGAAATTAAGCTTCTTTGCAAACCTACACATGAATTCCAGTTCAGTAATCTGAGCCTTTGTGTTTTGTTTTTTCAGTACGTTATGCACCATGTCCAGCATCAAGGTTCACAACATTCTCGTACTCATGCAGTAAGTGTCATTACCCCGACAGATATCTTTATCTTCATTTTACTTTGTTACTTCTGTCTTTTATCTTAACACTTGCAGCTGAAAAATCACTGTGATGTCTAATATGGTCATATGAAGCAGAATGTGGGGACAGCCAATCAGAATAAGTTGGTCTTAAAGGGGGAGGAGCTAAAATGGCTTGTTTCAGAGAGTGGATGATCTGATGAGCTGTGCCAAAGGCCCACATAAATAAGGATGTTTTAATGGATCAAGAATGAAGGAGAAAGAGTGCATCATGGGAAGCCCCCAGCAGGCTATGGAGGGTTCAGGGTCACCTGATCCATCAGGAACTAGATATTTAGAAAGTTTTAAGCCTATGATTGTTGATTCTGTTCATCTGGACGTAGCCTTTGTGGGAGAGACGTTTCGTCACTCATCCAAGTGACTGCTTCAGTCTCAGCTGCCTGCAGGTTTCCCCAATCTTATAAATCTTTTTCTAAACACTGCGTCTCTGTGGCTTTTAAACCCCAAAACACGCTGCGCCAAAAATGGCTGGTTTCAGTCATTGTGCAAATGTTCTGTTTATAAAATTGGGGAAACCTGCAGTCAGCTGAGACTGAAGCAGTCACTTGGATGAGTGACCAAACGTTTCTCCCACTGAAAGCGTGACGTCCAGGTGAATCAACTTTTGGAGATTTACTTACCTGGATGATTGAGCATGCATCAAGACGTTTTAAGCCTAGTCTTAAAAGTACAGAAGGCGTCTGCCTTGTGAATCAAAAATGGGAGTTGGTTTCATAGAAGAGGGACTTGAAAGAAATCTGAAATCACTGAGCTGAACCAGATTTACAGGATTTAAAATCAGGGACAGCACCTAGTGCTGTCTGCATGTAAGATGAAATGTACATTGTTTTTAGAAATGATCATTGCACACTAAACTAGGACCAAATATTGACCCCTGAGGAACACCATAAGCAATCCTTGTGCTCACCATAGTTCACGCGCCGATGGTGATTTCATCACACAGCCCAGTCCATTTATTCTCACCACAGTAAAACACGTGAGGCTACAAAATTGAGGAGTGCACAACCGATCGATATAATACCAAAACACACTGCATGCGCTAGCACATGTGATGAAACTTTTGTCGTGCCGTGCAGTTTGTCAGGGCGAGAACGGCGAGCATAATGGCCCCATAACAGTTATTAAGGGTCAGTTTGAAGCTTCCTGTCTTCAGCTCTCACTGGTTCTGTCTTGTAGCCAGTCGCTTCTGCACGAGTAGTGTAAACACAGCCTTAGATAAAAGATGCTGTTAGCATATAAACCACATTGTCAGGGTGAGGTACTTTGGGGAAACTGGGTAACCCACTGCTTTTTCTTTCTTTTCCCAAACCCTTTAATTATTGTTTTGCAGTCTAGAGAAAAGTAATTTGTGCAGGGTGCAGTTTCGTGCCCTGTGGTTCTTGATATCACACTTACAGAGCTGTGAGAAATCATTACTGTGGCAACGTGCTTTTCTTCTGTGAGCAATTAACTGGTTGAGATGTGACAGCAACATGGTGAACAGCCTGATTCTTACATCTCTGTCCTCTCCTGTTTTCAGAACCTCAGTGAAAACCTCGTACATGGTGCGAACGTCCCAGAACAGCCTGGAGGCCTATCGCTACATCGACTGCGGCTCCAACACCACGTACCAGCAGCCGGAGAATTACAAGATCCACTCCTCTGGTGACACAACGGCCCTATCCCTCCGTCACTCTCTTTTGTGAGGGGCGCAGATGTGAGACTACAAGGACTATGTTAGTGTGCACTGCAGGGTGGACTAACAGCTCGGCAGCAGGGAAATGCCTAATATCGTCTCGTTTTCTACACTTGCTAAAAAGAGCCGACATTGACCTGCTGTTATCTCGTGCTAATCCAGGATTTGGCTGTATCTCGGAAAACAAGGGCTCTGACAAGGGAATGTTGTTCTAGCCATCAACAGATAAAGGGTCTTTGATGGACTTGTGAAATGTGGAATTATGGCCTGTAATGTCAAGCTCAGCACTGTTTGTGAAATGTTCTTGCCTGACTTCCCGTCTAAGTCCAGAGAGCAGTTTTGCTGTTTCAGAGCAACACGAGTCTGAGTGGAGAACTGAATGAGTCACTAGCAGCGAGCACTCTTTGTGTTGTAAGCAGGACAAAGGTCACAGAAAGCTCTTTCTTTAAGGGAACATTCTCAGCCAGGATGCTATTCGCGTTAATTATGGCTGCAGAGCTCCCTCTCTGTGCTGCTGCTGCAATGTCATTAGAATTCAATCAAAATTCCTTAGTGTGGCTTGAATGACTGATACACTGTGATCACTACTGACTGTTGGTTTTTTTTGTTTGTTTGTTTTTGGCAGCTTGAAACTGGTGTGGATTGTAGATATTTTTAATGGTTCGATAAGTTATTGCCTGCCAAGCACATCTATAAGGAGAGAGGTATAACATCACATGTTTTCTTCCAGTGAAACTCCATTTAACTGCTTTTACTATTCCCTCAGTAGAAATCTACTCACAGAATCCTTAATACAGATCCAGTTAAGCTACAAAAAGAAGACGTCCCACCACCATACCACATGAGTGCAATTTAAAAATCAAAAACAATGCCTTTAGATAGTGAGAGCTGATTATTTGCAGTGAGACATTATTTCCAGCTGAACAGGCAGGCTCAGAGAACACTGTTATACAGTATTTAGAAAGTGGCTGTACCAATGCTAATAATTATAAAGGTAGTATATCCTGCTGTATACGGTTCCCTGTGATTCCCACCTCTTTGTGCAGAATAATCTGCAGCGTCCCAACCAAAAGACGGCCCTACAATCACAGCCAGGGTTGTGCAGGGAGTGACCGTCTGTGAGAACTGCAGTGATGTTCTGAGACGTCTGAGGGGCGTTTCATTCAAACATCTTCAACTGTAGTGCACACAGTAGATTTAAAAAGGCTGCAGGTATTTGCATCAACAAAATCTTCAGCCGCCTTAATATAAAGCTGATGTTAGGATTCGAGTTCCAGGCAGTGGAGGAGACCATAATGAGACCGGGTGGTACAACCCAGAGAGAGAAAATTTGACTGTGTTCTTTAATGGGTTAATTGGTCAAACTTTGCAATAGAATCTTGCTGTGTGAAATTAGTGTTTTGTTGAAAATTGGTCTTAACAATTAGGATATGCAGCTGCACTCAGCGTTTACCCTGCTTCTGCCAGACTGACTGTAATAGCGTCACATGCATTTCCTTCTGGTTTGCAGCTTTTCTAACTCCTTGTGTGACGGATTTCAGCACATTCTCACGCTGCCTGGAGGCTGACTGTAACTTTGCCTTTAGACCAGCTTCAGTGTGGAAGCAGTTTGATAGGAGATCAATTTTTACTTTAAAGGGACAAATGCTGTAAATTTCTGAAACATTTCTACCTATTTTGTTTGTGTGTTTTTTTTTTTTTTTGGTTTTTTTTTTTATTGCACCAATTAACCTTTTGGTTTAAGTTATCAAAAAAAAGAAAAGACATTAAAGGGATTTGTGAATTAATAAAATGAATAATGAATACCAATAATTGTTTTATTCTTGCTCACCACTTACAGTGGACAGAGTACACCACGTATGAGCTACATTGCCCAACGTATTCACTCAACCATCCAAATCAATGAATTCAGGTGTTCCGGTCCCTTTCTTGGGCACAGGTATATAAAATCAAGCAGCAAGCATGCAGACTGCTTCTACAAACACTTGTGCAGGAATGAGTCTCTCTCAGGAGCTCAGTGAATTCCAGTGTGGTACCGTGATGGGATGCCACCTGTGCAACAAGTCCAATTATGAAATTTACTCACTACTAAATATTCTACAGTCAGCTGTTAGTGGTATTATAATAAAGTGGAGGCAACTGGGAACAACAGCACCTCAGGCACAAAGTGGTAGGCCATGTAAAATGACAGCAGGGTCAGCTGATGCTGAGGCACATACTGTGCAGAGGCCACCTGCTTTCTGCAGAGTTAATCACTACAGACCTCCAAATTTCATGTGGCCTTCAGAATAGCTCAGGAATAGTGTACCGATAGTTTCATGGATTGGGTTTCCATGGCCAAGCAGCAAGGCAAAGCGTCGGATGCAGTGATGTAAAGCACTCCGCCACTGGACTCCAGAACAGTGGAATTGTTTTCTCTGAAGTGATGACTCACACTTCTCTATCTGGCAATCTGATGGACTAGTCTGGGTTTGGTTGCCAGGAGAACAGTACTTGTCTGATTGCACCATGGCAGGTGTAAAGTCTGGCGTTGTGGGGTTGTTTTTAGGAGCTATGGGTGAGTTGGTGTGGAAGAACGTGACTGGCCTGCACAGAGTCCTGACCTCAACCTGACTGAATCCCTTTGGGATGAATTAGAGTGGAAACTGCAAACCACATCAACAGTGTCTGACCTCACAAATGGACTTCTGGAAGAATGGTCAGAAATTCCTAAATGTTGTGGAAAGCCTTCCCAGAAGTGTTGAAGCCCAGATCTAAGCGCTGCCTGTTGGTCCCACAGATCAACACTGGGTGTCCAACGTGATTGGGCCCCTGAAATCCTGGAAATGTTGGGCCAATATCATATTATATCTGCTCATGGGAATAATCTTGAGTACAGCAGTCATGACTGAAATAACGAGTGACACAAGGAGAGTTCAGGTACCACATCACTTCAGTTTAATTCTATTCTTCATCTTCTTCCATATAAAAAGAGCGTAATAACCTTTCCAGACAAACATGTTTCTGTTTTATATCTTATACACTGTCCTATAGCTGCATGTGAAAATATATTACTACATAATAGATCAACAGACCACAATATATTATCGCTGTAATACAAGTAGTGTTTTTTTTCCTCTACCAAACAAGGCAACACACTAAATAAATGCATAGTAAAAATAAAAGAAGCAATAAGTACAAAAATATAACTGATAAAAAGCTTATTAATACAAGAGTGCTTCATCTTTGGTTAGGTACATCTTTCTTTAGGTCACTGTCTTATGTGTGTGTGTCTTCTCTTTGTTACATATTTGTGTGAATAACTTTTATACTGCCTTTGGTCATGACATGAAGCAGTTGGAGGTGTGGGGGACAAACCCGACCCCCCCAAAAAGAAACAAAAAACAAAAACTAAAAAACCCAGCAAGCATTTCACGGCAATGGTGTGCTTATATCCTATACGTCCTCCCACAACTAGCTTTTTCCCCTTTTCACATACAAATCTTTAACAGTGGACGTAACAATACCTGCCCGCATATTTACCTGAACACTCTCAACGCACACACACACGCCTCTCCCTAACACATACACTTGTTAAAAGGTAAAAACCCTCACATTCCTTTTTCTTTTCATTAGTTATTCCTCTGTCTGCTTTACTAGAAGTGTATGAGTGGAAAACAAAACGAAAAACAAAAACCCACGATTGTCGATTTCTGATTAAAAGTGTTACACTGATAAACGAGCTACAGAAGGCAGGCATGACTGTAAATGTGCTGTACATACATGTGAACACCTGAACATCTCAAATATACAGAGAGTAAATTACATCATCAGGGCTTTGGTCATGGTTTAACAAAGAAAAAAAATACATGGTTTTGTATCAGTACAAAATATGAACACCAGTCATTTTTAAAGGAAATCATTATATTTGAATGGTGACCTTCCTTAAGCTTTTACAGCCTATACTGGTGCAAGCACGCATTGTCTTTGTAACTGCTACCACAAAGCCGTTTGCAGCACTTCAGCACTGTCACTGGTTTACTGGAAACTGGCAGGACTGAGGTCATAAAAGCTCTGCTTAACCATTAAAACAGGCCTGGAAAAACAAAGACATTCTCACAGGGTTCAGTGAGCCTGGATACCCACAGTCATGAAGCTCATTATCAGCCAGCTCAGCTAAATCTGGTTTCTCGTCTATTCATCATAGAGCAGGAAAGGAGAGGCCAATTACAAGCCAGTTATAAAATGGTTTGTATCCATGTGTATTTCTGCAATTATCAAGGCTAAATGGCAAAAAAAAGTCTTTAGATGGTATTCAACCATGGAGGACTTCATGGCAACATAAAGGAAACAGTGAGACCTCCCCTAACATAAAACAAATAATTTGATTAGTACAATGGAATAAGATACTCTTATGAAAGCCTTGAGAACCTATTAATGCTCTTTAATGAAAGCGAGGTACCATAGATTGTATTAAAAAAAGAGGACTTGGACAATCCAGATGGACTTTAAACTTGTATTCTCTCTCATGGCCAGTAGGGGGCGAACATCAGATTCAAATATACAACTCTTAGAGAAACCGACCCTTCCTCTGCCTTGATTCAAGAGCTCAGTGAACGTTCAACACAGTTTCTTCTGTCCTATCACCTCCAACTGGTCGCAGCAGATGGCTGCCCCTCTCTGAACCTGGTACTGCCGGAGGTTTCTTCCTGTTAAAAGTGAGTTTTTCCTTCCCACTATTGCCAAGTTGCTGGCTCACAGGGTTGGTTTGATTGTTGGGTTTCCTCTGAATTATTGTAGGCTCTTTACCATATAACGCGCCTTGAGGTGATTTGGTGCTATATAAATGAAACAGAATTGAAATTCCCTTACAGGTTTGTGATATCAGTTGGAAATTTTAGCTCTCCTGCAATAATTTTCATTTTGTAAATTACGGTACTATTTAGAGTGAAACAGGTGATAAAGCAGGGCATACTTTTCTGGGCTCAGTCTTATGACTGAGAAGTATTAAGCCTATGGACGTGGAGTATCCTCTGTCCTCTTATCCAAGTATTGTCTAAATGAGGCTTCACAACACTAGTCCTCACACCTCAAGGTCCATATATGGGATATAAAAGACAAATGTGACCCAGTGCCTCTGGACTCTGGAGCCCTGTTTCGGCTGCTTCTGTGTTGGTCAAATAGGCCACTTGTAGCTACAAAAAACCTAAGACAGGTAAAAGTGAGCCGACTTTGTGATAGTGCAAACCTAAAGGTAGCTTGCTTCATGATAGCAGCCCTTGGTAGATGCTCGTTTGCTTTGTTGGAAAGCCATTTCCTCTGAAGCCTCCTCAAACTTGGAGTTGTGACACTGTACATCATGGCTTGTAAAAGAAACAAATAAACAACCAGAAGGGATCTCACACTGATTTTAAGTTGGCTTTAAACACTCAACAACATTCCTCATCACAAAGGCACAGAGTCATAAATAGGGATGGGTATCGTAACCCGGTTCTTCTTGAGAACCGGTTCCCACTGTTTCAATTCCTTGGAATTGTTTGCCATTTTTGCAAACGATTCCCTCATCAATTCCAGTCGCCCCAAATGACGTCACCACATTGCGGAACGTCATTTACCTGGCAGGAAACACGGCGCCTAAGCGGCTCAAACGCTCAAAAGTTTGGTTAAACTTTACGAGAACGGATGACAACAGGGCAACTTGCAATACTTGCAAAGTAGATATTTAATTTAAGGGAGGAAACACTACAAATATGCAAAAGCATTTGCTCACAAAACACGCGATAACCTTAAATGAATGTCGTGTTTTTAATTCCGCTCCGGACTCGTGAATCTCAACCCAGCAGCAGCGGTAACGTTTGCACGTCCTCTCCCGTTAATGCGGCAGGTAAATAATCAACTAACAGTGCATATTATGTTAGCGCGATCTGCCTTATTACAAAACCTGCCATTACTGTGCATTTAGGTGACCATGATGAGAGAGACAGACAGAGTCTGGCTGGCTCAGATGCTGGCAGTTCTTGCTGCAGTTCTTGCTGCAGTCTCCTTTCACGCCAGGATAGACGAATGTCACCGAGCAGTGACTCAGTTTGTGGTAAAAGGCTTGAACCCATTTGCCACAGCAGATGCCCCGATTTTCGGTAAGTGAATGTGTTTAATTGTAGGCAGGGACATTACTGGATATTCTTGTGTAATTGCTACAGAATAATTTATGTTAAACTTTGTTATTGCTACAAAAGAATATTTATTTTATTATTTTACATTTACAATTTTTTTTCCCGGGGACCCTGTGACACCCCATTGAAGAGCCATAGGCTGGATCTCTTAAGATCTCACTGTTGGGTTTGTAAGGCCATGTTACTCCTAAATTTCTATCTTGTTCAAAGAGAAGATATAAAACAAAGTTCTAAGCTATTCGACCTTAGTGTTCTCCTTTTTTAAAAAGAATCGATAAAGAATCGAATCGTTAAACAGAATCAAAAATGGAATAGGAATTGTGAAAATCTTATCAATACTCATCCCTAGTCATAAATGAACAGTAACGGCCTTGGCAGGGTGACTGTATATGTTGCCCGTGCCTCTTTCTCAGAGTGTTTTCCTCTCTTTGTCTCCCTCTATCGGCGCTGAGACAGCATGACCTTGTTGATGAAGTTGACGATGGCAGAAGCAGGTTGGTCGGGGTCCAACTCAGCAAATAAGTGGCAGACGTTCTCTGCCGTGCTGCCGGGCTTCTTAGCGACAAAACCAAACACCCTGAGATGGGAAGGGCGGAGAAAAAAAGAGAGGATGTGAAAAAAGGAAGAGACAACAAAAAGAGAAGCAAAGGCAATCACACAAGGACTCTTGAGTTTGTCCAGTCTGTGACAGCCCACTGCGTAAAACTACCATGAAACAATTAGTGTAACGTATGGCGTGATCATGTAGGACTTATAATTTACTAATTAAATCATCAAAAGTTTGCAGGACAAATTTTGCCAAGATGCACACACAGTTTGATGCCATGCAGCGGCATACACGCGTCTATACTTCCTGTCAGCCTTTAAAACACAAACAGAGCACTTACTTAACAGTTGTGTTGTCTGAGTTAGTCCACCTAAATCCAAGAGACAGACAAAGAGAGAGAGACAGAAGACTCAGGCGTGCACATTCACACAGGCAGAGCTGCCAAACAAGCTGATGCATCCGCAGCCTCGGCCGCAGTCCGCATGCTCGCGTCTCTCGTGGACGCTCACGCACATTCATTAGCCCCACACGGGTACAGACTCACGCGAGGACTCAAGGCAACGAATGCAATGAATGATCATGATGCAGTGAGTTCCTGCTATCTGTACATTAGCGACGGTTCTAACTAAGGCTACAAGACCCAAAGACGTCTTTTTCTTCTGAGTTTCCCACCTCCTGTCCTTTGGATCGATGCTGCTGAAGGTCACACTGTTCACTGGGTAATGTCTCCTGAAGAAAACTCTGGAAGAAGACAGACGTGTAAAGAAGTGCCAAAATTAATGTAAATAGTTTTCTAAAAATAAGAATCCACGAGGAAATCTCTTACCTGCGCTGGTTGTCGGTCAGCGTGATACCCTGTGATGTCACTTTGAACTGGACGACTGTGGCAGCAGGACGCGGGCTACGACCCAATGTGGCATCTGTTGCCTTGGCAATGGCCTGGGGGCCCGTCAGGGACTCTGTTTCCACAGAGTTCAGATAGAGGACGTTACAGGCTGAGGGAAGAAGGACAGAGAGGTCAGCATGTTGACCACAGACTGTATACAAACAATGGACGTATAGAAGACATCGTGACATCACTGGTTTATGGAAATGCATTTTGAAACCTGTCCCTTAGCTTCACAGCCATCACCGCCTGCAAACATGCTCGTTTCTGGAGTAAAGTCGGGCATTTTAACATGGCAGACTTTTGGAAGCACACTCAAGTGTCCATTCAAGGAACAGCAATTTAAAAAAGAAGAAGAAAAGAATTAAATCCAGGAATAATATGATTGTAAAACATACAAAAGAAGATGATTATAGCCAATATGCTAATGAAAAAACGAAGGTTTTGTTGTGAATCAGTTCCAAAGATGAGGTGCAGCACAGTTAAAGGCTCTGACACCAGTGGTCTTAAATTTGAAGCGAGGAGCAGTGAGAAGAGCAGCTGAAGCTGAGCAGAAGGAGTGTAAGGATGAAGGAGGTCTGAAAGATATGGCAGTGCCAAGTCACTGAGACATTTGCAAATGAGAAGCAAAATCTTCTTTTGGATCCATTGAGGAAGGAGGACCCAACGCTGGATGAAAATGGGTGGTAATGTCACTTTTATTGCCACTGAATTTGAACCATCATCCTAGTGGTGATGCCCTGTAGGCAGGAGGTGAGGATAGTAGGGGGAAGACAAGTTCTGGGTTTTATAGACCAATACAGTTGTGTGTCATCTGCATAAAAATGAAACTGTATACCAAAGTGATGTAAGATATTTCTGAGAGGATGAGTTAAATTATAAATAGCAGGGGTCTCAACACTGATCCCTGTGTGACTCAGGCTGATGGAGAGTGAACAGTTTAGCCTTGAACAAACTGTAAACCACTGAAGGGCTGCGTCACTAAAATCCAGTGTCAGCCAGTCGTTTTAACAGAAGACGACACGATGTGGTGTAAAAAAGCAGCTCTGAGGTAAAGCAGGATGCTGAGAAGGCCAGCATCAGATATGAGGAGGTCGTTTAAGAGCTGTTTCAGTACTCAGCTCAGAGGCTGTTATTAACTAAGCAGGGCTGGAGTTGAGATGTTACAGTGGGTTTGAGAAGAATTCAGCTGAAAATGGATGTTGGAAATATTACTGGAGAATAAATTCTGGAATACTGCACACTCATGGAGGCGAGATGAGAAGTAGTTTCTGTGGGCTTGAATAGTTTGTGTACAGTTGAGTAATATGATGATTCGGCAGCATGTAGAGCATTCTTATTGAGGAACAATGATCAAGTCGAATTTTCTACGACAGCCGTTAGTTACTGGTCGACTGTTTGGCACTTCCTCTTTGGCTTCTTCTTTTTTTAAAACCAGACAGAAGTGCTTGCATTTTCTCTGGTGCATCTTTTCCTTGCATGTTACATCATTTCTCAGCCAGGCTTTATGTCCAGTATTGCATCAGTTTCCGGTTTTAGAAACTGAAAACTAAAAAATGTGATGTTATAGGAGAGAAAAAAAAGTACCAATTTAGTACTTATTTTGTAATCTAAAAAATAAGATTTAAACTTTAAGAGTCTTCCTTTGCACTTAACTGTTCATACATGAATATAGAACACAGTGTGTTTCAGGAGTAGAGAAAGAGAGAACTTACCGGCTCCCTGCTTCAGCAGGTCAGCAGCTGTGCTGATGTTACTGACTGGTTGAACCTCCTGCACCTCTCCTATGAGATCTGACAACAGACAGTTAAACCATGAATTATATCTGATAGATTACAAAATACCTTGAAACACATGATTTATTTATTTGAAGGCCTGTGTGGCCTTCAAATATTCCATTACCCTTCTCAAGGATTTTAAGAGCACAGGGCAAAGAGATGGGTGTGATGGAGTGCTGGTAAACGAGTGCAGACAGACTCCCTGTGGAAAAAGAGAGGAAATCATTAATAGATCTGAGACAGCAAGGTGCACAGGAATGCCCATTTCTAACTGGGAATAGATGGAATGAAACGTACCAAAGTAAGGCTCGTTCTGACAGCCTTTAATCTTCACTCCTCGAGGACTAGTTTCAATCAGAAAGTGTCTCACCAGCTGCTCCAGAGGGTCGCTCACTGTAAAAGCAGATTCATAAAAAGTTATAAAGGAACAAAAACAGAGCAGAGGGACAAATCTGTCAAAATGAGACATCTATGTGATGGAGGCAATCAATTTTCACCTTTGTTGCTGTGGTTGCTGACATTGGGAGGAGGTGTAACCACCTTCAGAGCCAGCCCATAGGCTCCCTGGAACGAGTTACTATCCCTGATTAGGAAAGTGCCGGGCTCCCTCTCCTTCAGTGCTGCGATTGCTGTGCCCAAGCACAGTGATAATTTAGGAAATTTACTTATGTAGGCTTTTGAAGAAAAAGAAACAATTTTGAACTAAAGAGCTTACCTTGCTCTCTAGAGATGCCTGGCTTATACCAAAACTTGGAACTATCCTGGACAAACTTCACACTGACCCTGTTTGCAGTTTCTGCCTCTACTTGGTCATTTTGGCCACCAGGGGGTGCAATTTCCCCCACCGTGGGAGAAAACGTGACGTGGTGCTGATGCTGAGGAGCAGTGGAGGCAGGCACGTGACCCACAGCTGGCTTTACCCCATTGCTAGGTGAACCCGAATGTCCGGGCAAATGGCGCTTCTCTGGCAAGGGGGGTTGGGGGTGAGGAAGAGGGATGGAGATTGTGGTGTAGCTCGAATAGGATTGTGGAGTGTGAGGAGAGTAGCAGGGCCTCTTGTTGGTGTCCACAGCTGCACTGTGCTCCGTGCTGGCTTGGTAGTTGTGATGTGGGGGCCCGTGTTGTTGCGTGTGGTTTAGGTGGTTGTGGGGGTCGGACCCACTCAGCATCAACCTTCTACCCAAGGTGGCGAATCCGGGAACTGGTGCATCAGACACAGGGGAGCCGTCCATGCTGCTGGGCCCAGGCTGTGGGGATGATGGTGCAGGAGAAGATGTTGGGTTGGTGGTGCTGGTGTGTTTAGGAACCTCTGCGTGAGACTCCCTGGTCAGAGAGGATCCATTAACCAGTGCTACAGATGGTCCCACAGAGCTGGTAGCTTGGGTGTGGCTCTGAGGCTGTGACATTTCATATGGTGGACCACCAGCTCCTGCAGGAGAAAAGGTCTGCAGTGGGCCAGCAGGATGAGGGTGTGCATCTGATATAGGCGAGGTATGGACAGGGGAAGAAGGTGTCTGGCAGTGTGCTTGGTTTGTGGTGGTTGGTGTCACAGAATCACGAGCTGAGGACATATCTGAGCTACAGTGCTGCTGTTGAGGAGCAGCTGGGGACAGGTTTGTTGGTGCAGGGCACTGATCGGTGGATTCTGTTTGTTTCGGTGAGGCTGTGTGTGACTGTGCTTCTTTGGTGTGTGGCTCCAGGCGCTCTGTGCTGCTTCTTTGCCTTTCTGGTGATTCCTGGATGACGTTAGTGTGACAGTGGCCCTCGTGAGGCTGGGGAGCCTCGTAGTCACTGATGATGTCTGTGGTTCGAATATCATACTCTCTCCTTCCTGGACTGGGGCTAAAATGGACACATGTGAGTATTATTAGTATTAAAGAATAGCAATTTCTTCACTGTAATATCAGAGTGAACTCTCATATATTAAAAACACCTGAGCGATATACTGTATATGTAAATTAATCAAGAACAAATACGAACCCAAAGCCCCCAACATGGGCACCCTGCGTGAAATGCTTGAACAGAAGAATATCCCCTTTTCTTTCAACAACAGTCTGTAAATTAGAGTTGGGCAGATCGATACACTGGTATTGGTAATAAATTGATACTAGGGCGTCAGGGTGATTACTTTGTTTCTATCCAGTTCAGTATGTAGGACACTGAAATGTGTTTTTTCTTTTTGGAGCATGGCAAAGTAAACCTCAAGTATGCACTAGGAGAACTATCTGAACCTTTGTGTGTTGACTGTCACGTTTACTGTTATTTTTACCCCACATTTAACCTCCTAGGACCTGGTGTCCCCATATGTGAACATCACATTTTGGGTTGTCTAGACCAAAATACTCAATTTTGCTCTACAAGGGCCTGATATCCACTTACCAGGACATTATACTGCCACTGTTCTATCAAAACAACAACAACAACGACAAAGTAATTATTTGTTTTTACATTCATCAGGTCCCAATCAGCCAAAAGAGCAAAGAGATATTAAAAATGCATGCCATGAAAGAGTTTGGGTCTTAGGAGGTTAAACAACAGAAGCTGACCCAAAGTCGTAGTATGTGGTTTAGCACTGTCTTGCTGAAATATCCAAAGCCTTACCTGAAAAAGATTTGATCTAAATAGGAGGATAAGCTGCTCTAAAATGTGTATATACCTTTAAACTGGGGTGGCTGTAGCTCAGGTGGCAGACCAGGTCAGCCAATAATCAGAAGGTCGGTGGTTCGATCCCAGGCTGCCTTCTGGCTGCATGCCAAATATCCTTGGGCAAGATACTAACCCCATGTTTGCCTACTGGTGGTGGTCAGAGGGCCCGGTGGCGCCTGTGTCCGGCAGCCTCGCCTCTGTCAGTGCGCCCCAGGGCAGCTGTGGCTACAATGTAGCTTGCCATTGCCAATGGGTGAATGACTGAATGTAGTGTAAAGCGCTTTGGGGTCCTTAAGGACTAGAAAAGCGCTATACAAATGCAGGCTATTTAAAGTGATAGCACCTTTCCAGATGTGAAAGCAGGACTAATGCTGTGTAAACTGTTGTTAAAAGAATATTGAGTGCTACACAGCGGTAAACATGTTACTAATATTTTTTCTTAAAATTGTACATTTTTATTTTTAAACAGTTTATTATGTGTCTTATTGTGAATAATCCTGGCATTCATCCCAGACTGTTTGGGAACTGGGGTTGTATAATCGGACTCCTACCCATCGGTCTGGCTTGTGCTCTGATCAGAATTAAAGTTTTAAACTGTACAGTAACAGTTCATTTGAGATTTTACAGTAAAGACTCCAGGATATTAGCGAGTGATCCCAAAACAAACTGCATGTTAGCTGGCACCCCCGCTCCTTTATGGCGTCTGACCGCTCTGTTCTGTGCTGTGTCTTCATCATCCCCATGAGCCATGCCACCAAATATAAATTCCAATAGAAAGAAATAAGCTTTTGACTATGGTGTTCTAATTAGACTAACATTATTTATGATTCACTGTCATAGCTACATATTTATTTCCACTACAGTTGTGAGAAACAGCCCATCCAACACTACCAAGGTTGAGTAGGAGTGGAATACCTTTCCTGTGTGCGTAGAGGACTGCTGGTGTGAACGGGAGTGGGCGATCCAGACATGTCGGATGGTGTGGAACACGCGGCATGGCCGTTTCTGTGCACCCTCTTAAAAGAACCATGGGTAATGTGATCCCTCCAGCCCACGCTTTCACCAGAACTACGGAGGCCATCTGACAGAGGATGGAAACAATGAAGCATTTTTACTAAAAATGACCTCAGTAAACAGCATCAGCTGTTACTTAGTTAATATGTTCCCAGCTGATTCTTATGCAAGTTCCCTGTAAAAACCCAGTCTGTGCTTAAGGCATGTATCAAGTTAAAACCAAATTTTCAGTGCATGCTGTTCCTCATTATTCCTACATTACTGAGTGTTTTTGTTTTAATGTGACTCACCAGTGTGTGAGTCAGAGCTGTATGACTGCTGTGAGTCTGGATGGTGATGATGGTGGTTGTGGTTATGCTCTGCTGGTCCGCTGCTATGGCCGCAGTGGCCCATCACAGCAGAAGCAGGAGGCAGCGGGGATGTGGACTCGGACTGGTAGCCTGAAGCGTAGCCCCTGCTCTCAGACGGCGAGGGTTGGTAAGGTGAGCAGGGGCACACCTGACGTGGTGTCTGGTAACCGCTGCTGCTGCTGTACTTCATGTCCAGGTGGGAATGAGCGTGGGACCTCGATGCCTCTGGATAAGCTGGGTGACCTGATGGCAAGGGGTCAAAGGTAAAGGCTAGAAGATCTTGGCCCTGTGGGCCATAGGAGGCTACGGTGGCTCTCCTGTGCCAATATTCAGCCTGTCTGTCCCTCTCCCACTGCAGCTCCGCCTCCCTGTCTCGCTCCCAGTGAAGGGACAGTTCTCTGCCTCGTCTCAGCCCTGGGTCCCTCTCCCAGTGGAGCTCTGACCCCCTGGGTAACTCCTCCCTCGTTCTCCTAAGCCCCACCTCCCTCTGATGAAGCTCCGCCTCTCTGTCCCAATGGAAGCTGTCGCCACGCTCCATCCTGAGGGTGTGATAGGCCGCCGAGTCCTCTCTCCTCATGCTGCAGTCTCTGCAGGGACAGCCAGGGGGCGGCAGACCATCCATTAGCATGATGTCATGGTAAGTAGGGCTGGTGGCTGGTTTCTGGTGCTGGTGGGGATGGTGGTGGCTGTGAGGTGGAGGAGGGTGGTGATAGGGTGTGTACTCATCTTCCCGATAGCAAAGGCGACCTGGGGCAGACATAGGGTGGTGATGGGGGTGGTTGTGAGCATGAGGGGTAAGGTCTGCTGATGGGTAAGGACAGGTATGACGTGATGACGGAGCCTCTGAGCAGGAGCGGTGCAGGTAGTGTGGCGAGCCACTCTGACGGTCCCACACCAGATCTGGAGGTGGGAGGGACTGGTGGGAGTGGGGGCTATAGTGTTGGCACAGATCCATGTGTGATGGTGGAGCAGCGGGGTTGGGGCTAGCTGAAGGAGGAGCCCCGTGATGGCCGTTGGTCCCTGGAGCCCGATCGAGGCAGTAGCCATTAGGCATGAGAAGGGTGCGGTCGCATCCTGGCTCTGCACAGCGCTGCGACCGGTAACCATCGCGGCAGGAACATGACCGACTGAGCCTCAGCGTCCCCGTTCTCTCAGACTGAATAGAATCTCCATCATCCAAAATGGCGGTCTCTCGCTCTCCATCTCGGCTTCCCTCGATGCCGCCGAGAAGACGTTCGAGCTCCTCCCTTTCCTGTCTGGTGGGCGGCGGTGGACGATTGGACTCCTCCTGATGGTCTGGATGGATAGAAGACTGGTTCAAATGGAGGGAATGTGCTGAAAGGCCAGAGTCAGAGCCTTGGGTGATGCGGTGATCGGGCCTGGTTTCTGCAGCTACTCCCCCTGCGATGCTGCCGTTGGCTGAGGTGAGAGAACCAGAGCCTGGACCTCGCCGCTTCTTTATCTGAGCGTAGAGGCTACCATCCAGAGGACCTCTGGTGTGGGCAATATCTACGACGCAATGATAGATAAACTTAGTTTTTAATCTCACAATAAACATCAGCTACTGTTGGAGCTTTAGTAGACTTAAGTATACTTGAACTCTGTCTTAATAATGGCTAGCACCATGAGTGCTGCTGTTAAAGGCTTCCACCGCTCCACCATGACGACTATGAAGACATCGGTTACCTTCCAGGCTATCCTGGTATCGCTGGTTAAAATTTTCATAGGAATCCCAGCGAATCACGGGGTCAGCGGTGTTGTAGTCCACTGTGACAGCCGGATCATTCTTGTGGTATTCACGGCCTGAGAAGACATATATTATCGTGTAGTTCTGTTCCTCAAAATATAATCAAAACATTTTTTTCCTTTTTGTAGGAGCCTATCCCAGCACAGGGCTAACAAACAAACAACCATTCATACTCACAGTCACACCTACGGGCAATTTAGAATCACCAGTTAACTTAACCCCACCAACTGTATGTCTTTGGACTGTGGGAGGCTTGATTATTTAATAATATCCCTCCCAGAAGAAACTGTGAACTAACCTTTGATCCGCTCTGGTCCGGAGGAGAAGACAAACTCCACTGTGGCATCAGATGGGAAACGCTCATCTGGGGAGAAGGAAAAAGGATATTCCACGTGATCAGGATAAATATTTTTGTTCCTAGCTTAAGAAATATATCCACAGTCTACAAATATACATGATGCATTGAGTTTTTCCTTTCCAGTCACCTTTCTCACTCACTATGTATTAACAGACCTCTCTGCATTGAATCATATCTGTTATTAACCTCTGTCTCTCTTCCACAGCATGTCTTTTATCCTGTCTTCCTTCTTTCACCCCAACCGGTTGCAGCAGATGGCCGCCCCTCCCTGAGCCTGGTTCTGCCGGAGGTTTCTTCCTGTTAAAAGGAAGTTTTTCCTTCCCACTGTCGCCAAAGTGCTACTCATAGGGGGTCATATGATTGTTGGGTTTTTCTCTGTATCTATGAAGCACCTTGAGGTGACTTTTGTTGTGATTTGGCGCTATATAAATAAAATTGAATTGAATTGAATTGAAATATCGGCGTAATCTCCACATGAGATCCAGATTCATGAAAGCATACTGGTGCTTTTGAGACATGTAGAGTATATCTAAAGGAAACAAACTGCTGCTTCAGGATATCAAATACACTAATGCGTTTCACAGATGTGTTTGGAGTTGTATTTACCCACAGTCGTGTGTTCATGTGTAACGGATCGACTGCCACAGAGCTTTAAGAACATGCTTCCACACATATTCTGTCATTTCAGGGGGAAAAAAAACGATGAGGAAATGAAGTAATGAGCATATTCATTATGGGCTTAAGCAGCAGATAAGCACTTATTAGATATGATTCAATCTCTCTGTGGGATATTTGGCGATGTACGGTATAGCACTGCTCACGCTCACTACCCTCTCCTCCAGCGAGCTGCTATTATGTCCTCAATGGGGATTAAGCTACTACTATTGTGGGATTTATTTAACCATGACATTAAGAAGCCAAACCGCTGTGAATATATTCCCACAATGCCAATTCAAAGAGCTGCTATTATGTCAGTTAGTTGTAAGTGGTGATTATCCAACCACTACTAACAAGTCGTGCCAGAGTGACAATTTCAAAGTATCCACAGAAGCAAAATCGGGCATGTAGGGAGCTTTATCATTTGTTTCTGAATGTTTAAAGTGAGATTATTTTTATACTATGCTAATTCCAAAAAGTTGGGATGGTGAAATTTCATAAACTCATATGGAGCATAAAACACACCTGGAGGAACTCTTAGCAACTAATTAGGTCAGTGGTTCCCAAACTTTTTTTGCTGGGCCCCCTTGATTGACACGAAAAATCTTTGCGCCCCCCTTCTCGCGCGCACGCGCGCACGCACGCACACGCACCAACACATCCTATAACCACACACACCCATATTTTGCTTTTATTTCACACCTCAAACATTTAGTAAACAATTAAGCAAATACAAGTAATCTGCAATAAATTACAGGTAGTAATAAAATAAACTACGAACTCTTTTACGCTGCGTCCACACCTACACGGGTATTTTTGAAAACGTAGCTGTTTCGTCCACGTAAACGGTGTTTCGAATCACCGAAAACTCAGATTTTTTAAACTCATTTTTTGCATTTACATGTGGACGAAGAATACAGAGTTCGTCACGCAACGTCAAAGGTATGCCTTTATTCACGTCACGCTGTGTGCACGTTATTTTTCACATGAAATGAATTGCAGAATGGCAGATAGAGACAAAATACTGTTAATCTGACTGTCTGCAGGTTTTACACGCTTACACACGCAGTTACTGTCCCTCTGTTTACAAAGGCAGAGCCGTCACGGTGTGATTATTTTACGTGTAGTTTTTTTTTTTTCATGTGTAATAATATTCAACATTGCTATAAATACATTTTTCAAAAAATGCCTCTCTTTGCAAAATGGGTTTAAAAACATAAAACAGCTGTGGGATCCTGTTTGTCCGTGATTTAAACAGCCCAGCGCTGCTCCCGATGAAGGGCAAACCAATCCTGCAGGGAGACCTACCTCGGCACTTGTGCAGGTAAAACCAAAGGGCAGATATGCTTCACCATATTTTCTAGTCTTTGGCTTAGAATGAAGTTGGTTTGGAAACATATTCAGCGATGCTTCATCTCCTGCTTTGCATTTCTGTGGGTGCCCCATGCTAGCAGTGTCCAAGCGTTTTGTCCCCCCCCTTTTTCATTCCGCGCCCCCCCTGCAATGGCTCTGCGCCCCCCCCTAGGGGGCAGGCCCCACACTTTGGGAAGGTCTGAATTAGGTTAACTGGCAACATGACAGTAACATGAATGGGTATAACAAGAGCTTCTTAGAGAGGCAGAGTTTCTGAAAAGTAAAGCTAGAAGTGGTTCAACAATCTGAAAGGCACAAACTATGGGACTTTTTTAGAATAACGTTTCTCAACATAAAACTGAAATCCGTGTAAATGTCATCATCTACAGTACATAACATCATCAAAATGCACAGAAATGTCTGTGTGCAAGGGAAAAGGCTGAATGTACATATTGGATAACAGTGATTTTTGGGCTCTCAGCTGACACTGCATATTATTGGCTCTTTTGCTATTATCAATATAATATAATACCTGCAGATTTTCTACTTATCAGTTCAGTTTCTCAAACTTTGGCCCATCAGGCGGTGCTCTACACACAGTGTGCACGGGCACCTGCAAGCTTAGAAGCTACCAAACACAAAACGCCAAAGAAATGTGATCCTGATCAAATTCAGTCAAGTGAAGCCAAGCAGAACTGACTGTACAGAAATCTGTGGATCCATTTGTCACGATTTCTATTTAACATCTTCATTCTTGAATCAATAATTTTAAAATATGCCACCTAAATTTTAATAATGTGGACTGTAAAGTCACTGAACTAAAAAACAGGCATACAGCTACAGCAAAATGTCTTTCTTTGAGCACAAAGCAAAGAAAAGTAAGCTTTATTTTAATGTGCAGCTAGTTTTGTGGCAGAATAGGCTGCATAGTCCAGATAAACAACATCTTTTATTTTCTTTTTTCTAAAATGAAAATTCCTGAATTTTAATTTTGCTTTAATTAGCTTAAATTTTAGAGTGCATGCACTTTTACTGAACTGCACATACTACATGTAGCTATGATAATCAGGGTTTTGAAACAGGTTCCTCTGAGTTGTTATGGTAACCTTCTTATAATCAGAGTGCTGTATTTAAATGCTAATCATTAATAATCATTAAATTAACACTGCCAACGAATTTCCCAGAGTGGTCCAGAGTGACGCACCAGTACACGCTTCGTCCAGCTCCCCTTTGCCAAACCACAGCTGGGATCCGTGGATGGTGCAGGTGTGGAACTGCAGTCTGAACACGGTGTCTCTGTCAGCACTTTGAGCTCGCCTGTGGTAGCACTTGACCTGCAGAGGGCAGCAGAGAGTGAGGAAAAAGAGCCGCAGAATAAAGTGCATGTGGGATAATGACAGCTTGGCGCAGTAAATAAAGGGATTTGTGTTCCACATGAGTGACACCTACAACTTTGGAAATGGCGGAGTGCACAAAACAAATTATGACTCCGTGTTAACAAAGGGAAAAGAAACTTTTCCAGACCAAAATGTATATTTTAGAGATTTTACCACAGTTGTTTCATGTTTGTTGAGCATTAATTAAGTCATTTAGTCATAATTCCACCCCCACCCATAACTGGGGGCTTCTGGTTGTCATTTCCTTCCCATATGACTCACCATGATGTCACCCTTTAACAGCAGTGCTGGTTCAATGGTCACACACAGTCTTCTGCCTCCAGTGCCTTGAAGGTCACTGTGGACAATAAAGGGTACACAAACGAGCCTGTTACGTATCCACGGAAAGCATGGGGGTGTAAGGAGTGTGAAAGATCGATTGTTTACACTTGTTTTATACTACCACAATCTGTGACCATGTTCTCTCAACACTTTTAAACCTAGAAAAAGCCTTGAGGTAAAAATGAAAACATGATAGTAGGTGGAGTAAAGGAGAAGAAACGCATCCCTTTACTCCCGTCTCTTTAATTACTCTGCGATGATGCTGAAACTTCAGTGCACGAAAGAAAACACCCCAGAGCAAACAAATACATTCAGCTTATCCGGGCTATCAGTTGGCCTCATGACAGAAAGATAGACTCACTATATGCCTGAAGTGTAGACCAACTGCATGGACTGGTAGATTTTCAAGAAGGGGTAGTAACCTGGAAAGAGGAGAGAGAGATTTTAGACATGGCAGGCACTATCAGCACGAAGACAGGAATGCGCTGACTCCTCGTGGACTCGATCATCAGATTAACATGTGTGGGTAGAGGCTGTATGTGACCGTGCATGTCATCTGCATTCAATAACACTGTCCCAGCACCTAGCCAAGAAAAACATGGCACCGCATGTGCATTTTATCTGCGTAAGGAAGCAGAGTGAGGACGGACTGGAGATAATCAGACAGGAGATTAGATACCTCAAGTCTGTTTACACCTTTCTCACTTGTATCTTAGCAAGTGAGAAAAGCGCAGCTGAGGCGGGGTGAACTGCAGTTCCTCCAATGGCCACTTAAGGCCATCCCCATTGACTACCATCGACCATAAAATGAACACAACTACAGCAACGATTCGGATCTCTTTAGCTAAACAAATATACATTTAGTATTTTATAATAATCCAGTTGGATTTTGTTTTGGCTTTGCTGAACTGGACCTCTCGACTACGTTTGCTCAGTTGACACCTTTTCAAGCACATGCCTTTTTTTTAAAAAATCTAAATAGACAGTAATGCTCAAACTGTTAAAACTGAAGCTTCAAAATGCAGAATCAAAATTCCACACTGAGTGAGAGATTTGGGGTTAAGAACAGGCAGAAATACATTTTTGATTCGGTGATTTGGTCAAAAAGTCAGCAAACACACCTCCTTCCCCCTGGAAGTTGGGGAGCGACGGGATGAGTACTTGATGAAGGAAGAGAGGGCTGCTGTTCATCTTGATCGCCCCAGACAGAAGGCCTCCAAAGTAATATATATATCTGGAATATAAAGAGGGATTATGAGAAGTTCTTATCATGGAAAATTACATTCACCACCTCTGAGGACAAATGATAAATGTAAAACAGCCGCTGAGCCATGCTGCTGTCAGACAGCCCCCAACAGTGGAGAGCCAGGTAAGAAAGCAGCAAGAAATATCTGACGCCGGCTGTGTGGACTCCACGTTTCCATTTCCCATCTGTCTTCTTGTCTCCAACACAGCTGGAAGTGATTCGATATTCCTGAATCAGTTGTCATTTCCTTGAGCTCTGTGTTGGCCTTTAATCGTAGTAAGACGTGAGTTTCTTTTAAAAGCATCTATGTGTGAAGCTGCACACTCAGCAGGCAAAGAGCTCAACTCAGCAGTTCTCCAAAAGAAGCGGGCAACCAGGTGACAAATATGAAAGGATTCTAATTCAATAAGAATTTTGCAGACAAAATAAAATTATTATGGTACTATGCTGACCTCAAATTGAATCTGTTTATATAATTGAAGGTAAAAATGACTGGGAGTGATACATTTTTCATTTTCTGAAGTAAGACAGCACAACATCAGAAAACCACCTTAAATCCAGTTACAGCATGTATATGGACAGTTTGTTGATTAGAAGTATGAAATGTTCCCTCTGTTTAAAGCGGACTGCACCCTACACAACTTCTGGCTCTAGTTTCTTTTTGTAAGCATACAGAAATACATGTTATATACACATAAAGATAAGTCAGAAAATGCTAAACTCTTTCCTGAAGTATTAACATTTTATTAAAGGGGACATATATGTAGAGTTTTGGTAGAGTAGTTCTAAATGATTCACACTTCTATATCTTATCAGGGCTCGCAAAATTTCAAAATCCCTGGTAGCCCTTCGGGCAGGGACTCTTCAGTTTTTGGTAGCCCAAAATAAATTTAAGTAGCTCGAATAAAAAAGAGCAATTTTTTGATTGATGTTTTGTTTCCTGTTTTGTTTCCTTTACAATATTATACATTAAAGTATAATATTGTAAAGGAAACAAAACATTAGTCAAAAAATTGTTGAAACACAAATTACAACATTGTATAAAAATTACAATCATCAACTCAAATACTTGGTTCTAATTGAACAGAAATTTCTATGAACTTGTAAGAACTGTGTAGAACATGAATCAGTCTGTGTCAGATCCTGAATTTGAAATTTCCACTGAAGTCACGGGTAAGAGGCAAGTGGAACCAAGATCGAGGCCATTTGCTTTTTGAAGTTTGCAAAGACTGCTAAATTGTGCCAGTGGTAGTTCACTCTTTGCAACATAGTACGCTGTTCTAAACAGATTTTCAGGTTTATTTTTAGTATGTTATTTGCAATTGGTGTTTGTTCCGGGAAAGATATTGCAGACTGAGCAATAATGCATTTCTTGCATTTCTCATGGGTTCTAATGGGGGCCTTTCTTAAAATGACTGGTCCCAGTAACAAAGGTGCTTGTCGACTCAGAAATCGAGGGAAAACCAACAACACACCCGGCAGAACATTGTGTTATTTACACGGGTGCACTTAAGTGGTCCGCATGTGCGCATTCGCTGTCAAAATAAAAGACGCGCACCAGATAAGAAGTAGCAACGCGCGTTTGCGTCCATATAAAAGGCTGTTTTTGTCCGCTAGAGTGGGATTTTCACGGCACATTCTGCACCACATCTCTGTGCGTTCATCATTTGTTTGAAGCCAGCTCACTTCCTGCAACCACTTTTCCGAGAATACGCGCTTCTTTTGTGGTTCGGACTCCTTCTGACGTTTCTTTGGAGGTGGAGGAACATCACAGTAATTGCTTAAAGGAGCTTCTTCAACATCTTTATGAGTTCTAAACAAATGTCTGTCCTCCTCCTGAAAATCTTATGTACGCAAACACGCGTTGCAACTTCTTATCTTGTGCGCGTTTTTATTTTGACAGCGAATGCGCACCTGCGGACCACTTATGTGCACCCCTGGTTATTTAGCTCGTCATATTGCAGCCACAGAAATTCTTTTGTCCATGAAACCATAAAGCTGCACTTTCTTTTTGCCTTATAGTCTGATTTGTCATAACTTTTCAGTTTTGTGGTAAGCTTTTCTTTGGCTGTCACTTCTTCACCCTGACCTGTCTTATTTGGCTCAGCAGAACTAAAATATATATCCTGCTGGTTTTACACACGCACTAACATAACGCTCAGCGATTCTCTGCGCGATCAACCTCTCACATGTTTAAGCTTGCTGCGGGAGATTTCACTTGTCATGTTTGCATAGTAAGCTAATGATTGCTAAGACGATGTCAGAGGAATTGGTGCGCAAATTATCGTCACTCACCAATCAGTGCTGTCGCTCTCTATACACAGTTCGCGCAATTGCAAAGTGAAAGCAAAAAACAAGCGCAAATTCAAACGCGATTTCAATATGTCACATATTGACAGTGGCTCACCGATGCCAATGACATAATTACCCAGCTACATTTCCGAAAGAATGCAAAAGCATTGACATACATTTTTCCTTCCTACGATAGCCCGACGGGCAGGGCAGAGATAGATTTTGGTAGCCCGACTGGAAAAATCGCTAGCCCCGGGACGTCGGGCTAGCGATTTTGCGATCCCTGCTTATGCTGGTTGGACCTTCCTGCAACCCATGGATTCTCCCTCTCAGTGAAATATCCCCTTTTAGCTCCTGTATCTTTAATCTAAACATAAGCTTCCTGAAGAGCTGCACCTGGTGCTTGGTAGGCGGGTGCTCTGTGCATGCTGCAGATAACTGTGTAAAAGTGTCAGCTCATCGCATCAGTAGAAGCCAGTATTCAGGGCAATCTGAACCCTGAGATCTTTGCTCACAGGGATTCATTTTATACAGGATTATTTGAGTATTTTGGGATGTAATTATTATTAACATCCAACACTGTAAAATTAGATATTTGGCAGAAAATAAGGAAAAACAAATGAGGTCCCCTTTAAAGTGTCTTGGGTAAGCGTACTTACTATTCCATGTCAAAGGGAAAGGATTATATTCCATCTAAGGAGCCAAATTCACTTTTTTATTCAACTTACAAGCTCCATCTTTCTTTCATTTCACCTTTTAAAATAATTTTCATACTAGGAAAAGCATGATTATTACTAACAAGATTGACAATAGCTGTGTTGTTCTATTTAAATGCCCAAAACTCTGACTGGGAGCCAGAAGCTGAGGCAGCTAAATGATATGGAGCTCTGATTCATTATATTATTTGTTGAGTTATAAATCCAATCCAGAATCCTAAAATACATTTCTTTCCCCTAGAGGATGGAAGGATGATGCATTTAATAACTTTAGTATGACGTGGGAAACCCACACTCACCACTTCTGCCCACCCCCACACCCTCTCATTTTCTACTCAGATCATCCCATGGCCTCTACCTGTTTTGGGACGGCTGGAGAGACGAGGACACCTTATCTTCACAGAACTTCCTCATGGCAAGAGTACTGAGAGCCTGGTCCGCCCTGTAGATGAATGCACAAATACACACACACACACACACACACACACACACACACTTTTAGCCAACAATTTCCATCATGGGATTTGCACCAGACTCGCTAGATGCCAGAAAGTACATGGAGAGGATACAGCTGGCATTGGCCACAGGATAAACCAGTTTCCACTGTTCCTGTGCAAAATCCGGAGGGCTTCATTTATCAAATGACTTATCATCCAAGTCTGAATGGAAATCTTTGTCCTCCACGTACATGAACCTGCACACATCAGCCTCACTGCTGGAATATGTTTAAAAGCATTTTAGGTTATGCATGTTTGAGTAGCTGAATTTAAGCCGAACATGTTTTTGCTCGTTGCTTCAAACTTTAAGTGCTGATGCATCGATGCTCCGATAATATTGCTTGTTGGGTACAAGCCTCCACTGCATGCGCTGCAGTCAGGGGTAGTAGCCCAAACAAAGAACGATATGGCAAAGTATTGCGATATTTTATGTTGCGATTTTATATCGATAGAGATACCAAATATTGACATTTAATTGAATACATTAAAATATTCTTAGTATAATATGAATCCGAGGGCACCAAATCCCTCAGATAATGTTAGTCGAGCAAATGTGGACTGACTGCAGTAGCTCAGAGACATTACAAGCACAACTCGAGGGAACTCGACTTTAATCGGCTGTCGGCTGGTTGTATTCCGTTATATTCTTAGAAAACGTGAAGGATGAAGAGCACAAATGTGATAATTACATGTGACTTTCTGTCCATGTAAACAACATGATATATGTGATTTTCAACCATTTATCACAGTTAATTGCTGTATCATCACAAACAGACTGCATGTAATAGCCAGCTTGTTCCCATTCAGTTGCAGACTGATAACAGACCAGTAGCAGACGGACTCCGACTTATGGCAAGATTTATGGCATGTTTTAGGTTTTATAATTTACAGCTGAATAAAGGTTATAAATAGCAATACTGCAATACTTGCAATAATGTTAAACATTGCAATAATATCAAATCGTGAGGGACGTGTGGTGGCAATCTGTCACAATCACAATACTCGATCACCACAGTCTGGGCCACAACATCCTAAAGGTAAAACAAAACAACCAAAACAAAGCAAGTGTTTCATGCAGCGGAGCGTATCAGTCATTGCGGCCCCTGCACATGATCTCTTTCCCCCCAAATGGAAGCCAGGACAGCACTCTTGATTGGAACATCTGGGAGCACAACTACACTGACCACTTTTAGACTATTTTAACTGTGTTTGTTTGCTTTTGGGAACTGAACGTAAACGGGTTATTGCCCCAGATAGTCTTTAACACATTAAATGTGCAGATACTCTGATTGCTCTGATTGTCTCTGACATTAACAAACACATACTCACCCTGCAGAGATCTTGCTGTAGTGCATGTAAGCTGCGATAATGACGCCAGTTTTACCTTTGTTACCCTGTAAGAGGAAGAGGACAAAGAAATGCTGATGATGTGCTGATCTCACCCTCAGGTGTTGTGGACAGCTGATTTTCACGCTTTATAAGGCCAGATGGTTTTAACTGATTTTTCATAGAAAAAAAAAAGGAGCAAAGCAGAAGAGCAGGACACATGGGAGTGTCACGGCGAGATGTGAAAAAGGCTGCTTGACTTCAAATTAAAAAGCTCCCTGTGGTGTTTTTTTCACACTGGTTGCTCTTTACTTCCTGACACATTCCAAAGACATTCCAGCTCCGAATTCCTGAAGTGACCCTTCCAGATCCCAGTAGGGAGGCTGCACCTCCACATGCTGAGCACAAATTAAAGCTTGTTTTGCACAGCAGATCTCTCAGTGGAGGACTTTTCATTGACAACAACTTGTTTATTCACGTCCCTGGCGTGATCTGCAGCTGGCAAAGGATTGCTTGTAGCTGGAATGTTCTGGAAAGTTGGCAGACCACAGAAGTAGTCTGGTTTTAGGATTTCAATTCGCCTGACCAAAACCAATAAATAAAACATCTAGACGAGGTCTGGGAGCTCAGACACCACCAGCATTAGCTGGTGACTGTTCAGTAATGGTCCAAGCGTTCAAATCACCACCTCTCTTCTGATTGGACGATGGAAAAGAGTCTCTAAATGATGTGCAAAGGCGTTGAAGTTAAATGTCAGGATGACAGAGTTTGATCTTAATTGCATGGTTAATTTTTTTTTTTACCATGGGTGGAAGGAGCTTATTGAATTATATGGTGCACTCTGCAATTTTGGTTTTAGTCAAGTTGTGTGAACAGCAGTATCTAATAAAGCGTTCTTTACGGAGCAATTATGTCTGATTAAACATGCACAAGCAAGCAAGAGAAATACTAAACTGTAACGTCACATGCCCAAAGGTCAGCTAGCCATTTGTTTCTATAATATTGCTGCACACAGTTTCGCAGGCTTTTTTTCAGGCATCTGGTAGTGTTGGGATCTGATACTGCTAAGTATAATTTGGATATGCTTCACTTCACTATTTCATCTTTATACTACTTCACACTTCTAGAATGGTGCGCTACAGCAGAAAACGTTTTCCTTTTGTTCATTAAATTAATTTGCTGAATCCTAATACTAGCTGCTGGTTGAGATTTTAGAATTCACAAATGCCGCTGATTTATAAATGTGGTGCACATGGATGGTAAGACCCAAGGTTTCCCCTGGAACATAACCCAAAGCATCACACTGCCTCCACCAGCTTGCTTTCTTCCCATAATGCATCCTGGTGCCTTGTGATCACCAGGTAAGTGACACACCTGAGCATCCACGCTGATGTCAAAGAAATGTGATTCATCAGACCAGCCCACCTACTTCCATTGCTCCAATGGAAGTAGGTGGGCTGGTCTGATGAATGGGCTGGGCTTCTACTCCACATGCTGTAATGATACATAAGTTCTGATGCTCACGTGTCCATTGTTGTGCTTTCTGAGATGGACCGGGGTCAGCACACAGACCCTGTCTGGTCTGCAGCTATGCAGCCCCATACACAACAAACAGTGATGCCCTGTGTATTCTGACACGTGTCTAACGGGATCAGCAGTAAACCTTTTGACAATTTGAGCTACCGTAGCACATCTGTTGGGTCAGACCACATGAGCCAGCCTTCACTCCCTGCATGCATCAGGGAAACATCAGTCATTACAGACACGTCGCATGTGCCTGTTTTAAAGCCTGGGAAACGGTGTGATGTCCGTCTGAGAAACCTCAGAGGGCCCCTAAAGTCTGACCTTGCAGTGTAAGACCACCACGTGCTGGGGGTCAGAGTTCAACCAGTTCTCCATGGCCTTGCATATGGCACAGATCTTATCCAGCGGTGGGGCGTGGAGGTCGGGCCAGCCAAAGTCGTGGACCTGATGGTGGGTGGAGACGGGAGAAGCAGATTAAATGAAAGTTTCTGAAGTGAATTCTTAACATGAAGAATTACAGGAAGTTCTACCTTTGGGTTCAGTCGGGTGATATCGTGGCGCCTTTCAGAAAGATTCAGGAGCTGAAAACAGAAAGGTTTGTTTTTTTTATATCATCACTACAGTGCATCACAGTAACAAGCTGTCATCACTATTTTATTATGGGCGTGACAGAAAAAAACAAACAGACTGCTTATTTGTGGGTTTCTATTTTGCTGCTTCCTGTGGCTATATGCCAAAGTGTCAAAGTGTATTGTGCAACAATGCTTCAAATGCTTCAAATGTATTTAGCTGAATGCTCCCAGGAGTAAACAATGTCTTGCAAAGGCTTCTGTACTTACGGTATAACTCAGCTGATGAGTGTATTGCATTTCTCTTCACTCACCAGAAACTTTTCCTGGTGTTTGGACTTGAGCATGGCAGCCACCTCCTTCAGGTTCAGCCGGTATCTCTGCTCTTCCAGCTTCGGAGGGAAGAAGACGGAGATGATCCTCTCTGTGATGTAGGTCAGGTCAAAGTCGTAGTTTCGTTCCATCACTCGCTCCATCACACGGTCCACGCTGAAACTCCTGGAGGAACCGAAAAGAGACAGCAGGGGTCAGTGGGTTGTTTGTGGTAGCTCAGCACAGACCCTCAGACGCACTCTGAAGAAGCTCCTAACTGGATGAATGGAGAGAAACCATCAAGTAAGAGAGAAACTGGGTAGTGCTTCACAAGCAGGTCACCCAATAAAAACATTTGTCTAAGGAACAGGTATAAGATGGTGCAAGTTTCAGAGCAAGCGGAGCGTTGTGCCAGTGTAGACATTTATTTGCATTTGTATTTAATGATTTCTGTAGAAACTTCCCCAACATGGAAAATGAATGAAATGGTGTTACCTTGGCAGGGTGTTTCTCTGTTTGGTGTAGGTTAAAGATTTGGTGGATCCCTGTAGAAAAAACAAATATGCAATAAGACACAGTCAAAGCTCATCTATACCTCATTACCACTTTAACAATGATGCACTTTGGGCCCTTTTTGATAATGATAACAAATGAGCAAGTTACTTATCTGTCCACATTGGATATGGACTACCCTCAAGTCCCTGAAGTTTGCCTTTCAGGGCTCCTTTGAAAGCTTGTTCATCTCTTCTGAACTCACAGTAAACTGGACACTCTCTAGTTGATCTTGTACACAGTAAGTTAAGTAAATTATAGTAAATTAAGATGTCAAATCATGTCATCGCATTGCCCCGTGCATTGTTTTAATGTTCCACTGGAGATATAATTTACACTGAGATAAAACGGCAGAGAGCAAAGGTATGGCATTAAAGTTGTGGAACCACGATCCTCCTTCAAGATTTCAGCCTAAAGCAAACATCTCCAGAACACAGACTGTACATAAAAGACGGTCACAACCACAGTGATTTCAGCCATTGGTTAGTGAGAGGTTTTGTTGCTGTGAACCTTAAAATTGAGCATTTTTGTGCTTTGTAAATTCAGCTGACAGGTGACGGTTGGATCTATATGGGAAAAATAGACACTACGGTAGTCCTTTGTGTCCATAATTTTGACCAATAATGTTACAAAATAAACATAATGTTTTATACATTACATATAATATGTTGCCACGGGTTTCTCTAGAACCAGACTTCTTGAAACCAAAGCCCCTTGATCGCTCTTTAGGTTTAAGGCACTTACCACGTTTTATTTACAGTCTATGGGATGAATTTAAAAAAATCTAATCTGCAGATTATTATTAACCCTTTCTTGTTCTGAGGCACTTTGATCCTTTGTTTGCACATTTACAAAGCTAAAATATGTCACAATGAAGAAGTAGGTTAAATCTGCCCAACACACTAGTTCTTTAAGGGATAAATCACTTTGAGCTCAATTACATTATACTTCATGGCCTTTAGTAAATGATGCAGCCTTTGAGTTACTGCTGTTCAAATCTGCCATCGCTCTCTCTTCGGTTTGTTTAGTATGTGATAAATCAAAATGAGTGAAGCCACAAACTTTTTATTCCTTGACAGGTTTGGACATTGCCCAGACAGACAGCTTGATACTGGCGGCGTGTAGGAAAAAGGGGGAAGATACAGAGAGAAAAAGCATGAGGGTTATGAGGAGGACGAGGAGAGCGCATGGAGGTCAAAGTATGCTCACCAGGTGTTGGATGTGTCGAGAAGGAGCCGTCCCTCTACGCTGCTGGATGTGAGGAAGGAGCGGTGATAGGATGAAGGTGAAGTGAACGAAGGCGAGAAGAAGTGGGGCAAAGGGAGGAGGTTGAAAGGAGGTGAGAGTGGGGAGAAAGGGGAGAGAAGAGGAGGCAATACAGAGGAATGAAAGGAGAGTTAATTAAACAAACAGACTCCCTAATAGGTAAACATTACTACTTCCTACATCAACTCTTTTTTTTTTCCTCTTGTGGACTGAAATCCCACAGAGCTTGAGGAATGAGCACTAACTGGGCTGAGGGCTCAGCTTCCCAAAAGGAATTCAGCAAGAGGAAACCATACCGTGGTTTTGGGGAGCCATGCCTCCTAACTATGGACAGACAGGGTGGGAAAAGTTTCTTTTGAGGAAAAGAAATGAGGAAATGGAGGGGACTTACCAGATCATTGGAGGGAGCTGGGGTGCATGCAGAGGTCACCTAGAACACACAAATGCAGACACATCTGAATACATGAATGACACACATGCCCACACACACACACGCCCACACACACACACACACACAAAGAGAATAAAAAAGCAACAAAACCAAACATCCTTTTCGCTTGAGGACAGAGTGATGAGGTCGGACGTGGGAAGCAATTGCTTCCTAAAACAAGATGATAGGGAGGAAAATCCACAAATAAAACTGAGAAGCCGTTAAGTAGAAGCTGGAAGGTTTACAATGATACAGTCCACTCATACACAGCATCTGTATTTAATATGAAGATTAAGCTGCGACATGATTAGTCCCATGACTGCCAGGCTATGTTGCCCATCAAGCTCTACACTTACATTTCCATTTTGGTTTTTGCAAATTACAAACAAAGACATAATGAAGGTTTGTGAAAAGTATTAAAATTGTACTCGAGAAGATGTAACGTGCATCACACTCAAGATCCACACAATTAAAATCCTATTTAACATTCTCACAGTCAGTTATATACCGATATGGCCGCTGACAGACGACATGACTAACACTGATTATCTCTTCATCATGGCACCTGTTAGTGGGTGGGATATAACAGAGAGCAAGTAAGCACTTTGTCCTCAATGTTGATGTCTTAGAAGCAGGAAAAACAGACAAATGTAAGGATCTGAGCAGTGGTCACTGACTGCAGTGTTTAGTGTCTATCACAAGTGGTCCAACGAAGGAACATTGGTAAACCAATAACAGGGTGATGGGTGGCCAAGGCTCACTGATGCATATGGGGAGTGAAGGTTGGCGCATGTGATCCGATTTGAGCTACTGTAGCTCAAATTGCTGAAAGAAATAACAAATAAAAATGCTAGTTCTGATAAAAAGGCATCAGATTATACAGTGTATCACAGTTTGTTGCGTATGTGGCTACATAGCTGTAGACCAGTCCATGCTACAACCTGTCCACCACTAAAGGCACCATCAATGGGCACGAGGGCATCCGAACTAATGCAAAGGAAGAAGGTTGCCTGTGTGATGATCTGGTCTGCCACAAAGCAGATATAGTTCAGGAATAGCTTGAGAAGCACACCAATGAGTGTGAGGTGTTGAGTCTGTGCCTTGATTGGTTTAGGGCTGTTTTGGCAGCATAAAGGGGACAAACACAACACTTTACACAACTTGTGCATTCACCCATTTACACAATCACATTTTCTTTGTGCTTTCTAACTAGCATTCACACTCCGATGGATGCATCGGAGAGCAATTTGTATCTTGCCCAAGGATATTTGGCATACAGACTAGGTGAAGCCAGGAATCGAACCACCAACCTTCCGATCAGTAGATGACCTGCTAAGGTGATCAAATTCTTGCTTTTCACTAATTTAGTAACATTTTTTACGACTGGATGTTAACTAGTGAGCAAGCAGCTTAGTACATTATTTAATGGCTATAACTAAACAAACAAACAGAAAAGCTAGACTGAAAAACTAAAGCATGCTAAAGAGGTACGAGCGAGAGCCTGCTGACAGACTACATCACATTTTGGTATAAGGATAAATCTACCAACAGAGCCTTCCTGCTATTATAAGAACATCTCCCTCCAAGGTCCCTGTGTGAGTCCACTTTATTATCAAGGATCATCCAGCACATAATCTCTTCTCCTTATTACCACCAGGCAGGCTGGAACAGCAACGGTTGTTATTGCTGAGCCATCACGCTCCTCAGCCGACGTTGTGGTCAATTACTTATGAGAAATAAAACTGAAACTCAGCTGTGCCTCAGAAAGGTTTCATTATGATGAGAAGGGGTCTCTGACCATCGTGATGAGGCAAAACTGTTTTGCAATCTTAGAGAAGAAATAATGTCAACAGGACTTTGGATCCTTAATCAACAACAAACCAACTCGGTATTCTTGTGAAAGAACATGTAACTGCCCAAACAAGTCCCACATTTTAATTAGGTGTTTAAATGTATTAACCACGACGGGGAGAACTGCCCGTCCTATTTTAAGATCACTGATATCACGCAGGATGCAAAGACAAAACCAATGCACATGATAAACACAGCACAAGATCGAGATGTCCTTGAGTGCTGAGTAATTACATGAACAACTCGTTTTTGAGAGTGTGTTTACAAAATGTGAAGCATGTGCAAACGCGAAGCCAGATATCCTGGCTACACAGCTGGAGGAGCACTGAGACAGAAACGCACACACACACATCTGATTCCCATGTCTGTTATGGGCCTACAGGTCAATGAACTGTGACCAAAGGAAGCAGGGGCTGAACAGCAGCCCTAATGAAGGGGGCTGAGGGCCACAGTCAAGCTTACGTAACGTACGACAACACGTGTGCACGCACACACATACGCAAAAGGCAATGTTCCACCGAAAGAGCCCTTTTTGGACTGTTTATTTGGACACAGGAAAAGGGCAAGGGCTTGTGTATATCTCATTGTGCACAAAGGGGAAGTTACACAGGCCCTGAACCCAGGGGGCGTGTCACCGCAGTGCCTATGTGCTGCGGAGTTTGTGTTAGGCGTTCTTTCTTTAGAATAAAGTGCAGTCTCTTAGTGTTGCCTGTGTGTGACACAGACATCAGCAGGAAGGCAGAGGAGCAGACAATGAGCTAAATTGAGGGACAACGTTGCTTGATAAGTTGCAGGAAACTGGTTCAGGTTTAACATTGGCTATCAAATGACTAACTGGACAATGTTCCTGTATGACTCACTCTAAGAATTAATGTTTCTTTTCCATGTCCACAGGGGACTGAATCTCAGATCTTTTCCTGTGTACTTTTTTAAAGCTGAGTCTGAACCCACTGCATCAAAAGGCAGAGTTTGGGCTGGGCCAGGATCTAATTTCTCTTAATTCCCTCTGGCTGGTGAAGGTCAGTTTCATTTTAAAAGAGTCTTTTTTCCCTTTTTTTCCTCCCCCAACTAGAGCAAGTGAAGCAGCACATTTTCTACTGTGTGGTCCATTCTGCTATTCTTAAATAACACGAAACAGTCTTCTTACAGCCCCAGTCAAATATACCTTTGGCTCTCACGTGGAAGAGAAATGATTCTTTTCATATTTTATCAAATTCTCTTTTTGGGACATATTCTAAAGCGTTTAAGATTTGTACACCCCTTCCTTTGGGCGTGGGTTTGAACTCAGGGTCAACGTTCAGGGCTCAAAATTTAGGCTACTATGAAAGTGCCAAAAAAAAAAAGCGCCATATCTGAAGGCTTAAAAATCTAGTTCATATGTCGGTCATTTTTTTTTTTAGATACAGGGCTGAACAAGAAGATCTGAGATCTGTACTCTCACACAACTCTTCCATAAATTTCTTCCTGTTGATGGATATGGATGTTAGTATTTGTTTTTAGATGAATGGATGTAAACAGTGAAAAGAATCTGTTAATATATTCTATCCATTCCTCCTCTTTTGCTTCTCGTGGGGGAGCTGGAGCCTATCTCAGCAGCCAGGTGCACCTTGGACAGTCTATTGCAGGGCTAACACAACCATTCAACGAATCACCAGTTAACCTAACCCCACTAACTGCATGTCTTTGGACTGTGGGAGGAAGCCAGAGCACCTGAGAGATCCCCTACAGACACGGAGAGAAGATCCAAACTCCACACAGACAGATTCTGGTTGAATGGTGGATTCAAACCCAGGACCTGTGAGGCAACAGTGCCAATCACTGCACCACCGTGCCCTATTACAAATTACTTTATTTTTTTGAATAAGTGACTCACATTCTTTATGTGATGAGTCATTTTAAGCACGAGGCCTGACCAAACTGTACTGTCCACACATTTGCTCAGTTTTTCGTACATTTCAGACACTGTCCATAATTCAGTCTCATAATGCAGAAGCTGACAGTCGGTAGGAGGGAACAAGATGGTATTACTGTTACCATAGCAAGTGTCCGTAAGCTGTTTAGGTCTGACGCTGGAAATTTGGGGGAATTCTGCAGAAATTATGATCTATAACATGAAAGACCATGAAAGGATCTTTAATATGGTCGAGCCAGTATTATACAGTACAAATGTTGTGCATCTATTCACGTTATGTAATAAAATGCAGTACAGTAGTTCCATCTCTTCTCATTAGATCATCATTCAAATATCAAATTATACTTTAATCGCTTGAACGTGACGTCCAACGAGTAATGCCACAGGTTTAAAGGAAGATATAAAATTGTTGCTGTTACTGGAACAAAAAAATGAATAAAAAATAAAATAAATTTAGTAGTTCAACAAGAAAATCAAAGCCTTATGGGATCATCCAATGCTTCCAGTTTGCAGTCCTGGAAGTGATCCACACTGTTTCAGATTTCCATTTGTTATGACTACAGTTGCTCGATTTTCACCCCGCACCCTTTAGTGCTTTTGTTTCTCAAAGCAGGCTGTACCTCGCTTTGGCGCTTGCGCACTGGTTATCGACTTTTCAAAACCATTTTCTCAGTTTTTAGCCCTCTGCATCCCTCTCTCCCCCAGTGCCCAGTGAAGGGGCCTGCTGAGGGTGGCTGCTAAGCCAGAACAAACACACCACACCGCACCAGATTCCATCTCCCTAGGCCAACACTTACGCACAAACTTCCTGCTAACAGACCTCCACCCATCACTTCGTTTCTCTTTTCATCCTTCTTGCATCGCTTTTCTCCTACCTTGTTACCTTCTTATCCGCTCATTTATCTCCTCTTCCTTCTTTTCCTTTCTCAGCTTGCTCCCTTTATTTTCCACGCTTATTCACTTCCCTCTTTACGGTTTTGTTTTTCTTCTGCTTCCCTTTTCTTTTGGTCCATATCTGTTTTCCTCTCCAGCTTTTTAACTTCTTCCTTTCTCTTTCCTCTGTTTTTCTCAGTTCTACTCGATCAACTTTCTTCTAATCGCAGACTTTCTTCCCTTGGATATCCTCTCACATTCCTGGTGTTTCCTTCCTTTTCTTCTCTAATCTGTTTCTGACAAAACCCTTCCTGTTTGTCTTCCTCTCACATCTCAAACTTCCGTGCCTCCAACTACTTTAATTGGAATCGTTTTATTCCCTGCACCCTGCTTCTGAACTTCTGACTTTCTCACATCTTTACAGTCCTTGTCTTTGTGTGTTTGAAGCAAAGGAAAATCATAACGAGTGACAAATGTTATTAAAATGACAAAAATCAATATGCCTACTCTGTCTTACTAATATACTTGCTCTCTGTACTCTATCATGTACACACACTCAGTGAAACGCTGCCTGTTGTTTTGCCTCTGCTGCCTCTTTTCAAATGTGTCCAGCTGATGATGTCCAGAAACCTCTGACCTCCATAACCCTCTCCACCATCTCCTTCTGCTAGCTCTCCATCCTCTTTTTGCCTGTAGTGGCCCTGACTCCTAAACTTCCCAACTTGCCCTTTGATCCATCAAAGCCAGAAAAAACATACCGTATTTCCCGGACTACAAAGCGCACCTGAATATTAGCCGCACAAGCTAAAAATCAGGGGAAAATCCTGTTTTATACATACATTAGCCGCACCTGACTAAAAGCCGCAGGTGTTTCAATGTTGACTTATCATATGTAAGAGAATATGCACAAAGGGAATTGTCAGGAAAGAGATGGCTGTTTGGAGACACACCCCTTTTATTAATATTTTGAAAAACAAGTTAGAATAGAATAGAATAGAATAGAATTCAACTTTATTGTCATTGCACATGCACAGGTACAGGGCAACGAAATGCAGTTTGCATCCATCCAGAAGTGCTTTAGTGATATAGATATATTACAATATATATTAGCAATAATATAGATATGTAAGTATGTTACAGAAATGGGTCTATTATGGTATGTTATAATGTACACGGTATGAAGTATGTTAGGAATATTCTATAACTATAAGTATGTACAGGCTGTAGTGAGTACAAGCTATGTACAGCTATGTACAGGCTATGAACAGGATATAAATATGAAAATAAAAACTATACAGAAATCTGAGATATACAGTTATACAGAAATGTGAACTATGCAAGTTATAAACAGTTGTAGGATTGTAGGATTAAAAATTATCGTATGATTATTTACACAGAACTATACAGTAGTGCAGTTAAGATAAGTGAGATATGTGGATAATTTCTACAGAGGCTATATAAAGTGCTAGTGATTGTGAATGGTGGTTCAGTCCATGTTATTATTGTGTGTTTGAGGGTACGGTTGTCCATTGTGTGTGTGTGTAGGTGGTTGTGGGTGTGTGTATGTCCAGTCCATGAGTTTAACGTGGGTCAGATGTCAGGAGGCAGAGTTCAGGAGTCTGACAGCTGTGGGGAAGAAGCTGTTCCGGTACCTGGTGGTCTTAGTCCGGAGGCTCCTGTAGCGCCTCCCAGAGGGCAGGAGGGTGAAGAGTCCATGTGATGGGTGACTGGGGTCTTTGATGATTTTCCCAGCCCTTTTCAGACACCGCTTCCTGTAGATGTCCTTTATGGCAGGAAGTGGTGCTCCGGCGATGCGCTGGGCAGTTTTCACGACCCTCTGCAATGCCTTCCGGTCCGAGGCAGAGCAGTTCCCATACCAGACTGTTATACAGTTGGTCAGGATGCTCTCGATGGTGCAGCGATAGAAGTTCACCAGGATGTCTGAGGACAGGTGGTTTTTCCTCAGAGTCCTCAAGAAGAAGAGGCGCTGGTGAGCCTTCTTGACCAGCTTGGAGCAGTTGGTCGTCCAGATGAGATCCTCGGAGATGTGGACTCCCAGGAACTTGAAGCTGCTCACACGCTCCACAGCCGTCCCCTTAATGTGGATGGGTGGATGTGGGTCAGCATTCCTCCTGTAGTCCACGATGAGCTCCTTGGTCTTCTCTGTGTTAAGCAGCAGGTTGTTTCTGTCGCACCACTCAGCCAGACGATCCACCTCCTCCCTGTAGGCGGCCTCATCGTTGTCACTGATGAGGCCAATCACCGTGGTGTCATCTGCAAACTTAATGATGGTGTTGGAACCATCAGCAGGTCTGCAGTCGTGGGTGAAGAGGGAGTAGAGGAAAGGGCTCATCACACAGCCTTGTGGTACACCGGTGTTCATTGTGATTGTAGATGAGCAGTGGTTATCCAGCCGGACATGTTGGGGGCGGTTGGTCAGGAAGTCCAGTAACCATTTGCAGATGAGGGGACTGATGCCCAGGTCTGTCAGTTTTCTGATGAGTTGTGAGGGGTGGATTGTATTGAATGCTGAACTGAAGTCTATAAACAGCATTCTGGCGTAGGTGTTGTTGTTGTCCAGGTGTGAGAGGACAGAGTGCAGTGCGATGGAGACTGCATCCTCTGTGCTCCTGTTCTGGCGGTATGCGAATTGGTGGGGGTCCAGGGTGGGGGGGAGACAGGATTTGAAGTGTGCTAGGACCAGCTGCTCTAAGCACTTAGTGATGATGGGGGTGAGTGCTACTGGGCGGTAGTCATTGAGGCAAGATGGGTTGGAGTTTTTGGGTATCGGGACGATGGAGGTGGATTTGAAGCAGGCCGGTACCACAGCGTGGGCCAAGGACAGGTTGAATATGTCTGCGAGCACTCCTGCAAGCTCCCCAGAACACGCTCTGAGAACACGCCCGGGGATGCCATCAGGACCTGCAGCCTTATGGACATTGATCCTGCTCAGCACCGCTCCTACATCGGTGGGGGAGAGAGTCAGAGGTTGGTGGTCTGGCGTCATGTCTGTTTTGGTTGTGGTTGTTGGATTCCCTCGCTCAAAACGAGCATAAAAGTTGTTGAGCTCGTTGAGGAAGGAGACATCAGAGGATGCGGGGGAGGGTTTGGTGGTCCTGTAGTCTGTAATGGTCTGGAGTCCTTGCCACATGCGTCGGGGGTTGGAGTTGGAGAAGTGTTCTTCTACCTTCTTTTTGTAATGGTGTTTGGCTTTTTTGATGCCCTTCTTTAGATTAGCCCTGGCTGTACTGTAGGCGTGTGCTATGTGTGTTATGGGTACATATTTGCATAACTTTTTAGGTATATGTACAAGTAGCGGTAATTACAAGTACGAAACATGTACTGTGCTTCATAAATGAGTAACAAATGTAGTACATAACAATAACCTACAGCACACCAGAAAAATAGATTCGGACTACCTTTTAGGCTCAAGTGCAGTGACACGGCTTTAACAAGAAGAAAAGTCAGTCATTCACCACCATCTTCCTGCGCACTAAAACCACCAAAGTCCTCTTCTCCAGTGTCGGATACGAACAGGCTCAGGATGGCTACGTCATCCACTCTCCGCTTCTCTCCTTCGTTGTCACTTTCAAAACCAAACAAATCCTCGTTGTCAGTGTCAGAGTCAAACACCCTCAGAAGGGCCGTGGCGGTGTCCTCCTCTCCATCATCCAGCAGTCCAGCCCTTCGAAATCCGTTGGTGATCATGGATGTTTTCACACTTTTCCACGCTGTCAGATTCCACCGGTGGAGTTGAGCATAACTTGCTTTTCGCAAGTTTATTGCCGCTCGTCATCCACGCTTCCCGCTGAACGTGTAGCGCTACTTTGAAGTTTGTTTTTCGCGCTACTTGTACGGCACTATGTTGCCTGGCGGATGGACATGTGACCAACATACCACTCTTCGACCCCGATACTGTGTGTCTGATCACATGCCCTTCCGCCAGGCAACGTAGTGCCGTACAACAGCGGAACAAACAAAACAAATCCTCTTACGATATGACAAAAATCATGGACAATCCATAGAAAAGCCGCACCTGACTAAAAGCCGCAGGGTTCAAAGCTTGTGCAAAAAGTAGCGGCTTATAGCCCGACAATTACGGTAGTAAATGAATAAAGCACAGGTCTCTCCTCTCAATGCATTGCTTAAGAGCCGTGGGCTGTGACAGGAGTAACTACAGAGTGAGCTATTAGCCTTGGTATGTCATTACCGTAAGAAACAGCGTCAGACACAGTCTGTGCGTGAATAGCTACGAGCTAAAGTACTTTTTTTGTCGCTTGTAATATTTCCTTGCATATAAATAACCAGCAGTACCTTTAAGAAGCTCACACAAGCAACAAGGCCATACAGTAGCACTCACTGCTCATTCTGATACATCAAATGAAGCAACGTAAGTTTTACTTTCAATATTTTTCATCTGATTGACATTTAGCTGAGTACTTGGTGACTGTTTTTCTCTAACCAATCCAAACCCAGAACATCAGGGTTTTAGTATTCTCCCAGCAAATGATGCTATCAGTCTGAGGCATTGATAATTGTTGATTTCTAAGGCTGCTAGCTGGGAACATTTGGGCTTTCTTTCCTTGGGGTATCCTCATCTGTGCTTCTGTGACTACACGTAGCCCTTCCAGCTCACAGCAGATCTGACAGGAGGAGCACTGTTGCTGCCAGCTGCAGGGGGAGTTGGAGTATGTCCCACTACAAAATAAGATGGGGAGGCAGCTCAGTTACATTAATGACCACTACAACAACACCCTTGCCATCAAGCCTAATGGCAGCAAGGCAGATCTTAAAATACCATGGTGTTCCCTGTTGAACAGGAAAACATCAAATCAATGGATTAATGCAAGTGAGATCAGTGTGCAGATGAGGAAACTGTGGACAAAGTTTCCCAAGCATATAAACCCGCAGTGACACTAAACCATGACTCAAGGGAAGCAGTGGAGACCTCAAATGATCGCAGATGTTAAGGTGTGGAAGCCATACCAATTACATTCTTTGTCTGTAGGGTTTTTGCAACAGACACCCAACGACAGATGTGTCTGTTGTCCTTATGACAAACCAACAAAAACTACGTCTATGAGCAAAGCAAACTGTACCAACCAATCCAGACCCCAATCAAGCCACGTCCAGCTACATATGAACGCTGCTCTCATGCACCATTTCCTTTGATGTTAAGCCTTAGGCCTAACAGGCTCCTCATTCCTTCAGCTCCCTTAGGAGAGCCAATCAGAGGACACTGATGAAAGCAGCAAAGATTCAGCTGTCGAAGCCAATGTTGGCTGTGACCTTGTGTGCTTTAGTGATCATCATCACCTACATCAGTGAGCAAGCCTGAGAAGAATGCAGGGGGCCTTATAAAGTGATGTATTACACTCATATGATCCCAGAGGGAAACCTTTTTCAAGCTGTAAGAGAAATGCTGATGAAACATCGAAGCACTTACAGAAACGAGGAAGCAGGATGGATACAGCAGCAAGCTTGAACTATGGATATATAAAGTTCACCAAATTAAAGCACATCATTGCACACCAGTTGTTTTTACTATAGCTCAACAAAAAGGTCAGTTTTTCAGGGCTTATTCTGTTATTGTGCGCAAATAGAAATAATTTACGCTTTCTAAAGAAACTAATAATAACTTTGTCCTCATCTGTAACTAACGTAAAACTGACACATAATACTGGGTTTTGTTTTAAGACAGTTTTGGCAGTCAGAAACACAGATGGTCACTCTTTAGCACAAACCTGCCTGACTTATGCTATGGCACTTTTGATAGTTACCTGGCTTAGCTGTATAACTGCCCTTTAAATGCAACCCACATGTCCAATGCCTCTTAATCATCACAAGATGGTCTTCATGAGAAAACCAGAAACCCGACCTAACTCATGAGGGCTTCAAGACCATAGCTAAGCAAAAACAACACCTATAGGTGAAAGACTTACATCCAGCAGACTTAGGAGTGCAATATTGTGCTCGTCTTTATACGAGGCCATCTAACAAAGCATTTGTGTTTTCCTTCCCCCCTCCTCACTCTTTGTCTCTTGTTCCCACACTTTATTTTGACCCCAAAAGGAAAGAAAGAGGTCTCTGTCTATCACGGTTACATTTTCGGTCCAAGCAGCTGAGAGGGCGGCCGAAGATCTCATAGGTCACATGGGTCCCTGTGGTGGAGCTTTTATGACCAAGTGGGATGCAAATCCCTGTTATGGATTTTGAGGTTCTGACTACACAGACTAAAGTTAAGCAGATGGAAAACACAAACAGGAATGCTGCTTGTACAGAGGGTTGCTAGGTACATGCTCAAGGTTAAAGCGCACACACACACACATGCGTGTGCACACACACACACATGCGTGTGCACACACACAGCATTCTCATCCACCCATCTTTAACGTCCACCCAACCCAAACAAGCGCGGAAAGCTTGAAGCTGGATAAAAATAAACATGGGTAAATAAACAACACAGGAAGGCCGGGGTCATGATGTGATTGGGAGAGATCAACAATGGAAAAACCTCTTGTGAGCCAACCGATGTGGGGCATCATTACAGATCTTCATTCCACGTCTACGCTCTGCGGCTGGGCGCCGTCTCTCATTCATCTTGTCGATAAGCAGGCACTTGCACAATTCCCAAAAGCACAGTGTCTCCTCCTCTTTCTATATTTGCAGTCTTCGCATTGTTTACCATATGCACAAAAATGCATTTGCATTCTTCAGATGGGCAATGTCAACCACCGTTTTAGGACCCATCTCCTCCTGCACTACACCACAATTCACAAAATAGACGCCACTGTGGTCACAGTCTTCCATCTCTTCCTTTGACTTTTGTTTTTTTAGTTTTTTTTTTCAGTTATTTTTTTGAGGTCTGGGGAGGTGAACTGACTGGGTACAACAGCCAAAAGAGGCAAGACAGGAAAACCCAATTAAACACAGGCACACATATGACAGACCCCGCGGGAAAGTATTTTTTCAACTTGGTATAAAGATAGTTTTTGTCTCTAAGAACGATTTACTCTTTTATACCAAATGTACAAAAGTTCATTTTTCTTTCCTAATTTAGTTTTAAGTGTTGATATTATTCAGACATGTTAAAATATAATGTGGACAAATGTTTCTTTTTACACAAACAGTAGTAGAAACATGAAAAACGCATGCAGCCATTATACGACTAACCTTTTGTCAGCCAAGTGAGTTGTCCTATAGCAGCCACAGTAGCTAGGATTATGCACTTGGATTGGGAGGGGTAAGAAAACAGAACTCACCTGATTCAATCTGCAATCTAATGACATCTAACAGTGAAAATTTTATTGTAACTTTCAAATTAACAGGCGTGCAGATACAGGCAGTCCACGCCAACAGTGTGCTCAGCCTCATCTGTGCTCAGGGCTGGACTGGGATGGCTCCTTTAACCATGAGCAACTGCTAGTAGCTAAAATGTAGTTTTTAAATTGTCACATGCTATAGAAGTTTTTTACGCAAACATGAAATTGCCAGGGCCGATATTATTTGTGCCAGCCCAGCCCTGCCTGTGCTAATTCATGGACCCATTTCTTTATAAGTTAAAATACAAGCACAAACACAAACACAAACACAAACACACACACACACACACACATTTTTGGATTTTTAAATAATTAGAAAAATTGTGTATTAGACAGGCATATTTAAACAGATTTCAGATTTTATAATCAAAACAGATGTGAGCTGATGATGGTGGTAGAAATTAAAAAAACATTTTTCATCAATCATTGCCGTACAAAAATGATTGAAATGGTTGAAAAATGGCAAAGTTAAGGCTGTAAACTGTGAAGTCAAGAATTCACAGTCATGGTCTATCTTATGTACAGTTAATAATTATTCTCTATAATAGTCTTGGGTCTTGCCCTCACTATAAGAAGGCTCCTTGAATGATGTATGAAATAGCAGATACGAATGAAGTGAAGTGAAATATGCAAAAGTTCTGAGAACAAACCCATCGGCCAATTAGAACAGCTTATGTCCTAGCTAAGACACACACGCACACACATGTACGAATACACACACACACACACACACACAGAGTGGACTGGCTTAGTCACAACTTGGCTAAGTAAGCTGTCATGCTTATGGTTTTAACTCTCATCAACAACGCTCACTCGCTCCTTCTCTCGCTTAGTCTGTACTGTAGACACTCACACACACACACGCACACACACGGGAACTGAAAACATGCCAACTTATCTCAGCAATTACCAGAGCTGTCTGTGATAAAGTTCGTTGAGTCAGAAGAGACAGTCATGGTCCCAGTAATGTTAAAATGATGCAGTTGGATCCTGTTATCCTGAATGACTCATGCTGACTACACGAGTATTTAGTAAAATACTGGAACTGCAGGGGGGAACCAGAGGCCCCGGCTAGACGCCACAAGAATGACTTGCTGCTGATGTCACTGAGGCCCCCCAAAAACAACCTACTGAAACAATTAAAAGGTTTCTTACAGTAAACTGTTGCGATGGATATTTCTTATTTAAGCCTCCCTGTTACAGAAGACTGCTTAAAAGCATGCTGCAGCTGGCATGCTCTAATAGCAACGAGTGACATATTCCTATAGTGACGGGAAGTCTGTAGAGTAACAGGGATGTCAGGGTCAGCTGCATGTTGGGAAAACAGGGAATCTGGTCGACTTTTTGTTTCTGACATTGCTCTAAAATTCCATCCACCCATTGCTTCTGTTAGCCTGCAACTGCTTGATGTTTTTGAGAGTGTCCCGTTAGTTAATGCAAAGTTAAAAAGGAAAGAAAGTGGCAACACAGTCTTTTGAATCCTTCAGGACATTTGTCACAGTAGAGGAAGTGCGCAGAAGACACTTCAAAGGGTTCTTTTCCTGAAAGTACTTCTATGTTTTGAATTTCCTTATTAGAAAAAAAAGAGCCCCGAGGAACACAACAGCAACCACAACTGTCTTGATGAAAGGCTCAGAGAAACATCAGGCGGGTTATGTTGCTCTTCTCCCCCATCCCTGCGTCCTCCCCCACTTCCACTCTATCTGTACTTGATTGTACATCCTCTTCTTGTAAAGAGAACAGCAGGCAATGCAAACGGCACACAGCTTAGCCTCATGTAAAATATATTTTGACATGTTCAGCGGATGAGAGCTGTGACAAGAACGAGAGACAATAAGCAATCCCAATATGGGGGGGCAGGGCCAGAGAGTGTAATTACTGTGATATGCAGCCCCACTTTACCAGCATAAGCATACACCATCTGCAGAACGACTTACCCCTAAAACAATGAACTTCCATTCTGAAATGTTTTCCTTTACTCACTGTACTGCAGTCACAGACAGTCAGTGGTGAAATAATACTTAAAAAGGGGAAAGTAAATAACGCTTATCTTGTTCTGCTGAGAAATCTTGCTTCATGTGGATGAAGCGAAAAACAGCAGTACAACAATACACGCATGAAACTGTGAAATGTGCAATTTCATTTACATTTAATTTGGAATATTAGGCTGGCAACATGTCCAGAGTGTACCCTGCCTCTTTTCCCATGACAGCAGGGATAAGCTCCAGCACCCCCATAACCATTAACTGGATAAGCTGAAGAAAAAGTATTTATGGATGGATGGATAGATGAATGGATGGTTGGCAACACCAGTTAGGAAAAAATGTTATCAGATTTGACCTCTGATGACCTTATACGAAGGGTTTAAACAAAGTTAAAACTTTTAGATTGCCTTTGGTTTCAGATGTCAATTCAAAGCACAGCTCACCCTTTTGTCTGCTTACAGTAAGAAACCATCAGCAATCTACAGGAGCTCTTGTTAGTCAGCTCTGTTTTGTCTGATACACATCTGGCAGTCAGCCACACATCCATTGATCCTGCCTGACTGATCACTGGTGGGCATGACTCTGTTTGGGAACCAAGTAGCAGCCTGTAGTTTGACCAGCGGAAATGCCTCTTCTTGCCTAATTAGACCAGACGGGCCAGTCAAATCGTCACGGGCTGCATTTCACTAATTTTAATCCTTCCTACTCCCACTGTTCCTCTCTCGCCCCCTCTCTCTTCTCTCCCCGCCATCTCCTTCCCCACCACCCCCTACAAATTCCCTTTGGACTAAATTTTCCACTTGGGATCAAAGATAAGGGAGACTATTCTCTGAGAGAGAACATGCTGAAGTAAAACGGTTTATGGCCTTCTGCTCGTCTCTGTGAGAGTCTGTTCTTTTTAATAGAGACAGAGATGAGGCAGCTGGAGGCTGCTGACCTCATGGGCAGAAGGGAGCAGAATAACTGAAATTAAAAACATGCAGAGTACAATCACTACCAGTCAATCTTTATGAGATGTAGGTTTATGATTTCTTTTTTTCCCACCGTCACAGAGCTGAATTCTACTCTGACAACATACTGAATGGTGTGGTAAACAGGATGCCTTACAGATGACAGACCTCCAGAAGTGCTTAGGCGCATGTGTGTGTGTGTGTATGCAGGAATATCACACACATACAAACACAGACACACACAAACCGGAGAGGAGAGCTGGGTGATTCAGAGACAATGTAATTGTTAACAAAATCAACGTGAATGGCATGCAAAGCAACTGAAGCCTTGCTCTAACACAGATAACTACACCTGTTTACCACAAACCAGGTGACACGCATTAGCTTATTCAGTTTTATTCAGTTTGCTGTGTCTCTGTCTTTACTTCAAATATCTGAATTCACATTAGGAAAGACCAATGCCACTCCTTCATCCCTCCTCAAGTCTCTGCGTTATACGTAAGGTTAGATAACAGCTAATATGGACAGAGAAGCCAGTCCTCCACACCCTCCCTTATCCGACCTCTCCCTTCCTGGGCAGCAGCGATGGATATCACAGTTTAACTCCCAGTCAACAACTACACATCAAACAGTTATAGTAAGGCTGTTTAAGAACATCCCGATCTTTGTTTTTTTGTAATTAATCTTAAAAATATAAAATATCTGTGTAATAATAAACCTTTTTCCTAATAAATTGGAAAACACTGGAACATTTCTCACCATTTAAAATATGTACTGCTAAATGAGGAGCACAAGTAGCCAAATTTACACAAACATTGTAATTATTTTATTCTCCCAAGTCTTTATTTACATTTTCCCCAAAAGAATTGGCACTCGTCTCCAGAGCAAAGGGTTAAGGTTTAAGTTCAGGGCTAGAATTGTGGTTAACAAAATCACATGACAAGATAAACAAGAACACTGACACAGCCTTTTATGGCTATACAAACACATAGCGCTCTAGCTAGCACCTAGCCTAGCTTAAAAACAAATTAAATCTCTGATTATGTCTAAAGGTGAAGTTAACAGTATCTCTTAATTAACCAGTGAACACATTGTACTGTATTTTGTTTGTCTAAAGTCATTAAAAAGTAAAGTTATATTTCAAGTTGTGATTTTACATCTAAAAACAATCATGCTAGCTGTGCTGCTATGATGCTATGTTGCATTACTTTTAAGTTAAAATAAGAAACCAGCTGTGTTACTGAAAACTCATCTAATCCTTGAAGTTTCTCTTTGACAACAATGCATACAGACAGACAGTTCCTACAATGGAAGAAAACAAATACTATTTTTAGTCAGCCACAAAATCAAAACCATCTTCCTATATTCTGTAGGTTCTCAGCTCTGACTGTGAAAGCATAGACACAGATAAGGCCTGTTCCTTCACCTCTGACAGTTTGGAGGGGTAGTTCCACTGGTATAGGAGACTACTGTAGTCAGTGATGTGGTGCAGCAATATTTTAGGTGGATAGTATGTATCAAAGGTTGTTTCCCAGCAGAGCATTCCATTGTAAAGACATTTTTATTGTTCTTTGTTTCACCTGTCGGTGGTTTTAATGTTGTGGCTTACTGGTCTATGTCCACTCTAGAGTCATAACCAACCTATAACTCCGTGCGACCAACACCACAAGCTGTCCTTAAAAAGCTGATTTTACTTTTTTATTGCGTGTGCTGTTTCAAAGCCATCCTTTCATCTCTGAACTTATCCCCAAGGCTCTCCGCAGATAAAAGACAAGAGGACAGAGGGATGCTAGAGGAATGATGTTCGTCTTTGCCACATGCCTTCACCCCTTAGCTTTATCTCCGTCAGCTGCTGCCTGCCAAGGTTCCCTGCCTCAGCCTTCTGCGCCTTTCACATTCTCCCCATCAGCATCACTCTGTCCATTCATTATGCCATACTTCCATCAATGACTCTTTCACAGAGCCAGCAGTGTGGTGTTCGAAGGAAGGCTTGCAGCTTACATTGAGGAATGCAAATGAACAGGCTTCTTTTTAGAACGGCTCCTGAGATGTCTGCTTTTATAGAGATACTGTCATGTGCCTATACCTTTATTTGAGGTAAAAGTTAATCATAAAGTAACATTACCTTTCACTGTTATGCTTTATAAACTTGTGGTATTTATTTAGCACGTCGTTAAAAAAAACAACAACCAAAAAAGAAGTCTATTTCATGTTATTATCACTTCCATGATCCTCTTCAGCTCAGAATGTGACAGCATTATGTTTGGACAACCCCAAAGAGTTTCCTTAATGTCATTTATCATTTCAGTTCCTGGGAGCTGGCTTAATGAGTACATGCAAATGCATTTAATTTAGTGACCTTAATAGGAGTCAAGTTTACAGCAATTAATATCTGTATCCATCTAAGTTAGACCTCGGGGAGAGGTCTAACTTAATCCTTGCTCTGGATATTCAGAATATGTAATTTTTGTTCTTATGCAATTGTTCTTCTAAAAAAACAAAGACAATAATCATTCAAATGACACGTCAAAAACTATTCACATTTTAAAAAGACTAAAAGTCATTTTTATCTTTCTCCAAAACACAGTGTTGGGTAGACTTGGGGTTAAGAAGGGCTGCTAATAGTAATTATTCTCACAAAAAATTCATGTGTTGTTTGTTTAGCCATAAGTCCAAAGCCCCAAAACTTATCAGAAAACTGAACAAATATTTGGGATTTTTCTTTGAAAAGCTGCTGAAGTAGCCTTCACCTCAGTGTTAACCCCGTCTTTGCAATCAGGGGACAGGAATCTTGTTTTTCCACAAAACATCAGGGTTAGGATGAGGACTTAGCCTTCAAGGTTAGAACTCTTGCCAAAGTATTTGCTGTCAATCAATCCCTAAAAACTGGGCTCTCTGACATAAGCAGCTGGCACTAATCCTACAATTGGATGCCATGAAATGTGAATAACAAACATCATGGAAAACTGGCATTTATCCTTGTTCTGTGCAGTTTTTTGTGAAACATTAAGCAACATCAAAATTTCCTCTGTATTGTAATTTTTGTGTTTAGCGATACAGAATTTATTTTTCTCCATCTAAGTCAAGCCTGAAACTATTTCCTTTGGCGGTCGATCCTTACCTTTCCCTCGCACTTCCTGTGGGTGGCTGTTTTGCATACTGAGAAAAACACGTCAAGTGGGAGGGGAAAAAGAAAACAAAGGTTAGGATTAGTGACCTTACAGTTGTGTCCAATTTCTTTCTTTGGTTTTATTTTTAATAACAACCAAATTAGTGGGAGAAAGTCAACACAGGAGCACTCTCACCTCTGCAGAAGGAGCCCAGGTTATCGACGCTCTGCCGACACACGCTGCACTGCCGCTTCTTCTTGAAAGTCTTCTCCTTGAAGACGTGGGGCTCTCCTTTGCCTGCCTGCTCACAAACACACACAGAACAAAGGTTTACACTGTGTTACATGCCTAATACTGGACTAGACATGCTACTGTTAGAAACACTTAGTCCTTGTTTAACCTTCATCCAAGAGTTTTGACTTGGCAGACGTTCAATGTTTTCAGTCAGTCATCCTTACACCAACTATAGCAGGGGTGTCAAACTCCAGGCCGCGAGGGCCGGGGTCCTGCAGGTTTTAGACATCTCCCTGGGTCAACACAACTGAATCAAATGATTAGGTCATTACCAGGCCTCTGGAGAACTTCAAGACATGTTGAGGAGCTGTGTTGGATCAAGGACACATCTAAAACCTACAGGACACCGGCCCTCGAGGCCTGGAGTTCGACACTCTTGAACTACAGTCATTTCACTGCAGCGTCCAGTGTAAATTAAATAATTAGAGACAAATAAAAGATAAAATAAAAGTTGGGTGAGTAAGTTGGTTATAACAGTAGCAGAAGCTTAAAGTTTTAACATGCAGACTTGTGTATGAATGAAGGTGCTTCTTTTACTCCCTTTGCCTCTCAAACTTCTGTTCTGGTTGTGTAACTGTCTTCCAGTAATAATCCATGAGATTCCCGCCCATACCCAACTCTAATCCTTAGTGTGTGTGTAAAGATTTGTGAAAAGAGAGGAAAAAAAAAAAGCAAACCTATCAAACTAGACAGCTAGATAAAGTGAAAGTACAAGAAAATCACATCTTTTCTTTCTTACGTTTCCAAGTGTACATGTATGTGTGTTTGATTTCATGCGTGTGTGCCAGTGTGGGTACATTAATGTATGTCGTGTTGTCATTTCCACCCACGGAGTCTTTGTTTCTCAACATGGGATCAAATCTGCATATGACTCGGTGGAGGTTTGCAATACGAATCCATGGGCCAAGTGTGAGGATTGCTGCATAATGGGTCTTATCTGACATCAAATACGAGTCCCTCCACACATACACCGAACACACACCAGTGCTGTCGTCACCCAGAGTAAACAGCTATATTTAAGAAAGCAATCGTGCTGCTAACGTGTCCATAACGTGTCCATAGCCTTGGATAATTAAAGTGATACAGAGACAAAAAGGGTTTTGTTGCCTCTGCTTGTGCTTTTACTCCTTGGCAACAAAGAAAGGGAGCTGTTTGCACACTTCTTCCATTATCCTGCTTCCCTGGCTCTGTTCTAGGGACCGGACAGTGTTTGGACAGCTGCCTCGCCTGGCATCACCCTCGTGCCTGCTGTGTGCAGCGGCTGCTGGCCTGCTGCTGTACAAGTGTACTGCGACCGCAGCACCTTGGATGATGGAGGAGGATAGGGTGGGTGGCTCAGGGGCTGGTGCATGTTATATAATAACACATGGCTGGAAAAGCTCATCTTGCCAGTACTTGTGGGTGACGTATCATTTTAAATGCGGGGACTTTTTATTTTATTTGACTCACATGGTCTATTCTTGTTGGTGCTTTTATCACATTAGCAGACCAAAATCCACTCAGATTTCATTACAGTTTAGCATCATCTTATCATGTTTTGACATATCTTCTGACTCAATCCAGGTCCTGAACCCCGAATACAACAAACGACTCCTTTGCCTTTCCTCATGACCAGTCTTGCTGCCTTTATGTAATGCACATTCTATTTCTATTGCTTCGCAGTGACATTCAAGCCCACTGACAAAGCAAGTTAGTTAAACTCCTCCAGGACTTTAGCATGCATCTATGAAAGTATGCAATAGACCTTTTAAATATACATTATTGTACACAAGGGGGCCTACACTGAAATTAAAAAAGGAACTAGTTACTGTCAGCTGAACCACAGCGGTGATGTGGGTTGAGAAATAAACACACTGAGGAAAGGCTGGCAGCATTCTTCCAGTTCCAGACACAATCAAGACCACTATATAGTCCCACCACAGGCAATCATGGTCAGACAGTGATACGGGGCTCTGCTACTGAATTCTTTGTTAAGGTGTTTAAAAAGCCTCTCTCAGGCGAGAGGACCTGAGGGTAAAAGCATGAAAACCAAGAAAATGTAACAAAAACAACACAATATGGTGATTCTATATGCAGAATAACCTCTGTGTAACAAGAACAAGGGCAATGAATGGATACCAAATGTTTGAAGTGTGGCATTTGCTTGGTTTTAAAATTGCTGATTAACTCGCAGAGGTTCCAATGTCCTTCTTCAAACTTGGAAGCAGTTGTTGACCAAGCAATCTCATCCCAAGGATCATTTAGTAGAACAAACGCATGCTTTAAGCCAACACGGATGAAAAGTCTTTCAAGCACTATGTAAAACATGACCATCTGCAAACTCATTACCCATGTGATCACAAGCTTCAGTCATGGTACCAAGTTGACTTGAAGTGAGGTGGTTTTGCACACTGTAATTATTATGACTCGTCTGTTTGCTGTTAAAAGCAGCAAATAACTGCTGTTTCATTACAGCCTACAATAGATGGCACCATATGCCTCCAACAGAAGAGACAAAGATAATAAATAGTAATCGAAAAGTTAAATATGTGTAATATCTTACTGTAAAAATGATGTTCTTTTACAGTTGCACACAGCAGCTGCTACTTTTGTTTATTAGCCAACTTTCCTTAAATCAACACTACAAGGATGCAGTGGTGGGTGATTCAATTCAAATATCAATCTAATCAATATCAAAGCCAGTAATGATATCATACTTTCTATCCTCTAAGTCCAGGATGTAACCCACTGAATTGTGTGAAATAAATTATGTTTTAGAAATGAAACATTATACATCAGACATACTCTAAAAGTCAGCTGTCACACGTCTGTTTTATCGATGTCCTATAGCAGCGGTCCCCAAACTTTTCTGCACCACGGACCGGTTTATGTCCAACAATGTTTTCACGGACCGGCCTTTAAGGTGTTTTTTCTAATAAATTCAACAAAATAAAACCAGTACCGGTACCCAAAAAATAGAAGATTTATTCATAACACAAGGGAAAAGACCCAGGGAAACCGAGTTAACGATAAAATAGATTAAAAAAATAATGATAAAAAATAACAACAAAAACCCTGAAAACCATAAATTTCACACCTGAGCCCAGTACCAAACGACTCACAGACCGGTATCGGTACGTGGCCCGGGGGTTGGGGACCGCTGTCCTACAGAACATTCAAACAACAGAATATCACCCAAAGTGCTTTAGAGACAGGCCTGTTTACATTCCAGGTCTCCATAAAACCCCAAATAACTAAAAGCTGAAAGGTCTGTTTTTTTTTCAATAACTAATTATCATGGAAACAGAGATTTATTGGTCATTAAAATGTGCTCAGAATCTCCAATAGTGATTCATCTCATAAATCGTGACACACTGCTCCCTTTCTTACATAAGCTGGTTAAAAGTATGACACAAATGACACAAAGCAGCATACAGGTATGCCGATGCTAGCTGGCTAACATGCTAACTTGAGTTGATGCTTCTGGAACACAAGGCTAATATTGCTCCATAACACTTAGTAACCTGTTGATAATTTTTGGCATTTTAGAGAATGTTTTAATCTCAAATTAATAATCCCACATAATGAAATTTGGTAAAGGTACAGTCAGTCATTTTTTGAGGTTATTTAATAGAAAAGAAAAATGTTATATTTGCTTTCTTAAATAAACATTGACTATATAGAGTATATAGGAAAATACTAGCTAATGTAGCTGTTAAGCTAAATGTTTTATACTGTGTTAGCAAGCTCAGCTTAGCTCCTTTATCTTTCCTTACCCAAAAAACGAGTTTAAAATCACTTAAGAAGATGGTTTGTATGTTAAACAATATGTTGAGGCAGTTTCAGGATATGACAGATACTGCTTTACCTGACTCCTCAGAGATACAGTGTATCTCGCTAATGACATTAGGGGTCTGCTCTATGTATCGCCGTAATTAGTGTGACAATTGTGTTTAGCTACTATTTAACAAAACAAAAAAAAACTTGTCTAACCGAGCTTAGTAGGTCTATTTTGACAGTCACAATCTAAAACAATATTACAGATTAAATTTGCTTTTACCTACATAATATCAGCATTTTCCTAAGCTCTGAAGTTTTTTTTTTATTTTTGATGGCTCTTCCTAGTTGGGAACTTATATCTCCCATTATTCAACAACAAATGACTGCATCGTAGGAAAGAGCTAAGCATTAGCCAAAAGCATTAATGTCCATCTGTTGTTAGCATCTCTTTTTCATGTATTTGTAAGACATGCCGCTGCACTGATGGAAAGCTGTGTGCAAACTGAGTTCAAACCTCAAATCTCCTGAAACATTCCCGTCAGCTCAACTTGGGAGTCCAGCAGAGGAAACCACAGTGAAGGAGGTTTACAACTTTGTGTAGGATTACAACAGAAAACAGCTGGTAGAGTCTGAGAGCATGAGCACTAAAAACAACCTGCGATGCAGAGCCTGGTCCCCAGGATAGCAATTACTGTCACTGCTGCACTGGATAAAAAACATCTTCCTCTGGTAAAGCATGTGTTATCCACCATTTAGTACTCAGAGCCCCTAAAGAAACAACTTGTTAGAGAAAAGAACCGCAAAACTCTCTGAATGTAATAATAATAATAATAATAATAATAATAATAATAATACCACCAAATTGATTGACTCGGTCTCACTATAGATGCTTATTTTAATCATCACAGTTACTGATGGACAAACCCTCATATGAATAGGCTACATGTGGCTATTCAAGCTCCAGTCCTAACCAGCTGAGGCCTGTCTACATTTTCAAAGCACTAACAGAAGTTGCAAACATCTACCTGAGACCTCAAGAGGAAAAACTTTGCTCACACATACACACTCACGTGCAGACGTGTATCCCTGCAGACAGCTGGAGAAAACAGACACACGTCCGCTCTCCTCTTCCCGTCCCCGTGTGCTGCAGGAAAGACCCCACCTCCCCCTCTGCAACATCTGCTACGCACAAGTGGGTCCTTTTTCTAATATTTTTAGCCTTTTGGCAGAATAAGGAACGGGGAGTTTAATGGTGTCAAAGAAATGCTTTCTAACCAGAGCTCCCTCCCCTTTCTCACTGCACCTTCTGCCAACCACCACAGAACAGTAGCTGGATTGAACGAGGGAGGGGTTGAACACACAAACAAGACATGAACACAGGCCTACAAATGTAGAAACAAATGCGCACATAGAGCAAGCCATTTGCAGCCACACACCCACACATCTCTGGAAACTCTCTTGCCCCTACCCTTTTGTTTCTTACTAAAAATAGTCTTGATATTTGGACAATGATGGGCATTGTGTGGGAGTGGTTCATTCCTGACAGCAGGACTGGTGACTGTGACCTCGGCATCAGATGCAGATGGCCTCAGTAAGAGGACAGATTGAACATGCCCCAGAGGGGGAAAAGTCTTCCTAGTGCTTTTAGATGAAATGGGATTTTTGTCTTTACATCTTTAAATCATTATTAAAGCCTTTTTGCTGCACATGACATCTGCACTAGAAAAAGGAGCAGGTGTTTCAGAGTATAATCTGGAAAGTACCAGCAGATATGCCTGGGCTTTCAGTATTACTTGTAGTCAGTGATTTTAATCTGATAGACTTAGATTGGTCCCTGGACTGTATTCACCAACCCCAACAACACATTCATTGATTTAAACCGCTTTTCTAATGAGCTACAAAAATGAATGTTCATCATTAATTTTGCCATACTTGCAAATCAATTAATAACTGGGACTATATAAAAAGACTGTAAAAGAAAGCCAACTATAGCATCACCAGATAATTTGGTGTTGTCATAGTGACTTAGAGCAGGGGAGTTAACAGGTTTAGAAAATCTACGACCTAGAGAAACAAAAAACAAAAAGTAGAGGCAACCACATTTAATATTTAGTGTTGTTTTTGAAGGAGGAGTGTAAGTTTAAAATTTAATTTGGTGATTTACAGTCGACTCAAATGGAAGGGTCTTTAAACAAGGAATTCAGGCTTGATGCTCAATACTAATAAAAACAGTTCTCAGCATCTAGAGTCCATCTGGAAAGTCAAATAAGTTCATTTTTCAACTTAGAATTATACACACAATACCCCATAATGACAAAGTGAATATTCTTACTTGAAAATCACAGCCTTTTCCATGACACTCATAGTTGAACTTAGGTGCATCCTATTTTTACTGATCATCTTTCACATATTTTCTACAACTTGGTTGGAGTCAATCTGTCAAATTTGTTTAATTGGACATGATTTTGAAAGGCAGAGTGGCCTTCATCATGCATAAATGGAAGAAGTTTGGTCTCTTCCGAGATCTGGTCACGCTGCCAATTTGAGTGATCGAGGTAGAACGCAAGGTGACCAAGAACCAGATGCTTCCTCCACAGGACAACCATTTCTGCTGCACTCCACCAATCAGGCCTGTATGGTAGAGTGGCCAGACAGACACCACTCCTCAGTAAAAGGCACACGACAGCTTACCTGGAGTTTGCCAAAAGCCACCTGAAGGACTCTTAGACCATGAGAACCAAAATTCTCTGGTCTGATGAATCAAAGGTTGAACTCTTTGGCCTCAATGCCAAGCATTATGTCTGCAAGAATATTTATTTTTCACCTTTTCGAGGTAATAAGGCTATAACAAGACAAAATGTGAAACAAGTAAAGCTTTCTGGATGGACTGTACCTCTCTTTATGGTCTATCAGATTATGAGTTTACCTTACAAAACACAATAACCCAAACTTGTTCAATTGTGAGCATCTACTATTTACACTATGTTAATTTTATGCATTAGATCAGCGGTCCCCAACCTTTTTTGTGCCACGGACCGGTTTATGCCCAAAAATATTTTCATGGACCGGCCTTTAAGGTGTTGCGGATAAATACAACAAAATAAAACTAGTACCAGTACCGAAATAAAGAAGATTCATTCATAACACACGTGAAAGACCCAGGAAAACCGAGTTAACAATAAAAACGATAACAAAATAACGCTGAAAACCGATAAAAATCCTGAAAACCATACATTTCACACCTGAGCCTCAACTCTCGCGGCCCGGTACCAAACGACTCACGGACCGGTACCGGTCCGAGGTCTGGGGGTTGGGGACCGCTGCACTAGATCACACAGCTCAATGGTCGGTTTGTGACTAACTGTAAACCTAAATCCAACACTCCACTGAGAACATCTCATGGGTATCTGAGTTCCTGCTTCTTATTTGTTGGCATCGAAGCCTGCATGTGTTATAATAAGCGCGTGTGTGCATGCATGTGTCCGAAGGGTGGGACAGGCAGTGGAGGGAACAGAGTGACTCCCTGTTCCAGAGGTGAGGTCAGCATGCTGCCGTGATACACTTCCGTTCCCTTGTGGAACTCCTGCTGCAAGCGTACACACAAACACAGAAAGGTCTTATTGCAGCAAAGCCACCAACACCCTTTGTTGCATTTGCTAAACAAAAATGTTACCCTTGTACTGCGATGTGGCCTCAGCCAGTGCGCGACATTAAGGGATGTAAAGTATGCTGCCGTAGTTCCAGATCTGACACTTGTTTAAGAATCCCTGTTGCAACATCTGCTAGAGTATAAAGGAGTCACTTAGATTCATCCTGTGTTTACGGTGAAGAATTTTCCAGGTGTGAGTGACTAGCTGTTACTGCGGCTTTATATCCCGGGGAACCTGAACCAGCTTCTGTTACAACCTCTTGACTTGGCAGTGGCCAGGAGGTGCCACAAGCACACAGAATGTGTCGTTCCTGGGCCTTCAAGCTTCTCAGTTACACCCAGTAATTATAAATATAGTATAGCTGCTGTACACTGAAAACAACCACAGCACTGTACTGCTGGTCACTGAACATCTCCACTAGAGCAGCCGGCTTACATGCTTACATCGGGACAGTTATTTGAACACGCTACTCAAGTTTTTCCAGAACGCTGGAACTTTTTTTTTTTTAATCGCCAGCTTCCTCTCTGATCTGATCGAAATGCAGCCCGACTTCCACTTATCTGCACCGAATATAGTTCACACAGGAGAAAAATGACCAAAGGAAAGGTCGCACAATGTTATCTTGTTATTAATGCGTGGCTGTTTCCCTCATGTTGCGAAGGAAGATAGGAACTCTGACAAGCAGGAATCACGATGTGGAGCCAAAGCTAATTGTATGAACAATCATCAATCACCTGTGTGCACACTATACCTTGCTTTTGAGTTTGCACGATGAAGCCTGTGTGACAGATTTTTGTTCACAGCATCCCTGCAAACACACATGCATAGGCTCCACACTGGCTCATTGCCACGAGACTGAAAGCGGCAAATTATATTCGCCTGAGTGATTTAAGCCTACTCCAGTGTGAATACGAGACATTAGTTTTTATTAAATTAAAGACGGTATATTCCACTGGATAGAAATCATTGTAAAACAGTCATTTTGTGAGTCATGAATGAAGAAAAACAAGCAAAAGGAAAGTCAGACTAAAGGTCCCAGTTGCATTTCCAGCTGTTGTTCTTGGCCAATTTATGTTGACACAGCTGGGAATACACTGGGAATTCATTTTTAATAAAATCTATGTGCTTTCCTCAAATTCTTTTAACTAGTTCACGTTTAGCAAGTAAACCTTCAAATACTGATTTCATTTAATCTCAAAACTCAACGGCGCACATGGTTGAACAGGACAGTATAACTCTGCAGCTTTAAAACCACACAATCAAAATTGCATGTCCACACTAGGACATGCATTGGTGTATCAAGCAGGGAGCAGACACTGAAAAACACAGGCTGAAGAAAACAGCACAAGTTCAAGCTAGTTTTTTAACCAAAATGACAACAACAACACTTAAACCAATTTTTTGTTGTCTGTTTTTTTGGAATTGTGTTGTTTCCGGTTTGTCCTGTTTACCCAAGAAAGTTGGGAAAGTATGGGACAGCTTTTCAAATGAAACGAAAATTTACATTGCTTTTAAAAAAGCATCACGTATACTCAAGATCAGGTATTCCCCCGCTATTTATGTGTGCAGACTCTTGATAAATGTTCACAGAATAGCAGGAATCCTGTGAGTTAGATATTGCTAACCCTAAGACAATACACCTGGAGTTTCTACAGTGCTGACGGTGCCATTTCTTTGTAGAAACTCCAGGTGTATTGTCAGCAGCATTTCCAAAGAAATGGAGCTGCTGTAGTAGTACAGCTCCCATTCTCAGAGGTGGACACTTTCAAAACACCGGACCAGCAAGGGTGGCAGTCTTGCTGGTAAGGAAAGACAGCTTCATGTTCTACAGATTGTGGATGGAACTGGAAACTACTGGGCCCTCTGACCACCAGACCCCCAAGAACACAACGACCGAGACTGTCCAAGCCGGGGCTCGAACCGGCAACCTTCCGCTTACAAGGCGAACGCCCAACCCATGAGCCACGATCGCCCCGAATAACTCCTGGCTGGCGCTGACGCAGAAACAGTGGGGCAATGTGTGCGTGTGTGGTTGGGAGGGGGACTAAATGCGTCACATGACCCTATTCAAGACCATTTTATGTCAGTTTAATGAAGTGCGACACATCGAGAAACTTCCCTGAGAAAAGCACAAAGTTCCCGAAATCACTGAAACTTCAATGTTGACTCAATAGTAGCTAAAAACATTAGCGAACATGTGACTGTCAGAGAGCACGCGCAGATAGGTATGTCAAAGGTGTATTAAAACTCTTAATGAATCCCACAAACGTATTAGTTACCGACTTTCTAAAAAAAAAAAAAAACATAAATCAAAATAAAACAGTCTACAGACTAAAGTTAACGTAATTTTACATCTAAGCCAGTCAAATTGTCAAAAGTGCGCAACTGCTCAGCCAACACATGTGCATGAAAACCCAGCATCATACACCCACCCAAAACTCCTCCGCGCACACTTACACTGCAGATACTGACTATTAAATCATCAGGAGATCGATGAGCCAAGACAGACTAGACCAGACCCTCGAAACTTTCTTACCAGGGCTTTAGTAGACTTTCTCCTCTTACCTTGCTCATTTTCCCGCTAATCATATCCACAGGCTTAAAGGCTGCCCCTCATTCTCAGGAAGGCCATCAATAACATGGCCTGGGACTATGAGATAACTTGTTTTCTTTACTCCGGTCCACCCTCTCCAGAGCTGGAACTGCGGGGTGGAGCTGCAAAGCGGGGAAAAGCATGTGTGGAGTACTATTACTGGAATTTGTAACCCCCGCTGATTGGTCGGTTTCTGGAGGGGAGCGTAAAGATCCTAACTCCCGATTGGCTGAATTAAGCATATTAATATTTCCATTAGAAGCTCTGGTGTGATCGAGGTGTTTAATCCAGACCGCAAATTACAATTCAAGCTGTTTATTTGATCAAATAGTGCATATTTACTGATTATTAAGGCATTAATACGTTTGATTAATAACAAGCATGTAAACAAGCAGAACATAAGTGGAGACAAAAATGAATATCATGTACACACAGTTTACATCGGTACGGTTGTAAATGTGTGCAGCTGAAAGGGTTTAAATTTAATTGAGTATTTCTGACACATACGCGAGTGTTGCAGCAGTATTTTTGCAAGCCTTGGCTCTTTGTTAAAGTATTTTTAGCTCTTCCAGCTTAATAACTGTCAAATTTCCTGCACTTTACTTGGACCTAAAGTTGTGGTTGTGCTGTCAACCTTTTCATATCCTGAGGGTTATTTTAGCAATAAATACACAGGAGATTAGCATTTCGCCAGTTTGACCTTTCTTTGCAATGTAAACACGTGGATATGCATTGTGCAAAAACGATCTTATCAATCTTTTTTTCTTTCTAAAAACAAATCCAACCCAGCCTACTGTTTAAAAGTTTATTTCTTGACCTGAAATGTGTCTGTGGTCAGCACCCCTGTGCCCCGCACTAAACCTCCCTGCGCACCAGTATCAACTCAGCTGCTAAACAGTAACTCGTGTGTTAGTAGCGGCACCTAGTGGCCAAACAAAAGAAATACAGCAGGTGAGCCAGCTTCTTTTCCAGGTATAAATTTTCTGAACATAACGTGTCTGCAGCTGAGAAAACGCAGGGTGTTTTTTTTTTTTTTTCCCAGTATTTGAGCTTCTTATTCAAGCTTTCTTTCTCTTTGTGTGTTTTCTTTTTGTTGTTTTTGGTTTGTTTTTTGTATTAAACCTCAAAAGGAGACCAAAGTCTGGTTTTGTGAGGTTCTAAATCTATTTAAAACAGGAAAACAACCAACTTTCTGGATTACACCCCATACATGCCCATATATTCTTATATGTGGATTCCTCTGCCCTAAACTGTAATCCATAATATTCTCCTGCCTGAGACTGCAAATCCAAACAGCATTATGTCTGCCCGCTGCCTCAGTACTGTAGTCACTTCCATATATGTTAGAATGACATTCAGGTATTAAGGCTGTGCAGTATATCCCTACCAATCAGTGCAGAATCCAACTGTGAGTCATGACATGTGCTACAACCCCTCCAGTCACCCACCTACCTACACAATCACCAACTAAACAGCACGTGCAGTAGTACGGCCAATTCTATTAGCTCATATTCCAAGAATTTCATAATAGAAAGTGAGGACTGATTTTTTTAGGGGGGGTTCTTGCAAAGTTTAAATATTTGATAGATTTTCAGCTCCCTCTCTTTGGAGGGAGGTGAGGAGGGAAAGAGGGGGAGATGGAATAAGAAGTGAAGAACAAAGCAGTGAGGTGAAAAAAGGTAGACTAACAAAATGTCGAGGGATCATGAGAGACAGGAAACTGGTGCTTGGGATTGGAATGAGGGGTCGAGCAAAGTGGGGGGGGAGGGTCATGTTGGGGGAAAAGATGGAGAGGAGAAAAGAGGGGGATGAAACAGAAGAGGTGAATTCCAACATTTCTGGCAAACACTCAAACAAATCGGCAAGCTTTTAATGCAAGGTGCTGCACGCGTTCGTTTGACCTGCAGAAGGACAGAATTTTAGAGGCTTGATCATACTTGGAGGCAAACGAGACAAATGGGGGAGCCCAGGCAAGAGGAAATGAAGGGAGGAGGAGGCTAGAAAAGGGGGCTGTGTGGCAAGACGATGGATTGTGTAAGACAGTGCTAAGCCAAGGCCTGATAAGGTGCAGCTGTTGAAGGAGCTAAAGAGCGAGACACAGAGATCCCGAAGACTCGAAAGAGCACGTGTTTGCATTTATTGCGTTGATGAATATAATAAAATCCTTTCTGTCAGCCAGAGCTGCTTAGACATTTGTGGAACTTACCCGAGAGTCGGGCATCAACATTTTTGTGTGGAAGCTAAGAAAATATTTTGTGCATACTTTGCTGGGAGGTGTTTCTTTAAAGGGTGGTGTTGGGATTTGTTGGGGACTTACTGAGGGAGGAAATGGTTTATGTCTTTCCCATTTTCCCTCCATCAGCTTTCATCTGCATGACCACTACGCACAAACACGCGCACACACATACACACAAAAAGGCATTCCTCAAAGCCTGCGCAGAGTTTGGGACAGATTATTGTTTGCAAGCCACAGGAATCTAGTCTACGACAGCCACCCCCTGAGCCTGGACTTTACACAGGAACTTACCTTTTTCCTTAAAGGCAGGAGTGTGACAATTCTATTTCTCCTCTATTCTTTTCCAGTCTATTCTGGTTTTGGGGGGTGTCTATATTTAACCCCAACCAGTCATTGTTCCTTCCCCTGTTGGGTGTGTGTTTGTAGTGAATGCCTGTGGCTCACAGCCTCTGTATTGGTCATGGCCAATCTAAACTTTGTTGCTCATGAGAAATTATAGGGAAGCTATACAAATACATATAAAAGTGTTGTTGCAATGCCAGGTTTATATATACAGTACTTCAACAGCCAACAACACACACAAGAGTAAAAATAGTGTGATTGCATTTTTTTCTCAGAAGACCCCCCCTCCCCCCAGTCTGGCTGAAAAAAACAAATTAAATTACTCACTCTCAACTGCGAGGGTTATATCTGATTGTTTTTACAATCTTCCAAAATAGGCAGTTTCATATTTGCACCATTGCTCCTCTGTAATTGCACAATATGAACTTAATTTGATACACTTCATTTGACCTTGTGGGTTGAGTTGCACCATTTCAAAAAGCTACTTTTTGTTACATGTCAGATGGAGTACTTCTGTCAAGAATCCAAAACAGGACCCAAATGCACACAGAGAAACTGAATGAAAAAATGGTTTATTTAATAAAAAAGGTGAAACCAAGATACCGCAATAAAATGTGCGCAGGAAACAATAGCTCAAACAGGGAGTCCAACAAAGACACTGGGAATGACAAAATAAACTACAAGAACTGAACATAGGATTGGGAACATGGGAAATCAGTCACAGGTGAGTAAAACTTGGGGGGGAAAAAACTCAATCAAACACCTGAGGCTGTCTCCAAAAGTGTATCAGTACCCATAGACTCACTTCACTCTTTTTGGTTAGCTTGCCTCTTAAGAACAATTGTACATTGGCTGATTTTTTCACTCCTAATTCATCCAATTTAATTTGGTTAAACCTTAAAGCTAAGGATGCAGCCACAATGATTGGCAAATGAGCTGACAAAGATAGCTGTAGCTCATCACAGTCTGCTGGGTCTTATCTCAGCTTATTAGAGATGCCACAGTTTGTGTTGTTTTTGCATTTAGTATCATTTTAAATATTATCTAACAAATAATATAGCTTGATACATTGTACAGTCTGTTCACATTTCAGTTTTGGCAAGTCAGATTCTAGTAATTACTTAACAAGAGCACTCAGAGAGCACGACTCCTTCTGAATCTCCTTCCTTATAACTTCGACCTTGGCCCATCATCCCAAGCTGTTATTGGTATCTACCATCACATAAAATGTGAACATGATATATCTTGAAACCTGTTGATGCCAGACTGCTAACAAATACACAAACAAGCAGAATGGATTACATACTCTGTCCCATCAGGGGGAGAAAAAGCCGTCAACCAAGCTGTTTTAGCTAATTACAGGCCAGTCTTCAATCTTCCTTTTATTTCAAATATTGTGAAAGTGTAGTTTTAAAATAGCTAACTGATCATATGCAGGTAAATAATCTAACAGTGGACTGCGCTGCTGAGACTGCAATCATATCTATCTAATAGACTCCATTTGTTAACTCCAAGGTTAATTGTGGAGTTCCACAGGGTTTAGTGCTAGGAACAATTCTATATACATTAAACATGTTTCCCCTAAGAACTGTCATTAGAAGGAATCGCATGAAATTTTAGTGATATGCAGATGATACTCAGCTTAATCTATCCATGAAGCCAGATGACACAATGGCTTCTTATCATTTACTCCGTTATAAATGCAGAATTAAATTTAAATTCCTTTACCTCACATATAAGGTCTTGTATGATCAGACCTAATCTTAAAGACCTCATAGTACCATATTACCCCAACAGAGACCTTTGCTCTCAGACTGCTGGCTTACTCGTGGTTCTTAGGATATTTAACTGCAGAATGGAGACAGACTTCAGCCTTTAGGCCACTTCTTTGTGGAACCAGCACAGTGGTGTGGTGGTTAGGACTGTTGCCTCACAACAAGAAAGTCCTGGGTTTTAATCCAGGGTCTTTTTGTGTGGAGTTTGCATATTCTCCCTATGTCTGTGTGGGTTCTCTCTAGGTACTCTGGTTTCCTCCCACAGTCCAAAGACATGTAGTTAGTGGTTAAGTTAAATGGTGATTCTAAATTAGCTGTAGGTATGAATCGCTGTCTGTCTCTCTGTGTTAGCCCTGTGACAGACTGGCAACCTGTCCAGGCTGCCCCCACCTTTGTGCTATTGCAGCTGGGATAGGCTTCAGACTTCCCAGAATCTTGAATAGGATAAGCGGGAGAAAATGGATGGATCTCACTGAGTGCTTGGTCATGGGGGCGTTGTCTGATTATTGAGGTTTTCTCTCTGTTATTATAGGGTTTTTACCTTTTGGCTGTTGGACATGGACATGGACATAATATGTAGACTCTCAGCTTTCATTTGAGGGTATCCACATTTAAATTGGATGAAGGGTTTTGGGGTTTCAGCTCCTTAACATGTTCCACACTCTTTTTAAAGGGACCAAAGGTAATTGGACATTTGACTCAAAGGCTATTTCATGGCCAGGTGTGGGCAGTTCCTTTGTTATGTCATTATGAATTAAGCAGATAAAAGGCCTGGAGTTGATTTTACGTGTGGTGGTTGCATTTGGAAGATATTGCTGTGAATATACAACATGCGGTAAAAGGAGCTCTCCTTGCAGGTGAAGTGAACCATCCTTAAGCTGCAAAAACAGAAAAAACCCATTCGAGAAACTGCTACAATATCAGGAGTGTTAAAATATACAGTTTGGTACATCCTGAGAAAGCACTGGTGAACTTCAGCAACGGAAAAAGACCTGGACACCCATGGAAGATAACAGTGGTGGATGATCGCAGAATCATTTCCATTTTGAAGAGAAACTCCTTCACAACAGCCAGAAGCAGCCGAATGAATTCTGAGGTGTTCAGAGAGATACTGTCTGCTCAAATCCAGCTAAATACACTCAGATTGATTGGAGGGCGTTTCATAATACAGATAGACAATGACCCAAAGCACACAGCCAATGCAACCAAGGAATTCATTAAAGCAGAGCAGTGGAATATTCATGAATGGCCAAGTCAGGCACCTGATCTTAACCCAATTGAGCTACATTTCACTTGGTGAACACTAAACAGCAGAGCGTGAAGATTTTATTTTCAGTTATTTAATTTGTCCAATTACTTTTGAGCCCCTGAAATGAAAGGATTGTGTGAAAATGTTTTAGTTCTTCACATTTTAATGCAATTGTTTTGTTCAACCCACTAAATTAAAGCTGAAAGTCTGCACCTCAACTCTATCTGAGTTGTTTCAATTAACATTGATTGTGGTAATGTACAGAACAGAAATTTGAAAAAAAAAAAAAGTTGTGTCTGTCCAAATATTTATGGACCTAACTGTAAATAACACAGAATTATATGAAAAATCATTCCTACATTCTGAAGGTTGTGTCATTTATGTCATATAAGTGGAACCTGAACAACATGTTCCTCAGCTTTGTTTTGACCTAATATGAAATTGTTGTGTTTAGGAGGGTAAATACTGCACCGGGGAACACAGGACCCTGTGAACACGGATACGTCACTGTCATTACAGTTACTTACTGAGTATTTGTGTCTGCTTGGTTTCACTCAGAACCTAAAATGATATTTGGCTACATCAGTGCGAAACTTGGCCTGCTGGTGTAGCTAGGGGAAAAGTCAGAGGACCACCAAGTCATAAGGAATCACCCTCCAGGAACCATGAATATTGACAACAGAATTCCCTTGAATCCCTGCAAAAGGTACTGAAATGAAGGGTAGGAATCATAGACTAACTAAAGAAACAATACTGATGATATTGTCCTCAATAACAGAGGTTTCACAATAAAGCAACTTTATGATGTATCACATTAACTGAAGAATTAAAAAATACTACTAAATTGCCAGTATATGTAAAATATATGTGATAACGATGCCTGTGCATTGGCTATTGTATTGCAAGAGGAAGTAACATGATATGTCATCTAAATGCACTGTTCAACACCAAACTGAAATATTTCACTGTGGACCAAAGTAGCTGACAGACTGTTGGTAATCTTTGTAGTCATGCTGCTAACGTGGCTCAAAGAAACCCTGCTTTTCCCCTTCTTTGTCAAAGGAAGCTGACACAGAGTACATGTCATATTAGATTTAACTCCCAACTGATTTCATTAATGACTCTCAGGCTCTGTCCCTTGGCTGTGCTTGTGGGTAAATTAAACACATCTTTATCAAGACACCTGCCAAGATAATAAGACATTTAACTTTCAGCACCAGTATGCTCTAGCTTGCAATCACAACACACTATGAGACAACTCAGAAAGGTAATTTTATCATATGGAAATCATGCTGCTCAGGATCATCACACAACAACAGTGCTTGCTGCTTTGCTTTTTTTCTAAAGAGAACCACATGTACTGCTGACTCTCGCTGCCAGGAGTTGTTTAGCTCAACAAATCATCTTTAGAATGTTGTTTATTGACGCTGAGCTACTCTCAAGATCTGCAACTGTCCAATAATCGCTGGACGAGGAGGCCAATTTGGCTCTGTCGAGTATTTTTGGAGCATTCTGAGCACAAGTGAATGAGAATCTGAGAACTACATGTGGACCATAATATTTTTTTCTGCTAAGTGTTTCCAGTAAGTACTTGGCATGGGTTTGCTTAGGAATGTATATGTGTGATTCTTGCCAGAGTATAAAGGCATTAAAACCTCATTTATATTCGTCAGGCTCTCACACATAGTTGCATCTGGACTGCAGTACCCGTCACATGGATGCTAGGTTAAATCTGAAAGTCCCCAAGAAGTGAAAAACAAGTTTATATATATAAAAAAAATAGACCATAAAAATAGATAAGGCAACTACATCCTCCTACTCCTTGGATAATTGGGATCTAGCTTGTTCCCACACCCATGCAGTGGGGTCAGTCACAGCAGGATGACGTAATCCAGAGGGCTCCACATTCCCACGCTGCTCAGCATGTGATATGGAGCCACTGGGACCAAAAGCTTGTACACACATGCACACATGCAAAACAAACGGGGATGGATGCATGCAACCAAGCAGACTTGGGCACTGTAAACAAATGTTTGAATCTGCACGAGCCCCAGCATGATATGAACTAGTGATCAGAGATCAAGCTTCTCTGTGGCCCTTTAAGATCCCCCCCTACAGCCAGCTAGCCTGCCTCTGTTTACATGATGGTAACTCCCAAGCAGTGGAGGCTATCACAAAAGTACTATTGTAGCTGCACAGCTTGAAGATGCCAGTGTCATCCTCATCATCTTTTAAGACAAGTCACACACACACATACAGAGACTCCATACAGAACCAATGTAAACAGCCACTTTTCCTATCTTTGGATCAGCACGTGTCTGTGACTCAATCAACAAACATTTCACTGTGGTGCAACACTAACGTTGCAGTTCACATTGACCTTTGACCCCTCTGCTTGCCAGTGGGTTTTAAAAGTATAACAAGTGAAGAGCCCTTGTGCTATTCTGAGAGGGAACTGCAGTAGGATGCTAAAATTATTAAATCGGCATACTAAAATAATGATGATTTTATGCTGTTTTGTTGTTTCTGTGATCAGAAAAACATGTTATGTGTGTTTAAAAAAGGTAAAGAGGCCATGGTTCTATGTGTCTGCACTAAAGCTACATGCTAACTGGTGCACGGTGAAATGACAGTATGCTGATGTTTAGCAGGTGTAATGTGAACCTGTCACTATAGGCAGTTTAATATTTTCTCATTAGCACAAGTTCAGCATATAGCTGAGGTAGGCTGCTATATTATTAGCTACAGTAGGCAGGTTTTTTCTCATGAATGCCCTCCTATTGAAAAGTAAGCGGCTAATCAAAATGATTACAGAACATGTTTAGTATGATCCTAATATTAGTGACAGAAGAAAGTGCCTGTCGTTTTTCAGGGATGTTAGGATTCATCCTTAAAAGAACAAGATAAATATTTAACATTTGATATATTTTAGTCTGGGCTAAAATGGAAACCATGATTTAGCAACATTTGTTGGGATACTTTAGTGGATAAGTAGAAACCTAACCTAATTTTAAGTTAGAAATGTAATGGACGTTAAGATTCATCCTCAGATGGTCATGGACATTTGTATCCAATAAATATTCAAGTAATAAGACATTTTAGTCTAGACCATGGTGGGGATAAGAAACAGACTAGAACCAAGCTACCGTAGTCAGAAATCTCTGTACTGTGACACCTGATGTCTTGTATATGATCTAGGAAGGGCATGCTCACAGAGATTTATGTACAGTTTCATGAACATCACCACACTGACCTTTGTAAGTCTCATCCTGCCACTCTCACTCCTCTCCAGGCTCCTTTTCAGAGATGAGTTTCTGACCACTGGCACCGGTTGCACCTCTTCCTCCCCGCACCAGTCCGAACTCAGGACGCAACCCATATAGGTGGACAGGGTCCTGGACTTGGGGTCGTTTTTCTCCTCCTCTCGCTCTCTCTTCCTTCTGTCCTTCCTCCACCTCCTCCACTTTCCCTCCGTGTCCTCGTCCCCTCGTCCTCTAAACAGGCTCCAGGCTCCCTGGGTTCCTGGGCAGCTGTTTTTGTCAGCTGGAGAGGAGGAGACGGAGGCCCTTCCCCTTTTCCTGGCTCTTGATCAGCCCTGCTCCGGGGACAGAGGGAAGGATACACTCTGCCCCTCTCTACTCACTTTAAAAACACCTCTCTCTCCAACTCTGTCCTGCTGCTTGTGGACTCCCCATTTTTCCTGCCTCCGCCCCCTCTCACTGCTCCTCTTTGTTTCCCACACGCAGTTGCAACCACTCAACTTTCTTGAGCACACCTAGGCCTCCAATTTTTCACCCTTTTTCTTTGTGCCACTCAATCACACTCTTCACATCCCTCTGCTCTGTGCTCTCACTCTTGATCCCTGTTCAGATATGAACACTCAATGTTTCATCTTCCCATCTTGCGAAGCTCCTCTGTTTTTTCCTTCTGCCTCTTCTTTCCTCTTGTTTTTTCCCTCTTGTTGTTTTGCAGTCCTCCCATCCCAAGAACACATCTCTCCCTTCCTTCTTACTCCCATTCCTCCTTCTTCTACCTCTTCTGCGAGTGTTGCCTCACTCTTACATATACAATTACCTCTCTGTTCTTACCCCCACCCATCTCTCCTTCTTAGCTCCCCTCTGTTTCCTGCTCCCAGATACAGACAGACTCTCCTTAGCCCATGCAGCACATTGTTGGTATTGTCCAGAAAACAAGTAAGAAAAACCCTCTCAACAGTGAGGGCAGCTGTCAGGATGCTGCTGTGCAATGTAGTGATTCAGAATCCTCTTAGCTTTTGTTAGACTGAGCCTTTCCTTGTTTATGATGCAGGACCCTGTCTGTTGAAACTGTGAGGCAACATTGCTTTTCCCACATAATCCAAACCAACTAAATGAAGGGATGTCAGATACATTATGCCATCATCTTACTCATATTACTAGAAAAATCTCTGCATCTTTGCCTGTTTTTCTTCACCTACCTTAACAACCATGCTGAGCTTGACATCATTGAGATTGTTGCTGTCTGTGGTTTCCCCCTACAGTGACTACCTGCTCCCCTCTGTATAGGGGGAAGGGGACCAATACACACACACGTTTTCTACTTTTGTGAGAACATTTTTCGACATGAATATACTCTCAAGTTGTTTAAACATCACGGCTAAGGCCTTACCTTTACCCTACCCTGAGTCTTAATTATAACTTTACCAGCACGTTTGCACTCTCCAACACGCCTTCAAAGTGTGAAAAATGTGACCTGGCCAGAAGGTTTGAACTTTATAGTATTTAGCCAATCAGATTGTCTAAACTTCAAACTGCCTCTCACAAAAGCAGGTGGATGTGCTTTTTACTAAATTATATTTATCTTTTGTTTCCTGTAGTCTCCCAAGAAAGCGGCGGCTTACAATCTTCCCGTTTTGCACGTATACACACACACACACACACACACACACACACACACACACACACACACACACACACACACACACACACACACACACACATGCATTCAGTGTAACCGTGTGGCATTCTTTCCTGAAAACAGTGACTTAATGATTCCCTGTAGGTGATGAGTTTAACGAACATCTTATAATTGTAGTAACAAAAACAGTCATGTGTTGCACTCTCCCCATTTACTGCATAAGTTATGGATAAAGAAGAAAACTCCAAGCACAATGTGCTCCTGTGCCTTTTTAATGTGGCTGGTGTGTGAAAGATCTTAGACTTCCTCGTGTTTCTTTTTTCCTCGCAGTCTCTTTGCTGTTGTTTATTTCTTCTCCCTTTTTGGCTGCTGCGCAAGGCTTGGAAGAGTGAGACAGTGCCCCTTAAAAGGCAAATTCTTGATGCTCCTCCAAAAGCCCCTTCGCTCCTCCCAATTTTGTAATGACTCTTTTACACCCCCTCCTCCCACCCCCCGTTCCTCTCATTTTGTTTTCTTCTTTCTTTCATTGTCTCCCTTGCCTCTCTCTTCACACTAAAACCACTGGTGAGCCATTTTTTTTAAGTTGGAGGTACTTTGGCTGAGAAACCTACCAGGTGTCCTTCTTTTCCTCCCTTCCTGTACCCTACGATTGATCCATCCCTCCCCCAAGCCTTGTGCATTAGGCCCCCTTCCAGTTGACCCCAACCCTTTCATACTCTATCCCCTCCTCTTTTTGTATGTCTTTCAAGGCAATGTTTCAGACATGAGCTCAGGCTCTAGACAGTGTTTACAACAAGCCCCCCTCCTGGTTTTACATGCCGTGAAATTAACTCCTTCTAATCAAGTGAGGTCCGGCTAGTTTTGCATCTGGAAAATATGGGGAAGGACACAGTAGTTTTCAGAGTGAGCCATTATTTACGGCTAATTTAAAAGCCCCCACACCCCCACCGCCACAAAAATAATCATCTGATTACAAAAAATATGGTACTAAAAGAAGCCGAAAGCCCGGGTTTTCTGGCAAAAACATGGCCGCCATCCACTGCAGAATACTTGGCACTTGTAAGTGTACTTGGCGGGAATCACTCTCAGTCTGGATCGGTGATTAAGATAAATGACAGATTTCTGGATGGAGGTTTGTTAAGGAGGGGACAGACAGAGTGATAGGATGACTGAGCTCGCTACTATCTTCAAGAAGAGTCGAGAAAGGCATGATCAACCGACTCCACAGAGAGGCAGCAGGAAAAAGAAGGGATTGTAATGTGAGGAAACAAAAGCTGAAGAAACAAAGGAGTACAGAAATAGCCACAGTTGTGATGATGTCACGTATGATACTACCCGAAGGCTTCTTAGACATCACGGTGTTTACTGAAACGTTAAAGTTGATGACGTTCGTCATCTCCAGTAGTTTGTTTTTTTGGAAGTTGTGAAATAGAAGTGTGACACACGATCATTCTCTTGTGCTAAATGATTCTCTCTCGCCCTCTCCCTGGCCTCTTCAAGAATCTGTTTTTGTGGGTCAGTCTTGGACTGTTCCACAGCTACACTGTGTGTGTATGATAAATGTACACAGCAATAACATGTTAGTCAGGCCACAGGCTAACCAAGGACATCTGTGCCAAGGGTGTGTGCACTGGTTAAGCTTTGAGATCCCATCCAGACATCCACACCACACCACTGAAATCAAAGGAAGACTATTGCAATGTCACTTACAGGCACTTGGGCCCAATTCAGATCACCTCCACTTTGTGTTTGGACAAAGTGTAGTCCATATTTGTAGTTTTTTTTTTTTGGTCCACAACTGGACTTGACTGGTTTCCTCAGGGTATTTCTGCCTCAGCTCAGCTGCAAGTCCATCTTACATGGGAACATCTCAGGTGTGTTATAGCAGTACGGCCACATATAGCCTGTTACCCAGGTTAAGCCAAGCTCATGACTTCTGGGCCACATCTGGCCCACAAAGCATTTGCCAGTAACTGGCATGCAAGTCCCAGAAGCAGCCCAGATAAAACCTGAATTCATCTGGGCTGCAAAGTGAATGTTTTGGGTCTTTTCCTCGCACTGATACACTTTTTAATAGGTTTGATTATCGATTTATTTGTTTTTTTACAACCCCTTGGCAAAAGTGTTTATTAGATAACTCTGGCCCAATATCACTGGCTAACCGAAATTGCAGGGTAGCATCCTTTTAGTTTTCACATCAGCATCAAAACCCATTACAAGTCCAAAGCGAGCAATAAAACTACCCTTTGAACATCTGCTGTGTGTGTTATGGTCAGTCAATAAATTAGCTGTAGCTGTGAACAGTTTCTCTCTGACCGATCCAAGTTTATAGTAAACAGCTCTGTGTAACCTGATTGAATATTGGCTAAGGAAAGAGGTGTAGCAATAGATTAGCCCTATATAAATTCCAGTCCCTTTGCTGTTACAAAGAAATGTTAATGTCCACTGCCAAAACTAACCTACACCCCCTTAAAAATAGTTTCTCCTTATTCTTCTTATTTGCTGAAAACTACAGTGCCGTGCTGTTTTAGAACAATTACTGAGCATTAAAACATTATGTACATGCAGAAAAATGAAAAATGGCTCCCATCTTTTATAAGAACCATTAGTAGGCAGGTGAGAAGTATTAAGAGACGCAGGGAATTGTTTGTTTTAGCTTTTTCTTGGATTTGCTGACAATATGAAAACTGTACAGTGCTGCCAGTCTTATCCTTTAAATCACACTTAATTCTCACCAAATGTTTTTGGTAAAACTAAAGAGGGTTTAAATAGGTTTAGGACAAAAAGTTAGACAATCAGCACAAGACAGAATAATGGGATCAAGCTACACAGGATGAACGTTTCACACCTTGGCTGCCCTCTGTGGCACTGTGCCAAGTTAACACCACAGGCTCATGAACAGGAACGAAATGAAAAAGAAGCCTACAGAGCCTACGTACAGAGAAACTGTGCAAAACTGAAAACTTTAGCTTAGGCGAGCTTTGCATTTTAACGTTTGCTCATGTTGCAAGGTCAGAAAGAGTTGCCTTGATCTCTGTAATTGACGTCAAATTTGACAATGAGCGCACAACAAATACAAAAGCCGGAAAGAGAGTGTCTGAGTTTGAAAGACGCCTAGCTTAGTCATCATGGAAAAGATGGAGAGGAAACAAAAAGGAAAGCCAGGATGGAAAAGTGACATGTTCATAGTTTGTGGCTGGTCCTGCAGACAGAAAATCATGTCCAGTGCTGCATTCTCTTGTCTGGGCTGCATAAATCATTGGGCTTAAAGACAACAGGAGCGCCTCTAAAACCTGGCCTCTTGTATAAACATTAAATGGTTCAAACTGCATATATATATATATATATATATATATATATATATATATATATATATAGTTATTATCACATTTTATATACATATATTACACAGCTACAGTGACATCACTGTTGGTTACTGAAGTCTGGATTTGAAGTCTCGAGATGAGTACTTTGTCACCATCTTGACTGCAAAAAACTGGATGTGACAGGGCGGGGTGGATCGAATTGTGAAGCTACACAGTCATTGGCTAAAGACTTGTGAATGACAAGTTTTAAGCCAATGTGCATGCAGTTTCATAGCATAGGTATGCCTTCATTTGAAACATAGTGTGACCAAGATTTACAAAATATACCCATTTTTCCCCCAGTATGGCTAGAAATGACTGACCCAGCCCATAAAGAGGAAAGCTGTTTACAGAGGTGAGACAGAAAGCCATTTTCTGATAGAGCCCATACTCACACCACCACCACACATTTAGACTGCGTTTGTCACAGTCCTCCTGCCATGACATTACTCAGTTAAGAATGAATCAGGCAGGGGTGGGTCTTTTTCTTTTTTCTTCCAAGAATGGGCCTTTTTCTCAATCCCAGAATATGAGTTTCAAGTATGAGTTCACAAAACCGCTGAATCTTTTGTGGTAATAAGCCCCACCACACACAAATACACACATTCAACCGCACAGTGGTGTGATCTCATCAGCAGTCGCACAGCCTCTATTCTGGCAACATGCACATGTAGGCAGGTTGGGGAGGAGGTCTGATATCAACGCACTTTAAAAGAAAGATGTACAGCCGAGTAGGCTGGAGCCACAGTTTATTAGGTGTTCAAGTATTTCTGCTCTTTTGGCTAAAAAAAAATACATCCATCATTGTCTTCCGCTTAATTAGGGTCATGGAGTTTATCGTCAGGTTCCTCAAAAACATAGCCTGTTAGCTCAGGACTCTCCCTCATTCATCTTGAACTTGGAAACACAAAAGAAGACAGAAGTTTAATCATGGTTATATTAACGTCAATTCAGCAGCTATAGTAAAAACTAGGAATTTTTAGGAATAATTATTTAATTAAAAGTGATAGAGGATCAAATCCAATATATGAATCCAATATTGGTTTCCATTTTTTTCCCTTCACATGAATAAAGAGATTTCCAGGCACAAAAAAGCCCAAATGCTCAAGATTTCCTGGATGATGAGCCTCGAGCATCCCACTAATGTGCTCAGATTAAATCCAACTATGATGGTAGGTCATCAAAACAAAAAATCCTAACTTCAAAGCATATCTCGAACACATACCAAAAGTTCCACAGCCCCCCAACTATCCCCTCAAATTCCTCAGATGTAGCTGAGAAATATGTCCCTGTAATATAGGAACATAAATCAAAGCCTAAATCTGAGGGGAAATGAATGATGATTAACTCTTCTTCTTTTAATAACAAAAAAATTAAATAAAAAAGAAGTTACAATGGCATTTCTATTTTGGGAGATGAGAGCCTGGGATGTGTTAATGCTGTGCCTCCAGGGGTTTGGCCACAACATGGGAAACAGAAAGGAAACTAGGAAAACGTGGGGATGGTTGTCCCAGTGAAAACAAAGAGTACTGTGGCAGACAAATTGCCCAGGAATTTAAAAGTCTGCCGTCTAACTGTGCAGGATCCCATACGCCCCAAACCATCTTCTTGACTTGTACGATGCGGTTCAACAAGCACTGAATATCTTGGTATCATGCAAAAGTCCCAGCTGGCTGTGGTTTCCCTCATTTTTGAAGGTTTCAATGGGCTTTCACAAGATGACTGGCGTATGTGGTCACCCTTTTCCTTCAGAGGACGAGTAAGTAATAAATTCCTTACATCCATTTTGGTTAACCCACGTCACTCCAAAACAGCTTCATGTTGAGGTGATTAAGATGAATTTTGTAAATTCCCATGTGTGATGTGCGGTGTGAGGAACTTTTCCCATTGGTATTGATTGGGGAAGACTGAATGTGCAAAATCACTAAATGCACCAGGGCCAACATGTTATTTTTTTTTTTTAATCATGCTAATAATTGTTTATAAAACATCTAATTAAAATGTGAGGTTTCTTCCTGTTAAAGGTTTTTCCTTCCCACTCTCGCCAACTGCTTGCTCATAAAGGGCTGTGTAATTGTTAGGGTGTTCTCTGTGATATTGTAGGGTCTTTATCTTATAATATAAAGTACCTTGAGGCAACTGATGCTGTGATTTGGCGCAATATAAATAAAAGTGAATTGAACTGAACTGAAATGTCGTTTATCCTTTGCAGCTGTTTTGTAAGAAAGTCTCTTGCTCCCTCTTGTGGTTGACATGCAGTTTGTGGGGATAGGTTATTTGATTAATCTAAATTGCCCATAGGTGTGAATACGGGAGTGAATGTGAGCATGAATGGTTGTCTGTCTCTGTGTGTTAGCCCTGCGTCAGACTGGCGACCTGTCCAGGGTGTACCCCGCTTCTCGCCCTATGACAGCTGGGATAGGCTCCAGTGGAAGCGATGGATGTATGGATGGATGAAATGTAGTTTATCCTTTGCAGCTGTTTTGTAAGAAAGTCTCTTGCTCCCTCTTGTGGTTGAACTCAGACATTGCATATTTTCGTTCATATTTAATAGTCATAGTTTTTTCTTTGTTAGTTATTCTCAGGGTTTTCCTTTCCTCCTATGTTCCCTGTGCGTAGTCTCTGTTTCTGTTCGGTCTCCCATGTTTCATCAATTTTTGTCTTTGTGTTTACTTTGGTCTGTCAGGTTTGTGTCTGAGTCTCCATCTCAGTGTTTAGGCTTCCTGTTTTATTTTAATCGTCTCTCGTCTCTGCATAATGGGTTAGGAGCTGAATTAGTCTGCAATGCAAACAACAGCAGAAACAAATGTTCCAGTCTTGTACTTGGCTTGATCCATGCATGGTTCTGCAGAAGCACCAGCAGGATGTCTCAGCTCAATGAAAGAAAAAAGAAAAAGGTTCATGATATTTTATAGGTCCCTTACAAGAAATACTAGAAACCATAATTGTAATATTTGTGACCAAAGCAAACATTTTATATATTTGTTTATATGGTTGATGGCGTGTTGTACTGTTTCATTATGAAATATTAAAGTTAAGTGGTACGCCTGACCATAACGCGTAATGTGGAAGGGGATTTTATTCTCCAGTGTTGCATGTCTTCTTACCACACAGTAAACCAGGAGCTAATGCCACCCATGGTTTTGTTTTGTTTTTTGGTTCAAACACTAAACTCATGGGTGTGGACAAGCCATGAAGGCTGTTGTAACACACAGATTCTAGGTCTGACCAACAGTCCCAGAATAAAAATGACAACCAATAAAAATTCTACAATATAATTTATTACTCACATTACTAAGATCAGTGGGAAACAATCCCAGCTACAATATTTGTCACATAAAAGTTGAGGAATAAAACAGTCCAGCATTCCACTTGCAAAGGGATAAAACACACAGTTCAAGAACAGGGCCAGCTGTGCCACAAATCAAAAGTCCACACGCTGACAACTTCAACAGGGAGCAGCGGTTATCCTCCCAGGCCCACTGCGCTGTACAGAATAGGCCAACAATCACCCCAGCCTTAGCAAGCCAACTCTGCCACAGCACGTGGGAGAGTTGTACCAGTATTACACACTGGAAATACCAGTGTGTAATACTGTAAACCAGTATGGGTAGAGTCCGGTATTCCATTCTGCTTGACAGAAGTGACCCAGAAGTCTCTGTTCCAATTCTCCAAATACTGTTATAATGTTGTGTTTACTGCCCCTTTATAATAAAATACACTAAGACCATCCTTTATGAAAGGAAAGGAGAAAATGCCATCCCATAATTCGTAGTGACCATCCATAAAAAAACCCAGCATAATAAACTGCTGCAGATTATGTAAATGCTAATTAAAACAGCATTTTCCATTTGATGCCATATATCACTGATATATTTCAAATTCTTATCTGTGAACACCACACTGCTGTGATAAAAACTACTACCTGTTGAGTTCTTATCCACCCAAAGTGCTGATTACATACTCGTTCTGATAACATTGCCACCTCCTAAAATAAACAACTATCACAGCTACAACAGTCATAAGACATGATTTTTTGGTGTTTTGTTGCACTAAATTACATGCCACAGACTTTGTAATTCACATTTGCGTGACTCATTTAAGGAAAACTCTTACAAATACAAGCTGCAAAAATTCTCCTGTCTACAATTTTCAGTCACATACTGACATTGTGCCTGTTTAGTAATGGGGCTGCATAGCCATAGACCAATCAGGGTGTCCATGTTGACCCATGTCGACCACTGAAAGCGTGACCAATGGGCACGTGAGCATCAAAACTGAACCAGAGAGCGATGGATAAAGGTGGCCTGATGTGATGAATCATGGATTCTTGATCCCCAAAAGTTGATTCTGTGGGAGAAACATTTCGACACTCATCCAAGTGACTTCTTCAGTCTCAGTTGACTGCAGGTTTCCCCAATCTTATAAGCAGTACATTTGCATAATGACTGAAACCAGCCCAGTGAAGGAACAATGGGCTGGGAGGTCAGTTCGCTGATCATTAATATGCAAATTCTCATGACCATTGATCAACAACCACTGATCAAAGCCTGCTGATCAATGGCCATGAGTACCAATCACAGAGAGTTGGGGAATGGTTGCAATGGCAGCATTGTAAGATGGTGAAAGATGTACCCTTAGGCCCCCTCCTCAATTTAGAGATGGTCTTTCCCTTTTCACATAAATGGCCTCCTTGACACTACATCCTCAAACATACTCAAACATCCTCATCATTGAAAGAGTGTCCACTGGCCTGTAGGTGTAAATAGACTGCAGAGTCCTGGCCTAACGAGGTAGCTCTTCTGTGTTGTGCCATCCGCTTCGCCAGAGGTTGTTTGGTTTTCTCGATGTATAAATCCTGGCAATCCTCCTGGCACTTAACAGTGTACACTATGTTACTCTGTTTGTGTCGGGGGACCCGATCCTTGGGGTGGACCAATTTTTGGCACAGTATGTTTTGGGGTTTAAAAGCCACAGAGACGCAGTGTTTAGAAAAAATGCGTTTCAACTGTTCTGATACTCCTGACCAATGTTCCCTCTAATTTTTCATGTGTCTGAGCGAACACACAAACTCCCTGAGCGGTCCCTTGGACCACTGTGAGCAACAGCAGACGTGTGCACTGTAGTCACGCCTGCAAAATACAGTCTATAAAGACCAATGCTGGGCAATTAATTATATAGTTACTTCTTCAAAAAAGTTACTGAGTTTTGCAAACAACAAAGTTTTTTGCAGCTGTTTACCTAAAATGCTGCCAAGGTTTTTTTTTAAACAAACATTTCAAACTATTTACAGAACAATCAGCAGTTCTGTATCAAATTTGATGCCACACAAATGATTTGTGCCACTAAAAAAATAATTTCTGTACACTATGAGATAAAGGAGAACAACAACCTGATACCTGTAGGCTTGACAACAGGAGATGTATCACTCCTGTAACACCTGTAAAATTTAGTTCTGACACACTCAACAAAACTATTGACTACACTACACAATATTTGCGCTAAACGTCCCAAATCACTCACATCTCAAAATCGCCGTCACTTCTAAAACTTCCTCCCGTCCACACTTTTTCCATCTGTCCTGCTCACATCTCCAATGGTTGTACACGTTGTCATTAACGTGGCTTCACTCCACTTTTTTGTTATTAAAAGAAGAAGAGTTAATCATCACACATTTGCTAGCTAAAACACCGGTGTCGGCACATAAGGACGCTGTCATAGCCTGTCAACGACGTTGATTAGCTGCGTATATACGAATGTGAATCGCATCATTGGCTGGACTATGGTATAAGGTGGCATCATTCTAATCCCAAATGGGAGCAGCCAGTCACTTACTGACTAACACTGCAAAACAGAATTGTTAACGTATTTACTTCAATTTCAATTCAGGTTAGAATTTTTTTGTGTGCGCAACGCAGGTTTTTTCTGCGCAGAGACCGTGCCAGCAGTGCGCAATTGCGCACGCGCGCAGTTTAGAGGGAACATTGCGTCCTGACACGTACGGGATCACTACACGTTTTCGCTTAGGCAGCGGTTATCCTTCTCTCCGGGATCGGCTGGAGCTTCTTTAGGTGCCTTCCCAGCTTTGACAGATGTCCAGCTGGGATGACCACATTTACTCAGGGCCTTCTTGATGTGATGTTTTCTTGAATATCACATGGATAACTGAGTGTATGTGTGCCGCTAACCTGGGGAATAGTGATGTGTCGGTTGCAAACGAAATGGCTCTTAGAGCCGAATCTTTGACGTGAGCGATGTGAGCCGGTGGGTTTTGTTTTGTTTTGTTTTTCTTTCTCTCACCCTCTCTCTCGCACTTTTTTTCCGCTTCACTCCACATGCGAGCCTTGTGCTGGGCAGAGGGGGGAGGGGCGGTAGTTACACTGGCAGTAGCACAGGAACAGAGCAGGAGGGAAAGAGAGAGAAAGAGAGCCAGGGACAACAACATCACATTAGAAAGGTATAGTAATCATCCACAACTATTTTCAGTTGCAGATGATAAAGGATTCAGAAAGTTTATTCATGCAGGCCCATATGACAGAGAATATGCATGTTTTTTTTGTTTTCATATTGTAATTTATATTTAATTGTGTTGTGGTTTGCAGTGTTTTGTGTTGTTTCACTTTAAATTTGTTTAAAAGGAAAAAGCTGAAAATTAAAATAGTTAAAAGTTGAACTTTGACTAGTTGGTTTTTGTATTATATGATTTATTTATTACATTTTATGTGGAATGAATAAATAAAAGTATATTTACGGTGGCCCCTACAGACAAAGCACGTACAAACTTCAAATCACGTAAAAACTCCAAAACACGTACAAAACACAACAGAAGTGCTCCAGGATGCTAGGTGTTGAGCTTTTGTAACCTAGTTGGCTACACAAGCCAGCAAGTACCAACGACCGGATTTGGTGTGTGGTAGTAACAGGTAAATGAACTTTTTTAAAAATTATTTGAATATATATGAGTGCTTGTGTATAAATACACAAACAATACACATATGCTTTCAATTGTGTAATTTAAGTGATCTAGGTAGCTCTGTTTTGGAAGTTCAGTTAAAGCTAGAAATGTGTTTTGGAGTTTGTACGTGTTTTGTCTCTAGGGGCCACCGCATATATTTATATATAAACATATATAAATAAAACCACTTTTTTTTACATTAGTAATTCCTTTTGTGCATAATTTTACATTATTGTTAATAATAAATTAATTAAAGCAACAAAACAACCTGAAGAGCCGGTTCGGAGCCGAAAGAGCTGGCTCTTTTTAGAGAACCGGCTCTTTTGGTTCGGCTCACTAAAAAGAGCCGGAAATCCCATCACTACTGGGGAACACCTGGCACAAGGATGCACCACGGTAAGAACCTGGTTGAGGCAGATGGCCCCGCCCCTCCCTGAGCTTGGTTCTGCTGGAGGTTTCTTCCTGTTAAAAGGGAGTTTTTCCTTTCCTCTGTCACCAAAGTGCTTGCTCATAGCAGGTCATCTGATTGTTGGGTTTCCCTCTATAGGTATTTTTGTAGGGTCTATCTTAAAATATATAGCACCTTGTGGCAACTATTGCTGTGATTTGGCGCTGTATAATAAAATTTAATTGAACTGAATCGGCAGAGGAAGTGTGATCTTTTGAGTGATTATTAGGGAAATGTTTGGCTTGAGTCCTGCCATCCATGTTGATGCAACTTTCCCTCGAACCACCACTTACTACCTACCCAATAATTGTTGCAGACCATCTACACCCTTTTATGGAAACGGTTTTCCCCGATGGCTGTGGCCTTCATTGTTTGCCAGTAAATTTTAGGTTTCATTTTAAAATTTTAGTTTTAACTCTTACATGGTGACGCTCCCCATTATATCTCTGACCTGCTGAAACCTCATGCTTCTTCTCGTGCACTTAGGTCTTCAGGTCTGAGGTTGCTGTTGACTCCACGTACTAGGCTCAAACACATGGCGATCGGGCTTTTCAGGCAGTGGCACCAAGGTTGTGGAATTCTCTTCTACTCCCTTTATGCTGTACAGACTCCACTGAATCTTTTAAAAAAACAGCTGAAGACATTTCTATACAGACAAGCTTTTAATTAATGTGTAGCACAGAGGTCTAGTAGGGCCCACGCCTCAATGACAGCAGCAAAAGGGGGACCAGGACCAAAATTAGGCTGGTGGCTGTAATGTCATGCATGATCGGTGTGTGCGTCCATAATGTGACTTTTATACTCTCAAACATTTACACCTAAAGTTCACTAGGGAGCAGTGTAGGCAAAGAAAATGGTGCTGCTGAGTCAAAGTGTTTTCGTTTCTTGCTTCCATTTTCATCGTTTAGTTTGTTTCTGTCTGGACTTCTGTTTTTACCTTCTCTACACAAGTTCTGTAAATGTGGTCGTTACTTCTCTCCAATAATTTTCTGGGGAAATATCTGCACCGTCCAGTGTTTAAAGATGCTCAAGATACGTTAATGCTATAGTTATCACATATGTAACAGTTTCTATTGTTCTAAAAAAAAAAAAAAGTCTAACGTCTAAAGCCAGGTGAGGTGAATGAATACAGCTGCTATTGTCGGAAGGTTGTTGGATTTGTTTCTCTTCAGTGTATTAATAGATCGCTCACACCACTATTTCCTGTGTCGTTGCAGCACATCTGCTGCCACTTCCAGCAGGTTGAATAAATGCTTTGTTTTGCCTATAACCTGACCATTATCTGTTTGGTACAGCTTCAGACGGGCAGGGTGTCGTCTGTGTACATACAAATATGTCTTAGAACACAAAACGGTGTTTATAGAGGACTAAAATGTGCATGGACATGAGGGTGAACATGAAAGAAGAGGTCATGAGAGAGAATGAGGGTTTTTTCACTCTTTTGCAGATTTTTTACTGCTGGTCTTCAAAACCGAAGCCTGGGAGTCTTGGTAACTCCACAACAGTTCAATCATTGTTTTGACGACAGTAACACCCCCGTACATTCCAGCATTGGCTGCTGGACCTGAAGTCATGTCAGTTAAATGTAGTTTTCATAAATGCACCACCCAGAAACAAATGTCTCCCTCCTTCCAGGATATTACAGCTTCTGTTTGGCTAATCAAACACTAAGCCTGTCATGAGCTGGCAAGAAAAGGAAGTGACATGATCCTCGTACTGCGAAAGAGATCCATTTTTCACCCAGTTAATGGACGGCTTTTAGGACCGCAGTCATGACATTCATGTACGGTACTTCCCGTTTGTTTCCAAATGCCATGGCAACGCTTGAGCAAAGAAAAAAATGTGTGGTTGGTTGTCAGTGCCAGACAGACGGGAGAGGAAATACGTTATTTTTTTCTTTTGACATTTTAGTGAATGAGATGTTTAAGGCTTGAGAGAGAGAGCTCTATAATGGATAGAGATGCTTTCTTCGTAAACATGAAATAATACTCATTTACAACTTTTTGAAAAGAAATATTATTTCTGGACTCTATTGGAGTAGCTTTACATAATTCATATGCATCATATACGGGCCTCTTAGACTAACTTATGATGGACTGAGGTTGCTGTCCTCATTTTACTTCCCACAACTAATCATGCAATCCTCTCTGACTGCTTGGAGCAGGTCTTACTCTTCCGTTTGAGTGGTTCAGATCATGTATCACTGACAGGAAATCCTTCTTCACCTGTGGAGATCAGGTGTCAGTCGAGACACTTCCTGTGGTATTGCGCAGGGCAGTTGTTTTGGTCTGCTACTTTATCGGACAACATAATATCTGTTGCCATAGTAGCAGAGCTATATGACTCTGTAGCTGCAGATGACAAAGACTACTAACTTCTCTAACTCTCTGTTTAACTGACATTAACCAGTAGCTGACCAAAAACTGCAAAATGTTAGGAACACGGAATGGAAATATATCTGAGGCATGCATGCTCAATAATCCAATAAGGATTCACGAGTGGGAGAAAATTCTCCCACTGAAAATGTTGTGTCCATATGGACAGTTTCAGTTTCTGGGAGTCTTCTACTTGGTCTAAAACCCAAACATAAACTGATCATTTATGAGTTAGGAAAATGAGCTAATGGGGTAAAACCACAAGTTAGTAGTCTTGGAGTTATTTTACATAGTGACTTAAGGGTTAAACACCACTTTAATTTCACTACCATGGCAGTCTTTCTGAATCGCAGTGAGTTTGTTCTTGTATTTATTTCTAGAAAGCTGGATTACTGCAACAGTATTTCTGGTGCAGCTTATTCAGAACTGTCACGTTACACACAACTACATGACTAAACAAATAATAGTGTAAAGTGTAGAAGTAAATTTAAATAAGTTTTAAGTTTTGATATTTACATGTTTACACGTTTGAATGTTTAGACATGCATGTTCAAACCAGTAATTAGTATGTGTTATATCTACCTGGTTGTTTTCCTGTTTTGATCTGAGTATAAGATTTCCTGGTTTCTGAGAGGTCAGTGAAGTATTCATGAGGGCGGCACAAAGGAAGTGTGGGTTGTGGTTGCCGTGTGCTGAGAGTAAAGAGGCTGCTAAAAAGTTATCCTCCATCTTGCTGTTTCTAATTATTCAGAGAGATTCCAAACCATCTAGTGAACCCTCACTTTACAATAGTGAGCACATCACTGTAGTTTCAGCAAAATAGGATTTTTCCAGTGTCCTACAGAATTGATTTTAAGTATTCTTACGCATATACAGAAGTCTAAATGCTCAGTTTGTCACTTTATATCCCAACTCACCCTCTCAGATCCTCCACTGCCAAACATTTAAGACATCAAATAGGGTCATGCCGTCTCGAATCAGCATATTTCTAGAACATTTTTCTGCTCAAATGTGAGAGCAGAAAAATAAACCTGTTATAGTCTAAAGTTTGGACAAATATGATGATTTCTGTATGTGTATATATATATATATATATATATATATATATATATATATATATATATATATATACACATTAGGGGTGCAACGATACTCGTATCGATATCGAACCGTTCGATACAGTGCTTTCGGTTCGGTACGCATATGTATCGAACAATACAAAATTTTAATTTATTTTATCAACTTTCCTTCTGACGATGCTGTCTGTGTTGAGCGCTCATTGGATCTGCGCTCGACAGTGCAGCCTAGGCGGAGTAGTCGAACGCAGATTCACTGAGCGCAGGGCAAGCTAGCGAGATGCAACATGGCAAATTGAACCTCCCCCACCCTAATTCAGATCTGGCCTTTGGAACTATTTTGGTTTTCATGTGACGTATGACCCTGAAGGTAAGCGCGTCATGGAGAAAAGTAAAACAGTATGTCGGATGTGCCACGCAATGCTCAATTACATGGGTGGGAACTACTGCGTTAGCACAGTTAGCTTGCTAACGTGTTGGCCGTCCAGCCCCACGCACGGGGCGATCTGCGGTAGCTCGTTAACGGAGATTTGCCGTGTTGTGGTGTTAACGTCATTTCAACGAGATTAACGCTGACAGCACTAGTGGGAACACAATGAATATGACTGCACATTTACTCTGACATCATCCTAGTGCAAAGACAAGTGGAAGCAGACAAAAACAACAAGCATGCATGCTACAAACTTTACCCGAGTCATTTAGACAGCCGTTAGCACATGATTCTCCTTATGGGCACCTGATATGTTTAATATGCTGCTGAGAATATAGCTCAGAAGAAGCGTATAGTATAGCTTTTATTTTGGAAAGAGCCATTACTCTGTAATAAACTCTCTTTTCCAAAGATGAGTGATTTCTCGATCAGATAGATTTATTTTTTTATTACTTTGTTGTTTCAGCAACATTAAATTTAAAAACTGTACCATTGAGTTAAAATATATATTTATAATTTTAATAAATGACAAATTAAAAAAGCATGAACAATTTTTTTGTATCGAAAAAATATCGAACCGTTACACCAAAGTATCGAACCAAACCGAACCGTGAATTTTGTGTACCGTTGCACCCCTAGTATATATGTATATATGTATATATATATATATATATATGTATATATATGAGAATTAATGAATTATTGAAAATTATTTCAACCACCCAGGGTGGTGAGAATGACTGAGTTAAGATCCTGTGGAACTTCCAGATACAAACTGGTGATGGCTAACCTGGCTAACTGGACATAGTAGTGGTGGGCAAGCAGAGGAGCACAGCTGTAGTGATAGATGTAGCCATACTGAATGACGGCAACATCATGAAGGAGGAAAACATGAAGCTGGAGCTGTACCAAGGGCTCAGAGATTAACTCGAGAAGATGTGGAGGTTGAAGACAACAGTGGTCTCAGTGGTAATCGGAGCACTCGGTGCAGTGACCCTGAAGCTGGGCGAGTGGCTCCATCAGATCCCAGGAACAACATCTGAGATCTCTGTGCAGAAGAGCGCACTCCTAGGAACAGCAAAGACATGGCACAGGACCCTCAAGCTCCCAACCCTCTGGTAGAAGACCCGAGCTTGTAGGATAAAGACCGCCTGAAGGGGCAAGAGGGGAATTTTGATCTAATTTATAAACACATATTAAATGGTCCATTTAATATGTGCACTTTCAGGCAATTTTTTCACCCATCTGCAGCATTTTTGAACATGTATATCCCAAAAGCGACTAAATATGAAAACCAGAAGAGATTTCTGTACAGATATATAAAAAACATTTCAGTCTTGGCCACTTGGGAAAGAAACAAAAAGACATTAAAGCCGCCCTGTAAGGTCCCATTTTTGAGCACATTTCTTTAATAAAACAAAAAATGTTAATCATAGTGCACACATAGTTTTCTTTGCTTTCAGAGTGACTGATTCTATCATGTTTATTTTTGCACAATACAGAATTCTTGAGTTCTTTCCAAAATGTTATGTGTAACCACTGAATAAATGAATGATCCTTTCCTGCTCAGTCCTATAAAAACTACATTTGTTATCATTTAGAAATCTCAACACATTCATGTGTGCGGGATCTATTTTTTTTTTTTTTAGAACCAATTCCTTAATTTTGTTTTTAGCAACAGTTTCTAAAGGAACAATGTCTATAAATTGCTTGTGTTAATAATTTGGTGTCATACAGTTGAATACTGAGTTTTTCTTTCAGTTCTGGACCAGAGCTCTGTGTGCCTGAAGCTTTAGTTAGCATGTTCAGTAGTCATAGTTAGAAGACTTTGTAGAGTGTGAGGAGGAATAGAAAGACATTTTAATTTATCTAACATGTGGCACTGTGTGTCCACTGTTTTTATTTAATTTTTAGCTTGGAAAACATAAATCACTGTGCGACGAATAGTTGAAATGGGTACGTGTGCGTATTTGAGTGTGTATGGAGGCAATGTGTCTGCTTTTCTGTGGAAAATTTCCCAGAGTGGTTTTGACTGTCATTTTTTCCCCAGTGCTCATTTTCCAGAGCTGAACTTCAGCAGAGGCCTGTTGGAGCTGTGGACTCAGTTTCAGATGAAGCTCGGGGAGATGATTACACATAATTTTTTTTTATTGACGTGTCAGTCATCACCTCCTAATCGACACTCATAACAAACCTTTGAACTTCATCAACTTGCCTATATTTAGATGCTCACAGATGTTACACAATGAGTTTGAGTGTATTATGCCTGAAGTTGAGACTGTGTTACTAAGAAAATAACGATGTGTTGAAGTGTACTAGATGTTTAGAGGTTATGTCAATAAAAGAGCAGCTGTCCTCCTGCAATTGTAGCTTCACTATTGTGTAAGATGCATACATAGGCCTGTCTAATACTAATATAATTTATTACTATGTAATAACGTCTGACTCTACAGATCATGACCTCACTTTTTAGTGTTTTACCACCTTTCAGCTTGTGGTTCTGGTTTTTGCTACGCCATAAACCTCTCTGTGATTCGTTTGGTTGTTTGCACACACGTCAGTATCTTTCTGCAAACTGCAAATGCTGTTTACGCTCTGAGCTGAAACTTGGAGAAATGGAGAAAGTAAAAACTGAGCCTTACCACTGCAACCTTTAGTCTTTAAAGGGCATGGCTTATGTCAACAATCTCTGTGTGTTGCATTACACTCTTCACAGTTTTCGCTATTGCTTAGTGAGCAGTTTCCAGACAAGTTGGCATCTCCTGAGGCGATCTGATAAGGACCAAAGCACGGTTTTCATTGCAGCCTTGTATATCTTATTGTAACTGTGTGCTAGCTGCTAGAAACCTCCGGCAAATGACTCAAGGTAGACAAAGACAGCAACTGACTGTTGAAGATTTTACAGTATTTAAAAAGAAATGGCAAAAGTTAGTGAAAGTGCAAAATGAAAGAAGAGGAAGAGTAATCATTAGACTTTATGCAGAGTTTGTGAATAGCTGGAAAGCAGACAAATATGGTGATATTGATGTCAGATTACAGACAATGTTTGAAAATTTTCTTTAATGAAAAAAACATTCTTGCTTTATTGTCACATGATAGAAAAAAAAATAGATAATACGGCCAATAACGAGTGTTTTTCCTGGTAGTTTTTCACTAGTAACTAGTGTGGATGTTTAGCCATTGGAACAACTGGTGTGTGGTGTTCAGTATCATTTTAGGTTATGCACAAAGCTATTAGTGTAAATAGTCTATAATAGTAGTATTATAGTAAAACTTCAAATAACAATTAAAACCTAGTTACAAAATAAACGATAATCACTCTGGTTATATCGTCACCTGTTGAGTTTAGCATGCACTTAAAGGTACTTTCATTATATTTCATGCGGAGACTTTAAAACAAATCCAAAAAACAAGATCTCACGATGGCGTCCTCGTTTGCACAAGGAAAATGAATGCATGATATAATCTTTCAAGCATCCCACAGTCAGAGATAATGAAACCTAGTTTTGAGCATGCAGCTGAGCTGAAGGTTGAAGGAGGAAGAATAATTAGTTGCAGCTCTCTGACATCACACAACTTTGATCTCCTGCAAAAATAAACACACTGCTTCCAGTACTGGCCCTGTGCATTTTCCCTCATGATTACTCTCACAAATCTTCACATATTTTTCTGCGTCACGGGCTAAATGAACATGAACACTTAACAGGGCGTCACATCCAGCCTCGGCTGCAGATGCCGTATGATTATTTCTCTGGGGGGAAACCTGGCTCGATCTGAGTAAGACCTCTGCGTGGTTCCTGGCAGAGTGAATGTAACTGAATGTAAACTGAAATCCTTTCAGAAACTCAGATTCAGCCAACCACATGATGAACCTTAAGGCAAGCCAGGCTGCACTCGGACTGAGCAGAGAAAGAACTATTGTGTACGTCTCTTTTACAGCGTATTCGGAACAAAATGAACCAGCTAAATTGTTCTGAAAAATTTATTGAATGTTTTGGTATTAACGTTTGGTTAGAAGGATACAGTACTATCTTTGTTTTACTTGATTTATGGGAGTCAAACTGAAATTAAAACAATTAAGTCTGACCCTGGAGAGCTTTTATTGCCAGGCCTTAAGTTAGACTGACATAACGTCTTGTGTAATGGTGGGATTTGTGTGTGTGTGTATACACTAAGAGTTTTAAAACTGGTGTCCCAGATTATTATGACAGGTAGCTGCTGAAGCATGAGCGTGTGAAACCCTCACGGAAGTCCCCCTGTCAGTGTTACATAACCCAGGGAGACGCAGAGCCTCACATAGAGAGGATTTATTCTCTTAAGCACAGAATGAGCAAACAAAACCAACTGATTTATCACCACATAACAATAACAGAATCAGACCCTCATTAGTTTTACAGCCATAAACTGTAAGGGTGTAAATATAGGAAAATGAGTTCCTGCAAGCTCTGACAGGACCACAAACAGAATGATGAAGGTAATGACTTGGCACCTGCACAGTGGGCGGAGATGAGCCTGTATTTGACCCTTCTAACACAGAGATGTACTTTAAATCGTGTGTTGACATGTGGGTAAACAAGGCGTCAATATTTGACCGGCTAAAGTCGTACTTTTTTGCTTCCTGAAATTTCAAAACTTGCAAAAAAACAAACAAACAAAAACTTATTAAGGGTTATTTTACTGTTTGTTTTTTTACAACCTTTTAACCTGAAGATGTCACTGTCTGTAAATAGTCACTTGTAATACATGGTAAATGATTAAACTCGTAATAAACCTCCACGCGGTTTACAAGAACTCGGTGATTGATCTCAATCTACACAGCGTCACTGCCACAGTCTAAAGTCGCCAACACCATTAAAGGGGGGATTTTCCTGTCTGACTGAGCAGGTCATACCCCCAGGCTTGTGAAATGGGTGTTTTCCCACTTGTAACTGAGATATTTACCAGAACATGGTAAACTGTTTGTTTGCAGTTTATGCTTTTGAAAATGTTCAATAAACTTCATTTTTCTGATGCAGTTTCGAGAAGCAGTTAAGAAAACAAACATTGGAAGTCTTGAAAGATATTTCTTTGTGGTTGCATCATTGCTCGGCTCTTTGGCTGGCTTTTATGCGTGCTCCATCAAGCTTGACTAGCCACTTAAAATATTTGATTGTTTGAATATTATACTGTCAAAAGCTGGTCCAAGTTTAGCAAAACTGTGTCACACTCTCATGCTTGTTTTGTAGCTCTGAAATTATAGCTAGAAGATAACTGGTTTAGCTTAGCATGCAGCCTGCAAGCTAACCTAAATCTAGCATAATAGGTGGGCAGGAAAACACAACATAAATGGGAATTTGGTTATTGTTGTAGTACGTAACTACCTGCAAATCCTCACATTTGTCATGTGACTGTGTGACGGTTCATTCAATCAGTGTTTGAGATAATGGGGCGATCGTGGCTCAAGAGTTGGGCGTTCGTCTTGTAATCGGAAGGTTGCCAGTTCGAGCCCCGGCTCCGACAGTCTCGGTCGTTGTGTCCTTGGGCAAGACACTTCACCCGTTGCCTACTGGTGGTGGTCAGAGGGCCTGGTGGCGCCAGTGTCCGGCAGCCTCACCTCTGTCAGTGCGCCCCAGGGTAGCTGTGGCTACAATGTAGCTGCCATCACCAGTGTGTGAATGTGTGTGTGAATGGGTGGATGATTGTGTATAGTGTAAAGCGCTTTGGGGTCCTTAGGACCAAGTAAAGCGCTATACAAATACAGGCCATTTACCATAATGCAATCGAGCAAACATTTCCACATTGATTGACTCTCAGCTGACATTTTTTTCTCTCGATGTTTAGTTCCAAATTCAAAGTTGTGCTGATCTCGACGTGACCTTGTCTTTAACAGTCTGAACGTCCTCATTAACCTAACCCCCCCACAACCTTAATTATACATAACTTGAGGCCTTGTAGCAGTGATTCCACTACATGAAAGTGCTGCACGTAGTTTGCTAGAAGTCGTGCTAAAAAATACTTTTTAGTATTTCTGAATTTTTGCTCGAAATTGCCACATTATAATCTATATATAACTTTGAGAGCGGCACCTGCGAGTGTTTGCCACACTTCACGCTTATACTCGCTTTGCTTAGCATAGCAGTAAATTATTTGTACACAGTGCAAGGATATGAAAGGGCCTGTAAAGAATTTAAGCAGGTGAGTACAGTGCAGTGTGTCATGAAGCAATAAATTAATTAGAGACCAAAACTTTTGTTTTTCTTTTGTAAATTTTTTTTAATTTTAGATTTGGCTTAAAATATTTGTATTTGATTCTTGAAATCAGGCATCTTAACTAAAGATATAGACGATGGGCTCACCTTTCAGTGGCAGAGGTTGCTACCTGTTCAAAACAAGAGCTTCATTGTTTTGGGATTTTGTGAGTTTCTAGTAAATCAGTACAAAGAAATCCGATCAGGAGACGATACCAAAAATGTGGAACTGGGTGTGTGTTGGATGCTTTCCCAGTAACTATTGATGTCAAATATTTGCATCTAACTCTCTGAAAAAATGCAAACACATTTGTCAGAACTGTTCCTTTAAAACAGGCTTTACCACTGTGTTATCTCTGATATGCCCTAACAGGACACTGTGCTGTATTGTTGGCTGTAGCCTTACAGTGATTCCCTGCAGAGATACAAACTGTTTGCCTTTTCATCGCGTGCCACATCAAGCAGTTCAAGTGAAAGATTTAACGATCGTGCTGAGTCATTTTAATTAGTAGGTACAATAATTATATCTTCCCTAATCTCAACACTTTCTCGGCCTTCCTCCTGTCCACTCCCCTCCTTTTCCTCTGCTTCTTTTTTTCAGCCCAGTCTTGGCAAGCAAACAGACATCATGAGGTTTCCCAGAGGTCCGGCTCACGGAAATGTCAGTTCGATTCATATTCTGTTCGGAGCGAAGATAAAGATAAAGGTACTTGAGTTTATTTAGCGCACATTTCCATATCTAATACCACCCATTCCTGACTGCCCTAAAAGAAACCCGCAACACCATTACAGCTAAGAAAAAATAAAAAAAACTGAAGTTGTTTTAATATTTTTGCAGCTGGTGAGGCCACTGCTATGTTTATAATTACATCACACATACCATTTAAATCCCTCTGGTTAAGAGAATCTTGTTTGATTATGATACGGTGATGTAACTGGGAGGAAGGCGTTGAGTTATACAAGCTGACATCATCTCTGTGTAGAGATTTCACAAACTTTCTTGTAAACGCTTCAGTCGATGACAAACTGAAACCCTGCCCGAGGCAGGTGCAGATCAGTGAAGCCATTTTTTATTATCACTGGGTAAAAATAAACTACTCACAATCTGAATCTTTAGCCTGCTCACTGAGACACAAAAGTGAGACCCTACTTATTTTCTTCGATATATCTTATCTATTGCCACTGTTTTGCTATGTGACATGCCCAGACTTTGCTCAGGGCTCAGATCTCAGCTAAAAGTTTGTTTGGTATTATCTGTCTGTGTGTCTCTGAGATTTGATGGATTGTCTGTTGGAGGGTGGGGGAGGTCCTGTGAGATTGAGCTAAGACAAATGTCTTTTTGTCTTGACAGTTCACAGGATAAGAGAAAGCTTTGGGTGCCAATTTGGGGTATTAGGGCTTTATTATAGAAGGAGTGGCTGAATGCAAAGAAATGTTTTCAGGATAATCCTATTCACGGATGAAGAGATTGTAAAAAGGTTGACATGGTAATTACGTCATGATACACTTTTAGGATATTTTGAGGCATGAATGTAGTTGTGTAAATGTTAGATATCTGCTCGGTTTACAAGACATCACATATCCTGAGTTAGTTTTGCGAGATCTCGCAAAAGTCCGTCTTAATTTTTATTTCTCCCTGTCCCCTGCGGGGCTCCGTACAACATTTGAGATGTTTTGAGATGCAGAATTTAATTTAAACTTTAACGTTTGGAGCTATAAGGTGGAAAAGGATCGGAAAAGAAATCGGGATCCTGTCAGGAAAATGTGGATGTGCCAAATTTTTTACAAAGAAAGCTAAAGCTAATCATCCCCTTTCTCATGACTGTTCCTTCTTGTAATAGTTTAAAAGAGGTCAGAAAGTTAATGCCAGTGTTCATAAAGCCAGTAAGCAGAAAAGTCATATCTGTTTCACATTTTGCTTCAGACTAAATAGTTATTCCATTGAATCTCTCCCAGTGGGATGCACCGCTCAACTGGACTCCATTTCTGCTCTTATAAGGATGGTTTGTTGTGAACTTAGCCATTCTAAGCTGAATACAGAGGAGAATGATGAAGTGTTTGTGTGCAGAGATCAGCCAATCTCCAGCAGCTTGCCAGATTAGGTGAAGTCAGGAGAAACATTTTAGGGACACATTTATGTGTTAGTTTGACCGAAGGAAAAAATAAAAAGTAAGATGTCTTTAAAATGAGATCACTGCGGGAGTCTCCCTTACATAGCCTTAATCACTTGTGTGTCCAGAAGCACAAAATACTCAGGAAGATCAGAGTGCTCTTTCACCCGCTTATGTAAGAGCCCTGCATCTGAGCCAAGACCAGAAGTTTGATGCTCCTTAAGAGGCGGTGATCAAGCTGCCTGCTGTAATTTCAGTTTGTTTCCTTCACTCTCTCACACTCGTTTGAAGTCATTACTGCTCATACTAAGACCTTTGTGAACAGTGCAATAACCGTGACTGTTTACAGAGCAAAAGATCAGAGACAGGACTGAGCTGAGCATAAAGTTTTTATGTGTTACTGATGTCTACTGTAGCTGTCATGTCAAGGCCATCCATGCTGGTGAATGTTTGCCAGGACAGATAAAATGAGTCTTTTCACATCCCCCCCACATTCCAGCGCTATATCCGTTAGATTAGTTACTAATTACTATCTGTGTTCAAGACATCCGAAAGATCACACCACTTCCTGAACTGCATTTCAAGGTCCATGTACTGGAATTCAAGCAGCCAGTGTTAATGACCTGAGCTGTCCCATTTGTCATACGTTCCAGAGATCCCTTGTTCACCTTTGGCAGCATCTTGCAACCCCATGTGGATGAGAGATAAAGGCCGGATTCCGAGCAGCAGTGAGCAGTGAAAGCCCTTTTTTGGTCATATCACAGTAATTGGAGGCCAAATAAGCCAGCTGCGATGGAGAACTCTGTAGACTCAGCACTGAGCTGCATTACTGCTGCTTGACCTGCCACTGGCAAAACTCTCTGGCATGCACTGGCTGTCTGAGTGGGACTGTTTTTGGAGAGTTGGATCAAGGAAATAGCTTAGAGCCTAATGATTAAATTAAGATTTAGAAAATAGTAGATCCCTGTACCCCTTGCGGCATGATGTCTTAAGAATTTTATTTGCTTTTTCTTGTCTCTCTGTAAGGTCTTTGGAAAGCACATGATTTTCTGGGGTTGTCTTGCACTCCTTTGACGTTGTTACACAAAGAGCAGTAAAGTGCTGATATTTAATAGATGTTTTCGACACACACTCCTGTAATTCACTGGTGCGCTGTTGATCTGGGAACAGCTTTTTTGGGCTTCTCCGGAGCACTTATTGAAAACCAGCAAGTCTTGTCTAGCCCATACGGTGCAAAGGAACAGACTGCGGCACTTCCTGTCTTTTAGCCATTACTACAAGTGGCTCCCTTGGGATAGTACTTCCACCTGAGAGGATGTGCTAAAGAATAGGGGAAAAGGGTGGACATTTACCTCGAGATGTTGATAGATTACCTAATACCTTACCCAGCTGACTTAGACCCATGCAGGTCACCTAAAGCTGAAGTGTTTGGATGATTCCTCTGTCAGGACTTAAAGCCTCACTGGAGTTAAGAAGCTTTGCTGCATGACTGATGTGCACAACACTGTGATAGTTTTGTCCTGCCTCTGCTCTTTGTGATGTTACGGGAGGTGCTGACGTGATGACAGACAATATTTGGCTTGTTAACACTGTAGATTGGCCATCATGAACAATTCAATACAACAGAGGGGAAAACTTGGGACTTTCAGTTTTTTATATTTCCCATTTCATTCCTCTCACTTAAGGTGGAACTATTATGTTTTAAATAAAGCTTCAGGTCACCGTAAGCCAAAACTTCAGCCTTCAGACTGCTTAGGGTTGAGGTTTTTCTGTTCGTAACCTTACTTGATAAAGAGTGGATATCCTTCATTCAGTCATCTATTCAACTCATTTCATTTTTATTTATATATAGCAAAATCACAGTAAGGTGAAGACCCTGCAATACTAGAGAGAAAACCCCAACAATCAGATGATGCCCTATAGGCAAGCACTTGGTAACAGTGGGAGGGAAAAACTCATGTTTAACAGGAAGAAACCTCCGACAGAACGAGACTCAGGGAGGGGCAGACATCTGCCGCTATTAGTTAAGGACGAGAGAGACGGAACAAAAGACACAACCAAGAAGCTGTTCAGGTCCTGTGTTTGCAAGAAACAGCCAGTCAGAAGACATTTGATTTAAAGAAATGGTTGCTTTGAGAGAAGATGAGCATAAACTGTTTCAGACAGATGAACTGAAGGGCTGGATCAAGGCCCATGCAGTTTCAGAAAAATAAGTATTTTTTTTTGAGCCATCAACAATACAAAGCTGCTCTAGTAGAGTTCAAAGATAAAAATATAAAATTACAAATAAATATAACAGATCAGTTTTAAAAATATTGTTTTCTAAATCTCATTTTAACCCAATCTTCTATAAAGTTTCCCTCAGAATTGACAGTGGAATGAAAACCGTGAAATAATTATTTGTTGTTGGCTTCACTCATCAGTAAGGACTTCATAACCAGAGAAGAAGGCTTGTTGAGAAATATAAAGAACTATATGATACAGCACCCCAGGCCTGCCCAAAGGCAAGCACTAGCTTGTTTGTAGTGTGACCAAATCAGTGACGCTAAGCTTGTCATGGCAGATTTATAACAAAGATATTTTGGCCTGACCTTCAGATGTTTGGAGTCAATCTGTGGCTTTAGAAGGTTTAATACTCACTGGGAGGTTTTTATTGTACTTACATGCAGAGCTGTCATCAGCTTGATCAAATCTATCTTCACATCAGGAAACAGGAGGAGGAGAAAAACCGTGAAAAGCAGCAAAATACATCAGAGACTCTCACGCTAAAGTGAAAAGAATGAAGAGTACACAAATGAGGTAAATCATGCCGATAAAGGATTTGACTTTTTTTCCACGTCCTTTTTTTCTTTCTTAGAAAACAGAAATGGAATAGAAAGCAATCCTTTATCTATTTTAATGACAAAATTGCTTAACGTGATTTAACAGAATCCAGGAGCTTCAGTGCAAGATTTGGAACAGTTATGGTGCATCTGCTTAACTTTTGGGGCAAGCTGAAGGCCCCGCTCTAGCAGTCACGTCCAACACTGAACTGCTTACGCATAGAGATAACAGACAAAGGCCAACATATCAGTGACGCATGTGAAACAAACAAAAAACAGTTTCATAATTCTGCCGCTGCCAATTTATTAATGTCTCCACACTTCCTCAGTTGTTCGGCTTATTCTCTCTGCAAAAGCTAAACAAACCCTGATGTCAATGGGTTTTTTTTTTTACCGTTTATCATTCAGAGTGATAGGTTTATGTCTGTCTGCGTAACCAAGGCAACCAAATAAACAGTGCAGTGAGATCCATGCGCAAAGCTAACCTTTGGCCTGCAACTGTAAATCCATAAGCCACTGTGATGGAGACATCATGGGTAAACAGTGATGGCCTCAGCTGTTTTTTTTCTTATCTGAGATTATACAGGCAGGGAGACGGGTCTGGAGAAAACAGCTTTAAGTTAAAGGAATGCACATGGCTTCCTTTAAGACCCAGGACAAAAAAAAAACAGACAGCTTGGAGTGTTTTCACTCAGACCCACTCTTCTCTCCAGAAGCATGGTGCTTACTGTGTGGTCTGACGTACTCATATAGGAGCTGGGCTTTCTTTGTTGGGTATCTGTGAGGCAGTAGATAGCTTTATGGTCAATAAAATAGAGAAGATCATCTGCATATGCTTTCCAACTGCCCTTTTACATTTTGATTTCCATATCATGACTCTTCTCTTTATTTAGCTTTGCTATATTTGTTCAGGGATTTATTTTGTTTGTTTCTTGAACGTCATTCTGTCGGATGGTCGGCTGGTTTAGTTTAGACTGAAACTTAGCAACTATTGGATTGATTACAACAAAATAGATGCATTCAGAGAATTATTAATATTCATAAAGCAGAACTGAAGCTGAAGCAAAACACTTGGCAATGAGCTACAACATAAAGTAGGCTAAAATAGCAACGAAAACCAGAATTGGGCAAAGAATTCTCACTAATGCAGTGGCTATTTGAAAGAAAATGATATCAGTGCTTTTTTTTTTTTTTTAGCAGAAATGCACACGCCTAAGTTTGCTCATATATCTTTGCTTCAGAAAATATTTAGACTTTAGCATTTTTGTCACAATTTCTTGCGTTTGTGATGCAGGGTTTCCCTTGTAGGTGGTGCTACATCCCTCCTAAGGGGAGTTTTCTTATCCTAGCAGTCTGACATCGAGGACCTACAAAGCGCCTCTGTTTAAGCTTAGAAGAAATACCTTGCATAGCGAGTATGCTGTCTTACTCTTTTAAGATCTGCCACATCCTTCAATATCTGGGTTTCAGATAGTGACATATGGAGAGGAATGTGCCACATATGTGAATGGCTTGTTTCTGTTATCAGGACGGCTTCCAAAACAAAAGAGCAGCTTGACATGTGTTCCTGTTTTCTGTTCTCCATGGCCAGGCATCTTTAAATGCTTATGTGTAGGGACATCTGAGTCTGTAAGTGTGATTTCCTTCACACTCCTTCCTCCTTCCTTCAGGTTTGAAGAATCTAGAAAGAAGAATCTATATATCATAACACAAACTATAATGGAATATTATAATGGAGATGTCTGTCTCTCTCATTCTTTACTATAAACTATGGCCATTGGCTTCCCCTTTGCTTTTATTGTCCTTCCGGTGGGTCCAGTGTCAGAGCCAATTTTCAGTAAGGGGGCTAAGATGCGATCATTTGGGGTGGCACACATATATCACAGGAAATACAGGGCTATTTAAGCACCTGAACCACCTGTGAAATATTAGGAATGCAGGTAGTGGCAGAAAAGATCCATCTGCATCTAAAGGACAAAGGTCGCTCTTTTGAGGATGCTAATGTTCACATTTTGGACAGAGAAGACAGATGGTTTGAAAGAGGAGTGAAAGAAGCCATCTATGTCCACTGTGAACGACCATGTTTGAACAGAGGCGGGGGCTTATGACACCAGCTGTCTGCCATCTATAATCCAGTTTTGAGATCCCTTCCCAGACACCTTAACGCCCACTCACATCCTGGGACATTTGACCTCAGGAGATCACATGATAGGGTGGGGATAGATTCACCCAAAACCTTGGCTGATTGTGACCTACACATGTTTCCTTGGCTCGTGTGATTAGGTAGAGCAGGGGTGTCGAACTCCAGGCCTTGAGGGTACTTGGAAGGAACTTGGAAAGAAAAATGTCGGGACTTCTTTGAGTCTCCTTGAAGACATTTCACCTCTCAACCGAGAAGCTTCTTTGGTTCTAAGAGCGACTGGTGGAAAGTCCCAGATTTTAAGCCCTACGGGATCGTCCACAAGAGGGTCATGGATCCCTATTGATCCTCCACCTCACAGGTGTCGAACTCTAGGCCTCGAGGGCCAGTGTCCTGCAGGTTTTAGATCTCACCCTATGTCAACACACATGAATCAAATGACTAGTTCATTACAAGGCCTCTGGAGAACTTCAAGACATGTTGAAGAGGTCATTTAGCCATATAAATCAGCTGTGTTGGATCAAGGACGCATCTAAAACCTGCAGGACACCGGCCCTCGAGGCCTAGAGTTTCAACACCAGAATGTACCTGAAAATAAATGTCAGTATTATTATTTTCTTTTTTGGATAATAGCACTGCTGTGTTTGTTCTATATTATTGTTGTAAATGTTTATATGCTCGATATATTTTGAGGTAAGTACAGCATTAGATCATATTTTATAAGGATGTTATGTGTTTGTTTCTTCTCTGCCCGATCGTTCCTTTGTGTTGAAGAGGTTGTAGTCTTCGCGGGACTCGATCTACGTAGGCTGGGTTCCCAAAGGGACTTCTAGAACAGAAACTGATTTAGGGATCTGAACAGTTTTATAAAGGCTAAATTTGAGATTTTGATTTTTGATAAACTTATAAAAAAGTTACTCTTGACCTTTTTTTGGTTGAAGCTCTCAAACATTTCTTTACAGCTCATTTCTTTGTTTAGAAATAACGGCATGATGGGTAGTTGTTGTGAGAAGTGAACAGCTTCCTCAACCCACGCACGCAGTTTTTAATAAAACTGTCATATCCTCTACTGGGAGATGCACTAAACAAACAAAAAACAAATGTGCTTTAGAGATATCATGTGGGAAGCTGTTAGATGTTAACCAATGACTCATGTTAGGTCTGAGTCAGTTCTGGTCATCTCTTAAATTCCACTGGTTTTTACTACTATCAGAAAAGCCTCAGCAGATTAGTTCCCATCGCTTTCGACTCTCTCTCTCTGTGTCTCATTTACTTTGGTTTAGATTTCATACAGTGAAAGAAACCAAAGCTGTGTGCGGATTATGTTACTCAGGCCATTTGCACATGAGCAAAGTTCAGAAGAAAGAAGAATGCAGGCGTGCCAGTATTTGTGGCTTTGAACCGTGAGTGTGTTTGCGCGTCACTCTTCCTGGGCATATTGTTATGACAGACGGTCAGCGGACCCTTTTAAATGCAGGCTCTCCCTTCCTGTGATGGAATTCCTGCCATCAAAAAACATTCTCCCAAACAATCGCCATAATTAGAGCCCACGTTCTCTTGAACGGCGTTGGACACTGAGTGAATTATCTGGGGTTAAATAAAGATCATTGTAATAATGATATTACTCTAGTTCTGTAATTATCTCACAGTGGGACTTTTTGTTCTCATTAAAAACAAGATTTGCTTGTTATCCATGTGAGAGATCCATCCTGTGAAGAGTGATTTCTACTCTCTGTGGTTTGTTGTTAGAGATGGATCGCTGACAGAGAACACTTATTAAAAGAACAATATAAAAATGCATATTTTATTCCCTGTATTTCATAAATATATAGAGACACTATCATGTTTAATTTACTTTTTCTGTCATTTTAAAGTGAAGTCTGTGTATTTGTTTATAATTGTCTAACTCAGAGATTGCATGTGGTCTTGGTAGGTTGTACAATTCATTTATTTGTGCTTTTATTAGATGGATTTATAATTCACTGATATAAGTGATATATTCACTGATTTATCAGGGAAATGACTCGAGGCTTATATTTCTAAAAACAAAACAAACAAACAAAAAATCTGAGTAAATGTATTGGCGAAATAATTTAGGGACAACATAAAGCTAAAAAGCTCACTTTAGTATTTACGCTTACATCCCCGCAGCTTTTTCTGACAATCCTGGACCAACAAGCACTTTTTGTTTATGACTTTTAGATAACATATACACAGATGTAGCTAAATCATAAATTGGGTCTTTGACCCAGTATTTTGAGTTTTTTCTGGACTTAAATAGCTTCTGTTCATGTTCTTGAGTATCTTGTTTCCTAGTGCTTCTGAGTTTGCTATCTATGGTTCTTAGTGTCTTGTTTGATTGTCCAGTATTGTCCGATATTCTTCTCTGTGTCCTAATCAGCCTTGTCTGTCTGAGCTCTCCGTGTTCCCCAGGTGTGTCCTCTCAGCCCTCTAGTCTTCCCTGAGTATTTAAACACCCGGCGTGCTTCTGTTACTCATCACGTCCTCCCTCATAGCCTCATGTTGTGTGTGCTGCTGGCTATCTGGTCACGTGTAGCCAATTCGCACCTGTTCTGCTCTTTCATTATATTTTGTTAAATCTTTCTGTTTTTTGAGTCCAATCTTGTGAGCCCTGCTTCCAGCTTGCCACACAGCAGTGCCATGACATTTGCTAGCAAAAAGATGGAAAGCTACTAGGAGATATGCATACATATAAAATAAGTCATGGTTTGGTATCAAATTCAATTCCGTTTTATTTATACAGCGCCAAATCACAACAACAGTGGCCTCAAGCCGATTTGAGCTACTTCCTTTTCCCATGGTGGAAATACAGTTTATTTGCCGTCAGGTTTCACTGGGCTCAGACAGTGAAAGAAATAAAGAAATTAAGTAATTTGTCCTTTCACATGACATCAAACAAAGAAACAAAGAAACAGAAAACCCCACAAAGCACTCAGAGAACTCTACTGCTTTTTTTATTACCTTTCTGTTAATAATTGAATACTAACAATAACATTGTAACTAGTGGTTGGTGATTATCAGGAACGTACTGGAACCTTTAGTAGGCCATTTCTGGTCTGTGCAGCAGGGTGAAAGAAAAACTCAAACTCTTAGCTAGTGTGTGTGTTTTGGCAGAACAAAAAGTTACTCATATCAACCACCGCAAGGAGATAAGTCTTATTTCTTGGCCCTGAAATGTCATATTCATGTGTGTCTAACCAGTGAGTGGTTGGAACAGGATACAATAGTTTGTGTAACTTCTCGGTGAGGCGTTTATTCATGTCTCTGGTGAAAATGTAGAATGGTACGTTCTGTCACTCATACTATAAAACTACGGGCCACCATGGAGGTTGCGGCAGGGAGGGTGTGTGAGCGAGGTTGGAGTGAAAAGTTTGGGTGGAGCTGGGTCTGTGGCCACAGTGAGACCCTTTTATAGCTCCCGCTCACCACCGAGGGCTGCTTAAAAATTCACATGGTATATTTACACCTTTAACTTGTGACTTGCTGTTTGCTTATCACTGATTTTTGTTGAGGGAAAAATGTCTGTTTTCACAGACTTCATTCAAAGTTCTCTTGTCTCATTTTCCTCCAGATACACTCTGGCAATACAAGAGCCAAATGTATTTTAGTTTATCCTCTTTGAAACAATACTAACTTTAATCTCAGAACAGCGACGGCCCGCAATCATTTACCCTTTCCTCTGGAATGTGAGTTGGTTACTCATTTAAGGAATGCCGAGGTTAATGGAACCTCAGATAACAAGAACTGAGTGAAAAAAAACTTGATGAACTCAGCTATATAGCGTTTCTCTGGAGGAGCTGCTTCAGGCTGGATTCATCCCCACCAGAGAGACTCACCGCTGTATTTTTAGCAGCGGATAGGCGGCAATCATCTTACTCCTTTGGGTGTACAGCTTCCAACTTTCTGGTCACCAAGTTCTTTTGGTTTGTTTCCATGGAAACCAGACAAATGAGTCACTAAACAAGTTCAGCCAATTCTGCTCTCCAGTTTGGGAGGCGAGCCTTGGGTTTCCAGCTTGAGTCCACTCCCCCCACAATGAGGACTGGAAAATGAAAGTGGGGGAGAGTAAATGGAGCTTGGATCTTGGCTTACCTCCCAGTTTTGTTCTTACTTAACCTGCCCTTTGCGCCTCCCCCTTAGCCTCAGCTCTCCCACACTCCTCTTTTCTCACTTTTTACCTATCACTCATTTTAACCTCCACTCCTTATTCCTCATAATCGCTTTTCTTTTCCCACAATCCCACACTCCCCTGGCTAGTCTTTTCTGTCACCTCTCTGTAGAACTTGGCCTCGATCTCGCAAAATACATTTGCACACAGGCAGTTCGCAAGAGTAGAAAGACAGAAATTAAAATGATCTTAGCTTATTACCTAATCTGCTTACTGACCGTGGTTTGGAGGATTAGAGGAAGTTTGATTATCCTGTGGCCAATCTGCTCTCTGGATCTTGCATGGACGATCCATTACTGTAGTCCTACTGTTTTCAGGTCTTCCATTTTTTTCCCTCTGCACAGGCTCACTCAGACACACCCTTTCCCTTTTTCCACCACGGTCCCTCATTTCTCCCCCATCTTTAGCTCCCAGTGGGAGGAGGCTCAGCAAACTGGGAGCAGTGGATGACTGGCTGACTCACACTCGGCACACCCCACAGATGTGCAGGGTAGAGAGAAACACCAAGAATGTGTGTTTGTGTGTAAAAGCAGGAGCTGATTTATACCCTGTCCATGTTAATCCTGCTAACTGTTGTACTGCGAAAAAAGAGAAGAGGCTGAACTTTTTGCTGACCTGTTGTAAGTGACTCATACAGCCTGGTGTAAGTTCTGAATGAAGTCCTGCGTGCCAGCATAAACTGTTTATCTTAACTCTTAATAGCTGCTGATAACCTTTTCAAGTCCTTTTTTTGTTCATTTGAAAAACTTGAAGGAGAAGCAGGAGTTCATAAATTTCTACACTGTGTATGATGCAATGTGACTGCAACACAGTGTCTGCCTCAAACATGTACAGCTTAATCACATTTTTCTGTGTTTGCAACATCCTAGTGTCACCACCTATATAGACTGGAGTCCCATTTTTCTAAATGAGCTATCAGACATTGCCTATCACTCACTAAATGTCCTCACAGACTTTTTGAACACATTGGACATCAGTGCCCCTCGGGAGGAAGTTTATCACCTAAACCTCTGAGCACCAAGTTGCATCTGCACTATTTTACCCTGCATACACCAAAGTAACGCTTTGGCATATTGTGAGCGTCCACCACATAGTTTAACATTATAATCAAGCAGCAGTTTCACAGTCCTACCTTTGTTGAAAAAGGGTACTTTTGGCTTCTGTGCTGAGTAAAATATACATATTAGATAAGATGCAGCAGTCACAATACATAATTAAGTATTTGCACATGGCTGAACAGATCCTGACTAACTTTGTAGATGAAAGACTTTCCTTACTTTCATATGAATTTGCTCACGTGCTTTGTGCCTGACATGTGCACCCTTTTTGTATCTGTGTTAAAATACTGTGTGTAAGCCGGTGTTGGGCCAAAAAGGGTTGTTTTTCCCCTCCGATGTTTCCTGATATATTTTTCTCTGACCACTTCAGTTTTGGCTGTTAATTCTGCAGTGGGGTCTGGCAGTTGCAAGACTAACACACTTTGTAGATTTATGTTAGAATATCACAAGATAACTTGGTGCCGCCTCAGCACCCTGAACTTCAAGGCCTTTCCCACGACTCTCAGTGTCAGTGTGAATGAATGAAATGAATGCTTTTGTGATTTGAATTCAAAGTTTGCAAAGTGAAAATAGTATTTTTCTGTCCAAGGTCTTTCTTTTTTTTAGTGAACATGATTCATTAAAGGGAACTGTTGGTGTATTTTTCTGCTGCTATCGTGGGGTCCTACTGAAGGATTGCAGGCTAGAAAACAGGAGGTGCAGGTCTGGTGCATTTCTCCCACTCTTCCCATCCCCTAATTTTCTATGGGTTTTCTGGAATTCCTTAGCGCTCTGTGGTTTGTCTACTAAACTTCTTTCAGCTAGGCCATGAATTGCCTGGCTGCAGAGGTTAGCAGGCCCTCCAACAAAGGCTCAGACTGTCCGAGAGGACACTTTTACAACAGTTGGTAAGACTGGCACAAGGAGCTTCTCACAGCAGCCATGCTGCCACACACACTTTGCACCACAACAGCTTCGGGGGACTGGCAACTAGCACAAATCTGAAGATTCTGTCTTGTTGACAGCTGCAGTTGAGAAAGCAATCTGGATATAAATCTGGCAGGAAGATTAATGGTGCCGTCTGTGGAATGCTGCAGTGCAAAAACGTGACATTGCGATGATGAACGGGGCACTGATTTGTGATTTGTGTGTAATGAACCACAGCAGTTCAAAAACATTCCCAACCAATTATAAAATCTTTTGCAACTCACATTTCTATCGGCAACGCACCAGAAGTCGTTAACATAAACTGATGCAGTGAATCAGCTGATTCCAGACGAGAACAGTTTGTACCACAGCAGCTTCAGGAATTAGACTGATGCGAATGTAAATAAACTGGGACAGAGGACTTCACTGAGCTGCTTGGACATGGCATGGGAATGGCTGCCTTCTGCCTATAACTGGACAAGGTTAAAGAACTGCAGGTCACAAAGTGAATTTCTCAGAAGCTGAAAGAATTTCCTGCAGACTCTGATGTGTGGGAAGTTGATGGCGGGATGCCAGACAGCCATTGGTGTATGTGAATGGCAGTGAACCTTTTTTTTTTCCCCCAAATGTATGTTGAACATATATTTTGAAATTTCACAATTGTAAATATTGCTTGTCAGTATATTTTAAAACCAATATTTTACTATAAAGCTACATTAGCACAGGCCCATAGAGATTTAGAGAGGTCACTCCTCCCAGGAAAAAAGTAGTCCAGCACATGACCTCCTGTTAATCTGAAATTTGAGTCGAAGGTTTTGGTTTAATGTATGTGTAAATGATTTAACATGTCAACCTAGTGAAATATGGAGGTGCTGGTGCTTAGTCAGGCTGTTTTTTTTATGCTAACCTAAGCTGAAAGTTTGTTATAGCTTCCTTTAACACATGGATAAAGGCATTATATCTCTTGACAAAGAAGCAGTAGACATATTCTCTAAACTGTTGAACTATTAATTTGTTTTTTAAAGATTATTTTGGGGCATTTTTGCCTTTATTTGACAATGGAGCAGTAAAGACAAGCAAGCAGCAAACATGCAACAAAAAGCTAGGCTGCTGTACTCCAGCCATGTGGCATACTGTCATCTGCCCACCCGCTGAGCTACACTGGCTCCTCTGAACTAATAATTTAATAGAATAATGAAATAATACATAAGTCTTATCAGTTTAATCAATGGGTTTCTATGAATATCAGTCAAAACAATGGTTGATATGCTTATTTTGCCCTTAAAAGAAAAGCTGAAGACATTGACTGAAAGCAATCAAAATAAAATGTTGCCATTTTATTTTTTTCATAGTTGTTTTTCTTTCAGTTGTTTTTTAACTAAATGCCAGATTTTCAGTGGATCCGATCTCCTTGCTCTCCTTGCTCTCTGACACCACTTTGCCGTCCACCACAGTCTGAGTGACCGTCACCACTTGGATTTTCTTTAGGTCAACTGCATCTTCAAGGCTGGTAAAATGAAGAAATATAAAAAGGTTAGTCATACGGAGACAGAACAGAAATATATTTTCCACCTTTGAGTGATCTTTTCTTTGACATGATGAAATTGAGCAGTTGAAATTTAAATGATGGTAATAGGATTACATAGACACAGGTCAGTGGCATCTGCTTTCCATATCATTGCTGCTCCATGTTTGCATGAGGCTGCTTTAAATCAAATTTGCAAATGCACCCCCGAGATGAAGAAGGCTTCTGTCTCAGTGAGCGTATGTTGCATCCATACTTTCTGCTGCTTCACCTTAATACTCACTTTAAGTCTCCTTCACCATCCAGCAGCCTTCTGTACTCTGCAATCTCAGCCTCCAGCTTCACCTTGATGTTGAGGAGGGCCTCGTACTCATTCGTGTTTTGCTGGATGCTGCTGCGGATGTGTGCCAGTTCCTCCTGCAGACTCAGGATTATCTCATTGTATTTTTCCAGCTCTAAATTGTAACGCCTCTCAATGTCATGAAGGGCAGCCTCCAGGGACGCTTTCTGTGAAGAGATTAAGGAAAAGCACCATTGTAAACATTTTGTGGCTATCTTGCATTAGGTTAGTCTGGGCAATTGATATGTGTTAAACAGGAACACAAAGCTAGAGTTAGCTTCATGGTTTAGCCTAGAAATAAAGACTTGCATATAAAATTATGTACCAGCACTTCTGACAACCTGTGAAAAAATGCAATTAGTGAATTTTCGATGTGCTGATTGGTGAAATTTATTGTTTTTGAACAGAGCTAGGATCAACTTAATTTTTTTCTTGGCTGTAATGCCTGTCATACTCTGGAATTGCCAGGTGTGAACCAGGCTCAATCTATGAGAAGACCTAATGATGAGTATTTATAGTAAGGGAAGGGTCAAATCTCAACCCAGAACTGGAAACTAGTGACGTAACCAAGACTTACCAGACTATGTGCAGACTGGAGCTCAATTTCCAGTGCCTGATGCCGCCTCCTAGTTTCAGTCATTACACCTGCGGCCTCCTTCAGGGCTGTTGAGCTCTCTGTGACTTTGACCTCCACCTCTGTTATCTTAATAGAAGATTATATACATAAAGAATTTACTAATACTGTTCAACTCACAGTCAAGTAAAAAAAAAAAAAGAAGATGTTTTTCACCAGCCTAGTTTAGCTGTACCTGGGAGTTATGCCACGCTTCAAGCTCCTGCTGGTTCTGTAGCGCTATCTTCTCATACTTTGCTCTTATTTCCTCCATGATTCTGGCCAGGTCCTGTCCTTTTGGTGCATCAACATCCACATGGACCCCAGCCTGTGCGATTTGAACTCGCAATTCATCAACTTCCTGTTCGGGAGGAAATAGTCAGGGAGTGATTTCCTGAACATTTGGTTATTAGGATTTTCCTGTGCTAAGTGGTTAAGGAAAAATTTGTTTTAAATGTGCACTGTACTGTATTGGGGTTATCAGATTTTTCTCTTTGAACTGCTCTGCTGAACTTTATAATGATTGCATACTCTCTCATGGTTCTTCTTCAGGCTGATCAACTCCTCCTGGAGGGACTCGATTTCACTCTCCAGGTGCAAGCGAGTAACATTGGTGTCATCCAGGATCTTCCTCAGTCTTGAAACATCAGCCTCCACTGTCTGCCTCATGGACAACTCATACTCATACCTATGGAGATGGAGTGAATGCTAGATCTGCTCATGCTGGTGAAGCGATTACCTTCATTTTGCACAAAAATCTTGACACTCACTTGGTTCGTAAGTCATCTGAAGCCAGACTTGCGTTGTCAAGACTGATAGCATACTGGGCATTTGCCCTGGTCATGTCAAGAATCTAAAAAACAGTAATGGTATTTTTGGTGACATAACTGTATGAAGAGATCGTTCTGGTGGAAAGCAAACTGTGACTTTCAATTTGATGAGTTGCAAATGGTTGATACTGCTTAGCGATAGGAGCCCACAGGTAATAAATGTTGTGAAATCAGGTATTCAAGTGATATCTAGGACACTATAATAATAAACTTTATGTGTTAACAGTGACTCGATTGAACAATAGTATGTGGGATTTACAAGAAAAGAGTTGTAGTTGTTGTAGTTCTGGGTTCGTTTAACATTCTGAAAAAACTGAAATGCAAGAAAACTACAACTTAAGAATCATTTGTGAGAACTAGTATACCATAGCTACCTAAACCAATCCGGTCTTTAAGTGATGACCTGATGAAACCTGATTCCAGGCCCAAAGTACTCTGTGTTTAATAAGGCTGTTGTGTTTTAACATGTTTTAATGCTTTGTTTCTTGTTATATTTCATCTCAACAAGCCCCTAAAAACAGTCGGTAATCACTGTCGGCCTCTCTCGGTTTTTATTACCGCTAATCATTTTAAAGCTCAGATTTTAAAACCTTACAATGTAACTAAAGCCCAGCCCATGCAGCAGTATATTAATAACTAACCTCGTGTTGAGGATGGATTGTCTCTGTTGTTCTCCTGAATGAAGTTTGGTCCATGCCATGCGATTGCATTTGTCCCTAACCACCGGGAACCTTCACGTTAACTTTTATCGAGTGGAAAAAAGTTGGCGTTCATCCTCCAGCTTCACTGTTTATAATATGCTAACATAGCTGTGTCGCTAGCAATCACGTAGCACAGCGGTCCCCAACCCCCGGGCCTCCGACCGGTACCAGTCCGTGAGTCGTTTGGTACCGGGCCGCGAGAGCTGAGGCTTAGTTGGGAAATGTATGGTTTTCAGTGTTTTTATTGGTTTTCAGCGTTATTTTGTTATCGTTTTTATCGTTAACTCGGTTTTCTTTGGTCTTTTCACGTGTGTTATAAAATAATCTTCTTTTTTTCGGTACTGGTACTAGTTTTAATTTTGTTGTATTTATCTGCGACACCTTAAAGGCCGGTCCGTGAAAATATTTTTGGGCATAAACCGGTCCGTGGCGCAAAAAAGGTTGGGGACCGCTGCCTTAGATGCCTAGACTATCATCTAGATTAAATGTTTCATTGGCTCACCTGGGCCCTGAGGCCTTCGATGATAGTGTAGTACTTGCTGTAGTCCCTCCCTTCCAAGGGGCCTCTATTCTCAGTGGCCTCTCTGATCTTGACCTCCAGCACTGCATTGGCCTTCTCCAGATTCCTCACCGTCTCCAGATAGTTCGCCAGGCGGTCATTCAGGCGCTGCATGGCATGCTTCTCGTTTCCAATGCCCATGACTCCAGAAGTGGATCCAGAGGACAAGGACTGGTAGTCGTATCCTCCGCCAAAACCGCTGCCAACACGCGAACCATAGCTGGTACTGGAAATCTTGGTTCCACGGCCACCTGCCCCTCCAGTCACACTGTGGGCGTAGGAGGTTTCCATCCGTAGGGATCTGGGACCTCCAAGTGAACTTAAATCATAATTTTGAGAAGACTGGCGTCTAAGCTCCATTGGTAAAGGAAGTGTGCTGATCAATCAGAGTGAGAAATGGCACTGAGGAGAGTGGCAGCAGAGTGGAGTATGAAGGTGGAGTCTGAGGCCTTATATACAACTCTGAAAAGCAATATTTCTTCCTGAAACTCCTCTCCTATCTATATTAAATTGTTACCTTTGACCTTCTTGCTTAGACTTTGTCCTCTACCCACTCACTTCACAGGTAAAAAGTGTACTGACATTTTCATTTTGATAGTGTGGAAATAAACTGATAACCTGATATGACTCTCAGTGGACACAGTGAGGCTGGACATGTTCTATTTATTTATTTATTTATTTTTTTGAGATGGGGGAACAAATCTGTTTAAAAATGTTCTCTTTACTATAGATGCGCCCTGCAGTACTATAAATAAATAGAAATATATATTTGTTACACACCCTTGGATTGCACCTAACACCCACCCCCCAAAAGATACATGTATTACAAACATGTATAGTGTACTTACAAATTGAGCATGAAAAACACTGTGGGAGAGGGGAGTATACTGGTAAAGGAACATGAGCCCTTCTGGATGGGTCAGATCACACCTAATCTGAAAATTGAAAGCTTAATTTTTTTTTCTTGAATGGCTGCGATGCTGTTTTACTAACACTATCTTATTTTATTGGCAGAAAAACACCTGGCCCAAGCACTTGAAACCATGTGGTAGATCTCACTACAGCAGGCGTCACCATGACTACAAAACAAACGCGCACGCACAACCTACGCACTTGAAGTTGAGGATATCAGTTTTTCAAACATGACTGGTACGAATATATTAGCTTGTGTTGGCTGTGGCATGCTTCATTATGCGCCAAAGAAAAATAATCCAGGAAATGTAGGAAGAACAGGCGGATTTGATAAGGCACAAGCTAAAACACTGCACAGAATTTAAAATACTACTAGTAAGACTATTAATAATAATGTAAGCCTTCCAAATTTGCAAGGCAGACAATATGTTTACTGTGTCAAGTATAAATAATCAATCAAAACTGGTTGGTTTTACTATGCAGGGTTATTTGTTCATAGCGTTGGCTATTAATAGGTTATTAGAGTTTTTAACCCTGCAAAGTGATTGCCATAGCAATATCCATAAGCCTTAATGCTAATTGCTAACTATGCAGTTTAATCTAACAGAGCTGTATATGAGCACAGAGGAAGAGATAGAAATAAACTGAGAAGTGAGTTTCCATTTTCACACATGCATGAAAAATTTTAAAGGCTTGGTTAAGTTAGCAGTTGGCATTAAGTTAGCAACTTATTTCACATTTACAGTTAGGTCGTTTAGTGTTTCGGTGACCTGACAATGTTTTTTAAACCTCCAAAGTGGATTTTAAATCAAACAACCAAGATAAGATCGAGGTGCAGACTTTCAGCTTTAATTCAAAGGATTTAAATATTTCATGAATTGTTTAGGAATTACAGAAATTTCTTTTTAAACATAGGATTTCATATGATTTGACGTGTGTTGGATCGTGAATGGTTCATTTCTTCTCTGTACTTTTCTCATTTTAATCTTGGTCCATCCTCTTCTTGAGAATCGCAGCATCTCTAATCCTTACTCTCCTAACACAATTTTTCACAACTTTATGTTGTACATTTTTCTGAAAGTGTTTTTATAATAATCAGAAAATAGAATAGCCTTTTATTGTCATTGTACATGTACAACAAAATTGTGGGTGGGCTACACCAACTGTTCATGGAAAAATCAAAAATTGGTACATTAAAAAGACCAGACGCTCATCTGAAGCAGTAGATGCTTAGACCTAGAACAAGGGCTACTACAATGGGTTGGTTTCAGAACGTAAGTACTGGCACCAACTTTCACAGGTGTGGGGATTTTCTTACTTTCGTGATTCATAAAAGGTACAAACCGTGACAGAGAGGGAAAGTTGTGGTGCACTCACACACAATATCTATAATTATATCACAAGAAAAGTCAGACACTAAGTTGTAAAAGTAGGAATTATCTCAGTAATTTATTGCCCGTGAAGTGTTAAACCCTAAATACTCTAAACAGTCCAAACTGTATAACTTCAAATGGTAAATGTTGTAAAAGTCTGTCAGTACAATTCAGCTGAGGGGTTCAGTGAACGCTTTGGAAGAACCTGGAGCTCAATTATGCGAACAATGTTGTTATGTTATTCTTATCTCCTATTCCCATCCCCCTTTTTATGTTATTAATATTTTAAGCTGCTTCAGTGTGTGTTAATGGGAACAGGGGTTTGGGATTCCTGTTTACTTGTCTGCTCAGCAGACTAAACAAATCTGTATCTCAAGCGATTTCTGAATGAACGAGACGCCGTGATAGCAAGTATAATTTCAGATGGACTTTATTGAAATGTCTGAACATAACAGCAAAGCAGGCAGACATAACTGGACAGAAAGAAAACAAAAAAGATGATGAAATATAAAAATAATTTCATTTATTCTGAGAATTTTATGACTTTGAAATAACGTCTTGAATCTTTTTGTTTTTTTGAAAAAGTTCTCCAATTTTAAACTTTTGTAAACATCTGCATGTCGACACACAAACACATAAATAACTCATGATGAAATAAATAAAAAATGATTTTGTTTTCTTTTGATCCAGTTTTTTTAGCAGCCTGTGGGAGAGCTGTATACCCAGGAAGTAAAACTATTGGTAGAGACGGCTGAAGGGTCTTATTGTTGTTAGTGCTCTATCACTAAGAAGCAAAGAGGTAAAATTTGACCAGTTGTATGCTAGTGTTATAATGCTGTGACAGTGACAGGTGAGAGAATCAGCTGCTTGCTCCTTGCATTCAGAGGTTCTTGGTCTCTGTGCTGGAGGACACCACCTTGCCGTCCACCAGCGTCTTTGTGACGGTCATCACTTTTTTGGTCTTGGTCACTGTTGTTTTCTGCTCTTCCAGAGCATCCTGGAGCCTAAGTAAAAACATTAATACTCAGTTAACTTCCAGGTAGTTTCTACTTTTAGACTTCTAAATGATAGGAAAACTATCCTACGCACTTGAAGTCTCCACCGTCCAGCAGCCGTCGGTATGTTGCGATCTCAGCCTCCAGCTTCATCTTTGTGTTGAGCAGGGCCTCGTAATCCTGTGTCTGCAACTGGATTTTGCTTCGCAGCTGTGTGAGCTCTGCCTCCAGGCCCAGGATGATGGTGTTTAAAGACTCTATCTCCATGTTGTAACGGAGCTCCGTGTCCCTTAGCGTGCCCTCCAGAGAGGCTTTCTGTAAGCGACAAGAAGGGGTTACATTTTTACAGTAGACTCAGATTAGTGATGACAGCTCCATAGAGACAAATCACCGGAGTGCAACGCTTGTGTCAACAGAATACACCCGAGAGACTTGAAGTGAGAGTGCTGAGTTGGGCAATGTGGAGAGTTCAGATAAGCGTGTTTAGAGGTAAATGAGGGGCAGACTGCTCACCAGACTCTTCTGTGATTCCAGTTCAATATCCAGCGTTTGTATCTGTCTGCGCAGTTCGTGCACCTCTGTCTGGGCACCCTTCAGGGCCTCTGTGTTCTGGGTCACCTGTGTCTGCACTTCTGTTATCTGATTGAGGTTAAGAGACAAGTTAGTCAAGAGTTTATTTATTTAAAATTTTTTAACTTGATTTGTTTTTGCTAATTCAATTCAATTCAATTCAATTTTATTTATATAGCGCCAAATCACAACAAATGTCGCCTCATGATTACTTGAATTAATGGTGGTTTACCTGAGATTCATGCCATGCTTTCAGTTCTTCCTGGTTCTTCTTTGCCATCTTCTCATACTTGGCCCTGATTTCTGCCATGATCTGAGCCAGATCCTGGCCTTTAGGAGCGTCGACATCCACGTGGACTCCAGACTGGGCGATCTGGTTACGAAGCTCGATAACGTCCTAAAGAAAAAAAGAAAGTCAATAGAAAGTCACTCTTATTGTTTACCTCACCTAACTACTTTCAGGTCTATAGAATACTTCTTAATTCTTTTTCATTCTACTGCTTGAACTGAGTCATGACCCAGCGATGACCCTTAGCCTCTATCCAACCATAATCACACGCTTCGGTCAGGCAAATATACAGGTCTGTGCCTGAGTCCCTTAACACTTAATTTAATATTTCCCTCAGTAAACAAATGGTTGTGTTTTGGCTTATGCACTCAAATCATAGTCATTTGAAATCTTTGGAGCTTTCTCTGTTGCCAATTGTGGCTGGGAACCATTTTTACGATGAGGCTTCCCACAGAACTCACATGCAGATATTTCAGATTTCTTAAGCAACCTCTGCCTTCCCAGCAAAGTTTTCTAAAGACTGTTTTCCACAACATCCCACTCAAGGAGGTGTAGGATGTAGTCGTGGCTTTCACTGCATGTGGAACTTAAGCACATATGGTAGCAATGAGAAGGATTAATGAGATGAATAGATCTGCAAATAATATGTATATAATTATGCATCTTTCTGAGTTCGACTATGTTGAAAGCAGCACAAATATAGTCTATAGACCTGAATTAAATGTTTTATATTTGAAATTTTGTTTTTGAAATAAGTTAAAGTAATCAAACTCACATTTTCATGGTTTTTTTTGAGGTGGATGAGCTCCTCCTTCAGTGCTTCGATCTCACTCTCCAGGTTCATGCGGGTCAAGTTGGTATCATCGATGACTTTCCTCAGACCAACAATGTCGGCCTCCACAGACTGGCGGATGGCCAGCTCAGACTCATATCTAAACAGGACAGGGCAAAGCAGTCAGGATAACGTCAGAGTTTGGCGCAGCTGCTCACATTCACAGAGGCTTAATGAACTTAGTCTACCTGTAAATTTTTGTTAAATATTTTGCTACACTCATTTAGAGAGTTGCCGTACTTTGTCTTGAGTTGCTCATGATTATTTATGTGTTTGTGTGAACTGTGTATGTTTAGAAAATGTCAGTGTACATCATTATTTGGTCAGCGTATAATACTGTTAACTTTATGGTCAGCTCTGTTTGCAACTACACATAATTTATGACACAACTCCAGCAGTTGTGATTCAAAGGTGACGATTTACGACTACATGACTGATGACTGACTCCTCCTTTAGATCTTCACACTAGATTCGTCCTACAACCCATCCTGCACTAAAAGAGGGTGTGCCAGCAGTTGTCTATTTCAGTGTTTTACAATGTCAGCGGTAAAGCAGGCGGGTCTTACTTCACTCGGAAGTCATCAGCTGCCAGGCGAGCATTGTCGATGTTGAGAACCAGACGAGCATTGTCGATAGTGGCATCAAACACCTAGAATCGGATAACAAAAGAAAAACGTTATTTCAACTGCAAAGCTGAAATATGAGGCAGCTAACAGTAGAGCGAGCAATTACAAAAGAATCAACAAAGAGAGACAATGACTATTGTATATATTTTATTATTGTAGTTTTGTAATATTGCTTAAGAATATATTTTTCTTACTATTAGAATCACCTGAAGTTACCTGTAGTTTGAACTGGTAGTGTATAAAAATTTGAATATTATATTTAATATTATCATATATTGTACTTTGAAAAGTTAGATGAGAAGCTGAAGACTAGAATTACATTTGTTTGCTAAATGCTAAGCTATGGCTAACAGCCAGTTAGCCTAGCATAAAGCCTGAAAACAGCTGTACCTCAGAGCCTTTTAGCTTTGGTAAGACTTCATGTAAAGGGAAAAAAATATTATTATACCAACTTAATGACTAGGCTAGGTATTCTTTTTTTATTTTGCGTTTTTCAGTGCTGCTTGGCTAAGTCAACCAGCTGCTGGCTATCGCTATGCTATTAGCAAACAAACATCTTTGCTCAATCAAACTCAAAAAGCGTAGTTTAAAACTAGCCTGATGTTATATATAGATAAAAATAATTTTCTACTCATGCTATGTGTGCTGTTTAGTTTTAAGTTTTCATAGAAAACTATAAAAGTTTATTGGGGTTTACTGTTAGAGGATAAGTGCCACTATCTGTGTGTGTAAACGTGAATAGTGGCAGCTGCTTCAAAAACTAAAATGGTTGGAATATTTGTTCTAGCTGACAGATATGACAGATAAAGGCTGGGATGGATGGTAAGGGAGGTATGCAGAATGCGCCAATCAGTGGCTGCCGGGCTGTTGGTGCTAAGAAACAGGATCTTGTCGGCAGACAATTTGCATGAGGATGGTGGTGACTATGGCTGTGCCGGTGTGTTTGTGTGTGAGTTTGTTCACTTCACATGCAAGTCTGTGATATCGAGGGTAGTTGACTTTTCATGTCAGAACTAAATTTATTTTTAGACCCTGTTAAATCTCTGTGAGAATTTTTCGGGGTTTTTTTTGAGGTTATGGGTGATTTCTTTGCATCATTCCAGGTGAAATATTAGGCGTGTTCGACCTTTATCTGTTTGGCTAAGCTGAGGTCCTCGGTTGTTAGTAGAGCAAACAAAACCCAATTCCAGACAGCGTTTGATCTTATGTAATGTTTTGAGAAGTAAAGGATTGGGGGAAAAGCTGCTTATTCAAAAAAGAAATTTTCCGACCTTGATGCTAGTATCCTATTACAAAGATTAGACTACAAATATGTTTCCCCACAGTGATAAGATGCAGAGATACGCTATGCTACAGTCGAAAGTCCAGAATGTTCCATGTGGCAAGTCTGACTTAATGCTCTCAAATAGCAGTTTTGAATGTAGAATGTCAGGATTTTGTGCTTCAGGGATCCTGCTGTTTTTTTCTGTGGCACTCAATACAACGAAATCTGGAATAAATGATTAACATGTTTTTGCTGCATGAGTAGTACCTTTACTTTGAAATCTTGAAACTGTGTGGAAATTACAGCTGAACTGACTTCATAGCATTTGTCATTTAAGCATGAGTTAACATCCAGTCACTTATAAAATGCTGATAGATCCTTCTGTGTCTAATAAGTTTCCCTTTTATCTCTCACTTTCTGTTGGATGAACGCAGAGTAAAATTGTTAAAGTCACACTGTCAATTTAAGAAGACTAAACAAGGAGGGAAAGGGTAGTTAAGGATGGGAAGTATGGGGTTTAAGTAGTCGCAGGATTCTCTCTCTGGTTTCCTGTGTCTGTGACCCCTGATGATCCAGCATTCCTCCTCCATACTGTTTCCGGTCCAACCCTCAGCCCCCAGCTCAAAGCAGCAGTGGCGCTATGCCAAGCACTAGCAGGAATCCACTCTGTTAGGATTCTACAAACTATACGAGACCCTGAGATCTAATGGGGTTATATTTAGTCAAAAATATATAACCAATCAGGTACACTCACAACATCTTAAAATGTTTATCACAGCACATCTCATTCTGCTTTTCATGTTCATCTTCTTTCATCTTTCGTTCTTTTTTTATTAACACATAAACGGTCACATTCCCCTGTCTACCCTCGTCATCCCTCCCAACCCCATTTCCCTCCTCACCTTCCTCCGCAGGTCGTCCAGGATGGTCTGGTACTTGCTGTAGTCTCTGAAGTCGGGTCCACTCTTCTCCAGGGCCTCCTTGATCTTAATCTCCAGCTTGAGGTTGGCCTGCTCCAGGTTCCTCACCGTCTCCAGGTAACTGGCCAGGCGGTCATTCAGGTTCTGCATGGCAAACTTCTCGTTGCCCATGATGTCGGCGCTGTTCCCGCTCACCTGGATGCTGCTGGAGAAGCCTCCTGCTCCAGAGCAAGCTGCCATGCTGGATCCCAGCCCACTGCGGTAGCTGGAGGAGACGCTGATTTTGGTCCCACCGGCCCCACCATGAATGCTGCTGGATTTGTAGACCGGAGCAGAGGTGCGAGTGATGGACATAGCAGGAGCCCTGCTACTAGAGGAGGAGCGCACAGAGTATGTACTATGTCTGGAGGTTTGCATTGTCGCTATAGTGTGAGACTCAGTGAGAGAGACTGTCAGTAAGAGAGACAGAGGCACAGCCTGGGCAGGCAGAAATTGGAGCTCACAGACACAAGGCAGGAGGAGAGGGAAAGTTTTAAACTATATAAACCTTGTGGGCCCTCAGGTCCGCCCCTCTGACCACTCCTCCTAGCCTGTGTCACCTCCCTTTTTTTCCACTGGCCTCAGCCATACTTACTGCTCAGAACCTGCCTTTGTCCTTGAAGGCTCCCTAAGTTAGTAAATCTTGACTCTGTGGTATTCATTAACTTGATATTTGGTAGAATTATAAAACCTTTTTTTCCATATATGAGACTAGAGTGGCCTTAATTTTGGACTTTACTGACACAACAGTAAAGTCTAAGATTAGTTCTGCTTGTTAATTTTACTAACAAAACCTTTAAAGAGAATAAAACCCACACTGACAGTTAAGGAATGCCTAAAATAATATTAGGCCTGGGCACTCAATGTTTATTAACAATGGTTCCAACAGTCATAGGATCAACAGTACTGAGTTACATAAACAGCTATACCCCCTTTTGGCTCCACGTTAGACTCATCATAATCCCCACCCTATAGGAGTGACACACCCAAAAGTGACCCACAAATTCAGTGAGTGATCACATGCTCAAATGATGTCATCACTGCTCTAGTCATCGCAGCTGATGAGATCAGGTCATTTCACACCTACATTTCACACCTACACTTCTGCATTAGCTGTCGTTTAAAAATGTAATCTTTTGTGTTTGTCAGCACTCTTACTGATTTACCATAAACAAAACTCTCAATAAACATCTGCAATCATAGTATTTTATAAAAGCATTATTTGGGATCCAGCTAATTATTGTTAAAGGTATTTTTATACCATTCTAGGTGTCTGTTGGTTTGATGTGAAAGTACATTTTCAAATCTAACATACCACAAACACAACCCATGATCTTTGGTGTTTAAACCTGAATAAAAACCATCAGTTAAATGAGAAAAAAGTTTTCAAGGTGTTAGCTCCAGATGTTATGTGTACTACAGCATGTTATCTGTCCTGCTTAGCCGGATGTGTGCCTGATTGCCCCCCTCCCATAAAGGATATGGTCAAACAAAGGAACAATTCCGCAGTCTGGTTAGTAGATATGTAAGAATAATGACTTTTCTACACCAGTAAACATGCTTCAGGGGCCCCCCTGCAGCTTTTTAACACAAGAACATTCCAGACACATTCCTCTACTTGGTGGTCTTAAAACAAGGAATAACATCTTTTCTTTTCTTTGTTTTCTTCACAGTTTTACATAAACTGTACAGATATGCGTTCTATAATATGCGTCACTGTCAGATTTCTGTTTTGCAGAACAATTAATCAGTTTCATACGTAAAGTTATCTTCCTACGCACAGTCGTCTGTATCATCATCAACTTGTTCCCAGATAAAGATCCTGCTTAAGGTTTTGTTGTTCAGTATTATTGTTGCTCCACATTTTTCTGTTTGTTTTTTTTTTTTTAGGAAGAAATAATGCAGCAGGATATTAAAGGATAAAGGGCTCCTGACAAAATCAAAAATACTCTTGCTCTGCTGATGAGCCGGTAAACAAATAGATTCCTCGTAAGCATTGCAATAAAGTGGCTTCATAAGAAGCTCCTTCACAAATATGTATTTAAGCTTACCTGTAAGTCTCTGAGATATTTTGAGGGCAGTCAGTAGAAACTGAAGAACAGATACAAATCAAGCAAGAGAAAAGAGAGTAGACAAAAAACATGTTTCTGATCTACAAATAGATTTGAGAAATTTTATTTCTTCTGAAATTAGTAATTAGTAAATATACAAAACCAGCTAGGATCATTTTATGGATGACTGTTTTTTGTTTTGTTTTTTCCCACGGTTTTGTTTGTCTTGTAGTGGTGGAGAATGATTGTGCTTTGTCTGAATCTAATGGCTGCCACACCCAGCAGAAAAAACAAAGATTAAGGTTTGAGGATAATAGCTGACCATAGTATGTGTACATTATTTGTAAGGTGAATAACAGGGGTTACCTTAAGCCTGACACAACAACAACAACAACAACAACGTGGGTTTTGCGTTTTATTTTGAACACATAACGCAAGTACAGCACAGGACAAAATTAGCTAAACTTGAGAACGGAGACAGAATATGAACATTTTAGAATTTCACCAGTTGGTGAAAATTAGCCTCAGCTGCAGCTCTTTCCAGTATAAAAATGTGATTTCGTAGCCTTTTTGTAAATCCTTTCTTAAACGAGTAGTTCAGTGTAAGTATGAAGCTCGTGTCAGGTTAGCATAGCACTGACACTGGAAGTAGTGGAAAAAACTAGCTCTACTGAACATGAAATAATATGGAAATTAACACTTTAGAATATCACCACTTAACATATTTCTTATTTGCTTAAAATGTATATAAACAAATGTGAAAACACGTTTTTTGGAAGGGAAGTCTTGTAGAGATCAACAGAGGACCATTATTACATTTATCAGCTGCTGATATTTGTGCTCACTAAATATTTGAATATCCAAAAACATGCTTTTTTTTGCTTTTTATACAACAATGACCATTTAGAAATAAATTGGGCTTTAACTAGGTCAGTAAGTTTCTAAGCGTGAAATAAAAAAATCATGCTAGCTTGTTAACACTCTCTCTGTCTTTCAAGCTAGTTGCTAAGCTAAAAAGTCATCATTCCAGCATCTTAACATCCTGACATGACAGTGGTACCTAACACCTTAGCTAACCTCAGAAAATTAAAAGAACAGTTTAAATATTGAAAATGTGCGACCTCCCTGTTGTTTCACAAATCTTGATGATCCATAAACATCTTTAATTTAGATGTAGCGCTAGCAGATCAGGAGCCACTCTTCATCACTTTTTTTCTAAGGGAGCATATAAAATAATTACAGTAAGCTTAATCAATTGAAATGCACTTGTCACTTTAAGAGTAGACCGTTTCATGCAAGAAATGTCTAAGCAGAAATTGAGTAGTAAAAGCTGCCATGAAGATATCTAAGGCCAGATTTGGTAATGAATTAGCAAACCGCTAATGGCCTCAAAAAGCTGCTGCAGGATTGTAGTGTTAGTTTTGTGAAAACAGTGTGTCAATGTAGAAAAATGAAAGGAGGCTAAAAAAGAATCAGTATGGTTTTATAAAATGTGAATTAATTTAATTTCAAACTTTTACACAATATAAACCTGAAATCTTTGTGAACTAACTCCATCACATGGACACACTCCACGACTTGAACAAATGGCACCACACCTCTACTTCAGGTGTTTTTCTTTTTTTCTTGCAGGATCTAAATGTTACTCTTTGCTCACAATAAAGCATCGATTTCACGTAAAATAAACATTGTCATGGTGTTAGGAAAACCACCCGTATTATGATAAGGGGAAGGCACAGATAATACTAGTCTGATTTCTGGGTCTGATATCTATTGCACAACAAATCAAAATCACATTATGACATCATTGGTTTACCTCACTGATGATTGTGAAATATGAACGGGAAAGTGCCCATCCAGCTGTTTGATGTTGAACCCTTATCCTTGGTCACAATGTTTGGCTGATGCCAGTTAGGGCGAAACCTCAGAGGTCCTGGCCCAGTGCCAAGAATCTTTGCCCATTACTGACCTGATAGTCATCACGCAAGTTCCCCTCCCACTTGCACGCTAACCTGACAAACTTCAAAGGGCACTTCAGAGTTCATGTAAATATATCTGTACATATCTAGGATTTAAAAAATAAGTGAAACTTTTTTAAAATTGCATAGACTGGGCATAAACTAGTGCAATCACCTCCTCTCCCTTTTCGTGCATACACTTTGATCATTTTCATAGCTGTGTTTACAACTATGTTTTCCATTCAATATGAACTATTATGTACAGCAAGAAATCCTTATCAGGATTTAAAGTCAAAGCAAATTATTGTTCAGACTTGTTTGTTTCCATCCTAAAATGCTCAGGAAAGCGTGACACTTTTTTAGAAAAGTTAACTGGAAATGGGTTGAGCAATGCTCAGCCTCTGTTTACGCTACTTCAACACCCTTATCATCCTTGTGTAATAATGCAGTTGACTGTGATGGAGTCTGGGAATTCATAAGCTAGTCATACCTGCCTTATGATCAATGTTCTGCAATGGCTCTGCTCTCACTCTTGTTAAATACTGTATGTAGATGGGAAAAGTGTCACATGTGCATGCTCATATATGGCATTTAATCTGGCAGTGTGAAAGTGACCTGAAAGGTCATCGCTTTTCTGTTTGGACGGCACTCTCTTTGGTCACAAGGGTTGTGTTTGTTGTTGTTTGTTTGAGTTTGACTCATGATCATCTGATGTTGAGTTGAAACTTCACTGGGGTAAAAATGAGCTTGGCTGGCTTGAGCAGATCAGAGGGACTGTAGGGATTTTGTTCTGCTGGACCATAATTTCCCTGTTCTGGCCTCAGGGTCCAGAACACCCACGGAAAGTGCTAAATCAGAGCAGGCCTGACAGAAGCAAAGGAAGACCGCCGAGAGGTCTAATGTACAGGCCGGGCCAAGGACTTGTCAAACATCTGACCTCTGCTGCACTTTATCACTCAGCACCTTATTCATTAGGAGGACAAACCATCACTGAGGAATTTCTGTGGAACTCCCATTAAAACTACTGACACAAGGACCTTCATTCACGATGTCTCACAGATTAACTCTCACTGCAGTAACGAGCAAGGGAGAGCCCATGTTGTGACCACTTCAGAAAACTAATTAGGGGGCAAAAAAGCCCAACAATTATAGAATTTTATAACCAGAAAGTGAGATACAAGCATTTCTTTTAGTAGTGTCTCTGGGTAAATATAGCAATAATTAACCTAGAGTGGTCTTTGTTCAGTGACAGAGAGGACATGCAAGCAACACAAAGCTCCCAGGTTTGAAAACAAGGACTCCCTTGCTGTTAGATAACATTGTTAACCCCTAACCCACACCATTAAAAGCTTCTTATGACCCTCATGGTGTACTTCTACTTGGCAGTCATTCCTGAATATGCAAATAACATGAATGAGCAGAGAATCACAGAGAATACCTAAAAACAGCTTGTGGCAAGATGAAGCATAACACAGAAGCATAACAGTACAGTCACACTGACCACAGTGGTTTCAGTCTTCAGTGACTTTGGCGCGTCAATAAGAAGGGATACGGATTCAGCCTGGCATCAGTCTGTGATAAGTTTGCTATTGAATGGAGTCAAACTGGCAAGTACATGTAATCTGTTTGTGATAACATGGTGACTAACTGTGGTGATACACACAAATTAACATTAGACAGAAATTTACTGCTTAAAATTTACTCCTCACATCTATGAGGTTCAGCCAAAACCTCATAGATGTGAAACTGAACTTCCTTCATAAACAGTGAAAGTTGCTGATGGTGATTTAGCTGCAAAATTACATAGATACCTGCTTGGGGTGGCTGGAGCTCAGGATATAGAGAAGGTCACCTACTGATCAGAAAATTGGTGGTTCAATCCTGTCTGCTCTAGTCTGCACGCCAAATGTCCTTGGGCAAGATACTAACCCCTAGTTGCTCTCTGATGCATCGATTGGCGTATAAATGTTAGAAAGAAAGCACTTACATAGGAAAAGCATTGAAAAAAACCTTCCCCAATCTGTCTGAGAGTGATTGCAGTCAGTCTGAGTCAGACCACAGTGGTTTGGAGACAAGTTTCCTGCCGTAGAATGACTTTGTGACCAAAAGTTGTTACTATAACTATTTCAATGCAAAAAAAATATGGATGCAATCACCAGGAAACCACAGATTTTCTTTGTCGCACGGAGGTTGCTGTGATATTTTTACTCTAGTGTGAGTGAGCTGTTAAGAAGCTCATAATGACTCACATGGTAAGCACTTGTGTGTAGACAATTTACAGGTGTGTGCAACATGCCTACCAGGTGGAGAGGTTGACTCAGACACCACTAAAGCACTAATCGCACAAGATCAGATGTCGGGAAATGTCTTTGCCATTGTTCCCATGTCGTGAAAATGACAAGAGCAGACACAATGGAAGAGGGTGTTTTTGAGGACTTGCTCATGATTAAAGGAATGACTTTGCTTGATTCCAAGAAGCTCTAGATGTAATTGTTAGAGTCTGTATGGAGGCGGGGAAGTCTGCAGATGGCCAAGATAAGACAGAAGAATTTTGTATGTGTTTAATATGAAATGAACTGAAGAGAGAATATGTTAGAGGGAGATGCAAACAAAAAGAGAGGGATTGAGTGTTTTTGTGAAGTAGAATGTGAGTCAAGTCTGACAGCTGGAAAGCTAATTTAACACATGGGTGTCACAGGTTAAATAAGGGTGTTGTCTTTACTGAAAGGCTCCAGGTTTACCAGAGAGAAGGAGTGAACAGATCCACAGACAAAAAGTGAGGTCAGGGGTCAATGGTCTGGTTTAGATCAGGACAGAGATTTGGTATGTGGTTGTCAGAGCGGAGAACTGGAAATAACAAAGGATAAACTGGGCAAAAAAAGAAAAAAACAGGATTCGAGCAGTTCTTTATCACTCTCCCTCCCTTCCTATATGTCCTTATTGCTTTTGTTGAACTGATGAAGGTATGGTTTAGTCTCTCTGGTTATCTGACCCGGTGAAGTCTGTGTGGATGCAACCCTGCCGTGACAGTGCGGGTGTATTAAATAAGATAGGTATTCATTCAGTGCTTTGCCGTGTTTTCAGATATTTTACCTTAATGGGCACACCCCGTCTAGAACTTTGTTGTTTTGGCTAAATTGAACTTTAGATAAAGCCTCTGTGACTTTGTTATCTAGTTTGAGGTTAGTTGCCTGCCAGGTTTGGTACAGGCTTGATTCAGAATTGGAGCCAAAACTATCCAAAAGGAGAGACAGACATGTAATAGCAGTATTGGTCATTACCACGGGTTGCATGGGAGTTTCAATGACATCAAGGCATGCATACTTTCTTTTTATGGTGATCCTTTAAACATAAATTTATATCTTTATTTTCCTATGAAGTGTCAAGCAGTCATGAATTTGAGTCTTGATGCACACAGTTCTTTCCTACTTATTTGTTTATATATATATGTATCTCTCTCTCTCTCTCTCTCTCTCTCTCTATATATATATATATATATATATATATATATATATATATATATATGTACTCACCGACTGCTTTATCAGGCACACTACAAAGTTGCGGTTACAGTCAAGGTATGCAGAGGAGCATGTCTGAACATACAATATGTGGCAGATGGCCTACAGCAGCAGAAAACCATGCTGAGTCCCATTCGAGTTTGAGGAGAGTACAACTCACATTGGCTTATCAAAACTGGGCAATAAAAGACTGAAAAAAATGTTGCCTAGTCTGATGAGTCCCACTTTCTGCTTCAACATTTGAATGGAAGGGTCAGAGTTTGGTGTATACAACAGGAACGCATGGATCCATTCTGCCTTATATCAGCAGTTCAGGCTGCTGCTGGTAATGAAATGATGTGGGCACACTTTGGGCTCCTCAGTACTAACTGACCATCATGTAAATGCTACAGCCTATCTAATATTGTTGGTGACCATGTCTATCCTTTTATGACTATAGTGTACCCATCTTCAGATGGGTACACTATAAGATAGGTATTCATGGACATGGCAACATTGCAACATGGCACGTAGAATTACGTGCCATGTTGCAAAGCTCAAATAAACTATAAACTTATACTCATTTACTGAAAATGATAGTGAGCTCACTGTATTCAGCTCCACAGTTGGTGTGTGCTGGGGAAAGAGAGTCACATCATGGAAACCAACAAATCTGCAGCAACTATGTGATACTATCATGTTAATATTGACCAAAATCTCTGAGGAATGTTCCCAACACCTTGTCCAATTCAATACTATTAAGGTGTACCTAATAAAATGGCAGTGAGTGTATATTATAATCTTAATTGAGTCCTTATCCAATCTGTTATACTTGATATACCTGCTTGCATGGTTATGGATGTTCACGCTGGATGAACCTCAGACATTTGTGAGGTTTGTGTGTCAGGAAAGACTTTTTCTGTTACACTGCATGTACAGTTTTGCAACCAGCTGATGTTATAAAGCTAAAAAGGTTACTTGGTGACTTAGTATAGAACTCCAGATTTAACTGTAAATAATGTTTTTTCAGTGCTTTTCATTGCTAAGGGGTTTGTGGTGGAAGCATTCATCTGATCAGGTCTAACTCCCCTGATGCAAAGCTGTACTACCCCATCATTTTCTCTTGGTCCCCAGCTTGTTTGGTTTTGCCATGCTTGGTTTGTTTATGTTGGTTTTCGCTTTCGCTCTGTAAAATAAACTTATTTTTGGTTGCAATTCATATGTGGTCTCCTCTCTATCCATCCCTGGGCTGTGCTGTGACAGCAGAACTATAATTAAATTAAGAACTAAGAATTACGACTCTTATGACTCAAATGACAAACAAGGATACTTTTTCAGGAAGTGTGTTATGAAATTATATAACTCAAGAACATATCACAAACAAATGAAGGGGAAGTATTATGTAAAATAGGTTTTATGGCTCAAAGCAACAAAAATTACAATCATAGATAAATGTCTGAGGGGTTCATACATAACTACATTTGGTCCGACTATTCAAAGTCAAATTGCCAGCTACAGTAACTAGGTGTAGATAAAGGCAATGACGACACGAGATCAACACATCTCTCTTATATGTACATTAAACATAAAGAGATTTAGCTTAGTATTGCATTGAACTGCAATAGTTGAGTTTAACCTTGGTTTTGTCTGCTAGCAGCTTTATCAGTGTCCGAAAGATAACAGTCCTACTGGGCTCTATTTCTCATTATTTGTCTTGTTTGCTGTCTTGCTTATCGCTATACCTCAACTTATTAGTATTATTTTATATAAGGTAGCAGCCTTTTCAGGCTTTCAGTCTTCATGATAAAATAAGGTAGCAATGTTAAGCTAACCTTCCTCTATCCAAAAACTAGAAAAATAACACACAATAAACTCCTCAACAACTTTTATTCTCTTTTCCATCAGCTAATGCCTTTTTCAGTCTTCCATTCCCTGGGATAGAGTAAGCTGGTGAGGTTAAGCTAACCTTGCTTTGTCTAGAGATGGACCGATCCGATATTACGTATCGGTATCGGTCCGATACTGACCCAAATTACTGGATCGGATATCGGCGAGAAATAAAAAATGTAATCCGATCCATTAAATATCAAAAAAGCACCTCACAAAGCTTGCTACACGGCGTAACTCGGCTCATAACCGTAGCACGTTGCAGCAGTATGCATCATGTGATAGAGCCGCTGTGTGTATTTGTAGCCTTGCTAGCAAACCAGCATTTCATCTCCGAGGAAGTTTTCCCAGAGAGAAGTAAAGCAAGTGTGTAAGTTCATCTCTGAATGTTTGTAAAGCATTCCCACCTTAAGCTTAACAACAGATATATGGAGTGACTGCCTCTCTTTCTCTCTCTCTCTCTCTCCTGCTGCTACTTCAATCGTGAAACTGCTTAATGATCAGCTGATCGGCTTTTCTGTCTCACCTCTCACCAGAAAGAGGAAACCAGCAGCTGAACAACAGCAGCACGTTTAAGCTTGATAAGCTGTTGTTAGAATTTATTTAATATTACTTTCTACACCAGGATCTTTTTCTACAGCTGACGGCTGGTAACTGTGCAGGGGCGGATCTAGCAAAGTTTAGCCAGGGGGGCCGATAGGGCATGAACAGGGAAAAGGGGGCACAAAGACATACTTTTCTTTCTTGTTCTCATTTAAAATATCTAGCTTTTAATAAATAATTATCTGACTCTTACACCCAAAGTTTTAATCTGATGTAAAATATATAGAAGTCCATTACTGTATATAGTAACTGTTAAGTCTAATATACCTTAATAAGCTATACTACTTTTTCCTTTGGGAAGATACCATCTGTGCAGTCTGCAATTCTGTTGAAGAAAGATGTTGAATCTATTTAATTATTCTTGAAAAATAATTTCTTTCTGTGCATTTTTCCCCCTGCATCAAATTAAATTTGATTACATCGATTAAGCATCATGAGCTGGAGGGTGGGGGGTGGTTCCCTATTTTTTTTTTTGCTGGGAGTTTGCAACCCTATTAGTTAGGTTGCTTGATATTTCTGCTAAGTACTCTTTAAAATACCAGAATAGGGAGGATGGAGCAGGTTTACGTTTATTAGATTGATCAGTATTGCTGAACTATGAAATATTTTGTTGTATTTTTTACATACAGGTATAACAGAATAGCTTTAGTGTTGTTATTTATTTAAATCGTGCCATCTCTAGCTTTGTCTAGAAGCTAATGAGCTAATAGCTCTTCTAGTTCTCCACAGTTACTTTGTTTGGCGTCTTTGCACACATCTTAGCAAGAATAGTTATAGTCCAATTCACTGAACAGAAACTCAAAAGTAAAACAAAATGAGCAAACAAGACAAATCATTCCAAAGTTATGTTGCTTTGACTCAATTCAGACGTCTTGAATTCAATGAATGTTGGAGCTGAATGTTTTAAAATGTATTAAATGAAAGTATTAAAAAAGAAACTGTTTTACTCAAGTTGCTTAAGCCACTCCCGCTTATATGGGACTAACAGTTTAAGACTGTGTTTATTGGGAAAGTCTGTTGAAACAATTGGAACTTGTGATTTGTCCATTTGTGTGTCTATATTAAGTTTAGCCTCAGGGGAAGAGAGATTGTGTGTAAGTTTGAGTATCTCTTGAGTCACTCACTGACATTATCAGATTCACAGGGATACTCCTTCACTCACTCATTTCTCTGAACATATCAATGATTTAATCAATCGCTAAGAGAAGGAATGCTTTCCTGCGCAGTCACTCGCAAAATCAATAGATCCTCTCAATTAAAGATTCACTCTTTTGAATAAATTGTTAACAGAGTCGACTTTATGTCATTCCATCAGAGAGTGAATCTGAATTTTAGGGGGTTAATTGCATAAGCTTCCCTTAACAAGATGGAACCTATACTTGGATTACATGAGCAAATCCTACAAATACAGTCTGCTTAATTTGTCGGAGTAGACCATATATTGGGGTGAGTGATTTAGACGTGAAGGAAGGTAGTGTGCTGAGCGACTGATAAGATACTGTAAAGGAATGTCTGAGATACTGCATAGATGAGGGGAAAGGTTAATTTACCACATGTGCTTGCATAGGAGGAAAAGCTTTGAACAGGAAAATAATATTTTCATTGTGTGATTTCCAACTTTACATAACAAGGATTTGAAAGATTGGTGCAGGAAAGGCTCATGGAGGGTTACAGCTATACAGCTGAGCATTGTTTAAGTATTAAGGGTGTGATCATTTAGTTATCTGGCGCACACACACACACACACACACACACACACACACACACACACACACACACAGGTTGATATACTGTATGCCATTTAGCTGACTTTTCTTTCACTCTTTCATTTTCCATCTTACACCCACTGTGGCATTCCCAGCCACTGTGTCTCCTTTTCCCGATCGCAGTCCACATTCCCGCTCAGTAATTGCTCCCAGAATGCCTCCGTCTCAGCGCTCCCAGGGAAAGAAAGTTTCAAACTGGATCCTTACTGTGTTACCATGGTGAAGGGAAACAAATTTGGAGAGTTCACTTTGAAAAAGTGCACAGTTCAGGCTGTTATTTTACATCCCCCGTTGGGTACTCATCATGGGCCCGTATATTAGTCTCCTGGCAAATGCCTGGTAGAGATGAAACACCACATTTCACAAACGCATGCAAGAACACACTGCAGTAGCCAAAGTCCAATTCTTCAGAGCTTTTGCCCCCTGCTCCCCTCTGTGTCTGAGCTGCTGGGCTGCATGTTTTCAGACACAATGGGTTCATTTGAGTGGACGGACACAGGGTGGAAAAAGTTCTCTAAAGAGCTCTCAGTCTCAGTCAAGGATAACAAGAATGAAAAGAAGGGGGAGAGAAAGAATGACCACTGTCTGGTTTCAAAGAATGTTCAAACTGGCCCAGTTTGACTCAGAGATGAATCAGGCATTGACTGAGATGTGTGTGAGGGGCAAGTGTTCCTATTCACAGCTCAGGCTTCTTAATGTGAAGCCAATTACGGACAAAGGTTGCGTCCATGCCGGACAACAATGGGTTACCCATCACATAAAAGTACAGTACTGTGCGAAAGCCTTGAACCATCCTCATGTCTTTAGATTTTACTTCCAAGCAGCCAGACCTTGTTTTTTGAGTGGGATAGAGCAATACTTCAGGCTCCCTTTCAAAGTTGTTCTTTGAACTCTGGCTGCTTGTCCTTGTACCTGAACGTTTTCAGAGGAAAGCTTTTTGTTTGTTAAGCCAATTAGTGCTGGCATATAGTAAAGGGACAGGTTCTTGACTCAAGCATAGCTTGGCACTCAAAGTGGTTTACACAACTTGCCTCATTCACCCAAAGCACTTCTTTTATATGCTTTTTAGCAAACATTCATATGCATTCTTACTCCAGTGGATGCATCAGAGAGCAACCTGGGGTTAATAGCATATTTGGCATACCTACTGGAGCAGAGAGGTATCAAAACACCAACCTTCTGATTAGAAGGTGACCTGCTCTACCTCCTGAGCTACAGCCACCTGATGAAAATCAACCATTTAAGAGCAAAAAGGCACCTCACTCAAGGGAGGAAGCAGCATTGTGGCTGCATACCTTGCTGGTAACTTATCTTTAGGCACTTTGTTACTTGCAGCCTATTGCAAACAGAAATCATTTGCTCCCATAGAGTGATGAATATAAATATGAATAATTTAATTAATTAATTCTTAATATATATGGAAATCAGTAGAGAGGTAGAAGTGTGGGTGTCTACAGCCATCTCTAGGCTCTGTCATGGCTTGGGGCTGCATTCAACCAGTAGTTTTGGGAATACTGCCAAAATTGATGGACTTATGAACACATCAAAATGCCATATGGAAAGTGTCTCATTGGCAGCAGGTTCATTTTTCAGCATGATAATGATTCAAACACACTGCCACAGCAATGTCTCAAGTTTGGTACCAGCATAGACTACTGGGGTCTTCCCATTGTACAGCTCTTTTAATGTATTATTTGTTTCACTATGTTTCTGTTATACATGTTTCTTTGAGACTGGGCTTATCATCCTTGCAGTTTCCAATCTATTACATGGTCCAAAACACAAACTTAACCTCTGATAGGATCTCTCAATTGAGTCACCTAAGTGGTGAATTGTGAGTCAGTTCAATTCCCCAAGCAATCATCAATACTTAAAAATAGCCCCTGTGACCACAGGATCTATCCAAAGTTTATAAACTTAGCCATGGCCACCAGACTGTAAGCTAGTAATCACACTGATGATGGTGTTTTAACCCTATGAGGTCTAGATAGGAGGTGTAACTCTTAAACCCTCAAACCCAGTGCTATCAGAGTATGTGAATCTTGGCTGTTGGAAATTGTTTTCTAAAGTCCCCATAATCAGGTTGGAAAAAAACAAATATTGACATTTTCATTTGTCTAAAAAAATGTTACACATGCTTTCTTATTGAAAGTCTAGCAATGAGCTGAATTACTGCAACTTATTATCATCTGACAGCAAAATACTCAGTGTTAGAGCAGAAACTGCCAATTTCTCGGAAACCGCTTCTTTCCATCCAGTCACATGCTTTCAACGGTCAGAAGATTAAATCGTTTCCCTTGATTCCATTGGTCCTGAAATCCTTCATATATCTGTCCCATCTTTTAACTTTTTTTTTGTGGGTTGAATCTATTTGAGGCACAGTGACTCATTCCTCCCGTATAATTACCTCTTGGCTCATAGACCATACAGTAAAGCAGGGAAGGAAGCTGCCTTTGGGAAATCTCACTAAAGAGGGGGTATTCCCGTACCAAGGAAACCCTCTAGATCCCCTCCTCTCCAAACCACCGTCACAATGACCATAATGCGCGTCTGGGAACTATTACATCTTCCTGCTTTCCACTCCTTTTTTGCTAGTTTTTCCATCCTTTATTTTTCTGTGCCACCTCACCGTGTCCATACGTGATTTCAATTCATCCCAGATGAGGAAAATGGGAAAATGTATTTTCCACACTCTTCCTCTCGCTGTGGTCTTTGTCAGTTCTGTAATTTACAAGCAAACATTTGCTCACACCACACTCGCACACATAGAGGGACAGTGAGAGGTAACGTGGGAGCAGTGGAATGAAAGAAAGCTGGAGTGAAAGGCAGGGAGAGTCGATAAATATCGCATATGTTCACGAGCCGCAGTGCACCAGTATGAAAATGAAAAACGGCAATCTCCGGCCTCCTCAGTGCCTCTCGGACCGTCTTAGAGGAATTTGTCTGTCTGGCAGCCACATGTTGGCAGGTCAGAAAGTCAGACCATTTGCTGACCTCTCTCTGGTAGAGCCATGGAAACACTTTGTGGTGCAATAGAATTTGACAGCGCCACTGAATGCAGACTTTTTCAGTGTGACTTGGTAGGAACGCGACGCATTCATTACAGTGAATTAAAATCTCGTAATTTTTTTTTCAGTGCAGGAAGACAAACTACGATGATGCCACAGCTATTCTTTTTAATGTTCTTACTTCCAGTCAGTAGGTTGGTGATTTAAATGGCTGGCATTTAGGAGATGAAGGGTGGCATTTCATACTGTATGAACTACAAACAGTAATACAGGGCTTTTCTTAATCCGTTGTCAGGAACAGCATAACAGTGGTTGTGCTGCACAGCATTAGAGATTAGAGACTTCCCCACCCCACTTTTTCAGAAAAAGTGGGGTGGGGGATGAAGCCTTAAATCTTCATCCCCCCACCCCACTTTTTCAGAAAAAGTGGGGTGTTGGAAGTTGGAGTTTGTATCTGGTGCAGAAATTTGAAACTAGTTTGCTGAGCTTGATAACATTCCAACTGGGCTGTCGCATTTGTTCATGGTGAATACACACCTGCTAGCTCTATTTCATGGGTCCAGATGTGGTATAAAACCGACAGCAGCTGCTTATCCTGAAGAAACACTATGCTTTAACCATGGATGCTCATAAGAATACTGGAAAACATAGCAGGGGCGAAGCAGCACTGGCATTGTTGGTCACATTGTTGGTCACTCCTGCTGTTAGAATATTACTCTCCCTCTTTTGAAGTCTGTTGTGTATTCACTCAGCACCAGAGAAAGGTGCAGCTAGGCCGCACAGCTGTTCCAACTTTCAGTCACAGTATGAGGTAGTGTGGGATTCCAGCTGTGCCTCTTAGTACAGCGGTCCCCAACCCCCGGGCCTCGGACTGGTACCGGTCCGTGAGTCGTTTGGTACCGGGCTGCGAGAGTTGAGGCTCAGGTGTGAAATGTATGGTTTTCAGGGTTTTTATCGGTTTTCAGTGTTATTTTGTTATTGTTTTTATTGTTTTATTGTTTTCCTGGGTCTTTTCACATGTGTTATGAATAAATCTTCTTTTTTTCAGTACTGGTACTAGTTTTATTTTGTTGTATTTATCCGCGACACCTTAAAGGCCGGTCCGTGAAAATATTGTCGGGCATAAACCGGTCCGTGGCGCAAAAAAGGTTGGAGACCGCTGTCTTAGTAGACACAGAACTCCCAGAAGTGCTTCTTTCCCCCACAGACAATCAAATGTCAGATTATGTGTCAAATTATGTAATCAAATTTAAAATACTTATTGGGAGCCCTCAATTGCTTATATAATGCACACAACTATATATATGGATATGGTTGCGTGCGTATTCATGTGTGCACAGTTGTCATGCATAAACGTTTTTTCTATGTGTGGATCCTTTTGTGTTTTTTAGTCGCCCGTGTGTCTTCTTCCACATGTATCTTGTAGGTGTGGAGTTTGCTTTCTGTGTTGACATTTGACCAGGGAGTGGTGGATGATGACCTAAACGAGTCCAAACACGCAGAAGTCAGCAGAGCTGGAGCCTCCCTCCTTCCTTTCCGTCCTGAAACGGTCTCAGTTCCCTAAACTTTAAACTCTCCCTTTTTTTTAGGAAGTCTTTCTTTTGGTTGTTCTGTTTTGTCTCTTTTCTTTTACTAACGCCATCCTCTTCCCGTTGTCCTCCTTTATCAGCTATTTGTAATTCTGGCATCATCTTAGTGTTTACTCCCTTTTGCCTTTCACTTGTATACCACACAGTAAATGCTTCCTTTCCTCCCCATGGCCTATCTTCCATCCACCCCCGTGTGTTACTCCCTCGGTTCCTCCCTCATTACTCCGTCTTCATTTCAGTGCAATATTGTGAGCCGTTTAATAATTTCTTGGCTCTGGTGTGTTTTCTTTTTCTCTCCCTCTGCTTCTTTATCCCTTCCCCTCTGACCTTACAGCCTGGGAGCTGAGCTCGGATCCTGTTCTCCACGCCTGTCTCTCTGACAGGAATGTGCTGTTTGTACATAAACACAACAAAAGGACTGATAAGAACGTGTCTCCACAAGGACAAGGCTTTATGACTTCTAACACAACACTGTTGGGGCATCTGGGAGACGGGAATACTCATTAAATTCTCAGTTTGGTTCAGGGGAATTCCTGAACAAAAATCTCAAAGAAAAAGGTTTTAGTACATAAAAAAGCAGAAACAGACAGTGAGTAAATTAAAGCTTTGTTTCCACTGAATGCTAATCACATTGCAATATCTGGGATGCTTATCAAATGATTACTTGGGGGGGGGGGGGGAAAGCCAGATTTACTTTTTTCAACTTAATTTTCCAAACTTTAACTAGCACATTATGTGATTTTATATATATTGTATCATCAAGGTAACGTGAGTGAAGACAACATATTTAAGGCTTTCTTTTGCTGTGTTTGGATAATAACCTGGCAGCTATCACAAATGTATTGCTTGTTGCAAAAAAATAACAGTGCTACATGATGACATGAATGATGACATAGTTACAGTAAATCACCCAACAGCCCCAAACTCCTTAAAAAAATGACTTCTAATATCAGGTCACTGCAGTTTTTTTGTGATGACTGGTGTTTTTGCATGTGGTTAGTGGTTTAGACTCCCAGTTTGACTCCAAATACCAGTAATGTGATTATGAGTGATTGTTCAGGTGTGGCATTATGTGAAAGTTATTTGGTTTTTCATTTTCCCCATGCACACTTTGAAGATTAGACAAACAGCCCTTACCCGTCAATGATTGACCAGAGCAACTGAGCAGTTACTGCTTAGTCATAGCCAAATGGGACGGATGGGGACGTGCCGGTCTCCATGGAAACAGGACGTAGCAGGTGATTCATTGACAAAAATGGACAAGCTGTCAGCTTCTGTACAAAATAGGAAATGTTGCTCACTGCTGCAAACATACCGCCTATTCTCTCGTAGATAGACTTAACATCCCCAGGATCTCGTTCCCCCAGTGCTCAAATCACCCCATTACTGCATTACATAACTGTCTGAATGCATGCAAATACACACAGCTGGGCCACACAATAGCTGCTCTTTCTTTTACCGCTATGCTGAATCTAACAGGGCATTATAATATAGGCTACGTGGTGGATGAATGTCTGCTTTTGATGTGCAGACATGCTGGTTTATTGAACTTTTCACTGTCTTTTTGTTTTTCAAAGCACCAGATGGGGCAGAAGGGGGCAGTGTGGTGCAGGTGTTTGCTGCACAGGTAGATGCTGCAGGTTAAGAATCAGGTGAGGGACATGACTGTCTACCCTACTTTGATCTTTCCTCGCCTTTGCTTCCCTCTCCTCAGTGTGGCTTTTCTGCCCTTTACTATCTAAAGTTTGCCTTCACTCCTTGTTTGTATGGGGGGGTTTTCTCTCCCTCTCTCTCTGTGTGTGTGAGCGTGTGTGTGTGTGTGTGTGTGTGTGAGAGAGACAGAGAGAGACACATCCAGTGGAGAACAGAAACTACATCTGTGGGAAATTGAAAATGTGTGAGTGTGTAAGTGTGTGGCTGTCAGGAATTGGCATTCTTATCAGCACCAGGGGAGCAAGCAACATTAAAGGCGTTGTGACTGGTGTCCAAAACAATGCCTTATAGAGAAAATAAACTCTGGAATACCACATGCCGACTTTTAAAAAAGCCCAACTGCTATCGCAATGCAGCATACCGAGTACATAGGAAATAACAGGTCTGGTGTACCCCTCCCTGTTCCATTATAGCTGACTCTGCTACCTTTACCTCACTTTGCTTGAAGCTTTTGGGAACTCTTTTACAACTCTTCTTCTTCTTTCTGCTTTTTCTTTAGTTCTTTTCTCTTCACTGTGTCCAGTTAGAGTAAACTCTTCATCTTTTGCAGTCAGCAGCAATTTCTCCCAATCTGATCTCTGTGTATTTTCCCTGAAGCAATACTCTGCTGCTTAACCCGTTTACCTGGTTCACATTTTTCATTGAAACTAAAAGCGAGCTGAACTCTCTGTGCCTAGAAAGGGAAGTAGACTCAGTAGATCTATGAGGTGTATTGCGGCACAGCTTGGACAAAAATCAGGAGTGTGATTGTTACAAGGAGATTGGTCGAAGGAGATGGATCAACAATTGTGATCAAACCTTGCAGTCAGTCAGTGTCACTACCCTGTCAGAATTCATGCAAATGCTCCCAGACTTCCACACTCATCTGTTCCTGAAGCAGGTCTGTAACCAGCCATCTTTGCTGTAAAGCTGTACAAAGAAAAGAAAAGACAAAAACAACAAACAAACCCACAAGCATTAAATTACACAGGGTACCTGCAGTTTATATAATACTGGTTGAAGAATGTTCCTGCAGGCAAAGATCCTCCTGAAAAAAAAAAAATCAGCGATGCAAGTTAAATGCCTATCCATCACTCAATACCCTCAGGGAGGCATTGGAGAGTCACAGAATAATTTTACAGCAGGGCAGCAAACCTGAACTTCCAGCTAGAGTCATGAAAACTACATTACATTTCAATTCAAATTTAAATTCATCAGCTCACACTAACATGCTCATTCTCCTTTGAGGTGCTATTACCAAGCTTGGATCACTTTCAGGGTCCTGTTCTCTCACTTTTTAGGACCCCCTCATGATTTCAGCTTGCTCCAAATGCACACATTATGTTTTGTGTCTAGGTTCATCGTTAGTGATTAGTCTCATCCAAATAATAAGACATCTGAGGGAGAAAAAAAACAGAAAAATACATTTGAATTGTGGCAAACGCCACCAAGCACACATTAAGTGAAAGAAGTTTTGTGGCCACACCCACACAGCAGTCGCTCCTTCCCTGCCAATTAGTCTGTGACTTCATTGTCTGCAGAAAAAAAGACCCAGTGGATGAGATCCAAGTGCAAGTTAAAATGGGACTTCTAGGGTAAGAATGAATACACCGAATAAATAAAAACTGCAGTTGACACTAGAGGTGGTCCAGAGGTGCACAACTAGTTCACTAAGAAGTGAACAAGTGAAGAAGTGAAACTTCGGTAAAGTTTCTGCTTCTAATAACAAGATCAAGAAATGATTTTTCCATCACACTTACTGTTGTGAAAGGTTGCAACCAATGTGGGGATCTAGTATAAAGACCACACAAAGGAGCTTGACTTTGCATCTATTTTCATGAGCCAACTGGCTAATGCTAAAGCTTGTTTGTGTGTGTGTGTGCATGTGTCCCAAAAGAAGAGATGACTCACTACTTATGCAATAGAATAAAAAGTAGGAATAGTATCCATGGTATGAATATGGCTTTTTATGGCCGGTGAACAAAAGAATTATCACCTGCAGCACTAAATATGGATTCACCAGCTTTTGGTATACTGATGCTTTTGACTTTGCTACATTAAAAACCAGCAAGTATTAAAATGCAATAGAAACTGTCCAATATGGCTCTATTTATTTGAATATTTTTCAACTTTCTGTCATTTTCTTACCTTGACTACTGAGCATGTATCTTGACATTTGTTAACCATCCTGCTTTTATATGAATTAATACAAACCTCGCTATAGAAGTCTCACAACTGGAATCCGAAAAAGATCCGATTTTGAGCTATTTTACAGTCACGGTGTTGATGGTTGCCAAACACCATTGCAACAGTCATGTTTAGTTTATGTATACATCAACTTAACAAACGCTAATATTTTTTCAGATAAGGCTGAAATGCAAAGTTGTGAAATGCGCTTTTGTGTTATCATGGCAGAGTCTGAGGGTGTGAACACAGGCCAGGTGTAGACCCATATCAATAATTTACACTGTCAGTGGAAGGATCACAATGGGTATTGAAGCATCAGCAGTTGTCATGTGACTGTGTACACAGAGCCTCACAAACCCTCTGACACACAGAAGTGCGCACACACACACACACACACTGTTTATCTTTTCATCGCTGCATAGTCCTTATTATTTTTGTAGATGGGATGATTACTTATGTCAGTAACTTGAAATCCAACGAATGCAAGCGAGACTGTGCAAATCAGCTGCTGATTTCAAGGCCTGGATGGAGACTCATGAAAGTTACATAATTCTATTACACAACTAATCCAGCCTCTTGTGTGGCCCCTCAAACTCTTAGCTGCATGAACTGATGCTAACTCTAAACAAAATTCCACTCCCCTTCCTTCACGTCACTCAACTTGGTATCAGGAAATCTGAACCATGAATACGGTGTGTTGCACATCTTTGGTATACAAGCCAGCACAGATAGGATAGAAGTATCATCAAAGCGCTGAGCGCTGATACAAAGTCTTCCTCGCACATCAGTAAGCTCACAGGAACTTGTTTATTTCTTCAGACATTACAGTTAGTTTTCAATCAGACTGGCCCCAATAAGAAAACACTGGCCAAGAGTTGCTTAGCAGAAATGAACACCACACAAAATATAACAATTTATTAGTTTCTAATACTTTAAAACATAGTTTTGCTTCTAAAACCAAACAAACAGGGATTTCATCTGTCTGACACAAACGTTCTTATTCAGCGTTCATCATTTGTCTTTGTTTCCTGTCTAGTGTTTGAGTTTTGTGTCCCTGAGTTTCCGTGTTTTTGTCTTCTTCTGTTTTGTCTGCGTGTCCGTTTCCCTGACTTCCCTGTTTTCACTTTACATTTATTTTGGTACTGACTTTATTCATTTACCTCAGCTGTTTGCATGTCCTCTGGTTTTCCTGTTTTGTGCGTGTCTGCCTCACCAAGTTCACCTGTGTATATGGTCTAATTTCACTCTTTTACAGTTGTCATTTATTTTCCCTTCTGTTCTTTTTGTTCATTCTTAGATATCCCTTTTGCATCATTGTTTTGTTTCAACGTTACACTGTGTGTATTTCCCATCTATATGCTGTCTTGCTGGTTGTCTTGACATGAATGAGAACAGTGAGACATCACTCACTTCACTTCTTCACTAACTTTATTCTGACTGCACTGATGATAATAAAAATGTGGGAGCTTAGCTGGTAACTCTGAGGAGCCTTAAATCATGATATTTTTTACTTGTAAAATAATAAGAGCGTTAACTGCATTTAAAGTTTTGTAACAAAAACATTTAATAATAGACCAAAGAGTTGGCGGTGTCTTTTTCTTGGCTGTAAATCTTCAAAGACTCTTTTGTTATTTGAAATTTCTGCCTCAACACTGATCCCGTTAACAAAGGTATCCAGTGCTACATCACCCCTGAAGATTGAATCAAATGTTCTGTGATGGACAACATGATCGCTCCCCAGACATGAACCCACAGTAAATTTAGTTTGAAATCAACAGTGTGACACAAGAGGGAGTTTTGGTCTGTGATATTTTGTTATTTATTTATTATTATAGGCAATAACTACTGTAAAAATCTAATGGAAATTGTAGAAACCATATTTTTTGCCAACACAAGTCTTCAAGAGAGCAAAGGGAAAATCATTTATCTGACTCTCAATTAATATACACATGCACAAACACAGGAGCTGTCCTTGTTAGCACAGACTTTTAGGTCTTTAAGGCTAATTCAAATGTTAATGCTTAACTTAACATAACATAACAGTGTCATGAACATGGAGTCGCTTAAACTAATTTCTGTTCAGGCCACGCCCCTAACCCTAGGACCCACAAAATGAAGTCTTACATCAGGACTGTCCTGACAGGGTTTCTAGAAAAGGTCCCAAAAACATGCGCAGCCACATATTTTCTGTTGCTGGTAATTCAGTGTTCAGTTCATGCAGAATAGCAACAAACCTAAATGTGTGGGTGTGTCTAATTTCAGCCAGTGTGACTGGATGTGGCAGGTTATACACGCAGACCTCGACTAACTGGGCGGAGAAGAGGACAACATTGCTTTCTTGTATTAGTCTGGTCAAGCACTGTTGTGTGTGTGTGCATGTGGCCTTAGGTGCATGCATGCTTGAGTGTGGGATTTGCACATGTGAAGTTAAAAGAATGGGACTGACTTCAAAGACAGTTTGCTTGTTGTAACAAACTGACATCCCCTAACACTATGTGCTCTCTAGCACATCGTACAGACCACTCCCTGACAGCCACTCTGGGTCAGGCCACTCATGATTCACTCCACATGTCTGAGTAAAAGAGTAACTAAGTAACTGAACCAGGTGTGGTAGCTCATATTTATGTAATAATTGACAAAACATAATATGAAAACAAAAACAATAATAACCAGGACAATAGAATCAATTACAAGAGTAACAGACTGTCGTTGGTGCTTTTGTTTGATTATTAAAGGCAGAATCTGCTAATAAAACCTAACAAATCCTAATTTGTCAGTGACGTAAACTTGTTTAATCACCTAAAATCTCACTTTATGTTTGCCATTATGACATGAATGCACTCCACCAACACAGGCCTTCAAGGGCAAATACATCCTAGAGATCCCAAAAAACAGTTTTCAAAGGTACCTGTGCTTTTCTGTCCGAAGCTTTGACCCTGCAGGCAGAAAGTTAATTTGGCAAGTCCCTTCAGGATAAAGTACCTCCTTTTCAGCAAGCTTCTCAGAGCAGGATTATGGGTTGCAGACAGAAGGCAAGTGAGGAATTGGACACCTCACATTCTTCCCCGAAACCCATAAATCAGGCTCTTCCTCCACACTGACGGTCTTGTTTGGCCCAGACTCGCTTTTTTTCTATCACACTTTTACTTTATTCCACTCCCAGTGCTTATCCCATAATCCCATGCTTGTATTATCCACCTCACTGTTTGCATGAGAGACAGTTTGTGACGTGCTTAGTGCTTGCTCTCTCTCTCTCTGCCTACCACACTTCCTATTCTGCTGATCTCTTTTAACTACTTTCTGCTTGTGGCACTCTGTGGCAGCCCCTTTGCTTCACACAACAAAAAAAATCCAGCATTTTGACACAGCTCCCCACCCCCACCGCCCATGCCACCCCTACTTTGCAGAGTGGTAGACGTGACGATTGAAACCACTCTCATATCTGTGGTAAATATGGACGGAGATACGGAGGAGTGCTTACTTTAAGCCAAAGATTAAACCAACTAGGATTGTTTTTTTTTATTCTTACCATTGTAAAAGGAAGTGTGAATTAAATAAAATATGATTAAATGTCTGCACATTCATTAGGACTGCAACAGATGGGCATTCCTGATATTACATCCCCAACCCAGTTATTCTGTTTTTCACATGAAGTCTTTCAGAGGTAGGGTGTATAACCCTAAATGTCCAATTACACCTTTAATTCTATTTGATCCCAAGCTAACAACAACATGCTATTTTAAAATGACTATACTTCACTTTTAAAATGACTATACTTTGCTTGACCTTGGTGGAAGGCAGTTGTTTCTTCTAGTACTTGTTATCTAAGAAAGCTTTTCTTTCCACCTTCCATGCCCATCACTCACCAGCGTCTTGTTGCCATACCAATCTCTCCTGTCGTTCTGCAAATCGCCTTCCTTTCCTTATCTGCACTCCTTCACCCTTCAGCAGTAACTCCCTTCCATTCCTGGCAACATTTACGCCCATTTCTTGTCTTCCTTTGCTCCATTTGCCCATTTTGCTGCATTCCGATCCTCTGCCATCATACCTGCCTTTCACACGGGCAAGTTCCCCTCTCTGCAGTAAACCAAATTTTGAACAAAGACTCTTTGGTGCTTCTTTGGGCTCCTTGTATGCTGTTCACAGCTACTGCACAGAGAGGTAGAGTGTAAACAGTGAACCGGATTGCCAGTAAACTTGGTTTATTTGCATATTTGGGAGAATTTTGGAGCACGCTCATTCAGCTTACTGTGTCCATTCTAACGTTTAGTTTTAGTTTGGGGGCTCACTTTAATTGGTGCATAAGCCCACTGCCAAAGTGTGCAAACATTGGTGCAGAGGGCAGGCTCAGAACATTATCCGTTCCACATATAATAGCTCTTTATGAGTCATTTGTGGTCAGGACAGGAAGCACAGATGCAGATTTGAGGCTTAGATTTGGAGATGTTCATTTGATTTTTTTTCCCTGCCACTTCTTTTTTCTCTTCCTCACCAAAAAGTAGCCATGAGGGAGTGAGTCACGTAAGTTTTATTTCCCTTCCGTGAGTGCCTGCTGTTTAACTGCGCCATTGTGTTTCTCTTTTATTGTTCTCCGCTCATTGTGCCAACGTACAATTTGGCTTACTTTGGAAGGTGTTAAAAGTGTAATTGCATAACCACATTTCAAGTTATGTTTTTGGAGATGAATGCTGCACGTTTTTTAATGCCTGGGAAAGTGCCGGCAGTGTTTTGCAAATACTGACTGAATTCCGATGTTTGAATGATAAAGCCGGGATCATAGAGGGTAAAGAAATCATTCAGCTCTTTGCGGCAAACACTTCAAAGGCCTAACGCTTACGGTTTGAGACAGCTACTGCTGCACACACAGATTGCCAGTGTTCATCTTCTTACTATACCTATGACAAAGTGACACACCTTAGCATGAGGACAGTAGCTGTCGGATTACCATTCTCCCCTCTGTTTATGTCGCCGATCGCCTTTATTATACCAGGCGGTATATATTATGTATCACAAAGTGAATTAAAATCACCTATTAAATGTCCGATTTTCCAGCTGTCACTTAGAGAGTCTTTAGCTTTCCATACAGTCATGTTAAATTCCTCACACTGCATCAAGCAAACACAATCGTCCTCAATGCAATAGTTGTGTTTTGGACTGAATTATTTGCTGCTGACTTTGAAGCACATACCTGAAATAAAGCCTCACTCTCTGTTTCCCCTGAATGCCCCTCTGCAGCTTTGTGCTTTTATGGTGAACAAACTCCGAGCTCTCCTTGACCTTTTTGTCATGTTTTTTTCTCTTTTAGCTGTTATCTGCTCTGTCAGGGAGGAGCGCCTGTCAGAAAGAATGCCTCAGCAACCTGATACTCAATCTTTGTAGTTTTAGAAGACTGCACATCCACATCGTCACAATCGAGCATCTTGCCTTTTTTCCCCATGGATCATCATGGCCCACTCTACATTCCTTTGCAGTCTTAACCACAGGAAAATTTCACAGAGTCAGCACTTGCGTCTTTTTTAAGGCACTTTTAGCTTTAGATGTTTTCTATTTGCTGTTTGAAGTTTTTAGCTTTTTAATCCAGGATCAGTCTTACTCTTTTAAGCATACTTAATCATAATGAGCCTTTACTGAGCTCGTTACTTTTATATTCCTGCTCAAGGTCACCGCTGGTCTTTATATAAATCTTAATATCTGTTTTATTTTTCTTCCTGTTAGCTACACCAACCCTTCCATTTACATTATGAATCTATGTATTTTAGATTATGTATTTTGCAAAATACAATTACAAAAACATATAAACTAAATTTGTAAACTAATATATGTGTAAGATAGTCTCATCTGTACAGATCATATTTAATAGCACTGACTTTCATTAATGAACTGTTTATAGAGACACATAAAAAACACTATCATAACAGTATAAAGTCAACCAAACAGCTGACAGTACCTTTTTTTGCAAACTCTCGATTTAGTTACAGTGTTACAGTGTATTACATAGTAAGTCATAATCCAAACATTATGTGTCCAGTGTTTGTGGCTTTGTGACTGTAGTAAAGTTGTGTATTGTATGTAGGTAACTTTTAGGAATTTACAAAGGAAGGTAAAAGAAAACAGAAACATTTCAGGCTAGTCTTTCCTCTTAGATTAGTTTAATGACAGCTAAACAAATAAAAGCTGATTTAATTAAGCCTAAAAAGTAGGCTACATTATCCCCAGGTAAATTAAGAATCTTGTTTCCATGGCAATTATCATTCATGAATACAAGCCATTGTCTCAAACTGGCAAAAAAGAAGCCTGATTGAACAATATTGTTAAACTAGCGTTTGATAACAATATTGTGCTACAAATAATGAGAAGTGTGAGGATGTCCTTTGTTTCACTTTTCTAAGGAAAAACTCATGACCAGCCGTTACAGACTACAGATCTCTCTAAAGCTCTTCAAGCCTTTTTTAGTTTGAAAAAAGTATTCAATTACTTTTAATTTGATTCAATTTGGGGCAAATATTTTGTACTTTAGACAGCTTTGTGTAGTGGATAAATGTAGCCTATCTGTCTCGTGTCTGTTAGACTGATCTAATCATGATCCAGCTTCTCATACTGGCAGACAACCTAGTGCCTGCTTTAAAGCTTCTACACTATGCAAATGCTGGAAATGCATGCAACATGCATGATTAGAGAAATGAGCATTTCTTTTTGACAGACTATGTGTTGATTAGGAAATAAATGTCCTAATTTTGGTTAAAATCAGGGCATTTCAATGGAGGTGATGCTGCCTTTTATTCTCTCAACAATCTCCTTCATTAGTATAATGCAAAGTACAAAAGATAAGACACGGTCAAATTGTTTTGTAACTCCTTTCTCACCCATGCTATCTACATTAGGTGGCCTTGATTTGGTCTTTAAACCTAAATTACCCACATTACACCAGCGTGAAGAGGGCCTCAATCAGCAGCCAAACATTAGAGTAGGCTCAGGTTAAACAGTGCAATCATGTTGAGGATATCATACACTTTGTTGTGTGTTTAAACACAGGCACAGACACACCCAGCTGCCTAGTTTAAGGCCAAAGCAAACAAGGACTGAAGCTGCACACACACACACACACACACACACACACACACACACACACACACACATATATATGCATGTATATGCAGCTTTTTTTTTTAGAAAAAAAAACAAAATAAACAAAATGGTTTATTTAATGACAGAAGAAGGGATAGAAAGTAAGACAAGTAAGACAAGAAAAGGCACGCCTGAAAACCCCCGACTCTGACATGCTACGTATATTTTCATGTTTCCCACTCATACACCCATTCGCCTGTGACAGACCCACCCAGTTAATCCAACCTCACATAAAAGTAAGTGAAAAAGAATCCACTGAACCTGAGCTCAGCAACCTAGTGAAGGCTGCCTGGAGAGTAATGTTACACAAAATCCTTGGCTGTTACCGGTACATCCTTGTCTCACACAACTTGTTCTGACACTAATCCCTTTCTTTGTACTAAACAGGCTGTTTATAATTAAACTGCATTCTTGCTTGTTGCGTATTAATGAAGGCTCAAGGAATGGATTTATGTGATGCAGATAATGCTTGCAGAAATTCACTTTACTACTTAACATTAAAACTAAATTTTGGATGGTTTTTTGTTTTGCATTGGGGACAGGCAACACAGAGCTACTGTAGGTGATCACATGGACTTGCTGGAGTGACTCATAGTCACACTGTTGTAAATATTAGACTTAAGGAAGCGATAAATCAATGAAGCCAGCAGGATAAAACGCAAGACAAAGGACATGGATAATGGTTTAACCATTCCTCTGTGGTTTTTTGTTTGAAAGTGAATATACTGGTATTTATCACGCGATGGGTTGCAAGACGGAAGTGAAAGAGGTGGAGCTAAAGTAGGTGAAGAGGAAGACGTTTCACTCCTCGTGTGTTGCTACGGTCTCCCTAGAAACACACTGTAGCGGCTCGCTTCCTTTTTTATCTGCGTTTTGACAGCTGCAGATAGCGACCGATATATATGTAACTGTGACACGTCATAAACTAGCAAATGTTTCAGATGCGCTCTGTATGAGTGAGGGTGTTCCTTTAAGGGCATTTCTGAGGAGGATGGTAGTATGGTTTGTGTAACTGTTTGTGCAACATGGCAACTTTAAATCAGGAAATGATATTGAGGTCAGGTTGCTTTTTGCAAGAAATTACTGAGTATAGTGCAACATCAAACAAGATGAGTCATTCGCACGCTTTTAGACTGCCGTAGAAAAGAAGTAGTCACAAGAATCCGAAAGAGGGCTGGTTTCTCCGAGCCCCCTCGGTACTGGACTAAAAACTTACCAACACACAGTAACATCTGGCTTTTGCCGTCAGTGATAAAGTGTACTGTCAATATTCATTCCTCAAATAACTCTGCTGGAGATCACGGGTATTCATTAAATCCAGCTCCAAATGGCACTGATGGAAACATGATACCCGGCTGGCTTGGAAGCACATTATTTTTGTTCATTAGTGTTGCATCGAACTACTCCAACTTGTACTTACTTTTCTCATATGTGAACACGCATTTCTGTTCTCCCATCCATAGGTTTCACCAAACCTCTATAACATTTTGTCATTTTGCTGTGACATGAGGATGAGCTACAGTTGGACTTTTATCAGCCTGATAAATACCACTTGTTGGGGTAAGTGTCATTTATCGCTACCAGGCTCTAATACCCTTTGCTGAGAATTCCCACAGGAGCCCAAAACAGTCTCTTTTCCAGGCTTGACGCCAATGTTTTTCCTGTTACTTTCCTTTTCCACGCTCATTTTCAGCACCGCGGAGCCTTTTTGGATGTAAAGCTCTGGCCTTTCAGACACACTGTAGGCATTGTTCTTGGTCTCCATAGAGATGGTCATATTTCAGTTTATGATGCAAGGGAGAGTTGCACTTTCAGTACCCAAGCAAAACATGTACAGGATTTTCAGCAAAGTACAAAAAGCAACCCCCCCCCCCCCCCCCCCCCAAAAAAAAAAACCCAACAACAAACAAACAAAAAAAAAAAACGGTAGTTATCAGAGTTACTGCCACAAAGCTGTCGAGTTTCAAATGTTTGAGGTCTCTGTGGCTAAGGTAAAGTAGCATTATCACACCTCCTACATCAACCCTGAAGCTGTTGCTGTCGTCAAACCAAACTGACCTTTGGCTTGGCCGTGTCTTCTGTTGCTAAACCATTTATTCCATCCAAGTAAGTAATCAATTTATCAGCGAGTGCGCCCTACGAAGTAGTCAAAGCAGTTATAGTTGGTCATCATAGGCCTTGGTTATTTAATTGGACACATAAAGGTTGTGTGGTGAGCTGAGTGAAACCAGCATGTATAGTTCCCTGTCCGAAGTATCAAAACCTCATTAACAGTCTTACTGATATTTGTAGCCATGCCAACAACGAAGAGTCTTAAACAAGAGAGTGCTGTGTGGTCTGTCTATAAAAGGTAAAAACTGCAGTTCGTGGTTGTTTGCACTGAATGTTCTCTCTAAGGTGTTAAAGTATAATTCATTGCTGAAAGTATGATGAATTTATAATGCACAACACCATGAAGCATGTTCCTCATTGCACTCCTGAATTGATGCGGCACCTTTGGTTTTTTTAAGAATGTGAGGTATTCCAGGGCAACCTGCTTTAGTATCTGTGTTATAGCCGGAGAGCCAAAGACACAGACAGACACTGACACAGAAGTAGTCAGTGAGTGAATTAAATCAGGTGTATCAGGTGTTTATATACGCTGTGTACAACGTTTGATCCTGCCTCATAATACAAATTTTTATTCGATATTTTATTGTGCTGTTATAAAGCCGGAGGCTCCAGCTTGCATTACCCAGACTAAAAAAAATCCTTTATCACACAGTCATGCAGTCAGCTTATTGAGTCATAGCCTTGGAAGTTTAGATAAGTCTGTCGGTGAAAACTCGGATGGCATGTTATTCTAAAACATCCTGAAACGGGAGCAGAGTTGTTGTTGTGTCAGCTGGTAAATATGTAACCCAAAGGTTGTAAATGGAGTGTAATTTCAGAGAGACATATCAAAATAAAAGTAAGTGAAATGAAAAAAAGATTCAGCTGCTGTCTGTTTTCTTTTGTTTTTCTTCCCACACTTCTCCTCTGATATTTGCCAATATAAAAATGAATTAAAATGGACCATTTAAAGCTTTATAGATGACCTGATTATATATAACAGTTGTTCAAAGGCATTTTGACAACTATATATAACCCTGCAGGTTTTAGTGAATTTCCTGAATTACCTCCCCCTCCTTCACAAACACCACAGCTTGTTGGTCTCTTCTCTTAATTTACACTAGACGCTGATTATAGCCAGTAAATAAATTCAATATAACATAAAAAGTCCCTGTGCTTATACATTATTTATCTTTATATATTATATACAAAACATTAAATTTGATAAGTGAAGGCTTAAATGCCTTGACACATTGGTGCGACTATGTGACAATTTCAAACTTAGCTTAAAATATAGATAAATAAAAAACGGATTAACAAAAAGGTCCTATGAAAAGGTAATAATACCAAGTTGCATAACACTTAGCTATCCTTCCTTTATACTGTTTCCATCATATGGACAGACCACGTGCCCACACTCGTACCCTCAGAGAACGAGGTTTACAGCTTTGACTGAAGCCTGCTCGCTACTCTTGACTGTTACAAAAAACAGATCATTCTTTGGCTTTAATCACTGAAAATCTTCATGTCTGACTTACAAATCTGTCCATTCCATGTGAGTAACTGAAACCACACAAGTAAAAACAAGGGAGACTATTGTAAGCAGCACTATGATTGGAAACAGATTTATCACAACCAGTTTTGGCTACTTACATTTAGTTTGGAAAAAACAAAACAAAAAAACCCCGAGGGATTCTTAATTGGCTCCTTGCAAAAAAAAAGAAAAAAAAAAAAAAAAGAAAGAAAGAAAAGAAAAGAAAAAAGCATCCATAGACTTCCGTTTCCATTTTGCAGCCCTGTCAAAGTTTATTTATTTTTGCATTGTTCCACAGTCTGTGGGGACTGTTTGGGTTTATCTCTCAGTTTCGATTTTTCTAAAAAAAAAGCAGGGAACAGTCAGGCTTAAGGAATGACCCTCGGTACATTAGCATGAGGTCTACGTGAATGAGTCCAGTCACTTGACAGGAACACGGGAGACTGCAACAGTCTGTGACACATGCTGCAGTTTCCGCAAATACCCAAGTTCCATACAGTGTGCAATTACACATTGTATGCTTCTGTGTGTCTCCGTACCCATGGCAACCACACTATTTCCATGGCAGTCACATATACATCTGACAAAGTCATCACTACACTATGGTAACCCCGTTGCCATAGCAATTGTGGGTGTGGCGTTGAGTGGGGGTAAGGGTGGTGGGTGGTGTTTGAGAGGAGGGTGGTGGGTGGGGCAATACAGAGATCACACGAGGACACACATCAGAGGAACATGTGGTCTGTGTGTGTGCAAGCGTGTGTGTGTGTGGATAGAAACAGCAGACAGATGCATTTGCAACTGATATAAATAAGAGGAAAAGGTTTCCACACACACGCTGCAAATAAAATTAAGCCTTTGTTTTATAAATCAGGAAATTCTGCTGTTCAAAAAGGAAGGAAGAAGAGCGAAAGAGACAGAAACTCAAATAAGCCATCCAGTTTTCTGTGGGCACTAGTAAACTGGGCGCAAGGCCACTGAGTTGAGTAGGACCAGGTTTTTCCATGGAACATGTTGGGTTTCTTACTTCTCTCCTCCCCTTCTCCTCCTCAGTTTTTCTGTCCAAGCTTTATTTAATTTGTTCAAACGGCTGTGAGAGAGTTATAAAAAGAACACAGGAGTATGTTCTGCTGTGCAGTGAGGCACATCAGTAGTGTCTCAATAGATGTTTAAGCCTAAAAACTCAAGGGCTAGTATAAAGTTACTGAATTACCAACATGTATTTTCTTTGCCAGTAGGAATGTTCATATTTCATATCTGTAATAGAGCACTACACTTTCCCTGTAATCACAGTTGTGACTAATGGGGTTTTAACCAAGGCATGCAAACAACTGCAAACAGGAAAAAATGATGACTAAAAAAACCTACAGATGAACAAAATGATAAGAAAGAGATGCAAAAAGAAACTCAAGAGAGCTTCAAAATGACACAAAATAACTACAAAGACAATGATTGACAAAAAGAAGCAGCTAACTTCAAAGAGGCTTAAAGCAAAGACACAAAAACTGACTACGTGCACAAAATGACAATAATGATATGCAACCAATGTCAAAGAAACCCAGAATTATTTTTTTTTAAACTAGTTATGTTATTACACTGTAATACTGCATGATGCCAAATATGTCCCAAAAACATATCACTTAATCTGTTTCTTAAACCTGTTTTGTTTGTTTGCTTATTGGATAGTAAAAAAGAAGGCAATCTATCGTATCTCCGTTTGTATGATATTTTTGTGTTGGTACTGTTTATACACTATTTTGACAATCCACCATATCCAAATCTGGACAGACCTGCTGGTGCACTGGACAGGGTGTGTGTGTGTGTGTGTGTGTGTGTGTGTGTGTGTGTGTGTGTGTGTGGTGGAGGGCTTAGTTTTAATTCTGGTTAAATTTTCACTGTGCATCTAATTGAAGAAGAATTTAAGAGTCAGCCTGTTTTCAGCTTACAACAGGTGTTAGTGATTACCTGCCTGAGCTTTACCCTGGTAACCACCGAGTTGTCATGCAGGAATCACAAGCAGAACTCAGAATCCAATCTCGTGTTTGAGAAGGAATGACTGGCACGCTTGAAATAATAGGTGAAAGCCTGGTATGGAGGATGATTCTGGGGCTGTAGAAGGATTTACTGCGAGGGAGCAGAGCAGTGCTGCTACTGCACCTGTATACACTGAAAGCTACAGCACTAACCTGTTTCACTCTGGCTAACTACACAACAGATGTAGCTTGTCGTAGGCTACATGCACCTACTGCTGCCAGTCCCTCGTTCCTTCTCCCATTTTAATATCAACCCGAAAGGGGAGAATAACAAACAGAATGGGCAAAATCCTAATCCCAGTTATCTATTGTTATAGTTGCTCACTATTTTATTTTTTTCTAGTCCTTCTTTGACCTAAAGACCCGGATCACCATCTGAGCTTCAAATTTCATTAAAAAAAAAATCAGCAATGCATAAAGAACGTATTGTGTCTGATGGGACTCTTTCATGTTGTATTTACATGCTCCCCACTCATTCAGCCTTTTCACACCTGTTAGACAGGATATTTATCACTGATATTGGGTTTGCTCCAACCTCTAACCAGCAGTAGGTGTGGTTTTTGTTCCTATTTGTGTTTGGCACACAACGCACCATGCTTATGCCTTTATGCCTATGTGTGGCAAATAAATTATTTTGTGTTGCAACTGCACTGTGAATGACAAAGATTAATGGACCTCTTTAAGAGGTCGTGTGATTGGGGATAGCATAACTCCACATTGCTTCAGCCTGAACTATTCAACTAAAATTGGTGCAAAATTAACATCATTAACATTAACATCAACATTAATCACTTTAATCACAGGTGACATACAGGATTATGAGGAAACTGCAGCTTTGTTGGTATTGTAGCTCATCCTCATATCAGAAGATTGGAGGTCCATCCATCCTTCCATCTATTCTCTTCGTGTTATCCGCTGATCTGGTACTTGACGACAGGGGGAATAAAAAAAAGAACCAAGCTCAGGAAGGGGCAAATCCCCAGCTCCTCCACACTGAGGTATACGATTTCATAGCTACGAATCAATCTACATTTGTTCATTTTACCATGTGCACCAGTTCTACAATGCGCAAATGAGTCTGAATCCTGAGCATGTATCAATATTTAAAACTTTGGTCATATTCTGAAACAAACAAATGGCAGAAGAGGACAACTTTAACATATAAATCATGCACATTACAAACTACAGAACATGCATGCTTGTTGCCATTACATTACTGTGAAGAAAACTGCATGTGTTGACACTTTTTCCAAGAAAAATGACTCAGACAAGTTTTTGCCAAAGTCAGGATTTGTGGGTTAGAGTTAGCGTTATATCTATTATTACAAGTTATAACATGGAAAACACTGGTTTAATTGTGCAACAGATTATTGTGTGAAGGTTTGCAGTGTGTCCTGGAGTCCTGACACTTTATATTGTGGTTCACTGCGAAACCTAAGTAGAACTGAAACATTGTTAATATTGTTACATTGGTGGTTTCCCTGCCTGACCCTCAGACTCTCTTGATCTGCAACCTTTGATGAGTCTGTGCACTTTGTCACTAGTTTCTTACTGTGCATACCTATTGAATCGGTCTGCAAACACTGGTTAAAACATACAGCTGACATACTTAAACATTTATTGCTTAGCAGGCTTGTGCTGCAAACTTCAGAGGCCCCTTTCTTTAGTTGTGTTAAGACCCCCCCACCCCCCGACTTTTCCAGAGGGAACTCAAGTGAAACAAACAGGTTTGTGCAGTCTGACAGGAAGGGTCCTGTTTAACAATTTATGGTATAGAAGGTTCAATTGGAAAACAATGCTCCCTGAAAATACAAAGGGTGGTTCAAAGTGCAGGGCGAGTGCAGGGTATCCTGTCAGGAAGGACTGGTGTGCATTAAGAGTGAAGACAAATCCTCCAGTTAAAATTCTTAAAAAGCCAAAAATCCAAAACACAAAAAAGTTACACAGTTATTAAATTTGACTTTTAATGCTTTTAGTGGTGTAACTGTACTTAATGCATTTTTGCTGACAAGTCACAAGTTCACCCTGTAATTCCTCCATCTTTTAAAATCTTGCAGGATGAGTAAGTTTCTCCTCCGCCCTGTGTGTCCTTTAAGGTCAACAGGCACATAGGGGCGAGAGTGTTACACCCATCAACATGACAGACTCTGTACCTGCCCACACACGCCCACACACCAAAGTAGCTTGTGACACACTTAGACACACCTTGTGACAGCTGCGGGTTGATGTGACAGCAACGGGTCCTTTGATATGTTGGTAGAGTGTTGTAAGTGTTGGTGTGAAGGTCCACCTCTCTGTGTTCTCATTCATCCCGGTGAATGCCTTAGTCCCAGTCAAACCAGAAAATCAGCTGCCTCAATGGCATGTGATTAGCTGGCAGACACAGGGTCAGTCTCAGGATGTTGATGTTTTTATGACAGACGGTGAAAAAAACTTCAAGCATGTGCTGGTGATGATGAAAGCATCATTACATCTGGTTTAGGTGGACGGTGAGAACGACAGGCGTAGACTGAAACCGCCTTTTTGTTAAGTAAATAAAACTCAAAATCAGATAAACGTGTTGCAATTACAGTGCTTTACCAATATGGGAAGAGAAGGAAGCCTTATGATTACCCTCTGTGTGAGGTTTTATTTCAAACAGGTATCTGCTGATGCTGACATTCTGTGCCTTTATCTCATTTATCTCAGTGGAAGACCACACAAATGTCAGCTGGACTGATCAAAGCGGAACTAGAAGAATCCTCTTTGTTTCAGGTGTCATGTGATTGAAGAAAGAGCAGTGCAAAAATCAGCCCACAGGGGACTCTGATGATTCATAATCTGCTGATACTATATGAGAACTATGATTTCACTGCTATCATATGACGTACACAGAGCCCAACAGGAGTTCCCTCTTTAGTTTGTATTTGTCGCTTAACAGATTCACCAGCGTGACAACCACAGCAACTCACAATACCATGGCAACATTGCCACATAGCACTTCAGTCCCTATGTGCTTTGCAACTTGGTAGAGCTCTTCAGCTGGCATCAATTTGGCATTTCAAAGATGGTGATGTGTTTTATTTCTGCATGTTTCCATGACAGTTATGAGGCCAAGAGGCACTGGCGGGAAAAAAGAAGGCTACAGAAAATGGAGGAGAGAGGGTATGGTAGAGAGGGTTGAATCGGTAATGCCAAGACTCATGACTCATTGTGGCGAGGCACTGAAGGAGGAAATGAATGAGGGAGGAGAAGAACGCAGGGCGGGTATTGGTGGAAAGACTTTTGACACAACATCCTGTCCTATAGTCTGGTAAAAACATGAAGTTACTGTACGCACATTTACACAAACTCCCTCAGGTATCAGCTGTGAATTTGGGAACATGTTTAGAGAGAACAACAATGCATCACAACTGTTTAGCTGAGAAGCGTGCACATCATTTAAACAACTGCTAATGTATAACAGCACAGTGTATATATGCATGAATAAACTGTTAAGCACTTGTGTTCATTTTTTTTTAAAAGCCTCAGGCTTAGTGGCGTTAACCTGACATACTTCTTGGTGGACCGTATCAAAAGCCTGCTGGTTTGTGCAGTTCACCTGGTTTGCAGATGAAAGTACACAGACCTGTATATGTGATGTGCTAAGGCACAGACTGGGATTTGCATACAGGTTCCCTGTAGCTGCAGAGGATCTTGAGCCCCGATGAAAATATTAGAACTCTTTCACTCTTGTTTAAAACAAGGTTGGATTTTCCAAAATTAAATTGTCCTGTCTGGTCAACTATCTCTATTCGTTTTATTCATAAACTACCAGTAAACTCCGAGGTGCTTTATTTTGTAAGGTAAAGAGGCTACAATGTTAAAGGGAAAACCCTAACAATCAGTCATTTACCACAACCAGTTAGGGGACAAGGACAAACCATAAATAAATACAAACTAAGACACATCAAAGTGACTAATCCATTAACCTACACTTTTATTTTTATAAATCACAGTAAGAGCATGAAACCAATTTTTCTGGACTCTGATGGTGAAGTCTGCAGCAGTAGTTATTCAAGAAGCCAGCCTTCCACTATTAATAATACAGAAGCTAAGTTTTTCTCTATTTCTCTGGATATTATCATAAAAATGTTACTATATTTAAAGTATGCTTTTAAACAATGTATAGTTTTACAAACTTGATTTGAAGTGGGCCAGCTGAGCGAAATGGACAAACAGCAGTCAATTACCATAGCTTGACAAAAGGCCAGGCTAGCCTGTTAGCATGTAAGCTAGATTTCTGTACAAATTAAAATAAATATTAAAAAAGAAAACATTTCCTATTGAAACTAATAAGAGACCCTTTATAAATGGTTAATCACTGGCCTGTTAGTTAATATTTTACTAATGATTTATAGGTTATTTAACAGAGTAAGAATAACTTTCAGTTGTATAAGGAATGCAAGCTAAGATATCACTAACCGGCTGCTGGCTGTTGCTGGCTAGCTTAAGCGTGGGATCAGTGTAAATCTTTGCTGCTAACTCAAAGTAAGAAAATAAAAAGTTCTAACTCCTACAAGGCTGATGGCCAAACTGCAGGAAGCTAACATTTAAAAAGTTAATTCATACACAAGTTTTAAACTGCATCCACAACAACTTGTAGTCCAACCTGTTATTTGAATATATGATATTGCAAATTTGCAGTGTCCTACTGAAATGTGTTTTGGACAGACATCAGAAAGATCTGTACACAGACTTGGTGGAGCTGAATGATCTGTGATGATGCGTTATTTGTGTTGAAGTCACAGAAAGGAGGGTGAAGAAATTCCTTGCAGAATAGACATCCCAATGCATCCCAGTCTACATTCCTTATTCATTGTTTGTTTCATTAAGATGACACCTCCCTTCTTACACATACCAGTTCACAAATGCCTTATCAACAGATCATTTTTTGTTGTACAGATGTAACTCACGTACATGTGCGAGAACTGCTGAGCTGCTTATCAACCACCCACTCAGGCACCAGCCCCCACACGCTAATGCTGCAGTTTTTGTCATACAAAGCTTCAGCTGGAATACAATCATTATTACTACAAAGCATTTTATTTGTAGTGTGCTTGAATACTTTTACTAGGAAAGAGACAGACTGAGGAGAGAAATATCTCCACATTCCTCAAAAAGAAAAGTTTTTTCTTACAACCCAGAGAAGCCTGTAGAAAGGGCAGGTAATGGTTTTAAATGACTGGACCGTGTGTCATAGAAGTGTAAAGTTACAGCCCAGCCCTCCCTGTCATAGACTTGCAGCCAATGGCATCTAAAGCCTGAAGTCACTGAAGTCCCCTCCCACTGGGGAAGGCTTTAAAACTCTTCAGTAGATTCTCGTCTTTCTATCCACTCTGGTCTCTCCCGACTGCTGGCCTTCCTGACTGCCTGCCTTATTTACCAAGCCACTTGGTCTGACCTACCCAGACTTTTTTCATCCAAAAGAAAAACTACTTCACAATGGCTTACAGGGTGAACACGAGTTACAAGAGCTCTTCTGCTCCAAGGAACTTCAGCAGCAGTTCCTATGCTGGATCGGGTATTTCTGCCAGCAAGAGGTACTCTGCCAGGAGTTCCTATGGTGCCCCTAGTCAGTTTGTGGGTGGTGGCATCACCAGGTCCTCTGCCTACAGCGTGAGCTCAGGCATGGGTGGCTCAGGAGCAATGGGCATGGGTTTGGGCTACGGTGGTGGTTTGGGTGGTGGTTTGGGTGGTGGCCAGACCATCACTGCTGTGACTGTGAACAAGAGCCTTCTGGCCCCCCTGAACCTGGAGATTGACCCCAACATCCAAGTTGTCCGCACCCAGGAGAAGGAGCAGATCAAGAGCCTCAACAACCGCTTTGCTTCCTTCATTGACAAGGTAAGAGTTTGTAGTAGTGGTCAGATGAGTGTAGCTCAAAGTTTCAGGCTGTTTTAGTCTTCTCAAGCAGGAGCTACTTTGGTTGCACTGAAAGCTGAAAGCTTGGGCAAAGTGTGCTAAGAACAAAGAATGCTGTATTGTATGTATTTCAGAGCTGTTACACTGTTATGCAACATTTGAGAGGGAGACCCATATGTTCGCCACATGTTCTGTAATGCTGATTTCCTCACTTTTGCTGCATGGGGAAATTTGATTTATTCCTCTCTTTGCTTCCCTCCCACAAATGCTGCAAAAGGCAACTCGGGGTTAGGCTCTCATATCTTTTGGCTCTGGCTGCCCTTTTATAGTGATGAAAAACAGACGTGTAGAATGAGAAACGAAGACAAAGAGAGAGAGAGAGGAAAAAAGTTCAGGGTGTGTCAGGGCAGAGCTCAGGGCTTGTGATACGAGTTACCTTGGGAATGGTCCCTCCCTTTGCTTGGGGTGTGGCTCTCCCTGCTGGCCCCCACCCCTGCCAAATACACGCATACAGTCAGTACTGAGTGCTGTTGTTACCTTTGTGACAATGGCGTCTTTCACAGTGACACACTGTATAAAGAATGCCCACCGGGTGTATCAGCACATGAAGTTTTTATCTTTCTAATCAGCAGTGAAGTCCATAAAAGTTTGTGTGACACTCAGTAGAGTATTTGTCCTCTGAGCTCTCAGGAGTGGGTTAATATTTAAAAAGGCCAGTTGGTTTCATGTTCTCTCCAGTGCCAGCTGACTGGCTACATATCGACTCTGTTACTCCCAGAGCAATGATTAAGGAAGCTAGAGTGCATTTTGCATGCTTTGACATCGAGCAAACAAACTTCCGCCCACATGTCTTTTATTTCGTGCGCTGTATTTGGAGCCACTTCTGTTATCTGATTTCTCTCCAGCTCTAATGAAGACAACAGGAGGCAGTCAGGCCTCAGCTTTAGAGTGCACTGTCTCATGGTCCAAGGTCCAATGAGTCACATATCTGCTTTCACTGTTTCTCTTTTTAGTATGCAAGTATGCAAACCACACAGCTCTTCACTTTGCCCCATCTAGCTTTATGTTCTATCCGTTCAGCACATCCATATTACGCGGTTAAATATTGACCTTTCTTCATCTGCCTGCTGACAAAATTCAGCTTCGCCCCTTTTTTTTATTTGTCGCACAAAAACAGGAAGACATGCGGGAGAATGGTCAGCTAAAGCTGTTCCTCCATCACTGCTTTTTTCCAACCCCCTACCTCCTGTCAGGATGCGAGCATGTCATGCATACCTTCCTTTGGAAAAACACAACAGCCAGTCTGGCAGCAGAGCAGCTTACAAAACATAGGCAAGAACAACAAAGACAATAGGTGGCAAATGGCGAGGTTGATGGCCATGTTGATGGTAACTGAATCCTTAGATAAAGCTATTCTATTACATCAGGGTCCCATCGACCGCACGCTCATACTTTACAAGGAAGTTTCATAATAACTCGCATGTCTAACAACAAGCAAAAATGTAAGTGACTGACTTGTTGAAAACCTGTTTCATTTACTGCTTGCTTATATTCATCCATAGATGACTGTACACAGTCAGATGCATAACCCTGTCTTTTCTGCCTCTTTCTGTGAACCTCAGGTCCGCTTCCTGGAGCAGCAGAACAAAATGTTGGAGACCAAGTGGAGCCTGCTGCAGGGACAGACCACCACCCGCTCCAACATCGACGCCATGTTCGAGGCTTACATCGCCAACCTTCGCAGACAGCTGGACAGCCTGGGCAACGACAAGATGAAGCTGGAGGCTGACCTGCACAACATGCAGGGCCTGGTGGAGGACTTCAAGAACAAGTGAGTGTGGAGGGAGGGGGTCAGTGAGGGCAAAGAATGAGCCGCTTCAGTCCTGCAGGGCTGATACGTATGTTTTATGTAGGATTCATCTGTTTCCATTCAACTAATATGTGCACAAAAGAAGCCTTACATTTGAGTGAGCTGTACAGACTACTCCCTACATCTGTCCGTTGTTTTGCGTCACACTTACTCGAGGGAATTACAACACTCAGGAAGCATGTTCCAAACACCCATTACATTACGTATGAGTGGAGGTAAAGCTCATGGCTCATGAGTTGGCTGTCAGCAGACCTGTCTATAGCATTTACACAAGAGGGAAACAAGCTTGATTGCATCCATGCTGGCGTGCACATATCTCCATCAGAGGACAGCAGTGCTGCATGCGCTCTTTAGTTGTCTGCAGACAAATGGGGCACATCAGCTGAGGGGTTCCCAAGGGAGAAATATCAGCAACACCTCTTGGCCCAGAGTCAACAAACACTGTGTGAGGCAAATGTCCCAAAGGAGTTCACCAATCAGTTATGGTCGTCTTGCACCACCTAGTGTTACTTTAGTTTAAAAACACTGAAATACAATAAGTTATTTCTGAATTTTCAAAATGTCCTCATAAATACTATTGTCTTTATCCTTTCAGGTATGAAGACGAGATCAACAAGCGCACAGAGTGTGAGAATGACTTTGTCCTGATCAAGAAGGTCAGCACTGTTTTTTTCTTACAGCATCGTAACATCTGCTGGGCCAGGGGTTGGGGTCGACTGTTGTTTGAGCCACAGCAGAAATTCAGAAACTAGGATATGTTACATGTCAAATGAAGTCTCATACAGTCTTTCTGTTAAAAGCTTTACCGTTTGGGTGTTCTATAAAAAAAGACTCTAACCCTAGGTGGGTTGGAGTCGATGTTAAGAAGGTACAACTTTTCTTAAATTAGCCTCCTATTCTAACAAAAGTTTTGCTTTTCTTTTCTTTCTTCCAGGATGTCGATGAGGCCTACATGAATAAGGTTGAGCTGGAGGCTAAGCTGGAGAGTTTGACAGATGAGATTAACTTCCTCAGGTCGATCTATGAGGAGGTACGGCACAAAATCAGCATGACTGCATTGTTTGTTCCCTGCTTCCCTTTTGGCTTCAAAACCTCCAACCACTAAAACACTTGCTGCTTTCATCAGCATTTATCTTCCCTGTCATGGCATTCTTATGATGTTTGTGGTATCCTTTTGGAATATGTTTTGCCTTTGCAGCAATCTTGATTTTTTCATCTTTTTAGCATCTTTCCTTACAGCACCTCTTTGAGTGTGTTAGTTTTAAGCATTTCATCCTGGGGTTTACATGACTAATCTTTCACCTCTTCTTCTCTTTCCTTTTTGACTAGGAACTGCGTGAGCTCCAGAGCCAGATCAAGGACACATCAGTCATCGTGGAGATGGACAACAGCCGCAACCTGGACATGGATGCCATTGTTGCAGAGGTTAAGGCACAGTATGAGGACATTGCCAACCGTACCCGTGCTGAGGCAGAGACATGGTATAAGACCAAGGTAACAGACGATTCCTATTACTTTTATCAGGTCGTTCTCATTAGAGACTTTCGGGTTTGTAATATTTTGCTTTATTAATGTTCATTTAGTATGAGGAGATGCAGACATCCGCCAACAGATACGGAGATGACTTGAGGACTACAAAGACAGAGATTGCAGACCTTAACCGCATGATCCAGAGACTACAGTCAGAGATTGACGCCGTCAAGGGACAGGTATTTTCAGCCACCACACTTAGCCTAGTCAATTTCTGCCAGTTGTTTGGACAAAGTCTTATTCCTTTATCAATCATCTGTTAGCGTGCCAACCTGGAGGCCCAGATTGCTGAGGCAGAGGAGCGTGGCGAGCTGGCTGTGAAGGACGCCAAGTCCCGCATCAAGGACCTGGAAGATGCCCTGCAGAGAGCCAAACAGGACATGGCCCGCCAGATTAGAGAATACCAGGACCTAATGAACGTCAAGCTGGCTCTGGACATTGAGATCGCCACGTACAGAAAACTCCTGGAAGGAGAAGAGGACAGATTGGCAAACGGCATCAAGGCTATCAACATCTCCCAGCAGAGCAGTAAGTTCCCTTCAGTGACATCCTGCAGCACTTGTAGTTTGGATTCTCTTGTAGTTTTCAGGTTTAACAGATTAATTGAACACTTGTAAGTTAAAGTATTGTCTCTCAACAGCAAGCTACAGTGGATTCCCCATGGACAGCATGAAGAGCAGCTACTCGAGCACCTACTCCAGCGGTTTCAGTGGCGGATACGGTAGTGGATACGGTGGTGGATACAGTAGTGGTGGCTTCAGCAGCAGCAGCGGCAGTGCGGGTGGATACAGCACCCAGACTAAGAAGAATGTTGTGATCAAGATGATTGAGACCAAGGATGGCAAAGTGGTGTCTGAATCCTCCGAAGTCATTGAGGATTGAGCGGTCTAGTCTAGAGGTGTAGCTGCCTGTCTGCTATGATCTTCTCTGCCTCTATGGTAGTTATATAGTCACAGTTCACCCCCAACCCAATAAACAAGTCTGAAACAAAAGCTTGCCAGCCACTCTTCAGAGCCTTTACATGTTCTTAACAAAGCAATAAATGATTGTAACACTACCAAAGATTTGAAAGGGACCAAAGGATTTTGTTTTGTATGTCTGTTTTCTGACAGTTTGTACTAAAAATAGTTGTTTGTTTAAAAAAGTCAGATAAAACCTGGGCCTACTTCAGCTAGGAATAAAACACAGATGTGTCACGCTCCCTTGAAATCTATGCAACTGCTGTTCCATGCTTAAAGTGCCTTTGCGGTGCATCAAATAGACAGTGGTGTTGTCAGAGGAATGTGAATGTACTGACACAGTGCTCCAGTGTTCATGGTCAAATAATGTCGTAAAATTGCCTGCTACAGTAGGTAGTGCATGTGTCTCCTGTGCGTGCCCTGTAACTGAAACTGTTTGACCCCTTAGGAGGCTGCCCACACCAACCTGTTGTCCTGAGGTGCTGTTTTTGCTACCAATTCAAATAAAAATGTGTTTACTGAAGGTAAAAAGGTGTTTCTTTATTTTTTAAATAAATAGTGGTCCAGACTGAAAACTAGAAGGAATAGTAGTGATAGTAGAGTCTAAACAGTCTCCCTTGTTTCACTGCCCAACAAGTCACAGTAGATTGTTGCCCCTCCATGAGCCAGAGGTTCATCCTTCCCTTTCTTGCCGGGGACTTGTTCACAGGGGTCGTTGGATTATTGGGGTTTTTTTTGTATTATTGTGAGGTCTGTACCTTCATCACATCTCACACACCTCATATTCATCAATCAATCAATACCATCCAAATACAGCACTTCACTTCCAGATTAGAGGTTTAGATGTGGGCCTTAGAGATTCCAAAAGAAGATGCAGAGCCTCACACGAATAAACTGGGACAGTAAATACATTTTTTTTAAATGTAAGTTCACACCTATGTGGCTTTACTATCATATTGTAACATAGAGTATGCATCATCCTGTCTTTATGTGGTCACAATAGCTTAAAAATAGTAAAAATATTTTTTAGGGAAAAAGAATAAAGGTAAGGGTCAAACAAAAACACATAGTATGCATACACATATATGCACAGTTTCTGACTGGAGCTAGTATAACACTGCAGATTTATAAATACTTCAGTTTCTAAACAGAATACAGTATTTACTAAAAGGCTTTACACAGAACTTTTACTGTGTATAAAAATTGTCTTTGTTGAGCATGGCTAAGCTACAAAGCGTCTGGCCTTTTTTTAGTTGCTTGAAGACGTTTCACCTCTCATCTGAGAAGCTTCTTCAGTTCTAAGGTCAAATGGTCCCAGATTTAAGCCCTATGGGAGCGTCCCCCAAGAGGGACATGGGCTTCGTATTGATGCTCTACCTTGTCCTTGACATTGGCGCCCTCAAAAGAGTGACCTTTGTCCTTTAGATGCAAATGGACAGCCGAGTCTTGTCCCTTCGAGGTGGCTCTATGTTGCGCTCTTCTATGTGGTCTCTCTCTCATACGTATATAGCGCTACAGAACTGTGCAGTTCAAAATGTGCAAAATGAATATGTATTAATTATGTAAATAAAAAAGACTATGAATATCCTTGGAGTAATTTAAAAGGATCTGTATAGTTGTTTTTATTGAACTTTTAAATACTAATAGTGAATAGTAAAGAAACATTAATAGTATTTATAATAATAGTTTAAATCCAAAAAGTAAGTAGAGATATAGTGTAGTTTACCCAGAATCATAATCATATAACTAAGAATAATCTAATTGTAACTATTTCAGTACTGCAGTATACAGTACAGTACAGTATCTTCAGTACTTCAGATACTGTAATAAATCTCTTACAAAGTAGCCATTTTGAGATGTAATACAAAGGAAATAATAATTGCACTAACTATGGCTCTACACAGCACCTTCAGTTTCCCCCAAAACATTAACTGCACACAGAAGAATATATTGACTTTTTAAAATTTTTCACAAGGAATGTTTACTGGCCACTTTGTGGCAGTTTAACATGACTGTATTGCAGTATTTGTCAGGGTCTCTGTGCCTACCCGGTCGGCTCAGTATGGCTACATATGTTTATATTCTTTTTTGTTCCTGCTCTCTCCCTTCCCCTCTTTCCCTCCTCCCTCTGCTTGGGCGGAGCTCACCTGTGGGCTCCTGCCCTTGGCCCACGCACCTGGTCGCAATCACGCACCTGTGGCTCATCACGAGTGTTCCAGCTCCTTTATAAGATGGCAGCTCTGTGTTTCTCGTCGCTGGACCGTTGCTGACCCTCGTCAGTGTAACCCCAGCTCAGTTAACTCTAGAGTGTTTTCACAGCGATCTTCCTTTGTAATCCCTTCGTGTCTCTGTGTACAGATTCCCTGGACCAACCCCTGTGTTACCCGAGTGTTTGGAGCGTGAAGAGGAGCGTGAGGAGTGGACGGAGTGTGTGTGTGTGAGTGTGTGTGTGTGACTTTCGGCGTCTTTCCCGTTCGTGTGTGGACCCCCGGAGCCCGGCTTTCCCCTTACTTTTGTATATATTCACCTGGTGTATCATAATAAAGACTCTTGTGCTTTCACGACCTAGAGCCTGCGCGTGAGTCCGTTCAGTCCCGTTGTGACAGAAATAATATCGCATTGCAAGTCATTTAATTTAGTTCTAGATGGTTCTAGATCTTGGATATGGATATGTTAGTAAGCCAATTGATATCAGTCAGAGGGAAATGCCCAGACTACTTGAAGCTGATGGGAAGAAAACTTGGACAACAGAAGACTGGAAAAAACATTGTCTCTGAAGAGTCTGGATTCCTGCTGCAGCATTCAAATAGTAGGGTCAGAATTCGGCATAAACAACACAAGAGCTGTTTTCAAATATCAATGATAGCTCTAGATAACATAAACAGTGACATTGAATGGAGCTATAAAACTACAAATACATAGAATATCCAGGTGCATGATTATTTCTTAATTATCATGACTGTCATTTCCCCTTGGCTTCTCTCTGTTCTCTGTAACGTGGTTGCATACCAGATTAAAATAGCTAGCATCATTCCTGTGCTTAAAAAAAAAAACACTCCCTAGGGCCGATTGTCTTAGGCACAGCTTTAAAAAGCTGTTTCTCATTTGTTACTTGGACTGGTCAAAAGAAGAAGAACCAGTATCTTTGATAAATTCCAATCTGGCTACTGAAGAAACCACATGATTACTGAAACTACCCCTGATATGCTTAAATGGTAAGAGTACTGCTTGACTCCAGCCTTTCACACCACTGATCATGACATTCTTACTTACTGTATTTGACAAACATTTCAGGATTGATATTAATTGTATTGCCTCATTTGTGCCCCATGTATGTGGAGTCCCTCAGGGCTCAAAACCTGGTCCAATTCTGCTTTCTTTATAAGCACCAATCAGGAATAACATGATGATCACCTCCCTAATTTTGTGTTGGTCCCCATTTGTTTTACAAACAGGCCTGAGCCATCAAGGGCATGGACTCGAATGGATCCATGAAATATGTGGCACCAAGTTGTTAGAAACACTTGGTGTTTCATCCTTGTCCTGCTGATAGAGGCCACAGCAACCAGGGAATACTGTTTCCATGAAAGGATGTACAGGGTCTGCAGTACCACTTAAGTAGGTGGTACGTGCCAAAGTAACATCCATATGGGTGGCAGGAACCATGATTTCCCAGCAGAACATAGTGACACTGGTCTAGTTTGGACCCAGTGTTGGTGCTTGCAGAAATGCTGACAGGGGTCATGTAGGCATGTGCAGCCTGACTGGTCTGCAGCTATGGAGTCCCATATGCAACAAACTGTGATGCCCTGTGTATCTACAGTAGCTCATCTGTTGAGGCCACACAAGCTATATATATATATATATATATATATATACGCACGCACGCACACACACACACACACACTCGCACACACACACATACACACAGTGGGGCAAAAACATAATTTGAAAATAAATTCTTTAAAAATCAGACAATGTGGTTTTCTGGATTTTTTTTCTCATTTTGTCTCTCAAAGTTGAGGTATACCTATGATGAAAATTACAAGCATAAGTGGGAGAACTTGCAAAATTGATGGCTGATTAAATAGTTTTTTGTCTCACCTTATGTATTTGTAGTGACATTTGCCCTCAATATAAGTGAAACAGTGGTCTTTATTTTCTCCAATAGAGTACCAGAGCCTTAACGACTTGACGTCAAGTTCCATTGAACCAACTCTAGTGACACCTGGTGGTCAATCATTTTTTTATTTTCATTTTTTGACTGGTTATATCCATAACCCTGTGTGCTACATTGTAACAGAAAAGAAAAGAAAAATGACTAATTGCCAACCTGGTGTACGTCGCCTTTCACCTAGTTTTAGCTGGATCCCGAAATGGATACATAGACAAGAAGATGTAGGGTGCGTATGGATGCGTCATTGCACTACACTCTTTAATCCAGGACAAAAAACACATAACAAAAAAAAAAAAAAAAAAATTTAACTGCCAGTTGACTTCTATACAGTGACCCTGAGAGGTCATACACATTGCAATTTAAGAATACACCAGCAAAAGTTTATGTGACCTCTCAGGGCCACCATACTTAATTTTTATGTACTTATTTGCATATGATTGCATAAGGCACAAATGTTCTAAAGAAACTAAAGAAAACATACTGTAAATAATCTCTAAATGATCTGTGTTGGACCTTGAGGAGTTTACTTCCACAATCAATCAGCTCAAAATATTGGTCCATCATTCTAAATTCTGAAATCTCCCACAGAGAATAATCTAATCAATTATCTTCCAAAAGTGTGTTATATAGCTACATATCAAAGAACCTTATCTGCAGGTGTTTATTCACCGATGCCGATGAATGGTATGTTAGGTATGTTATCTTATCTTATCTTATCTTATCTTATCTAACGCTGCCACCAGACCTGACATATAGAACCATGGGTGAGTGGGAGTGACTGGTTTGCTCTTCCTATAGAGCTTTTCTAGGCTTATGGAAAACTCAAAGTACTCATCATTACAGACTGGGTGTTCAGCATCAGGCCATCAAGAGTTGTAGTTGTTGTAGTTCTGGGTTCGTTTAACATTCTGAAAAAACTGAAATGCAAGAAAACTACAACTTAAGAATCATTTGTGAGAACTAGTATACCATAGCTACCTAAACCAATCCGGTCGTTAAGTGATGACGTGACGAATCCTACTTCCGGGCCTAAAGTAGTCTGCGTTTAATATGGCTTTTGTGTTGTTAACATGTTTAATGTTTTGTATTTTCTTCTAATTAATCTCAAAAAGCTCCTAAAACAGTCAGTGATCACTGTTGACCTCCCTCGGCTTTTATTTATAATAAATCATTTATTTAAGCTCAGTTTTTAAAACCTTAGGATATAACTACAGCCCAGCCCATGCAGCAGTATATGAATGACTAACCTCGTATTGTGGATGGATTATCTCAGTCGTTCTCCTGGCTGAAGTTTGGTCCTTTTACAGCATCCTGCCATGCGATTACATTTGTTCCTGACCACCAAGAACACTCACGTTAACTTTTATCGAGTGGAAAAAAAGTTAGCTTGTTCATATTATGCTAACATAGCTGTGTCGCTAGCGGTCACGTAGCACATCATTATATACCAGCTAGCCAAACTTAAGTAACCCTACAAATGTCACTGCTGTTTAGTTTTCTGTCTTCATTTATGTTGGAAGTGTTAAAAGAGCTGTACGTTTTAATTTGTTTCCAAAACCCCGCAGTCAGGACATGCTATATTGTATTTAGATAGAAGCTAGCGAGCTAACTTCCTGCTAACTTCTAACTCCGTTAAATGTCATAAATTCCGTTTTCATGGATGCCTGGATGTTAAACTCAATTGTTACACCTGGTAGAGCATAACGCTGATCATTTTATTAAAGATGAAAGACTTTAGACAGTTTTTCAACTCTCAGTAATGCCATAGTGATCGTTTGATATATGGACCTGCAGCGGAGTTTAGGTCCAGACACGGCTAGTGACGTCAGACTTAACGACCGGATAGAAACGCTCCTGAGCCACAGATCTTACTCCCTTTTTTCCACAAGGTACCACCAGGGGGCAACGTCTCATCACTTATCTTGCCTGCAGGTCACTGAATACTCGAGGAGCAATGAGAGTTGATGCTGGGCACACCCTGTGTATGTATATACCGTATATACTGCATACCAGCAGTATATACGGCATACTGCTGGTATGCTGATCAGAACAAAGGAACTAGAATGTGGAACCAAAATGCGAAACATTACAGATCCTGCTTGTTCTGCTCTCCTGCACAGTATGTTCTCTTTAGAGTTAAATAATATCAAAATACAGTCCAAGCAAAAGCAGCTTAATTGTGAAAACATTCCATAGTTGTGGGAAAAACAAAGTAGATTTTTCAAATGAGCCACCAAGAACGCTCATAATGCCAAATGCTATACAGCAAGTCTAGCATTAGTAAGTTACAATTATATTACAAGCTTTTACACCAAATGTGCCACACAAGAGATGCAACATAGATGTCAAACCATGCATGTTAAAGCTGCATGTCAGGCTTAAGCTGCATTTTGAAGTTATCTCTCTTTTGCTGTCCAGACTCAGAGAATGGCACAACAGTGAGACACAAATCTGTGTACGTGTGTGTGTGTGTGTGCACGTGTAGGTGTGTGTGTGTGTGTGTGCGCGTGTTTGCTTACTTGACATAATGACTCACAACACAGGTAGCTGTCTCTCAGTGACCCTCTGCAGTCCTCATCCGCAACAGTGCACAAATGGAACAGAAAAATAAGCTCAGCTCATGTCAGCAGCCCTGTAGTCTTACACATTTATTTACACAATTATTGCACTTTAATGAAGAACATTCAGGAGGGTGGAGCAGTGATATCTATAATCTCAGCATGTAGCGACCTGAGATGCTTTCGATTTGGCACGTCAACATACGGAGGCAGTTTGCCTGTTAGCGCGATTGCTCCGTTTTGTATGAGGATTACGTGACTTTTCCATTCCTAGCAATGATTTCAAGTTTCATTAAATGTCAGTGCAGAAATGCAGATACATTTAGCTCAAAGTAATTCATTATTAGATATATACTTATTAGAAATCAACAGTATACACACCTTTAAAAAAAGTGTGAATCAGATGCAACAGTTCCACCCTGAATGTGGTCACTGAGGCCATAAAGTCAGAATCATAATCATTTACGGGCATGCAAGGTGGCTAAGCAGGGAGGAGAAAGTGTTAGCCCTTTCTACTCCCTTTTCTGTTTAAAGTCTGAATCATGTCTTGTGTCTGAAGGTCTTTGAACATGTACAGATGTGTAGAGACTTAGTCTTGTCAAAAGATAACACTCATCCTTGTATGGGTGTAGAGGAGAAATGCATGACTGCTGGAATTTTGGAGCTGTGCCGTAGTTATCTCTGTACACACACACGCACGCACGCACGCATACATACATACACACACACACACACACACACACACACACACACATATACATATATATATATATATATATATATATATATATATATATATATATATATATATATATATATATATATATCCCAGGATCCCGGGAATAACATCGGAGATCTCTGTCCAGAAGAGCGCAGTCCTGGGAACAGCTAAGATACTGCGCAGGACCCTCAAGCTCCCAGGCCTCTGGTAGAGGACCCGAGCTTGAAGGATAAACCACCCGCAGGGGCGTGCTGGGTGTTTTTTTATATATGTATGTATGTATGTATGTATGTATGTATGTGTGTGTGTGTGTATATATATATATAAGGTGAGCCCATGTGGGTGTGACCCGACTGTTCCACGAGAGAACTCGTTGGCTTGGTGCCTGAGCGTGGATGAGGGTGTGGACGTTTAGTAACCACCCTGAAAAAACACATGCAGCATTAATAACCATTACTGTCCTTCAATGAACTGGCATGCCAAAAAAAATGATCTGTATGTCCAAGATGGAAGTGTTATACTACTTTTATAGCTCAGGCATTTCCCATGCACTTCAGCCATGCAGAGGATTTTCAGATCCAACAAGAAACTGGAACTGCAACCAATCAACTAAGTACTAATGCTCAGGAACAAAGGAAAAGCAAACAGGAATGAAAAGCAAGATGACAGTACATGACAGCTGTTTTGTTATGCGACCACATACTATTTCTACAACAACACTTGTTGAAATAGGACATGCATGACAACAACTTTCACTCACTTGACTTTGGGCTACAACATCAAAATGTTCTCAAAGTAAAAGAGTTTGATTAAACGAATGACAGGATTGCACCATTACTGATACATTAACATGTAAGCAGGATTTTAACAATCTCTATTTAGTTGAGACTATTTATTAATATAATGGGATGTGGCATTTAAGGCTTCATTTATTGACTGAATGGTCACTAAATCACTGTTAACATAACAAAATACACATTTCAGCTCTTCATCAGCCACTGGTTTAGCAAATTAGTCAATACAAAACAATAAGTGCCAAAATACCTTTGTACAGAAGTGATTGTGTGATCAAGTACTGCAGATCGAGTAGTCTGACTTACTGAACCCCTTTGCCCCACCCTTCACCTGACTAGCTGCCCCTCCCTGTGCCACGCCGCTGAAAAAGTTCAAGACACACCCCCTCCCCAGGTGACGTCACCCTGACTAGGTCTATGCTCAGTCCTCGGGGGGCTTTTCCATGACAACAGCGTATGTTTTCAAAAACATTTCTCCCTCTGTCACAAACATATGTTTTTATGGCTGCATTCAGCAGAGGTCAAAGTCTCTCACTGTGTCGTGTGCTATCCATCTTAGTCTGTAATCCTAATCAATGGCTGCACAAGCAGCTAGAATTCCTCGGTTTTTTGTGTAATATATCAATCACTCCTGTGGCAATTGGTTGCCAGTCCTCCTCTACGTGTTTGGGCCTTTTAGGTTGTAGGCTGCAGGTCGACTCCAGCCCCCCTCCAAAAAAAGAGAAGAAAAATAGAGTGAACTTAGAACTGAGAGGCTTCTCTATGTTGACGCCTTTAGACTTTCACTCAATCTTCTCTAAAACTCACCCGACATGGCTAAGAAAGCTAGCTCTCTTCTGATTGGTTGCTTTAGGCAAGGCTTGTTTTAAACGACTGCCAGGAGAAAGCAGGTTCAGGCAAGGCAGCAGCATAACTCACCGAGTATAAAACAAATCAGATTTGACTCCATATTACAAAAAAGAGAATCCGCCTTTTAAAGGAGTTACCAGTAGGTTCAGATCTTGTCAGAGCCTGTCTCCATGCATAAGTTTCTCGGAGCTGTACAGACCGTTCAAAACAAAAGATGAACCAAAACTGCTCATCAAGCCTCAACCAAAATCTCACATGATCTAACTTCAATGAATAGTCGGTTTGGTTCTTCTGGGGTTGCACTCGGAGCAGTCTGAGCATGTAGTGGGACAACATGTTTGTGGATGTGGGTTTGAAAATGACGTGGTGAATCAAAACCTCAATGACTTCAACTTCATTCAGATGCAAAAGCTTTTTTTCTGCTTTTTTTTCTTTCACAGCCATAAAAGCTGAAGGATGTCATTCAAAAGCTGGGAGTACTTTCAGCACAGATAGCTGAACACCACTCATATGGGTTTGCTTATATCCACTTATGGTACAGTGAGAACATTCAAAGATCAGAAGCTGCATTTCCAGTTTACATCAGAAGTCCATAAAAAATAGAAAGGAAACAAATTACATAATTTCTATCAAATGACCTGCACCATGCCTCTTCTTTCATGCATACAACTCACAATTGTTGCTGCTTCCCAACTCTTACGTTAAAATGCCCAACCTTATAGCAGAAATAGGTAGCCTGTTTTGGATGTTATCATTAATTATATAATTGTGGCGATTTTTTCTTTTTTAAAACACATCTTTAAAACTAAAGGTAACTTCAAGTTAGGAGAAGTGGCTGCTTTGGCGTACAGGTGTTTGCTAGCAGGGGGAGCTTGGTTTTGCCCTGCACATATCATAGGTGCAAGAAAGTACCCAAAAGAAGACTTCTGAGGCAAGCAAAAATGAATCGGGTAAATTCCTAGATGATTAAACATGCAACTATTTTGATGGTAATACATGAAATGAGTAAAGAAAATCAACAGGCTATTTTTGCAAGAAAATTCATAATGTTATTGGGGGGGGGGGGGGTTATATTGGTTGGATCTGATTAATGGGGGGGTCATAGCCCCCCTAACCCCCCTGGAAATTATGCCCCTGGGGTATCTCTGTCTTTGTGTGTGCTGCAGCTTGCCAAATTAGCACTCTGCGGTCTGATACAAGCAGAGTGCAGAAATACAGAAGATAAGAAAAAAAAAATCTACCAGCCCAAGTATGATGTCAAGATGTCTATGTTCCTGTACAGGCTGTGGGACCACTTAAGCCAGGGGTGTCAAACTCCAGGCCTCGAGGGCTGGTGTCCTGCAGGTTTCAGATATCAACCTGGGACAACACACCTGAATCAAATGATTAGTTCATTACCAGGCCTCTGGAGAACTGCAAGACATGTTGTAGAGGTAATTTAGCCATTTGAATGAGCTGTGTTGGATTAAAGATACATCTAAAACCTGCAGGACACCGGCCCTCGAGGCCTGGAGTTGCCCACCACTGACTTAAACAATGCATCATAAAACAGAAAACACCAAACAGCAGAGTTAAAACAGTAATTGAGGCAAAATAAATTTTAGCTTATTGTTAGTCACTTGTATCCCACATCATTACTTTTTCTTTTTAATGCACTCGTTTAAGATACTGCATCTGGATTCTGTCTGCTGAGATTTCCCTACAGACATGTACACTGCATTTGCGCTGACACTGCAGCAATAGCACCATTTTATGAGCCAAATGAGCAAAGTTCCCATAAGTGAGATTAAAACAGCAATAATATGACCTTTATCTGAAATCACCAACTTCTCCCTCGAAGATGTGTTTTGTTTTTTTGTTTTTGTTTTTTTTTGCCTGTCCCGTTTGGTTCTTTTGCCATTAGAATTATTGTCTAAAGGCAAAAAAAGTATGTACACCTGTGAGCATGAACGCGCTTGTTTTTAAAAGGTTCCTTCATGTAATGATCTGCTAGAGGGTGTGGGGAGCCACAGCCCCGTCCTCTAGGGCATGAAGCAGGTATTGAGGAGATCAAGACTCCAGACATCTAGAGGCCCTCAGAACACAAGAGACCAAGGAAGACCAACAGAGCGGCAGCCACGCCACTATCCCAGAAAGAGCTGAGGAGAGTCCCAGATGAGGGGTCACTCAGCAGCCGCGGAGCAGAAGCCAGGGGGGGTTGCAGTGACATGCCCGTGAGCTCCGCCGGCAGCCAGCTGTGCCAGAGTGACAGAGCCCCAGGCCGAGAGGCCGAGGGCACCCCACCCCCGAAGTGGCCCGAGCGAGCCCCAGGCTCCAGGCCCCGACAAGCAGCCACCAAGGAGCGAGCTGGTGTGTACCTGGACGCACATCCCCGGACACAAAGAAGCACCAACGCACCGATGTCTGAGGGCGTCTGCCACTGGCAGGGGAAGTGGTGGGGGGAAGATAGGCCTCCATACCTTGGAGGGCCTGAGATGTCCCCAGAGAGGTGACGTCTGATACCCGACCTGACATATGGACACAGACAAACAGGCACACACAAATACAAACATCCATTCCCACCCTCATGCTCTCATATGCAATTACTCAACACTCACCCAACGTGGAGACAGACATAAAGAGACGCTGTACACACAATCACACTCCCCAAGCGTACTCTAAGCCCCGGGTCTAGGTACCCCTGCCCCTGGAGGGGGAAACTGCACCCAGACCCAGGTGGTGTTACCCTTTTCCCTGGGGTGGGGAGAAACAGACCGCTCCGACTCCGCAGCAGCAGGGAGGCCCCACATTCCAAACCCCAGTCGGACGGCCAACTCCTCCTCCTGGCCCACCCGCTCCAGCAGGCCGCAGAGAACGGGGGTGTGTGAAGACTCCAAACCTCCCTCCGCCCGCTCATATGTAGTGTTGATGCATGTGTGTTCTAAGGTGCCTTTAAAACCCAGGAGGGCATGGAGCTACCCACCAGAGAGCAGCAGGTAAGCGCATATCCCCTCCTGATGCCCTCAATGTCTATATGTATTTAAAATTGAGAGGTGGGCAACGACGCCAGGGGTGAGGTGTACACCCTGATGGTCTTTTGGATTCCGTGTAGTGTGCCCACCCCGAAGATCGGGGACCACAGGCAGCCAGAAGGGGACCGGGGGGGGGGGGGGGGGGGGGGGGATGCCTCCCCTGCACCCTGGTGACACACCTTTACCCCAAGGCCCTGCATGTGTGGGTGATTGTGGTGGAGCGGGAAGAGGGAGGCAGCTGGAGATGGGAAGGGAAGGAAGGGAGGGCCCCTCCCTGGGGCCAGCTCCCCCGCTGACCCCAGTAGGCACCCCCACACTCTGCAACCCGCCAGGGAAAGGGGGCCCATGCCCATCCGGACCGGGGCCCATCATAGCAGCATCTCCTTCGAAGATGTTAAGTACCAGTCATGCGTGCCACTCATCATGACCATAAACCTTCAAATAACTGAATGGGGAGCTCGATGAAAGTGACCCCAGTGGCAGGTAGTTAGTTGCTTTCTCTCTGTTGTTGAATCTGGTTGACCTGTTCCAAAGTAGTTTAGGTTGAAAAAATTGGACAAATTCAGATCCCAGAAAAGGGGCGAAAAATACTTCACTTAGACTTGGATTTCTGCTTTCATGTTGATGTGGTTGGTCCTTTGTACCGCTCTGTTTGAGCCAAGCCTTAACATAGAGGGTAGGGCGAGAAAGAGAAAGGAAAAGTGACCATAAAACATTCAAAGTATACATTTCACAGAGATGACACGTTAAAAAGAATGAGTTAAGGCATGTATATTGATATCCTTACAACACAGACGCTTTCCCTTGAAAAATGATTGTTTACCAAGTATCATAACAGTCAGACTGTATGATTTCACAAAACCTCCTTCTAAGTTTTTTTTTTCTCTAGCAGTCATTAAGACTGGAGAACAGGAAGAGCTACATGATATTTGGGAATGCTCTTTGTGGGCTACAGCTCACCATTCAACACCCAAATGCCAGCCATCGTCATTACCCAACTGGACCACATTCAGATCCCCCCTGGCACCTGTAATTTTCTCACAAACCAACCTCAATCAGTCCAACTGTCACTCAGCACTGGATTCCCACAGGGCTGCGTTCTCAAACCCTGACTTGTATACATATGATTGTAACCCACCCAACCAATATCATCATCAATTATGCCGATGACACTACTCATGACATCGTGGTTGGGCTCATTTCTGATGGAGATGAGTTAGCGTAATGGGTGGAGGTAGAGCACTTGTCCTGCTGGTGCTCAGAAAATAACCCAAACTGAACATTCTTAAAACCAAAGAACTCATGATGGACTGTGGGAGGCACAGACAGGTCCATTCCCCCCTAATAATAAATGGAGAACGGGTGGAATCTGTCTAGGCACAAACATCTCTGCTGATCTCACCTAGACCCACACCAAAGCCCTGGTAAAGAAGGCCCAGAAGCAGCTGCACTTCCTTCATGTCCTGAGAAAGAATAACCTGGACTGGAAGTTGCTTCTGACCTTTTACCACTCCTCAGTGGAGAATGTGCTCTCCTGCTGCCTGGGTGTTTGGTACACAGGGGTCAATTTAATTCAATTTATTTATACAGCGCCAAATCACAAAAACAGTCACCGCAAGGCGCTTTATATTGACAGGTAGACCCTACAATACAATACATAAGAGAAAAATCCAACAACCATATGTGTGTTGGTGAAGGTGGGAATGAAAAACTCACCTTTAACAGGAAAAAACCTCGGGCAGAACCAGGCTCGGGAGGGGCGGCCAATCATCAGCGACTGGTTGGGGTGACAGAAGAAAGGCAGTATAAAAGACATGCTGTGGAAGAGAGCCAGAGATTCAAAACAAGTATGATTGAATGCAGAGAGGTCGATTTACATATAGTGTAAGAAAGGTGTAGTATAGTAAGGAAAGCGACTGAAGAAGAAATACGCAATGCTGGAATCCCCCAGCAGCCTACACCTATTGCAGCATAACTAAGGGAGGATTCAGGGTCACCTGGTCCAGCCCTAACTATATGCTTTAGCAAAAAGGAAAGTTTTAAGCCTAATCTTAAAAATAGAGTTAGTGTCTGTCTCCCAAATCCAAACTGGAAGCAACTGGTTCCACAGAACAAGGGCAAGAAAACTGAAGGCTCTTCCTCCCATTATTCTTTTAATACTCTAGGAACTACAAGTAAGCCTGCAGTCCGAGACCAAAGTGCTCTATTATTTCTAGTATAAGGTCATTAAGATAAGATGAGCCTAATAATTCAAGACCTTGTACTACTTAACTTCTGAGAACAGTAAGGCTGCGCAGAGGGTATATTAACACTGCCCCAAAAACATTAGCTGCCCTCTGCCGCCCCTGGAGATCATCGCAAGATGGAAAACTAGGGGCATCACAGGTGACCCCTAGCACCCACCACCTGTTTGAGCCGCTGCCCTCTGCCTGACCCCTCAGGTCAATCGGGTCCCACAACTCCAGACTCACAGCTTCTTCCCCTGGGCCATTTGGAATGACAACAAACACTATCCCTCCACACCCCACCCCTTCCCAACTACCTCACCAATCTGACCCATGGTCTGAGTAACCATCACTCAGGCCACTCACACATGGACTCTATACTCAGACCAAGTTCCTTTGCACTGCTTCCAAGCACTTTGCTCTTCAAAGTGTTCTTTTCTATTATGTTCCTCTAAACCACAGGTGTCGAACTCCAGTCGAACTCTTGATCCAACACAACTGATTTAAATGGCTAATCTACCTCCTCAACATGCCTTGAAGTTCTGCAGGGGCCTGGTAATGAACTGATCATTTGATACAGGTGTGCTGACCCAGAATGAGATCTACAGCCTGCAGGACACCAGCCCTTGAGGCTTGGAGTTTGACACCTCTGCTCTAGACTGTATATATCTCTTTTATTTGCTATTTATTCCTGATGTGTTTATATATATATATATATATATATATATATATATATATATATATATATATATATATATATATATATATATATATGTATATATGTATATATATATATATATATATATTACTCCTGCACAGTGGTGTGGAACAACCATAATTTTTTAAATAATTATATAATTATAATTATAATTTATATAATTTTATTATACAGTGACAGTAAAGGGCTATTCTTCTTCTTCTTATAAACTGCACAGCTTGTTGCAATTTTCTTATATACTTAGCGCAAACAGCTAAGTAATTACTTTTTTAGTATTTCCTGGGCTGGAGTTCCAAGTCACCTCAGTCAATGTGAAACGACTGGCCCATCAGAGGCATCGCTCCCAAGTCATGAAATCAAAATTGTCCTTTATGAAACCCAGGTACGAGTGAAATGACTGGACAAACCAACAGTATGGTCCACTGACAAGTTTAGTTTAGCAGAAAGGTATACCACCGTGTGCTGTACCTTCAATAGAGTCATGTGTGTTAAGCTTGCGATAGTTTGAGGTAACAGTTGAGAGTTTGGTGGGAGAAACTTTGATGAGCTAACCGCTAGATACCTGGGGCAAATAAGGTTTCAGAATATGTTAATGTGTTTACATGTGTTGTATGTGATAGATCATGACTCAGTGTTTGAAATTGTAAAAACAAGTCAATTACATCACAAGTGTAATATTTTATTTTTCATTTCTGCAGCACAGTTTTATATTGCAGCTAACAGTAAACATCTAAAACATATCTTCTGATTCCTGGATGTTTATTGTGGATCTGCCATGCTAACTGCGAAGCTAGAAACCAGCTTTACACCCTACTGAGGGCAGAATGCATCACCCCAATGTTCTCCATTTTTTTGTTGTTTGCATCGCATGCAAATTATCCAATGTGACCTTTGGCTACACTCCTATAATGACCCCAAGCACATTATGTTGGTACTCAATCAACTTAGTTTTTATCCTGAGGTGCTTACTGTGACAGATTTAAAAATAGTATTCTGCGTTCTCACTATAGCGAGAATGGCTGGGAGGCATGCGGCAGTCCCAAGCGTCAGCCCAGGAGCATTAAAAGAACAAGCCATCAGTTTGTCAACAGCTTAAGCGTCTCTATTTTGTCTTTGTGAACTTAACTCAAAAAATGTGCCAACAATAACAATCAGAAAGACGCTTTGTGTGTTGAAACCAACTCTAGTGAATATCTGCATAGTTGCTCTTGTGAAACTTCCGAGAGAGCACAGGGATATATTGTTTTACCCCTACTTACTTACTTAGTTACTTGGCTATATCTGGACTAGTTATTTGTGTTATGTGTGTAGAGTGCTGCAGCCCTTAGCGTTATCAGCACTTCAACTAATCTCTAAACAGATACCTGCAGCCTGTGGTGTATTCATAATTGTCTCTGGTACATTTGTTGGGCAGTATGTGTTCATTGTTTGATTGTGTAATTACACGTTACGCACTGGTTACGCACTGGCCACTTAAGCCATAATGTCCACATAATAGCACTGATTAAAAAAAAAATACAGCTAAATGTAACATTAGACCACAGGTGTCGAATTCCAGGCCTTGAGGGCTAGTGTCCTGCAGGATTTAGAGTTTCCTTGATCCAACACAACTGATTTAAATGGCTAAATTACCTCCTCAATATGTCTTGAAGTTCTCCAGAGGCCTGGTAATGAACTGATCACTTGATTCAGGTGTGTTGACCTAGGGTTATATCTAAAACCTGCAGGACACCGACCCTCAAGGCCTGGAGTTCGACACACCATTAGACCTTCAAATGGACCGGTACTTATGCTACAAACCTCATTCGACCAATCATACAAGCATTTTTTTTGTCTAACATCCATCCACACACACACACACACACACTCCAGTGGTTGTAGAATCACCTCAGGGCTTAATGTCTTGTCTAAGCAAACATTGGCGTGCAGACTAGAGTAGTTGGAGAATGGATCTACTGACTTTCTGAGTGATGGACAACCTGTTCTGCCCCTGGGATTGTTGAATATTAAATCTAGTTGGGAATGCAAATTGCAATGATCTTACACACGTATTTTTTTGAATTGTCATAACTGGCTTAGGTTACAAGTAAGCTCATCTTATCATACTCCACAGTAATTACAGCTATCCTGAATAATTTGTCATATTCTTGGAGTAAAGTCAAAGGCAAACTGTGTAATGTTACATTCTTTTACAGTTGATTTTTGTTCCTGTTTTTTCTAGGATGTCCTAGAATTCTCTCTCTCTCTGTTTCTGTCATATTATTTTGTTTGTGTTGTCCGTGGGTTAGAAATGGGGGAGAACTAAAAGATATTCACCACAAACACCTCATGCCAAACATAGTGAGACATGGCAATGGAGAGGTGATGATTTGGGCTTATTTTGCAGTCACAGGACCTGGGTACCTTGCTGTTGTTGAGTTTAACATAAACTCCTCTGTTTACCAAAGTATTCTAGAGTCATATATGACGACATCTGACTGCTAAGGCTTGGTCCACACTGGGTCATGCAACAGGATGATGATGCCAAGCACATGACAACAGTTTGGCTGAAATAGAAAGGATTCAAGCTTTTGCAATGTTTCGATCAAGGTCCAGACATCAGCCTGACTGAAATGCTGTGATGGGACCTTAAGAGATCAAATTGTGCCCATCTGACCTTGCTACAAGAGGAGATTACTTCCGATTGGATCACTTCCAAACTCGTCCCACCTCTCTGTACAACTTAATGAATTTTGATTGGATCTTGTATTTCCAGATAACTTTGATCTTGTTTGGTTCGTCGACGAACTTTTAAATATTTACATCTTACATCTTTATCAGATCAAGAAAGGTTGTTGACAAAAACTATTAGTAAATAAAATTAACATTGACATGATCAAATGACTGAAACTTAAAAAATTAGAGACTGATATAGCCATGCAGAGAATGATGACTTCATGTTATTGCTCCTGAAGGTGGTTCTGCAAGCTGCTGAAGCACAAGACTTGCTATGTTTTTCACACACTGCTTCTGCAATTTAGCCAAATGTTTGAATTTAAAAGAGGATGTGCTGTCTTTGACACTGCTGTGACAGCTTCAGTAGTCTTATTGTTTGGTGGACCTGTTTTTGTTTCCTTTTGTTCATAAATGTGGGATGTCTGTTGACATAAGTTCTTGGTTGGAGGGAGCATGCAGCTAAAGTGGTAAATTTACATGTATTTTATTATTTCAGCTCTTATCAAAAGGCACCGAGGGAGTGAAATAAAGTGCAAAACGTCTTTTCTTTTTGGTATTTCTCCACTGCAATTTCTTTTTACTTACAACATACATGTACACTAATACTAAGCTATCTGCAACAAGCTTAAATGAGCTGATATACCAGCCAAGCTAATTTATTATATTAGTACCAATCATGTTGAAAAATCATGTTGAAGTGTGTTTATATTTTACTAATTAACATTTAGAAAAGTTTGTAAAATAATGAGAGATTATAGTCTGACAAGATGAGACCAAAACTGAACTCTTTGGATAAGATAACACACACTATGTTTGGAGGTAAAAAGGACGTGCATATCAGTCCAAAAACATCATACCAACAGTGAAGTTTGGAGTTGGGAACATCATGGTGTGGGGCTGGCACACTTCATAGCATTGAAGGAAGGATGAATGGAAAAATATGCTGAGACATTCTTGATAAAATTTTGCTGCAATCTACCAGGATGATGAAAATGAAATGAGGACCGACGTTTCAGCAAGACAATGATCCTAAACACACACTCAAGGAAACTCTCAGCTGGTTACAGACAAAGAAAATAAAGCTAGAATGGCCCAGCCAATCAGCTGACCTGAATCCAGTGGAAAATCTATGGAAGGAGCCTACGCAACCTTTGGGACTTTAAGACTCTGTGAAAGAATTCCAAGAAATTGATTCTGTTCATCTGGAGGTAACCTTTTCAGTGCGGGAAATTGTGTGTTATATACTTTTCTCTGTGTCAACGATCATTATTTATGTCTAATAATCTCCATAATTTATGGAGATCAATGGTTTGATTTTTTTTGTATGTATAAACTGGATGTATTGTTACCAGTGTTGGGACTAACGCGTTATTAAGTAACGCGTTACAGTAACTACGTTATTATTGTGGTAACGAGCAAGGTAACTAGTTATTATGCCAAAATCAGGAACGCGTTAGTCGTTACTGGGATTTAGATAGGGTCGTTACTCGTTACTTCGTGTGGTGGCTATCGCAGAGCTTCCACAGATTCAGTAACATTAGCAAGTGGTGGAGGCAGCAGGTGGATGAGAAAAAGGGGAGGCAGGAGGAGAAGCAGAGACCCGAGGCAGCCGCTGGTCCGACTGTCAGGTGAACTGAACTTCAGGTAAGAAGTTATGACCTGCAGTCTGAGTCAGATATAAACCAAGTTTAGGTGGAGTTTATTTTCGTTATTCTGACTTTTTCCGTACTGCGTACTAGCTAGCATGACGGAGTTTCTATACAGCTGGGTGAGTGCTATGAAGATGTTGAACTTTATTTTGTTCATAGGTTAATTATTAGAGTTTCCAACCGTCCCGTAAAAAACAGAATCGTCTCGTATTCAGAGAAAATATTGCGCGTTTCGTATTGAGGTGAAAAGACACACAGTTTGTCCCAGACTTCAGCTACAATGAAAAAGACACAAAGCTGGAGTTATTCTGTGTTTGCTGCACAGCTGCCTCTTCTTCTCTCATTCTCTCCTCTCCTGTTTCTACTTCAATCATGAAAACTGATCAAGATCAGCTGATCGGCTTTTCTCTCGTTTGTTTATCGCCCACTTTGCGCCAGAAAGAAACCAGCTGATGTCGCTAAACAACAGCAGCACGTTTAAGCTTGATCAGCTGTAGTTAGAATTTATTTAATATTAATTTCTACTATCAGCTGATGTTTGCTGGAGCCACAGCTGTATAGCTGCTGGTCATGATATCGGTTTGGTTATCTGGTGAGAGGGAAACATGAAGATGAAACCAGGAAATGTCCTTACTGAATCATCAGAGCTGAGCAGGTGATGGAGAAACAGGTTTACCTTTTAGGTGACATGAATGAGTTGAAGGGAAGTTATGAACTGTTTCTGAGAGACAAATAACACCAGGATCATTTTTCTACGTAGCTGACAGCTGGTAACTGTGCAGGGGCGGGTCTAGCAAAGTGTTGCCAGGGGGACCAGGTAGGGCATTAACAGGGAGAGGGGGGCACAAAGAAATACTTTTCTTTCTTATTCTCATTTAAAATGTCTCGCTTTTAAAAAATAATTATCGGAATCTTACAACAAACGATTGATAGATTGATACATATATACCATCAAAACAGTGTACATCACTGTCACAACAGCGTTTGTTTTTATTCAAAGGCTTTATGATTTTTCCTATAATGGCAGGCCAGTCTCTAGTCAAAATGCCCGGGACGATTTTTTGTCCCAGTCCAGCCCTGTATGCAGCTCATCTGCAGTCTGGTGTTGCTTACATCTTCCTATTCAGAAGTCAGAATTTCCGAGTACAATCAAAAGCATCACGACTGCGGTTTTTGTGTTGGATGTAAAAAGCACACATGATGCTGTGACGTAGGCTAGAATCATGGCTGCGGTCAACGATGGTCCAGGCGTGGGATTTCTCTTGTGGAAATATGCACATTATTATTATTTTTTCTATTGGTAGGTGGCACAGTGCACTTGTGGCAAGTAAGTGTCAGGGTTCCTGGGTTGCTGACCCAGTGCTTTCAGTTTTGTTCATGTTCAGTTTATTTTGCCACTTCCATGTTCTCACTTCCTGCTTTTCCTGTGTCAGCTCGTCTCGTGTCATTAGCCAGATTATGTTCAGCTGTGTACTCACTGGTCTCTCATTATCATCCTCATCAGTCTGTGTATTTAAGTCTTCTGTTTCTACTCGTGTCATTGATGTTAATGTCGTCTGTCCGTATGTATGTTCAGTTCAGTCAGCCAGCCAGCCAGCCAGCCAGCCAGCCAGCCAGCCAGCCAGTCCTTCGTTCCTGCCCTGTTTATCCACGATTCATAATAAACCATCTTCAGTTCTTCACTATCCACGAGTCCTGCGTTTGGGTCACTTCCTCGCCTCCACACACGACACTCCTGACAGTAAGCAAGCTAGAAGACTGGCAAAGTTATGGAAGCAACACATTAACAAGAGAATTCTGAGTAAAACCAAAGTTACTTTCCCTAGTAACTAGTTACTTTGAAAGTAACGAGTAACTTGAAGTAACGGAGTTACTTTTGATAGAAGTAACTAGTAATGTAACTAAGTTACTAATTTAAAGTAACTTACCCAACACTGATTGTTACTGAAATATGTTGAGGAGTTCATGTAGATAGCAACTTTAGAAATATATTTACTTAGAAAATTGGCGATGTGTATTTGCTGCATGAAAAAAAGGATGAGATTTATCTGGATATGAATGCTAATAAAAGGATATTGTGATTAAGCTATACACACAGATGTATAAGACATGCAAAACCTGAAGCAGTTGCATAACGCTGCTCATGTTTTCCAGTATGGCTTGCAAGCTTCTACACAACATGCATTATTTGCATTTACAGTGATGTGAAAAAGTGTTTGCCCGCTTATTTATTTCTTCTATATAGTTTTTTTTTTTTGCATGTTTGTCACATTAAATGTGTCGGATCATCAAACAAATTTCTATATTAGAGAAAGACTACACAAGTAAACACAAAATGCAATTTCTGAATAAATAATAAAAGATTATCATTAACATAACATTAAAATGAATTAACTATAGTGTATCATATCTGTGGAAACCTTAGTTTTAGTGTTTTAATGAGGGAAACGTCTCCAACTAAATACGCTCTCTATGTCCTGAGTGACCTGATTTGAATTTATGTGTACAAGCAGCAACATTCAGAATGTCACATCAAATCCTTTGAACTCTTGGAGGGAGTGACATAGTGACAACCTGGAATTAATAATACCACGCAAGAGGACTGATAAAACTGGCTGTGAATGTTTACAGTGAAACCCACAGTCTCTCCCATAGGTGAAGCATGGCTCCAGGGCTCTAGAAAGTGCTTTAATTATCTAACGGCCAATGAGGAAAGGCATTATATAACAGCTGAACAACAGCAAGTACACTCATGCACTGAGAGCAAGCAGAACATAAAACTTTCTGTAACTCATCTCTGGGGTACACATCAATCATCTATACACAGGCACATAGAAATGAATTCAATAACTGATTTCCATCTGTAGTGTGCACATTCTTGTTAAAGTTTCATGCAGTGTCCTGACCTACAGTGTGTGTATAATTTATGGTTTGGAACATGCCTGTAGGATTGCCTGAAGTGGTGACACTGCACACCTGCGCTACTTTTCATGACAACATGTTGGTATTTTGGTATTGCCTCTTTTTGTTGTTATATCTGGCATTTATGCATTTGGATCTCACTTTTTAAAAATCTCCACTCCATAACTCTCTGCAGTTTGCACTGATGCAAGGTTGCATTTCCCAACATTTTTAAAAAAAATTTCATACACATCTGAAGTCAGTGCAGACCATTTTGGTACAAGGTACTGAAGTCACACGTCACTGAACAGCTCATTATTTCAAAATCTGAGAATAATGCATCCCAATTTGCTTATGCACAGGGCTACGATCTGTGCCTCAAGGCGGTGAGTAAAATTTGCCCGCATGACTTTTTCAATCCAACGTTATTTATAGTGCACTTTAAAAACAACATGGTTGACCAAAGTACTTTCCAAAGACAATGATAAAAGTTAAAAATAAATAGTAAAACATGAATAAAATAGACAATAAAATATCCAATAAATAAAATTAACAAAACAGCAAATATTAAAAGTGACCAAAAACTGGCTAATACTGACTACAAGCTGACTCTGGTACTACTCTGGTAAAATGTCAAGTGTTGGGACCAGCCTAACATGGAGAGGCAACTTATTCCATAATTTGGGAGCCACAACATCAAACGCTCAGGCCCCCCCAGGTGTTTCAGTTTTGACATTGGGACAGTAAGGCGTGATAGGTCAGTTGATTTAAGGGACCTTTGTAGAGTGTATATGTGTAGTAGGCAGTGTTGGTCAAGTTACTTGAAAAAAGTAATCAGTAATTAATTACTGATTACTTCCCCAAAAAAGTAATCCCGTTACTTTACTGATTACTTATTTTCAAAAGTAATTAATTACTTAGTTACTTAGTTACTTAGTTACTTTTTAAAAACATGATTTACAACCTGAATAGGTGATAAAGCGATAGATCTTTCAGCCCAATTCTACTTTTTCTACATAATCCATCATACAAAATGTAATCAAATGGAAAAGTATTTTTTTAAAACTTGTTTTATTAGTTTTAATCTTTTAACTTTATGCATGAAGCAAAATTTTAATTATATGTACCATTCTCTGACTGGAAGAAATTAGTTTAACATTTAAACCTATTTTCTGCACATTCCAGCACATATATATATATGTATATATATATATATATATATATATATATATATATATAGTGTTTACACTCACTCTTTCAGATGCAAGTAAAACACAGCAGAAAATAAATAAAGTCAAAGACTAGCGGTCCTTTTGCTCTATTTTCACCTGTAAAGCAGGAGTAGAGTAGGCGGAGGTTTATCCTGGTGCAGGTGTGCCGCAGCGGTCAGTGGAAGGATACCGCAGTTTCTCTGTGAGTTTCTCATTACGACATAGCTACTCGGTGCTTGCTTGGAAGTTTAGGGTTTTTTTTTTTCGCTGTAAAAAGAAGTTTTCTTCCCACGCACAGCGGACACTAATGTTTTTGTCACTTTTTACGGAATCAAACTCAAAATAAGGTCAGTACTTCCACGCTTTAAACGCTGCATGCTCATACTCTCTCCCGCACTCGATATATGATCCATTGTTGATCTGCACACAGCTGTTGTCACGAACATCACACTCCCTTACGTCACTGTCATGAGACATTCTCGCAAGAAAATCACGGTTTTAGTAACGCAGTAACGCAGCGTTCCTACGGGAAAGTAACGGTAATCTAATTACCGTTTTTGCAATAGTAATCCCTTACTTTACTCGTTACTTGAAAAAAGTAATCGGATTACAGTAACGCGTTACAAGTAACGCGTTACTGCCCATCTCTGGTAGTAGGTCTGCCAGGTAAGTAGGAGCCAGCTCATTTAAAACTTTGAAACAATAAGATTTTAAAATGAATTCTAAAATGGACAGGCAACCAGAGGGAAGAACAGGGCTAATGTGCTTGTGTTGGTGTATCCCTTACAGCAAGCGAGCAGCAGCATTCTGGACCATTTGTAAGCATGATAGTGAGGCCTGATCCATACCAACATAAAGTACATTAAAATAATCGAGGTGAGCAGTCACAAATGCATGTAAAACTATCTCTGAGTCACCAAAAGAGATAAAAGGTTTGACTTTAGAGAGCTGCCTCAGCTGAAAAAAGCTATTTCTCACCACTGTCAAAGGAGCTTGCAAAGAAAAGCGTCTGGACTTCTTTAAGTTACTTGAAGACGTTTCACCTCTCATCCGAGAGGCTTCTTCAGTTCTAAGGTCAAATGGTGGAGAGTCCCAGATATAAACCTGGTGGGAGTGTCAAAGGACCCCCTGAAGGGACAAAGGACCCCCTGATGATCCTCTAATCGCCTGAGCCAAGGTGTGGAACTGGGTGTGGGTCCCAATCAGCCAGAGTTTCGGGTGAGTTCATTGTGAAACCTGGCCCCACCTTATCATGCGAATTCCTGAGGTCAGATGGCCCAGGGTGTGAGTGGGCGTTAAGGCGTCTGGGAAGGGATCTCAAAACTGGATTATAGATGGCAGAGAGTTGGTGTCGTAAACCACCGCCTCTGTTCAAAGATGGTCGCTCACAGTGGACATAGATGGCTTCTTTCACTCCTCTTTCACACCATCTGTCCTCTCTGTCCAAAATGTGAACATTGGCATCCTCGAAAGAGTGTCCTTTATCCTTAAGATGCAGATGGACAGCTGAGTCTTGTCCTGTGGAGGTGGCTCTTCTGTGTTGTGCCATGCGCTTGTGAAGTGGCTGTTTGGTCTCTCCAATGTAGAGGTCTGGGCATTCCTCGCTGCACTGTACAGCATACACCACATTGTTAAGTCTGTGTTTTGGCGTTTTGTCTTTCGGGTGAACCAGTTTTTGTCTGAGTGTGTTGCTGGGTCTGAAGTACACCGGGATGTCATGCTTGGAGAAAACCCTCCTGAGTTTCTCTGATACACCGGCTACATAGGGGATGACAATGTTGTTGCGTCTGTCCTTCTTATCCTCCCTCGCTGGTGTCTGATCTTCTTTTCTGTGCCTCTTTGCTGACTTTAAGAATGCCCATTTAGGATAGCCGCACGTTTTGAGTGCTTCCTTTACATGTGTGTGTTCCTTCTTTTTCCCTTCAGGCTTAGAGGGAACATGTTCTGCCCGGTGGTGTAGGGTCCTAATTACTCCAAGTTTGTGTTCCAGAGGGTGATGGGAGTCAAACAGGAGGTACTGGTCCGTGTGTGTGGGCTTCCGGTAAACTTCAATGTTGAGGTTGCCATTCTCTTCAATGTGCACAGCGCAGTCCAGGAAAGGCAAACAGTCGTCCTTCGTGTCTTCCCTGGTGATGTTTTTATCCACAGCGTTGATGTGCACAGTGAAGGATTCCACTTCTTGTGTCTTGATTTTGACCCAGGTGTCGTCTACATATCTGTACCAGTGGCTGGGTACTCTTCCTTTGAAAGAGCCAAGAGCCTTCCTTTCCACTTCCTCCATGTAAAGGTTGGCTACAATAGGTGACACGGGGGAGCCCATGGCACAGCCATGTTTTTGTCTGTAATAGCCTACATGGTTGGTTTGACACAGGATATAAAAGGACCCACGTCAGATGGTGGGACTACATGACCCAAATATAATAACCTCGGTTTTGTTTTCATTAAAACATAAAGACAGACATTTTAAAATAGACCTGAGGGGGATAGGGTATTCTTTGACTGTAACTCCATTGCTGTGATGATCTGAGTGAGTGTCAGCAGTTTTGGTGTGTTTTTTCTGTGCCTGCTCTGGTTCTCTGATATCCTTTGATATGGAGGCAGAAGCTTGTTTCCACACCTGCATCACCCAACTGCAATCCATCAGCGGCAATCAGTAGGCCGGCATTTAAGACCAGCTGAGCCTTCCACTCACCTCCCATGGTGGTCATGCGGTTCTTACAGCTCTTGTTGTTATGTGCCTCGTCGTTTCTGACTGCTCTTAACTTGTGTGTCCAGTTTGTTTTGCCGTTCCTGGAACAACTCAATTCCACTCACCTGCAGCTCTCTTGGCTGGTCGTCTGGCACTACGCACCTGCTCAGGCTGTATAATCATCGCTGGCTATCTGCCATCACTCATCCACTCAGGCTACACCTTTTGGCCTCTGACAGCTACAGACTAGAAAGTAAATTCAAAATAAAGAACTAAAATTCGTAAAGATGAGAACACAAGCTTTATGGGAATAGTCAATACATCATGGTAGCACAACGAACCATGATATGAGCTAGAAAGAAAATGTAAAGTTTACTGAAAGATGAGATTTTTTTTTTAAATTTACAGCCAAAATTACAAAATAAGATAATTAGGCCTGTATGGATCTTTGTTGAGAAATGGTATCATTATGTGGAAATCCCACGCAATTCCAAATTACTGTGCGGGACAAAGCCCAGTGCATATATTAATTTTCAGACTAAATGCCTTCCAGTCATCGTTTTTGTTTTTTGTCCGTTGTTAAAGAAAACAAGTTCTGTTGAACTAGAGTTCAGCAGAAACCCAAAATCTTTGCAGGTGCACTGTTTCCAGGGTGTGGTTTGCATTTCTCTTTAACAGTCTCTACCTGCATGTAAACTACAAATCTAAAAAAAAATACACGTTTAAGCATTTTGTACCATGTGACGTTCTTCACTGGAATAATAAATTACCTTCACCTAAGATATATAGCTAAATGCAGCACCCACACATCAGACCAGCCCTTACCTTAAGGGGTAAGTTAAACCTCCAGCCCTTTCAAAATAAAACGAAAAAATGATCTCACTTTTTGCAGTTCTGTTTCCAAAAAGGTTTTAAAATGCAAATAAAAGAAGAACAGAGTGATGCAGCAAAAACAAAAAAAGGTCTTGGGCAAGAAAGTTGCATCACCTCTTTTCTGTACCTGCTTTTGGGAAATGAACGCGACAAAAATCGGTAGTTTTAAAAGATTGTTCTTGTTACATATAGCATTTGAGGCGTTCGACAGTCTGAGGCCTCCTTTGTCGTATTTGTGCTTTCATAATGTGCCAAAAATATTTCAGTGGTGACAGGTCTGGAGTGTTTACATGAGTTTAAGCCCTGACTCGAATGAAATATGTTTAGTAGGTGATTTGGCATTGTCTTGTTGTAATAACCAAGTTGTTATGCACGCTGACCTTTTGGCCTCATTTTGAGAGCTGTCTTTCTCTGTGCACCACGTTTGTTTTCATGCTTTTCACACCTTACTGCCTGGCCTCCCCACACCTGAATGTCACCACAGCACATGCTCCGATTGTTCACTGGTAGGGCACTCGTTGCAGTTTTACAGCTCGGCTTTGTGCTCGATGCTGTGATTCAGCTTCTTTAATATTGCTCAACATGCGTTCCCTGAAATGAACGTGCTGCAGACCTGCTTTTTCTTTAAGGTAGAATAGGCTTTGTAGTGTTTGTCTGGCAGTGTATGTTACAGGCCCTGTTCACACTAATACGTTTTCGTTTGAAAACGCATCTTTTTCTCTCCGTTTTGGCCTCCCGCAAACACTGAGACGGCGTTTTTCGGTCAAGGGAAACGCAGCGTTTTGAAAACATTTGAGAACGCTGTTTTCGCGTCACAGTGTGGACAGCAAACCCGGAGCCTTTTCATGTGATGCAGTCATGTGACCAGTTAAACTAAGATAGCGGAGGGCATTATACAGCAGTTGTTTTGTTTGCTCTCAATTTTGACAACCCTATAAAAGATTTGTATCAGTCTTTACATGCTCTGCAACTTGCTTTTGCAACTTTTTACTTTTGTGTTACTCGCAGCAGCAACTCCTTGTCAGTCCATTTAAAAAACTCTGTGCTTTTCCTCAACATTTTGCCGCGACATTTCAAAGAGCGGGAAAGTAAATAAACGGCACAATAAATGAGGATAAATGATGTGAATCGTCTTGCGTTTCACGCTTGCGCAGTACTGGAACATTAGTGTTTTTGGCTGTTTCAATGTGGACAGACAACTCTGTAAAAAAAAGTTAGTTACAGTTAAGTTTGACATGTTGTCTTTGCAGCCTAGGAATGGTAAGTTTGTGTTCTGCGCTAATACCCACAGCGCTCCACTGTGCCAGTTTGCCCGGTGGCTGTTGTAGGACTGGGTGTGGTTGCGGAGGAGTGGAACTGTAGAGAGGTGGAGCTGAATGAATGGCATTTTTCTTTTTTCTTTTTTGTCAGATGCTGCTTGTGCAGCAAATTTGTGGCTTGCTAAAGGAGCTGTAAAGCTGTGAGTTATGTGCAGCATTATTGCAGCACAATGGTGTGTTTCAGCCCGCTCTGCAGTCTTTAAGTTTTGAATGTACAAAAAAATATGTTTATTAATTTATGACTATCAAAAGCACAGGTGGAGAACTCCAGAGGGAACATTGGATGCAGGTGTCTGCCACTATCTGTGTGTTGCACACTTTAGTCAACAAACAGATAGTGGCAGACACCTGCAACCAATGTTCCCTCTGCGAGCGCAATTGCGCACTGCTGGCACGGTCACTGCGCACAGAAAATCTGTGTTGCGCACAAAAAAAATCTAACCTGAATTGAAATTAAAATTAAAACTTTAACAATTCTGTTTTGCAGTGTTAGTCAGTAAGTGACTGGCTACTCCAGTATGGGATTAGAACGATGCCACCTTATCCCATAGTCCAGCCAATCACGCCATTCACATTCATATATACGCAGCTAATCAACGTTGACAGGCTATGACAGTGTCCTTATGTACCGACACCAGTATTTTAGCTAGCAAAGCGGCGTGGCTGATGTGGAGTGAAGCCACGTTAATGACAACGTGTACAACCATTGGAGATGTGAGCAGGACAGACGGAACAAATAACAGAAAAAGTGTGGACTTTATAGCAGTTTTAAATTGCATTGATAGGCCACGTAAAACCAGAGTTATGATAAAAATATATGCAATGTTTGTTTTTCTTATACTTTCTTATACTATAGTTGTTTATATTTACTGCGGGAAGAAGCGGTAAAAAGGAAGGAAAACGCTCGAGAGCACTCTCCACCTGTGAGCAAAAAACCCCCCAAAAAACCCCACCCTTTCCTATTTAACGAAAAATGTATCATGTCGACCAATCAAAAAATGATATGGCAACACATCTATGAAGCGCCTTGAGGCGACTTTTGTTGTGATTTGGCGCTATATAAATAAAATTGAATTGAATTGAACATGGCATTTAGGCTACGTTCACACTGCAGGCGAAAGCGCATCAAATCCGATTTTTTTGACCCTATGCGACCCATATCCGATCATGGTATGACAGTGTGAACGGCACAAATCCGATATTTTCAAATCCGATCTGGGTCACTTTCGTATGTGGTACTGAATCCGATACATATCCGATGTTTTAGAAAGCGACTGCTGTGTTGGTCAGGTCGCATCAAGTCCGTCTTTTATGTCACTGACACAAGACAGACGCCAATTATCAGCGCCGTAGAAGCGCCCGATGAGACATCGCGAACGCTTCCTGGCCATCCGGTGAAACTGTTGGGAAGACAACGTTGGAGAAACGTTAACATTTCATTTGTACAGTAAAATCTGCAGATTCTGAAAGAAATCTGCAACTATCCTTTGAAGCACCGCTCCTCTAAAACAGCAATAAGGATAATTATTAGGTTATTTACATTATTATGTAAATAACGAAATAACTTGAAGCAAAAATTGGGAAACGTAAAGTCCGAAGTCTTTATATTAAGGGCCATCAGTCAAACAATATTGTTTGCTCTGGATCTAAACAGAGCGCGTTGTGTAACATCTTCTTTTGCGCATGCGGGCCGCTTTGAGCGTTCACACTAGAGCGCGTTTGCTGTCGCATTTTATCTGTAGTGTGAACAAGCAGACAAAAAAATCGGATTTGATCAAAAAGTCGGAATTGAGCATTAAGACCTGCAGTGTGTAGCCTTAGTTGTTTAGGAAAGGGGGAAGTTTTAAGAGTGACGGTGGTGTTTTGAGATGTGAGAGATTTGCAACGTTTAGAACAACGAGGCGACTGCTGAATGTTACAGGTGTTACAGGAGTGATACATGACCTGTCGTCAGGCCTGCAGGTATCAGGCTGTTGTTCTCCTTTATCTCACAGTGGACAGAAATTATTTTTTGGAGTGACACAAATAATTTGTGTGGCATCAAATTTGATGCAGAACAGCTGATTGTTCTGTAAATAGTTTGAAATGTTTATTTAAAAAACACCTTGGCTGCATTTTTAGGTAAACAGCAGCAAAAAACTTTGTTGTTTCCATAACTCAGTTACTTCTTTGAAGAAGTAACTATATAATTAATTGCCCAGCATTGCTCATTATATACTGTATTTTGCAGACAGAGAGTTACAGGAGTCTCTCCCAGACCACAGACTCATACTCATAATACAAGTCAGAGCTTTATTAAAAAAATATTTTTTAAATTTTCATTGTAAGTGGGCTAAAGCAGTTAATTAAAAGTAGTCTAACATAAATATATTGCTGTAATTTGATTATTTTAATAACCCATGTAACTTGGATGGATTCGATGCTGGCGTGACCCACACATCAAATGTTGCTCAAAGTGGTCCAAGGGACCGCTCAGGGAGTTGGTGTGTTCGCTCAGACACATGACAAATTAGAGGGAACATTGCCAGCATCAGTCACTTTAAGGTGATTTATACTGTAAGGCAGAGACCCTACCTTCCTCTTTTGACCTTCCCTGGCTTTGTTAAATTGAGTTTGCTCCTCACTGAGCGACATCAAATGAAATAATTTTAGCCTAAAAATAAAGCTGCAAGGGATTGATGCCTAATTCTTGCATTTTCATTCAGTTGAACTGAAAGAAGCCATGTGTCCTTCAGAGACAGAACATTACCCTCACTGCATTTGTCCTCATACCGCATCTTCGTAATTCATTTTAAGGTGTGGCAGTTAGCTTAATCTTTCCATTATAGAATCTGGTAGAATTCCCCTCTGGCTTGATGGACTCACTCCACTAACACTCCCTTGTAGTGGCTTTTGTAGAACAAGCATGTGTATGTGAAAGAAGATTAGGGAGTAGTAAATCTGTGCAGATTTAGTCAGAGCCACACCTCAGTCACAGAAACTTACACTAAGGGTTGAGTAAGAATTCTTTTTGTCTAAAATGCTGTTTTCTCTTTGCACTTTTACCGTTTGTCTCACTCCAGCAGCTGTGTCGTGTACTGTCACCTTTAGTCCACTGCTTTAAGAAGTGAATGGCATTTTTGTTCTTTTGACTGACTAATATGAACAAAACTGACTTAAAACAGAGACATGCTGCCATTTCTATGCATGCATTGAAAATGCATGATAGAAAAACAAAGTGATTGCCAGAGAGTTTTGTGCTTATACACCTGATCAAATCCAGTAACGTGCATCAGCTGCATGAGGTGGATAGACTGTATGCTGGGTTATAACATTGCATTTCATAGATCTGACTCTAGTTTTCAGGGTCTTTCTTCATTCCTGAACAAGCAATGTCTCAGTAATTAATCTTTCATGGACAGATTAGCAGGGCAAAAATCTTAAAGTTAACTAGTGCCAGGCACTGTGACATATGTATTCCCCTTGCTCTAAGGCCGATGACAAGAAAAGAGTTAGAAGTCCTCAGCTTTTTGTTTTTTATCTCTGTGCCAGCAAGATAATGCAAAAAACTCCAAATCCAATGTTCATTCTAAAAACTTCTTGTATAATCTTAGGAAAAAGCTGTTTTGTGATAGATACAAAAACTTTAAATTAAGTTTTACTTCATTTAAAGTTTTTGTAACTATCAAGTTGTTTTTTTGTTCTTTTTACTGCATGTTTTAAAAAATTTGAAGTGCAAAATTCTCCTCTAGTTAGTGCAGCCCTAAGTCTCATTTAAAGCCTGGAACAGATGACATTCACCACATTTTAAAAAAAACCTAATCTATAATAGTAGGAATAATAATGCAGAAATCCTGTTGCAATGCATATGAAGTTGCTTTTCCTGTAATATTATCTGCTTTTACTAACATATTGCAGGCCTATGCAGGCAAATATAAATCTGGCATTTGTCCACCGTTTGCCACTTTATGGATGTCAGTATTATTGTGAGAGAACACTAAAGTAACATACTTGTCATATATTAAGCAGAGGAATAGACTGGGACACTTGTCATTATGTTTTTGTATAGGTTCAGGTTCAAAAGGCAGCTTGACTATTTGATTTAGCTCCAATATGTCAGTTCATGAACTTCTGACAATTTTAGTAAAGTTTAGTTTTTGATTCGACCCCACACCGACTCTTTCTAAGTGACATCTTCAAACTATCATTTTAACCAGACGGTATGATGCCTGACTCACCTGATTTGATCACTATGGTGTAAGGAAGTCTAAATAACTGAAAAACTGTTTGTGTTTTTGGAAAACATAACAACATGGCCTTTTTACTAAAGTTCAGTGGTGAAGGTTGCCGGCAAATCAGATCCGAGATACAGTTAAATGTAAATTGTCAAGTTTCAATATTGTATAATACAAAAGCTGTCCTAATTGACACCTGAAACTTAATTACGCTTTCTTCCCCAGCGGTCCCTCTTGCCAAGTTTCAGTAGAGTAAACTCCCATCTCAAGCTTGGTTCTCACAGAGTAAATGAGCTTGTGAACATTCCACTACGTGTTCTGACTAGAAAGCTTGAAAAGCCACCCGTCACATCATCTGAGATGAAATACAGTCTTGCAGAGTGTAGTTGTCACTGCCCTGAGTTTAGTTTTCATTTCAGAATCCAGTCTCTGTCAGTGTAGTTTATTCTAATGATGGTCAGGGGTTTTTACATTTGACTTTTGCAGCTTTTTTTTTAATGTCTGGGTCCTCGTAGAGTACTATAGCGTTCAAATAAATGTGACCTTCCTGTTACCAAATATCCTTCTAATTTCTAACACAGTTTCTTAGTGTTGCCATGCAGAACAATAAATATGTTGTTAGGTGTGTGGTTTGGGAGATGTCAGAGTTGTCATACTTTCTTCACGGTTTTTGATCATCTAATCAGTTACAAGCCTAGGCTAATTGAAGCAGCTTTTCCTGGAAGTAAGTTGTCGTTTGTTTTAGTTCTAAAGTAAGCAGTACAATTTCATCTTAAATGATCCAATAAATGACTCAAAGACAGCATAAAGGTCATTTGATAACTGCTGCAGCTTGCACAGTGTGCAGCTCATCCCTACAGAGATAGGGAAAGGAGTTGGAGTCGTTGCCTGAAAGGAACCAGTTATATTGGTCTGAGCATGTCTTTGCCTCTTTATTGCCTTCAGCTGGACGTTTTCCAGGCACGTTGAACTAGGGAAGACTCATAACCCACTGGGGAGTTTTTAAAATCTCCTATGGAATAACTGGCTTAGCCTGCTACTACTGTGAAATAGCTCTGGGAAAGAAGCAGAAACATGAAGGATGGCTTGAAGAAAGTTTCAAGTCCCCACAATCTGACCAGCATGGGGAAACCAACAGCAAAACCTAAAATACTGCAGATTTCAAATTTTGGGTTAACGTGTCTGACCTCATGGGCCTCAGGCAACTAATTACGCCTTGATTCTAGACAAGCAAAAATGACAAATACTATTATATTTGACCTGTTGTCATCGTGTGGCGCTCTGAAGTCTAAAACAGTCTGTTTGGCAAATGCAAAATATAAATTTACTGCTCAGGTAGTGAAGTTAAAATGGAAAAACGTTTGATATAACTTTATAAGTTTGATAAGTTTCATTCTGTATTTATCTTGCATATTCCTGTACACTGATACAGCGATTATCAGCATTGCCTCACAGAAAGGGTTCTGGGTTTGAACATAAGTTCATTCTCCATGGTCGAGGGTGCAGCTGTGAGTTCTTGTCAATCCTAGTGTTCATGGTCTTGTCAGCTTGCACATCTAGAAAGGCGTTATCAATGCTAAAACTAATTTACTGCTTTTAGAGCGACATATGGCCCCAACCAGAAACATCTTTTTCAGGGAAGGCCTCACATATTTCAGCAAGGCGATGCTGTTTTTTTGGAACTGTGATCATAAAACTAACAGCATTGGCACTGCTCAGATACACACATTTGTCTACATATAAGATAAATCATAGGTCCTTACGGTTTCAAACTATTTAGACTTCACTTTGTAGAATTGTGCTCTGTTGGAGCATTACATTATGTGACACACCCAGGTAAGATTGGATCACAGCACTTTTTATGTGCTAACAAAACCTAAAGTTGAATACTTCTAGCAAAGTATGATCAGCTTTGCAGCTGCAAAATAATGCTTGAAATAAAAACATAGTTATAACTTCCTTTTTCAGGTCTGCCTGAGCATATGCAGCCTGCCATGACAAACTGGCTCATTCTTCATGGTGGTGGTGGTTGGCGATGGTGGGAATTCTTGATGCATAATGAAGTCCATGGATTGCACATACAAATAGTGTTTGCAGCAAACATTTTGTAGGCACAAACATATTTTTTGGCATGTTTCCCTCCTGACTAATGCAAATTTGTGAATGTGCAGTAAGTGGCATAGGAGCATAGTTCTTCCACTAGACAGTGTTGGAAGTGAGAGTGAACCACTGGTATTTTAATTTGGGGTGTGACTCAGTTATGCCCTGGAGCTTGTTTAGAAGCTACTACAGTACAGAGGCTGGGAAGCCAACACCTATACTGGAGTTGTTAAGATGGTTTTAAACAGGTACCAACAGTTCCAGCTCTGTCGGAGCAAGAAATCGACTCTACTTTTGGCTTCTCGTTCGTCCAAGCTGACATTAAGTTAAAAAAAGACTTGCAATGGCCCTTTTTCTTAAGATTGAAATATCTAAACCGATGCAATACATTCACTCAATAAACCTGGGTGAGTGTATTGTGTATTGAAAGCATTGTGCACAGTAGCCTCAAGCACCCGCAAGCTGCAGGCCTGAGCACATAAGCAGCACGGGGTGGATTCCTTCATATGCTCACTGTGCATAATGTGGAAACCATGTTTCATTGAAATGACCACCATTTATTCTCCGATTCAGCTTTTCTCTGTGTGTATCTGTGGGATTTTGTGCAGTGGGTAAGTACTGTACTGTCTGCAGGGAATCTCCTGTAAAACCAGTTTACTCGTCTCAAGGTCTCCACTTTATCTTGGATTATCCTTCAGCCGACTACCAAACTAATTATCTTAATGTGACTTTGTTTTTTTGGTTTTATTTTATGTAAAAATGTTTTACTTGTGAAGTCACACTTTGGTGCTCTGTCGCAGATCTTAAAACTCACTTTAAAGATTATTTAAATTTAAGGTTTTCCTGTGTATCTAAAAACATACCTGGAAGAATGTGCATTGCATTTTGACAAGCAAAAACTGGTTAAATTGCTTGCTGAAACATTTTCAGCGTAGTTAAAGGGCAATTTTACCCAACTTAATCCTATAGATCGTTTTATCTTAATTTCATGTCCACAATCCCAGTAAAATACAAAGATGTGCTCACACAGAGGATACAGAGAAAAAATGCTTTGAAAAAGTCAAAACTTTTGTTGAATCTCGCCAGAAGGTAAAAAGTAGATAAAAGAAAGGTGCTACAGTGAGTATGCAGGTCCCCACCCTATACACAGAACACCCCTAGCTAATTAACAAAAACAGTCTTTGCCAAATGCCTTTCCTGCCCTCCCAGCTCTGGGTGTGTCAAGCCCAGATCGCTTTACAGGGGTGGCGCTATTACCTGTCTGACAGGCTGAGCCAATCTACACTGCCTGCAAGCACACCTTTCAGGATCCAGGTAATAGGAGGAGGGTTGAGGGGAGGTGCAGAGGAGGCTGAGCTTACTGGGACCTCCTCCTCAGCTGGAGACAGATAAAAATCCATCGTAGACAGAGACAAGACACTTAGAGGGACTTGACCTTCCTCTTAGTGGGCTCCACTACTCTCCCAAACCTCTCTCTCTTTGCTTTTCTCTTTGAATCCTTCTTCTTAAGAAGAAACCAGCCATGTCGTCGACCAGGTCCACAACGGTTGTGCGGCACAGCTATAGTGGAGGTGTACAAACTGGTGGTAATTTCAGCCGTATGGGAGGAGGAGGAGGAGGAAGACAGAGTTTTTCCTCAAGATCTTTCACTCTAGGGGGGGCAATAAAGTCATCAGCAACCCCAATGCTCAGATCAGGCATGGGTAGCGGTTATGGTGGTGGTGGTGGTGGTGGTAGTGGTAGTGGTAGTGGTAGTGGTAGTTTCAGTAGTTATTCTTCTTATGCCTCTGGTGGCGGTGGTGGTGGCGGTTTCGGTGGTGGCGGTTTCGGTGGTGGCGGTTTCGGTGGTGGCGGTTACGGTGGTGGCGGTTACGGTGGTGGCGGTTTCGGTGGTGGTGTTTCAAGTTCAGTGCCTCTGATCACACAAGTCCAAGTAAACCAGAGCTTGCTGGCCCCCTATAACCTTGAGATCGACCCCAACATCCAGACTGTCCGCACCCAGGAGAAAGAGCAAATCAAGACTCTCAACAACCGCTTTGCTTCCTTCATTGACAAGGTAAGAGTTTCAAAAAAAAGTTTCAGGCCGTTTTATTCTTCTCAAGCAGGAGCTACTCTAGTTGCACTGAAAGCTTTGCACACTTCATTGAGAAGGTGAGTGGCACGTTTCCTATCTGATATTGAAAAAGGTTTTGTCTAGCTTTCATTTTAGTCTCACAACATGTCAGCAGAATGAAAATCCTGAAGCTGGTTTCTAAATTAACCTCAACATATTAGAAAAAGATGCAAAGGCAGGCTTTTGTTGAAAGGGCCCTTGAGCTCATTAAATATTATGCAACAGCTCAACTAAACCTGGAAATGCTAACTGAATGCTGATGAATGTTGAGAACTGCTGGGTGATTTGCTTAAAATTCACCCCTCAAACTAAGCAACATGATGCTCCTTAAAATTTCATCATGAGCACAGACTGCAAGCTGTCTCTGTGTAGAGTGAAAGCATGGAAACAGTAGAGCGGTCATATCCAGTTACTGCTGCATTATCAGGTGAGAGGAGTGAGGGATCTGGTTATCACTTGTTCCCATGGCAGCAAGAAGTGACAGGCTTTTACTTTAAATTCTCCCATATGCAGTTTCATGTTTAATTAAAGAGGATGCATTGATGAGGGACCGTTTCTCTCAGGCAGTAATGGCAAAATCTCTAACCACACCCTGTATGAGAAAATGCTGAGTTAGCTCTTTCTGCGCGCTACGTGCCACACCTTATCTGTCTTCAAACAGGTAACCTGATCCCATCCTTTGAAGACTCCTTATTTCAAATTTCAAATAAAACGGTATATTACTGCAATAAAGCATCACAAAAACAATCATTAATAGCAGAAAAAAATGACTTAGATGTTTAAAGAACATTTTTGTTTAGTATAATATATTAAACTAAAGTATAATGCGCATCGTACATTTGACATAACAGTTAATCTTAATCTTTAGGTGTGACACATTAATTGGTGAGGGTTGAGGCAGGCTTGTTCAATCAGTGAAAGTATGCATCCTGGAGGCGAGGGAGCGCTGATGTCAAGTGGTTGGAGGAGGGTGTGGCACCTTAAAGACACACCCAGAAATTAACTTTTGGGCTCTACTGTTTAATCAAACAATGGTTGATCTTCTAAGTCTCACAAGCAAACTCCACAGTGCAGTGTGTCTAGAACAGTCGTGCACTGTGAGGAATTTTAATATGGTCGTTGGCAGTGTTTTATCTGCAAGAGTTTTTAATGTGGGAAAGTTACACGTGATCCATGGACTGATGGATCTCCAGAGAAAAACAAGCAGGCATAGGACCTCAAGGCAAGTATTGCTATTCTATGACTGCAGATCTAAATTTGTCAAATTATATCACCATTTAGGTCCGCTTCCTGGAGCAGCAAAACAAAATGCTGGAGACCAAGTGGAACCTGCTGCAGGAGCAGACCACCACCCGCTCCAACATCGACGCCATGTTTGAAGCTTACATTGCCAACCTGCGCAGACAGCTGGACGGGCTGGGCAATGAGAAGATCAAGCTGGAGTCTGAGCTGAAAAACATGCAGGGACTGGTGGAGGACTTCAAGAACAAGTGAGTTCCCACGAGTCACAATGAACACATCAGCTGACTTCCAGTAGATGATGCCTGATTGTTTTCAGCTCATTTTTCTTGCATTTTTTGCGACAGATATGAAGATGAAATCAACAAGCGTGCTGGAGTCGAAAATGAATTTGTGCTCCTTAAGAAGGTGAGAATGGATGTGCCATTAAAAAGTTGTCATAATGATGATAGATGATGCATGAATTATCATTTCTGCAAGCGCCGTGACTAATGCAGTCTACTTTATCCTCCTTTACAGGATGTAGATGGAGCCTACATGAACAAAATTGAGTTGGAGGCCAAGGTTGACGCTCTTCAGGATGAAATTAACTTCCTCAGAGCTATCTATGAAGCTGTAAGAAAAAAAAACATTGAATAGCACTGTGGCACACACAGATGTGTTTATTTTGTACTATTTTTTTTTTTTAATCTTTCAGTTCAATTTTTTTTTAAAAGAACTTGTGTCTTGTTCACAGGAGCTTGCTGAGCTTCAGGGACAGATCAAGGACACTTCTGTCATTGTGGAGATGGACAACAGCCGCAGCCTGGATATGGACGCCATTGTGGCTGAAGTCAAGGCACAGTACGAGGACATCGCCAACAACAGCCGAGCGGAAGCTGAGAAATGGTACCAGTCCAAGGTAGGTAGAGAAAGTCTGCCAAGTCAAATAAAAGTGGATTGGTCTGTGGAATCTGCAATAACACTTGTTCTCAATCTGATTCCTTCAGTTCCAGGAGATGCAGGTCAGTGCAAACCAGGCAGGGGATGACCTTCGTAACACAAAGAGTGAGATTGCTGAGCTCAACCGCATGATTAGCCGCCTTCAGAATGAGATTGAGGCAATCAAGGGACAGGTAATGCATGTTTCTGCATAGCTGATGAGATTATTTCTTACATATGTGTTAAACATAAATGCTTAACACATAGATACCATTGTGAATGAGAAATATCACATTTAAAGCTTCTGCTAATTTTCTAACCTCCCAGCGCACCAACCTGGAGGCCCAGATTGCTGAGGCAGAGGAGCGTGGCGAGCTGGCTGTGAAGGACGCCAAGGCCCGCATCAAGGACCTGGAAGATGCCCTGCAGAGAGCCAAGCAGGACATGGCCCGCCAAGTCCGCGAGTACCAAGAGCTCATGAACGTCAAGCTGGCTCTGGACATTGAGATTGCCACCTACAGGAAACTGCTGGAAGGAGAGGAAATAAGGTAATAAATAAATAAATAAATAATCCTCTAAAACACAGGAGAAGCTAAATTAAGTTTTCATGGTGACAATGACATTACCAGCTCATCAAATTGTTACATTTTGTTCTTCTTTGTAGGATTGCCTCTGGTGGTCCAAGCACAACCATCCATATGCAGTCCTCAACCAGCAGCTCTGGTATGTATTAACATATACAGCATTTTGGGCTTTTTTGTTGTTGTTTGTTTTGTATCAGAGTTCCAAAGTTTTACCTAAAAAACGAAATTTAAAGCCTTTCTCCTGACAAATGTGTTCTTCTCCTCACCAGGTGGTGGCGGTGGCGGCGGCGGTGGCGGCGGCTTCGGCGGCTTCGGCGGCGGTGGCGGCGGCTTCGGCGGCGGTGGCGGCGGCTTCGGCGGCTTCGGCAGCGGCAGCTACGGCGGAGGATTTGGTGGCAGTGGCGGCATGGGCTACGGTAGCGGCATGGGCGGCTTTGGCAGTGGCAGCACCTCTAGCAGCTCAAATCAGAGAGTCAGCCAACGTTCCACCCGCCGTTAACAGAACCAGTGGCCATCTTCCAATCCATTTTTTCTTCTTCTCTTATTTTTCTTCTCGTCATCATGACCTCCATAAACCCCGCCCTGTCGTTCCCTGCATGCACAGAGCAACCTCAGAAACATATACGCTTGACAAGTCAAAGACAGCCGATCCATGTAATGGCACCACATGCCCAAAGAGAGTTAGAGACATTAAATCCAAATTCAAGCAGAAAGGTACAGAGATTGTTGTGAGCAGCAAAGATGTGAGTCAGTCCTTTCTTTCTTTGATCAGTCAGCCTGGCTGTCTTTTAGTTGTTGGATGTGCTGTTGTGCAGACAAGAGGATCCTTGTAGTGTCAGGACAGAGAATCCTTTCAAAGCAACTACTATTGTATACAAAATGGCACCACAGGAAGTTTTCTAATATCTGTCATTTTGTTATGCAGTTTGACATCATCAAAAGCAGCCACATGAAACACTTTCATATTTCTTCTCCTATGTTAAGAGAAAAATGATTTCTCCACTGCAGTAAATAAATGGTGTTGTGATCATGCTTTACTTCTATTTTCACTCTGAATAATAAAAATGTTTTAAAAAGGATCAGGCTGACTGGAACTGCCAGGTTTATTGGGAATTTGTACCAACAAAACTGAAATAAATCTGTGTTCACATACATTTCCAGATCTTGTTTCTGTGAATTCTTACTATTGTAACATTTGAATGTCCCAAACTTTTAACTCATGGTTAGCTGTAGCTGAAACTGCTGAAATAATACGGTTGATATAACACAACACTAATGTAGTCAAGCAAATAATAGTAAAATAATGGAACATTATTTACATTACATTATACAAATGTAACTGGTTTGCTTAGTTATTATAGAGCAACACGGTGTTAATCTTCAGTTTAATTTTGAAGTGAAAAGTATTAATAAATAAGCAAACAAGTAGTATTTGTGGATAAGAAACTAGCAAACGGAAACCTCCAAGGCTAAAAATGCAGACACCGCACAAACACACACACACACACTAGATTCAATATTTCAAACCTGGATCATATTTAAATTCCACATTATATGACAGAAAAACCAAATATAACCAAATAAGTTTCCTTTATTGTCTTTATAGTGATCTAAAAATACCATCCATCCATTCGCTTCCGCTTATCCTTTTCAGAGTCGCAGGGGGGGATCTAAAAATACAAAACAAAAAAATAATTCAGCCCTCAAAAGGCTCCTCAAAATGACAGAGCTGGAATTCTCTTTAATATAGGACATTGATATGCAGTGCAAATATGGAAGTGACTCTGTAGGCATAATTATATTGTTTCACTTATCCACCTGAAGGTTTTTACTTTGCATACTGTATATCATGAGGGCACTTATTCAAGCCAATCAATTGTCTGGCACCATCTGGGACAGATACATGCTAGAAAGATATGTTAAAAACTTATTAAGCTACATTTTTGACAAATTTCGGGAAGCCCTGTGAATATGATATGCGGCCCACACCTATGACACGGCAGATATGTGTAAGCAGGTCTGCCAAAAGTTTGACTAAGGTGAGATGAATGCAACAAGCCCGTGCAGAACCGTGAAACAGGAGAGCACACAGGACTACGCTGGAGTGGTGATTGGGTGTGGCACGATAGATGTTTGTGTCTGCAGTAGATGCTTGTAAAATGGGGCTAAAAATCAGGAGCATCAGTAAAGCAGTCTGCAACAGTTCACAATATGAGTGATCCCCACAGTATCAGTACTGCACATTTGCTTTGTTCTTTATGTAAACTTTTTCTTGGCAGCAGCCAAGAAGATAAGGAGCCTTATGTTAACAAAGCTGCACTTCCTGATCGAAAGCAGTAAACAGGGCCCTCCACTACCTTCATTAAATGCTGTGCATTGCAGCTTAGCTCTGCTGCAGCACTGCAGCACATATTAGACTGATTGGAGTTTCCTCACTTTCCTATTTTTTTTTAACTGGGATATCTTGTGTGCCACAATTTCACTGCTTTCTTTTTATTATCAAGTTTTCAGCTTTATTGTGTGTATATTTTAGTACTTACACTGTAACTTCAAAAGAGATAAAACTGAAATAGTTTGGACTGTTGTGGGTTTTTTCATCCTTTTTTAATGTTCATGATTGAAGTTTTAAGAAACAGTGTTGTTACTCTGAACCTCAGACTGTGGACTAAAGATGGAGGGAGCCCTCACCTTTTGAAATCTGCACTACCTGCACCTTTATAAGGAGGCAACAAATCAAAATAAATCCATCTGTTTTAATTACACCAGTGCACACATTTGTCCTGATCTGAAAATAGGTGCATATCAAGCATATCACAGTCTGGCTCACAGCAAAGTTTTGTCTCTGGAGCGGCCAAGCACTCAGCTATAAACCAAAACAGAGCAAACTCATAAACTTCACTTTGTCTCATGCTACAGCAGAGAGACTGTCCTGAAAGCATTATAAAGAAAAATTGGGACATTATTGGGACAGGGTGGATGAACATAGATATTGTTGTGCTTTGAATAGTGCTACGGGCAAAAGCTACGTGGATGCGCATCATAGTGATGAATCAACCATAAGAGTATCAGGTATATAAACCTTTGGCTTTGAAACCAGAGGTGGGGATTAAGTCAGTCAACTCAAAATAAGAGAAGCACATGGATTTTTGCCCTTAAGGTCACCAGTTACCTTAGCTTCAATGAGTAAACTAAATAAAACAGTCATGAATATATCCTAGAAGTATTCCTACAGAATGTCAAACACATGCCCGATCATCACCATCAGAATTCCCTATGAAGGTGAGATCTGCTACTTCTTGTTCCAACTTGTTGAGTTGCTGTTATCCACCACGGCTGCAGTCTGCGACATCCTGCAGATGGACGACGATTCCCTGAAGAAACGTTACTTCCAAGGTTAGTTTGCTCAATCCTCATTGATCAATGAGGATGAGGTACATCAAGTAAGGTGGACTGCAGGTTGGGATGACCAGGAAATAAAGCTGCATCTAAATGTTTGGTTTTTTTAATGGCCTGCACAGTGAGTTGAGTTAACTGCTACTTTCAGCTCTTTGAATACAAGATTATTATTATTATTATTATTATTATTATTATTATTATTATTATTATTATGTGTAAGATATGACACTTCAGGTATAAGCCACCACTGAGTAACTTTGTTCTTCATACCTGTAATGCTATACTGCCCTCTACTGAAACTAAACTGAAACCACAATAGAAAACAGACAGTTTCTTTTATTTTTTAATTGAAATGGGTTTTTTTCTTGAATTAAGATGACAGAAGTAATAAAAAAAACAAAGATAAACACAACAGTGTAAATGATTAGGATCATTATGAAATGAAGAGAGTAACATTGCACAATATACCCATATTTGTTGTGAATACATGACACAAAAACATACAGAAAGACAAATACGCCCATGTAAAGTGACTGTAACTAGCTTTTAACCATAAACCCCTGTACTTATGAACCTGATCTTGACTTTGTCACACACGTCTGTTCCCACTGACAATTCAGTGATAAGTAAAATAAAGTGTTATTAAATGTGAAAGGAGTCTTGGACTGAAATCTTCTAAACTCTTTGTTAATTAGCATTTCCTTTCCAAACACTTTGACACGGGGCGTGTCAGATAAAAACCTTGAATTAAAGCTATACTCAATAAAAAAAAAAAAAAATTCATCCTTACTGAAATGAGCAGACACCGCTTCAGCGTAACAAACAAATGTTGCAATGTTGTTATGTTAAGTATGAACGGCTTTTCCTGTACTTGTATTTTATTTTGTTTGCCTTTCATTCTAAATGTGGTTTAAGTTATTACAAACACCACAGGTCATTGAACAGATAATATCCACAAGCGCCAGTTCCAACATAACATTTGTGCATTTCCTAAAGCTTACTTACATTTGAATCACAAATGCATTTTACGTGCAACCACACTTGCAAACACATTTGTTTTCATTGCATAGTGAAGGTACCAAAGTAATCCACAATGAAAGAATATTACTCTTATCGTTACTTCTTACAGACTCTAGTTTTCCTATTGTCCTGTAGAGGCCGCCATACAAAATAAAGCTGCCCTGTATTGAAATACATTGTAACTGCAATACACATCAGATGCACCAAAAACACTTTTAAGATGTTATATGACAAATTTTCACTTTGTGCATATATTATACCTAAACAGTTGAAGGGATCTACATGGCTGTCATACTAGGGTGGTCAGGGTCAAAGGTCATGATCTCCATATGGATCAGACCTGATTGGAAAGAAGGAAAGGAAAGCAATGTTAAAAAAATATGACTGAAATTTGGATAGTATTAGAATTCTGTTCATTTTACACACACACACACACACACACACACACACACAGTACTCATAAATTATCTCATCACATGTTGGCAACATTTCCATCATCTCCATTCTCCAACATAACACCTGCACTTACTCTTCCACTCGCCAATAGCGAGCTCCAGGCTCTCGAAGGAGTCGTCATAGGGCTCAGAGTCTGGTTCGCAGTCTGGGTCGTGATATTCAGCCACGTAGGGGTGGGACAATCCCTGCTTAGCTGTCAGCCTGGCCTCAGGATCCAGCAGCAACATCCCCTCCAACAGGTCTATAACTGGATGTATCAAGACACAAAATGCTTTAAAGCTGATTTTTTTTTAATTCAAAGATTCACTGCAGTAAAATCTACTCATCACACATGTAAAATGTGCGTCACTGGATTCAGCAGCCACGCTCTCCATATACACATACTTGAAATATCTGGTTTGAGCTTTAATCTAAGCGGAGTGTGAGGGAACATCTTTGTAAAGAAAACTATTCAAGATTTCAGATGTGAATAAAATAAAGCAGCCCACCATTGTCATCCAAGCCTGGAAAAGCTTCCTTGAAGTTTTTCTTCTTTTGTGGAGGGAGACCTCGCACATATGATTGTGCCTGAAACACACATTTGTTTCCATGTTAGAGCTTTATAAAACAGAAAAGATCAGCAGCATCAGCCAAACTAAAATCTCTGCAACACATGGAGAGTGTAAAAAGTAAGGCACGCAGACAAAGCCCTTCCAGAAACAACTGTTGCAGCTCCACAGCCTTTTAAAAACACCAGACTGCAAAACTCACATCTTTACTCTGCATCTTCTGCACCAGGGAGGAATCTGGAGTCCCTGTTAGACGGAGGATCTTCTTCAGCTGATCGATACCTGAACAAGCTCGTTAAGAAAGGCTGAGAATATTCAACATGCACGAGGTAGATCTGTTGGCAGAGTATGCTTGCCAGCATTAGCTGAAAGCACTCTCAAATAAATACGGCTTCAAAACACTAACATGGTGCTAGTGAAGCTTTAAAATACAAAGTCCAAAACGAATGGTCAATAGCACGACGGCCGCATCCATCCTTTATGTACAGTAGATCATTTATCTATGGTAAAAACCCAGTTACCTTAAAGACTTCCTATTGTGTCCAGTTCTCTGGGAGCTTTTCATTAAAATGTTTAAGGTAAGTATTAAAGCTTGCTATGTTCTTAGAAGGGAGGCCAGATTTCATCATCACATACTCAAGAGTTCAGTGCTGTCCTACCTCAAAAAAGACTGTTAAAAAAATATATCTTTGTTGTTTCCGTCTTGTCTTTTCTTCCCTTATCATCATTATTATTATTATTACTACCTTATTACAAGTTTTAGCATTGCACTTGAGTGATGGATTTAGTAGATAGAAAACTGACTAAATATTCCTGCAAACATCACCAACTCTTGAGTCAAGATTGGGGAAATGACATAATATAGACGTAGATTTTAGCGATAACCTACTCTCAGCTTTCTGGTCATCGAGACACCAGGAATAACAAACTTTTACAGTGCTTCACCTGACTTTTTTTTATTTCCTTAACATTCAAATAAAAAGAAATCATGCTGGGTTGTGTCTCCCATAACTGAGCATACAGAGTTTCATTAAAATGTGTGTGGATACTGTCCTGTCCTCGGAAAAGCACCTGGCCAGTGATCATTTCAGCCAGTATACAGGCAGCTGACCAGACATCCACTGCAGAGGAGAAGAGTTCAAAAAAGGACCTGAGTATTAGCACATTGTAGCATGTTGCAACAGTCTGTTTATATCTTAAACAAATAACTATTTGCTTTGAAGGTAAACAACATTATTACCTGTCTGGCTGTAGTGCATCCAGTTAAATATGACCTCTGGTGCTCGGTACCACCGTGTTACAACGTAACCAGTCATTTCACTCTCTGTATGTCTTGCCAGGCCAAAATCCAGAATCTGAGATCAAAGATATTTTGTTGCATCTTCATCGACAGTTAAAATGAAATGCTTTGCCTATTTTAAGCATGAATGAGAGGATGGTAAAATTATTTAAAGATCAAAAATCTAACTGCTACATCTGTTTTTATTTTAACTCTTGATTTTGACTGTATACTGCTTTTTTTCTTTCATCTTACCTTTAATTCACAGTTCTCATTCACAGCGAGATTACCAGGCTTCAGATCCTACAAGACATTAAGTCATTAAGTCAGTGTATTACAACCTTAGAAAAATGAGCAGTTAATACAAAAAATAATACAGAAAAACCCAAACAGTTCAACGTGTTCGGAAATAACACTCTGAATGGCTTCTTTACTTAGAGATAAAGGAATGTTTGCATCCTTTTTGGGTATTTCTCTCATTCCTCTAAGATATAACTCTTTGTTTCCTCCATTGGCCTGTTGTGACCTGGAAATCAGTCAAGTCGGTGTGTGGTCATTAAAGATGTTCAAAGAGAAGGCAAATGTTAAAGGAGGAGCTTTAAAAAAGGATGCACAGGGATGGGAAAGAGGCCATGTTTGTATCAGGTAATGTTTCTTCTGTTTAGTGGGTCATTCCAAGAACTGTGTACAACTTGTACTTACAGTTTTACCTCAATGCTGGTAAAAAGCAATGACATCTCAGAATTGTCCACTTTTCATTTTCAGGCATGTGGAAGAAAATAATTTCTGAAACACTGCCAAAACACAGAGCTCTCAGGACGATGTTTTTAAATGTAAACACAAAAACCGATCACATGTTGCCTTGCAAGACTATTTGCATGAAATGAGTTACTAATCCCTCTTTTATTACTAGGGATGGGTATCGAAAACCGGTTCTTGTTGAGAACCGGTTCCCAGTGTTTCAATTCCTTGGAATTGTTTGCCATTTTTGCAAACGATTCCCTTATCGATTCCAGTCGCCCCGAATGACGTCACCACGTTGCGGAGCGTCATTTACCTGGCAGGAAACACGGCGCCTAAGCGGCTCAAACGCTCAAAAGTTTGGTTTTGCTTTACGAGAATGGATGACAACAGGGCAACTTGCAATACTTGCAAAGTAGATATTTCATTTAAGGGAGGAAACACTACAAATATACAAAAGCATTTGCTCACAAAACACACGATGACCTTAAATGAATGTCGTGTTTTTAATTCCGCTCCGGACTTGTGAATCTCAACCCAGCAGCAGCGGTAACGTTTGCACGTCCTCTCCCGTTAATGCGGCAGGTAAATAATCAACTAACAGTGCATATTATGTTAGCGCGATCTGCCTTATTACAAAACCTGCCATTACTGTGCATTTAGGTGACCATGATGAGAGAGACAAACAGAGTCTGGCTGGCTCAGATGCTGGCAGTTCTCACTGCAGTCTACCATTAGCGTCTCCTTTCAGGCTAGGATAGACGAATGTCACCAAGCAGTGACTAAGTTTGTGGTCAAAGGTTTGCACCCATTTGCCACAGCAGATGATTTTCGGTAAGTGAATGTGTTTAATTGTAGGCAGGGACATTACTGGATATTCTTGTGTAATTGCTACAGAATAATTTATGTTAAACTTTGTTATTGCTACAGAAGAATATTTATTTTATTATTTTACATTCACAATTTTTTTTTCCTGGGGACCCTGTGAGACCCCATTGAAGAGACATAGGCTGGATCTCTTAAGATCTCACTGTTGGGTTTGTAAGGCCATGTTACTCCTAAATTTCTATCTTGTTCAAAGAGAAGATATAAAACAAAGTTCTAAGCTATTAGACCTTAGTGTTCTCCTTTTTTAAAAAGAATCGATAAGAGAATCGATAAAGAATCGAATCGTTAAACAGAATCGAAAATGGAATCGGAATCGTGAAAATCTTATCAATACCCATCCCTATTTATTACTCTTAATTATTTTGCTCCATTTATTTGTATGTAAACACAATTGTACATTGATACTTTGCGTTAGGTAGCTTTATTTTTAATGCCTTTGAGCATATTTTAAAATGAACCTGTATTATTAGTTCCTCAAAGACAGTAGGCCTCAAAAATGAAAAACGTGCATTTTCTTTCAGTCTGGCATGAAAGTTGAATGAAAATGGCAAAATAGTATTTTTCCTCATTTTAAGTCTAAGAATTTCATGTTAAAAAAATATTAATACAATCCAACTTTATCTATCCATCCATTCGCTTCCGCTTAACCTTTCCAGGATCGCGGAGCGCTGGAGCCTATGCCAACTGTCATAGGGCGAGAGGCAGGGTACACCCTGGAGAGGTTGCCAGTCTGTTGCAGGGCTAACACATAGAGACAACCATTCGCACTCACTCATTAACTCATAGATTCACACCTATGGGCAATTTAGATTGACCAATTAACCTATCCGCACTAACTGCATGTCTCTGGACTGTGGGAGGAAACCGAAGTACCCGGGGAGAACACGGGCAGAACATGCAAACTGCACACAGAAAGACCCCAGTCTGATGGTGGAATTGAACTTGGGACCTTCTTGCTGTGCAGCAACAGTGCTAACCACCATGCTGATCCAACTTTATACCATTCAGAAATTTCGACTGGTTATCTTTTTTTAATGTGAAGTTTGTGCTCTAATGCCATTATCTATGTCTAAACTCTGGACTGTAGCTTTAAGGCTAACTGTGCCTGTGTGACAAAGTATAAATATGCCAAAATCACTTCACTGGACCATTTTCAGAAACATAAAGTCTCATTTTACCCAATGTACCCAATGTAAATGCAAAATTGAGGACTGGAGTCAACTGAAGTAGATCAGTGTGAAAAGGGTTACTAAGCTCTTCTTGAAACTATTTTCACACATGCACTCCAGCCCTAAACTTTTCTACACTTTACCCAACCCGATAGCACAGTAATTGTCCAGTCCTGCAGTGTGATAGAAGGGGTAACTGTGAAAAATATCTGGATCTACCAGTGGAGAATACTTTGAAACATCCAAGGAGATGCAGGCCACTGTCATCTCAGTAAAGAGTTCTGAAAGATCTGAAAATAGGTTAGGAATTGTCATGAAGTCTACTCCCATGCGACTTTTTAAAATATTTTTTGATTCAGACACTGCTGTCAATAAAAATGAGGTGTAATGTGTTAAAAACAAGTAGAAAGGCTGAGTTTTTAGACCACATACTACATGGGTGCTAACACTATGAGCAATATGTCTGTGAAGGTTCTCAGTCATCCAGGTCATCGTAGTCAAAGGAGCTTGCAAAGAAAAGCGTCTGGACTTCTTTAAGTAACTTAAAGAAGTCCAGACGCTTTTCTTTGCAAGCTCCTTTGACAACACTATGAGCAATGAGTCCTAAGTTTCATTATGCGGGCTGCAGGTTTCTGTCCTCTTTGCTAAAAAAAAGAAACAAAAAAAACAATGACACTGACCCAGGTAAGGTAGTTTCTGCTGAATATTTCCAATCTGTATGCTTAGCTTAGCATACAGACCTAAACTGTTAGCTAGCTCAAACGTCATACTGGTCCAACATGAAGGTAAAAGGATTTCCCAAAATGCCAAACTATTCTTCTAACAGCACTTTAGAGGCAAACATGATTCTGAGTGAGAATGCTGTAAGTCTGGTAACATTTGTAATGATAACAGCAAATCCTTATTTGCCTACTATCATGTTTTATGTTGTTAATACTCCTAGACTGTAGGGGGAACTAGAGAGCCAGAGGGCGTTACCTCGGAGTAGACTGTGATGGCGAAGCTTTGTTTACATGTGAACCACAGTTCGATAAAATACCTCTCTTCAAGTAATGGTGTCATTCTTGAGAACCCACGACAACGTAAAGAAACAAGACAACATTCAGTAATGTTCATATACCCACCCGATGAATGATTCCTGCAGAGTGAATGTACTGTGAAGAAAGAGAAGAAACAGTTTACACCCACAGTATAACACAGCATGTGTCATGTTTAATATAGCAGGCAGTTGCACAGGTTTACTACTCTGTAAACAAAGCCTCCACCCGCACCCACAAACCCAGTTGCTGTGATGTCACAGAAGCACTGATAACAAGGAGAAAACATCTTGCGATCAAAGATTCTGGCAGTTAAAGTCAAAGACACAAAGCTGGCATTGTTTCCCCCTTTGAAACCAGAATTCCATACAGTATCCTGGTTACACATTGATGAGCATTACATGAGAAGCATACGTAAAGCTTACTCACTCTAGCATCCATTAACTGAACAGCCTGGGTGTGCTCTGAGTGTTTAAAATAAACACAGTTTATTTAAATAATTTAAATAATATAGACTAAATTTAGAACAACTTAGTAAGTCCAGAGAACTGATTCCCCAATCTTAATTTGCAAGATTTATTTCAGTTTGTGTCGCAAATAATAAAGATTTAACAAAGGTTTAACAAATATGCCAGACACCATATTTATATACAGTCCTCCATTTTCAGTAGTGATTGGAAAGTTTTCTGACAAGTAGTTCATGGCCAGGTGAGGCCGATTAAGCAGATAAAAGGTCTGGATTTGATTTGGTAGCTGTTCACTGGACTTAGGCTGAACACAGTAAACCTGTCAGAGAAACATTGAAAACCAACAATCTGGTTCATTCTTAAAACGTAGGAAACCACTCAGCTCAGTGACAGCAAACGGCCCGAGAGGATGATGACAACCACGGTCTGAAGACGTAGAGACTGGTCATGTTTCTCAGTAAATATCTGAGAATACAGACTTGAGTGAATCCATTCATTTCGTCATGTTAGGAAGCTGTCTTTCTTTTTCACTCTGCATGTTTCACCTTGTGCTGCTGCTGCAGTCTTTTATTACTTTAAAGCATTCAGTTCAGACTTGTTACTTGCTGACTGCGGCACAGTGGTGCAGCGGTTAGCACTATCGCCTCACGACAAGAAGATTCATGCTTTAAACTGGAGCTTACACATCCCCTCTGTGCTTGTGTGAATTTCCTGCAGGGACTCTGGGTTAATCCGACAGATCTCAGACATGCATGCTGGTCTAATTAGCAATTCTAAATTGGCCGTGGATCTGAGGCAGATAGAGTGTTTGAAGTGTTTAGCCTAAAGCTCTTTGACTGGAAAGAAGTACTAGAAAAGCAATATATAAATGTCAGCCTATTCTATTCCATATACTCTAAGATCCAGCAATTAATTCTTGTCCTCTGTGAGCGACACGAGTCTGAAACCTCTCCATCGACCAAAAATTATGCAACGTATCAGAGTCCAACTGTAGTGTCAAGCGGACATCCTGGTTTTCCTTTTGATGCCACATTTTGGGGGGTTGGTGTAACAGACCACATCGACTTTCGTTTAAAAATCATGAGCATTGCAGCTTCCACATTTCATGGCTACAAGGGAGGTTAGCTGATGGTTTCTTCAACCTTAGGTTCTTATCTTCAGTAGTATTTCAGCTTGTACAGTAATTTTAACTCTTTCAAAACAAAACTTTTATACAATGTCTCTTATAGTGGACAGCAGAACTTACTAACTCCTATTTGTGAGTGAGACAGATGTATAGCCGTCTGGGAATGATGTTGAGGAGGGCCAGAGCAAGAAGGTGAAAGCTCAAAGGACAAACCAGCTTTCAGGGAGACTGAGCAGGGATAAAGTGACTGCACCCAGCGCCCATTGTGGATGAGAAGCAATTTGTGAGCAGGGACAAGAAAACAGAACAACGCTAGCAACAACCACAATGACCGCAGGCAGTCTGATTACATCAGGCAGTAGTTATGCAACCACGTTGCCTGGTTAATTAAATAATAATAATAATAATAATAATAATAGTTCTTCAAGATTTGGCAGTCGATCAAAGTAACCAATCGTCTTAACGTCCTTGATAAGGGTAAAAAGAATAATGTCTGCAGGGGAGTCAAACTTACTGCTGTCAGGTGAAGTTATGGAGGAGTAGCAGGGTGAAAGCTGTACCTCCCCTTTCTTTATCAATTCAATGTTAAACTTACTAGAATTGAGTTTTTAACATGAAAACAGAACAACACTGCTTGCAACTAGCAAAACACTAATTAGACAATTGGCTTTTAAAAAAGTCACAGCATACAAACCACAGGGAGGCGCTCATCTCTGAAAGCTCATATGTTCACATCTATGGCATGACTTGGATCCAGATATACTGGGTCCTAGTTATAGACAGTACAATAAGTTGAGGCAGATTCTTCAAGATTACCCATATGGAAAAGAAATAGTAAAAACTTATAAAAGACTTGCATAAGATGTGGCCTACTTCATATAGTGAATCATGTAAGGCTTATATGATTTACTCATGAAAGTAGCCACTTTCTTATTACTTTCATATATTGTTTTAGTAAGTATCGAAAACACACAAGTTTCATTTATATAATTTTTTCAAGGGATCTTATATCTGTTTTCACTCTTGTATGCTTTTCATACAGGTTTCACACAAGACAGATACAAACTTTATAAGATTTATATATATATTTTCCATATGGGTAGGCCGTCTATCAAAGTAACAAATGAGACTGATGCCTCTGATGAAGGAGAAAAAATCAGATGTGGAAATAGCCATTTTCAACCTGCCGTCATGATTTTACTAAGAATTGAAGTCAGCATGGAAAGAAGTGCACCTCAAAAAGGAGCACCTCACAGCTCACCTTTCCACAAGGGTTACACAACACTGGCACTGTCACTGCTTTCATCCCTCGCTGCTTAACTGAGAGCGAGATGACGCTCCAGCAAACACTTTCAGCTCAATGTATCACACTTAAACAGCCTCCCGACTGAGAAAATGTTATAGTCTTCATTAAGCCACTGATAATAATCAAGGAAGCACTCACCTTCAAGCCTCTTAGAAGCTGGTAGAACAGGTATGTGACGATGCGATTGCTTAATCTCTTGGTCTTCATAATGTGGCCCAGATCCTGGGCTACGAAGGGCATTACCATATAACTAGAGGGAAAAGAACAAGAGTGAGAGGCCAGCAGCGGTTTACAAACAGACTAACACACAGACAATGTAAACCAGCATGTGGGGGGAGTGACACATTTACCACTGTGTCGCGCCCCCTCTTCCTGTGTTTAGAAATGTGAAAACTGAAATGAACAGCAGTGACTTTGCAAAGTGAAATGTTTTTAAATTTTCCTGGCACTGTTTGCTGTGATGGGTTTTAGTCTCATAATTTTTTTTAGTTTCAGTTCATGCTTGGATGTTACTGTTATCTCGTGACCTCAGGATCTGTGCCTTTTGCCCACCTTCGTCCTGTCTCTGAGTGAGTGTCTTTGTCCCCCTGTGTATGCTGTATAGTCATAGCCTTCATGTCCCAGTGTTTGCTGTGTTTTGGTTATTCCCTGTCTGTGGCGGGGCACAGTCCGCAGTGCCGCTGCAGGGAGATGGATGCACCTCGCCGGCATAAAAGGCTGCGCTATCTGTCAGAATGATGTTGTTGTTGTGGTGTATGTGTCAGCTGTGAGCTGTGGAGCTGTAGCCGAGTGTGTGAACAGCAACCAGAAGGGAAAAAAAAGTGTGAAATGCTCAAAAGCATGAAAGTGTGGTCATCGGGTCTGTTGTGGTATTGCTACGCTGTCACTCTTAGCAGGTTTTCTCTTGTCTGTTCATCAGACAGACAGACAGCAGTCAGTAAACAGGTGCTGTCAGTTAAATGTAGTGAGATTTGGAACAGTACTGCAGCTCTAACTCATGTGTGTATGTTATATGTTTTTATTTATTTGTTGTTTTACATTTCATTGTATTATGTTGTGTATTTTTTGTCGAGACTACATTGTTGTACATTGTCTTATGGTTTGCTCAAATTTTTATTTATTGTTTTTGAGATGAAAGGAAGCCTCCTGGCTAAGTCTGGCATATTTACATTGATACATGTTCAATAATACGCAAAGTTTTTAAGCAGAGGTTTGCTCTCTGTTCATTGTCCTGCATTCATTATCTTCACCTGTCGCTGACGGCTTTCAGCTGCGTCTTCTCTTTTGCATCAACTTTGGCCATTGGCTGCTTTTTCACATATTTTCAGTCCAGTCCTTATAAGTGACTGGACTGAAAATGAGCACAAAAGCAGAGGAATGCTTTTTTGTTTGTTAAGTCACTTAACACTGACCTATGAGTCATTCAGGCATTAAAAAAAAGTCACCTATCTCAAACCAGGATGAATTAGTATTGTGTCTACACATAACAGACAACTGAGCAAAGAACTCGTTTTAAATTGTTATAGGAACTAGCAGGCTGTCACAAAGTGCATTATATACTCTAATGTTTTAGTTGAGCCAAGTTGGCTTACACAGTTTAACAGGCATAAAATAGTATTTCTGCACTCACATTCCCAAAGAGCCTTTAGCTGAAATCCTGACATGACGTGCAGTAAGTCCTTAAAGTTTTGAGGAAACTGAACAAGTGGAGGACAAAGGACAAAGTATCTGAAAGCGATGTTGTAGGGAAAAAAACACCAGCAAAGACCTGACACAGTACCTAAGAGATGGTGTTATTTAAATTGATGGACTAGAGCACTGTGAGGGATCATTTTGACAGAGAGCAGAACGAAAGGCAGCCAATGTACAAAGAAGAGCTTTGAATGCCCTTCAAGAAGCCTGGAGAACTATTCCTGAAGACGACTAAAAGAAAGCTTATCTAAGAGAGTTATTTTCATGTCTGTTGCTTAATAGGCCCATGCTCTGATTTCCTCTACACAGCTGTACCTGCTTTAAATCTGCTTCTGTCTGAGAGCCTGAAGATCCTGGCCATTTAATATTATTTTTCCAGTCCCATCCTTGCATACTGAGAAGTACCCACACTCTCTGAATGATATTATGTACTGTAGATGATGAAACACACAAATTGATAGCAAAATACACTGAGGGACATTTTCTTAAACTGTTGAAGTTGCGTCTTACACAGTTTGTCACGATGGTGAAGCCCTTTCCAATCTTTACTCCTGACAGACTTGCACTCTTTGGGATTTTTTTTAACACAGTTGTGTTACTGACCTGTTGCCACGACAGTGTCATGGCAACAGGTCAGTATGTTTTTAACGTTATAGATACATACTTTGCTGAAATGTGTTGCTAGTGTCAAAATCAGGTAATTCTTTCTTTTTACATGCATCAGGTCCCAATCAGCCCAAATAGCAAAGAGAAATTAAAGATGCATGTCATGAAAGAGTTCGGGTCTTAGGAGGTTAATAATCAAAATTACTTACTTTTAGCATCTGATATATTGTGTTTGTATTATTTTGGGTTTAAAACACAGGGTTTGTAAGTCACTGCATTCTGTTTTTGTTCAAATCAACAGAGCTGAATAGCGCATTTGAAGCTTTTTACATGTGGAGACACAGTTGGACAACTGCTAAAAAGACAGGCAAAACAAACAAGAATCAGCTTGCTCTCACACTAGCGTTTTTGAACTTTTCACACATCCATGTACACATACACGTACATGCACGCGCACACATGCATGCGGGGTCTCAACAAGTTGCAACAACTAGTGGGAGAATGCTACTCCTGACTTTCAACTTACAAGGTTTGGAATTTCTCCAGTGTGGGGTCAGGTGTGAAGACATTAAGAAGGCAGATCACCTTTAAAGAAAAACACAGTGAGGAAATTAGTAAAACACCAATAGCTTAAGAACAGACTTACAGTGTATGAAACACTTCAGGAGCTCTATATTTGTCAGGGGATCACATACAGTTCAGTGTTAGCAGTAGGACAGGTAGTAAAATCTACTAGTTCTGGGTTCTGGGTTTTTGTGACTTTGTGACTCCTGTTTTCAAAGCTGTAAATAAAAGTAACATCTTTGTTACAATGAGTCATTGAACATCAAAGGGATCCAACTTTGAACATCTTTGCACTATCTAAAAATAAAGTGTGATGGTTAGAAATTGTTAAAAAAAAGAAGAAGCTTGAATTAAAAACAACAAGTGATTCACATTTTTAAACATGTTTCCACATGTCAATGGAAGCAAAGCAGAAACTCATTTAAATGTTTTTCAAGGAAAATACTGAGCGATGAGGGTTCCACCAATATACAACAGTCTCAGCTCATCAAGGCCCACTGATGAGATTATGGGGCTTTTGTTGAAGGGTCAACAAAGTGTGCTTATCCTCAAAATTGACCTTTTTTTCCAGACAGGAGAAAAAAGAGCAAAGGTTATAATTAACTCATGTGTATCTTTCCCAACAGAGTCACTTTGACAGCACTAATTTGATATACTAGAGTTCTTCTAATGTCATTCAAATTACAAATTTGCAGCTTAGAAAAATGACAAATTCAGATGTTTCTGTCATGCTAGAGTCTGACCTTGCTGTCTGAGTAAGGATTAAGCATAAGCACCTACTGTATGACAGGGATTATAATGCTTCATGTTAATAAATCATCTTATTTTCATTGACTTTTCTTACATTTTCATGCTGTATTTGGCGGAGCAGCCTGAGCTCTCTGTAGGCCCGCGTGGCGTGGATGAGGGACTGAAAAGGCCGGTAGAGCTTCTTGATGGCCACCTTCTCCTTGGTCTTCTGGTCAATGGCAGAGCTAAATGTGACCAACCACAGACTCAGTGATTGAAAACACAGTGGCCATTGTAATCTAGCACTGCTATTAATCTGTACTAATTTCGGCGCTGAATATTCTAATCTAATCTAAAAAAATCAGTGAGCTGATAAAGTCATTGAACTAATAGAGTCATACATTGACACAACAACAAATACAATACATATATTTCACATGGCTGACCAATCCATTCATTAACTAAACACTGATAAGTATTGCTGCTGTTCGGAAATGTGCTCTGAATGAGCCTCAAATCCATTGCAGGTCTGCCTTATATATGCCAGCGGTCGGGTGTGTTGGGATATTTGGGCCACATGTGGTCCAAATAACACTTACCAGCGCTGTACTGCACCGTAAACGCCTAAAAAATAACCCAGAATAAATCCAACCCTAACATAACTATCTTGTTTCATAATGTTACCTTATGTTACATTACATTATGTTATTTTACATTAGGTTATCTTACATCAGGTCATGTTACGTAATGCAACATTACATTGTTACGATGCATTGCATTAGCTTACATTATGTTATGTTGCCTTTGATTATGTGACCTATTTATCTGTAAAGCCAGAAATGCAGCGTTCGAAAAGTATTCACGTATTCTGCAACACTAAACAAAATCTTTATGATAATATCAGTAATACGATTCTGTCTGTCAGTAGCTTATCATTAGGTAGCGCCACGTCTGGGATATCCTGGATTCCTGCAGGCTGGGTTCTTCTGTGTTAGTGGAGAGATTCTTGTCATATCAGAGAACCTGCACTGACTTGCTGAGTGGCCTCAGGGGGACAATTGTGTTTCTGTTAACAGATGAGAAAGCCAGCTAGACCCATTCAGGGAGCGAAACGAATTTCCAAGAAATTCAGAAACCTTAGTGAAAAACATTTCAAGACGATCATTTAAATATATTCAGACTAAGCAGAGAGAAATGAAGCCACACTAAGCTGTTTTTAAAACGCAACATTACCTAATGGAAAATCATTATATTACCACACACTTTAACATGTTTACCAGTTTTCCAAATCCTTTATGATTGTTGGAGTTGAGTCTTTTTGTTATTTTTGTTGTTGTTGTTTTTACATTTTGTGTTTAAAAACGTTATAATAAATACTTCCCTAGAGGGGATGAATTCCTTGTTGGTACTAAACCACGTCAAGTAATAGTTTAATATGTTTAGCCTTTTATTGCAGTTTTAAACTTAATCGTAGGCCACCAAAAGACCAACAAAAACACAACAAAAGCAACTTTATAGCTTTCTGTACACAGTAGGGAAAGGAGCGATACAAATTATGTCTGCACTGTCGCCATCGCCCGGGTAAACTCACCACACTGTCCCGTAAGCTCCGGAGCCGATGGCCTGCAGGTTCGCGTATCTATGCGGGACGTCCCACGTCGTTTTCTGGATCTCCATTCTGTGGAAACCCGGTCTCACCGGGGAATCCTTCACTGGAGACTCCATGGCGCTGTTTTGTTTTGTTTTCCAGTCGGGTTTTGACCAAGAAAGTTCTTTACGGCCTCGGTCTTGCAACCTGACAGGTGAGCTCTAGGGTAGGATCCGCATAGAGACACGCCCACGCGTTCTAGTAGCCTGCCCCCGGTCACGTGAGCAGCTGAATCGAGGGTTATCGGCTCGTGCCTGACATGTGTTGCCAACTTAGCGACTTTGTCGCTATATTTAGCGAGTTTTCAGACCCCCTTAGCGACTTTTTTTTCTAAAAAGCGACTAGCGACAAATCTGGCGACTTTTTCTGGTATTATTGGAGACTTATTTATGACGTCTTTTTGACGTGAAAGCGCGTATCGCTCTTACTCTCAACAAGCAGCGGTGCTGCCGTGGGCACCTCGCCCGTGCCAAAGCGCTCACGGGCGGAGGATAGTCCTCCCCAAGCTAAAGGAGATGTTCCCACCTATGCGTCCAAACGGCAAATGAATCGCGCATGAGCGAAGCCGCTGCTCCCGCACTGACTGTAACGCAGTCAATTCTTCTTTTACTGTTATGCTGTTTTGTGGATCACAAGGTTTAAAACGACTTATAAACACACACACATACACAAAGTAACTCCACCAGAGTGCCAATTTCGGGTCACTTTTGCCGGTCCAGGCCCGGATAAAGGAGCAGGGTTGGAATTGTGACATTACAAAACAATAATTGCTAAAATAAATTTAATTCATAGTTCTAAATAAATTCTAACTGCATTTAGGACGTTTTACTCACTTTATGTGTCTTCCACGATGTTATTTCTCTCTCCAACAACGTAGGTTACAATTACATTAGCATGACCAATTATGCAAATTAGGCGATGACGTCATTTGGCGACTTCTAGCGACTTTTAGGACAGCCAATAGCGATTTTCCTTACTGAGGAGTTGGCAACACTGTGCCTGACCTGTAAAACCACATATACATTTTCAGCCAAGCCAAAGCTGGTCCTTTTGTATATGCCACTGTGACACAGAGCACAGCACCACCCAGGACGAGACAGAGATATTAGCATTAACCAGAAGTTCTTTGTGTAGCAGGCTGAAGCAAAAGGGGATTAACGGCATCTTTCATGGGTGTGTCAGCTTCTTTTTACCACCCACCTGGAGGCCAGGCCCACCATGTTTTGCCTAAGTGGCACCGAATGGAAAACCCACATACCGGGTAGGCCATCGCCTGCTGCATTGATCAGAGGAAGGGAAGAGAAGGTGCTGCTCGTTGTAACAGATAACGGGGCCAACATCATCGAGACTATTAGGCAGTAGTGCTTTTTGATACGGGGCGGCATCGTGGTGGGGGGCGGCATAAAATAAATAAAATTGCTCGTACTCATGCTGCCCCGACATCAGCCAGCGCATATTGGGAATGGTACAGGCACCGATCGGTTTTCTATCGCCCATTTGCTGGGAGTAAGGAGGCCCTCCGTTTGCGAGGTGCGCCTGGTGCTTGCGGCACAGGGAGGAGAGGGCGGGGGAGCAGCATCTAATAACCAACTCGCAAAATAAAACAAAAATAAAAACAAAACAACAAACACGAAAGCACCAGACATTATAATACAGACTTATAATTTGCACCGATGTTTTTTCGAAATTCTTCAGCAGCAAGCAGGTGCGCCTGAGGGAGTGTTCGCCCAGGGAGCAAAACAGGCTAGGACCGCCACTGCTGTTTGGCTTGTACCAAAGCTTCTCAGCATGAGCAAAGAGCTGATGCGGAGGGCCAAGATGAAATGTGGATGGACTCTGAGTCAGACAGAGAGTCTGAGGTAAGGGGAGCTCTCGGTGAGTGTTGTCATAGTAGCAAACACATTGTTGTTGTTTTTTTCTTTTTACTTATGTAAACTGTGCATTAATCAACAGCATTTGTAGCTATAATGTTCGAGTTCCCTTTTGGCTTTTCTGATTCATATGAATATATAGAAGAAATCTGTGCATGGCCCTTGTCTGAATGGTGGCACCACCAACAAATTCACAGTGGAAACAAGGTATTTATGACGGATTCATGGTGAAGTGTTACAAATCTGTTTTCTGCTCGTATTGTGAAACTCTATCATCTTCCCTGTGCAGAGGAGCAGGTACTGTTGCCCCTGGTCTACCAATGGAACTTCCATCTGAGGCCAAAATGTCCTGAACCGACAACAAGGATGGCAGCTGCAGTGTGGAGTACATCCCATATGTGGCTGGCACGTACCACCTCAACATCACATATAGAGAACAACCTATCACAGGTGCTGAATGGTATTTTAGTAGTATTAAGAAATACAATTGTGAGATAAGAGCGTCTTAAGTGTATAGTGTTGAAATGTACTCCATCTGCTGCTGTTAAAAAAGGGGGGGCTTAAATATTTCTTCTAATTTTCCCTCATGTCTTGCCTGAGCCCAAGAAGGCAAATAACCATTACAACCATGATGGGACCTACCTGGTGTGTTATGTGCCAGACATGACTGACAGATACACCATTCTCATTAAGTACGGAGGAGACGAGATCCCTTATTTACCCTACTGAACCAGGCTTCTGTTTAGCAGAGATGCCAGCAAGTGCACTTTCACAGGTACGTACTGGACAAATGGGCTTCTGCAGTCATAGCAGTTATAGAGGTTTTGTTGTTGTTTCTGTTGTTTTCTTTACTTTTTGTGGTTTTTCTACTAATTTGTCAAAGTCAGTTGTACTGCTGACCAGCTTCTCATTTCAGTAGGAATAATTAGTAGAACATATTGTGTAGAATACTGATACAAAATGCACCTAAATTTTCAACATTCACATCTGATTCTTATAAACAATATATGCCCCTTTTTTCCAAATGTTGCTTTCTATTGCTATTAAAGTTCTTGCAACCAGGAGAGATCAAAAGGTGTTTTGTCCTGGTTTTCACTCAGACTGCAGAAATCCATAGTTGCTCTTACAGGATGTAATATATTTCAGAAAATGTTAAACATATTTACAAATGGGTAAATACCTATAAATAAGTCTCTTTAGAACACGAGTAGGTGTTTCTCAGCCAGTATAAGTGGCTGGGTTAGTGATATGAAATGACCTTGCAGACCTCTTGAGCTGTTGTCCAGTTTCATACATACAATGAACTGAGGTATTCTCTTTGGTTAATTACTTGTTTGACAATGGCAACGATTGCAAGTCTTCCTCCCCAACCAAATCTACTAAGGGGACACCGAACTTTTGCTCTCCAGAGATGATTATGTAGGTGTTCTGTAAGGATGACGAGTTTTGAAAAAAGTCATGTGATACAGATCCCCTCTCAGTATACCTGCTGCTCATATCTCATCATTTTTCTGTGCATTGGTATGTGGTATTCCTCACACTGTGCTCCTCAGTTACACCCCCTGCCCAATCCTCACACTGGTTCCTCTCTCATAACTGTGTGTCTCCATTTCCATTTTATATTGCACAAACTAATGGACTGACAGAGTAGGTAGGAAAGCGTGGTGAAATGGCACTTTGGCTAATCTAGATTTCTGTTTATACGTGGAAAATGTAACGGTTATAGACCCTGTGCACGAGAAAATGCTAATTTGTTGTTTTAAGACCGGATGTAGGGTTGTACATTTCCGGTAGCTTTATTTTGCGGTCAATCGCTACTGCGAAGGTGGACTCCAAAATCATGTCCAAAATACGAAAATGGAGAGATTGCATTAAGTTAAAAAGAGCAGGAGGTGGGAACAGTCGCCATTGCTGTGTCATAAAAAATCAAATGTTAAATTTTGACGTTTGAAGCATGTAGATTGATTGGTTGTTTACATCACTCAACACAAGCAAAATTACATTACAAAATCAGAAGACACATCGTCCACATTCAGAAGCACATCTCTATATAGTGACAGTTCTTATGATTTAAAGAGGGAAATGTCCAGTATTCAAACTAAATAGAATAGAATGCCTTTATTGTCACTATACAGTTGTACAATGAGATACAGAGCATCTCCTACTCAGTGTAAACATGCTGGGGCGGGGGGGTACAGTTCTGCAGCACTATATACATATGGGCAGTATTAATATAGGGAAAAATGATATATATATATAAAAAATGTACAAATATACAAGCCGGTTTTAAAAAAAAAAGTAATATGTAAAAAATAGTGTTGTGTATATACAGTTGAGTTATTGCACATAGAATTGGTATCCATAGAGGAAGTGGGAAGAAAGAAATTGTGTGTGTGTGTGTGTGTGTGTGGGGGGGGGGGGGGGGGGTGCTGTGTTATCTGTGCATGTGTGAGTTCAGGGTGGTTATGGCTTTGGGGAAGAAAGTGTTTTTGAGTCTGTGGGTTTTTGTGCTGATGCACCTGTAGCGTTTCCCTGAGGGAAGCAGGCTGAACATGTTGAAACCAGGGTGGGAGCTGTCCTTGATAATGTTTGCTGCTCTGCTGAGGCAGCAGGAGGAATAAATGTCCATCAGGGAGGGGAGAGGGTAGCCGATGATCTTTTGTGCTGTCTTGACCACACTCTGAAGCCTCACTCTATCCGCCTTGGTGCAGCTGCCGTACCATACCGTGATGCAGTAGGTTAGCAGGCTCTCAATGGACGAGCGGTAGAAGGTCAGCAGCAGGTTGGAGTTCAGCTTGTACTTCCTGAGGACTCTCAGGAAGTGCAGCCGCTGTTGGGCCTTCTTGACGACCGCTGAGATGTTGTCTGTCCAGGAGATGTCAGCAGAGATGAGGACACCAAGGAACCGGAAGGTGTGGACCCTCTCCACACACTCCCCGTTGATGTAAAGGGGGGCCAAGTCAGTGCTGTGTCTCCTGAAGTCAACAATGAGCTCTTTGGTTTTCTTAGTGTTCAGTGCCAGGTTGTTTTCTGAACACCATGCTGCCAGCTTCAGGACTTCCTCTCTGTAGTCTGCCTCGTCTCCCTTTGAGATGAGTCCGACTACCGTGGTGTCATCAGCAAACTTGATGATGAGAGTGTTGTTGTGGGTTGAACTGCAGTCGTGGGTGTAGAGAGAATAGTCAAAGCCAGATGTTTCCCAGATGTCTCTATATAATATTTACGAAGGGTATGTTGTGACTTATCTTGACAATTACAGTGGTCCCTCGCTATAACGCGGTTCACCTTAAGCAGCCTCGCTGTTTCGCGAGTTTGCATGCTTGTTTTTTTTTTTAGTGCAGTGTGTTCTGCGTCCTGATCAGCTGTAGACCATTGTCGATCTCCTCCATGCCATCTCTCCTGTACAGTACAGAATCGCTTCATCAATTGCTAGCAGTGTGACTCTGAAGTGCTGTACTGTATGTTTGTAAGTTTTCTCCCCAACAAAAAACAATGTCGGCGAAACGTTTTGCACCGTCATAGGCAGCTGACTGAAAACTGGTTTTGATCTTCGGTTTCATTCTATAATACTGGACTTTTTTTTCTTGAAGTTTGAGAGTGTTTAAACGAGAGAGAAAAGTGGGACAATATCGATGCCTGTCTGAGAAAAGTGTATAAAGTGTGTAGTGAGGGGTTTTACAGCCTTAAAACATATAAAATAATTGTAAAAAAAATAAAGTTGGCTATTTTGCGGATTTCACCTATTGCTGGTTATTTTTAGAACATAACACCCGCGATAAAGGAGAGACCACTATATACAAATACTGAGAAATATTCTCTATTTTGCTCTGAGGCCAGGGGGAAAAGTATTGACAAGTCAATGAACGTCATCTACAGATATCTTTGGTAAATGCTCAAGACATCTTGAGAATTGTAAATCGCCGCTTGTGTCAATTTTTTTTTTTTTTTTTGAAAAAACGACCATAAACAAGGTGCGAATATCACACCGAAAACGAAGCGCCTTACAGGAGTTTCCCCACCGGAAGTTGCATATGCTAAGGTGCACATAGTCTATTGGTAAAAAATATATAAGAGATGGTAATAACACGACTAGATTTTCATTCTTTAACCTGGTCTGATGGTTGTAGAATGTGAAAAGCAGTGTGTTTGTGTCTTTGTAACAAATGAGTTTAAAAATAACAATAAATTAACCCTTTCACACAACTATTCAAAGGTTGTTTTCTTGTATTTGTGTCAGTGTTGCTGGTGTACTTGCACATAAACCACTGAAGGTGGGCTCGGCTGCAAATATTCCACTGGACATAGGAGAGCTTGACCTCAGCCAGCTGACAGCCTCTCTTACAACACCCTCGGTGCGAGAGGAGCCCTGCCTGCTGATGATTCTGCGTAACACTCACATTGGTGAGTGTCCGTCTGATAAGTGAGAAGTTTGCCAAACAATGAGACTCATCAGAATCCAAATACTTTATTATTCCCTGAGTAAAAGACAGAGGGGGGAAAAGCAATAAAAGTTAAAGCATGGAGAAAGAAGCAGGGACAACTGAGACAGGCTGCATGCACACACAAGAATAAGCGTTAACCCTCATCTGTTTTGTCTGTCTGTCTTAGGAATCTCCTTTGTTTCCAAGGAGATTGGTGAGCACCTTGTTAACATCAAGAAGAACGGTCATCATGTTCCCAGCAGCCCAGTTGCTGTTATGATCAAGCAGTCAGGGATTGGTGATGTGAGCCGTGTGAGTGGACCGGGGCTGACCGAGGCCAGGACTTTTCAGCCTGCAGAGTTCATCATTGACACTCATGATGCAGGTATATGCTCAGTGAAAGAATAGATAGGTGAGATCCTTTGGTGTGAACAGAACTATTCTAAGGACGTTCTACGACACTGTGGTGGCGTCTACTGTCAATTATGCTGCGGTCTGAAGTTCTCCAGAGGCCTGGTAATGAACTAATCATTTGATTCAGGTGTGTTGACCCAGGGTGAGATCTAAAACCTGCAGGACACCGGCCCTTGAGGCCTGGAGTTCAACACCCATGGTGAGCTAACATCCATCATGGACAGCCCCTCCCACCCCCTGCATGAGACTGTAGGAGCACTGAGCAGCTCGTTCAGCAGAAGACTTTTACACCCACAGTGTAGGAAGGAGCGCTACCAAAGGTCATTCTTACCAGCAGCTGTCAGACTCTATAATCTAGTTTAACATGGTTATCTTACTCGTCATCTGTTTAATTGACATATCAAATGTTTTTAATTGCTGCTGCTCACTTGCAGCTTGTTTGTACACTGTATATTTCACCAGGATCATTCACCACTTGTGTACATATCTCTGTACACTTTCGTCTTTACATGTGAATTTCAGTTGCTTACTTTGTGTTTTCCTTCTATATTTTATATTCCTCTTGCTATAAGAGCTGTGTAACACCCAAATTTTGGAACTACCAGTACTGGAAGGACTCTCTCTGCAAAAGGTGGCGTTACAGAGGATATTGGCTTGGAGGGACCTCTTCCAGGTGGATGAAAGATGGTGCTCGGCTCTTTATGAAATTGAAGCTGCTCACCAAAGAGCCCAATTGTCACATAGGGAGAGAATTTTCACAGACTGCATCCAGCTGAGGTGGCTAGAACTGATATCGCTGTGTCTGGATGCCCCCTGCATCAGCATGCCTCACCTACTCCAGCTAATCATGGATGACATGCTCCATGTCATCCAGCATTTGTCACGATGAGTTGTGTGGCTGGACCCAGGTGCAGGACTCGGAGCCAAAACATTAACTTAAATGGCCACTTTATTTGCTGTTGCGACAAAACTGGGAATACATAAACAAAACAGAAACTAACTAGACTGAAGATGCATAGCGGGGCTTGACTTAACCTGGAGATAGACGACGAGGAATACACACACAACAAACGTGGAGGACACAACAACTGGCAGGGAAAAACACAGGGCTTAAATACATACTGAGGTTGAAAAATAAAAACCATTAAAATGAAGCATGTACAGCTGTGACAAACAATGTGATTCCTCCAAGAGTCATTCTCATATAAGCTCCCATCTCCACCTTTACAGCAGGAAAAAAAGCTGTTTGTGGACAGCACGGGCAGTTTCCTGCTTTCACAGCAACACAACATATGTGACTTTATTGGCTTTAACAAGGACATTAAATCGGAGCTTTGGCATCTGGGACTGCTTATGCATTTACTTCAGTCGGTGGCATCTGTCACTCTTATTAGCACTCACTTAAATTGCTTATGTAGAATTTGAGAAAAGCTTATCTTGGGTCTTGCCCACGTCCTATCAACTCAAGTTATCTCACCCATAGGTGCTTCATGTCGTTAACTTGACAGAGCTCAAGACTCATCTTAAGACACTACTGCTTCTCTAACTCGAGGGTCATTCTTGACAACTGTACTCTTCCTGTTTGCGATTGTTTTGACTGAGACTGAAAACTCAGTTTTATTCATGAAATTCTAGTTGTCATAAACAGCACGTAGGATTAAATGCAGATCACTCACCGTGACTTGGAATGGACTGTTAGGGATGTCAGACTAGTGTCAGCTGTTTTCCCCATGTGTTTCCTCTCCCCCTAATCACCCTTGTGTGTATTTAGTCTGTGTGTTTCTGTTCATTTTTTGTCAGGTCGTCTGTTGTTCCACGTCATGTTACCATGTCTCCATGTTTCTAGGATTTTCCATGTTTAGGTTTTTTGCAGCGTTCAAGGTTTAGTTCTTTGCCCTGTGTGTTTAGCATTTAATTTTCCCAGTTTAGTTCTATTTAGGTTCTTTCTTGTGTGCATCTGCCTTTTGTACTTTTTTTATCAGCCATATTAAACGGCTCGCGTTTTGTTAATTCAAGTTTTGTTCCACGTTCCATTTTGTCTGCATTTTGGGTCCTCTACATCACTCCATACAGTCTGCCTCTGCCAGACTGTGACATGCTGAGGTCTTCCTGGTCACTGGAGCTTTAATTGGAGCTGGCGGACGTACTGGTCCTGCTACAAGTGGAAGGAAACCACCTCGCTAAAGGAAAAACAAGACAACAATATGAGCATAGGTTTGGTTACAATAAAATAAGTCAGTTGATCAAAATCAGTGTGACACAGACCCTGATGTTTTTGAAAAGAGCCCATCAGTAACATTTAATTCATACATTTTTACTGTGAGGGTTTGTAAAATGTCTGTATGAATATTATTATGAATATTAATTCTACAACAGAAAACGACTCAGCATTTAAACCATCATGTATTAAATGTTTCCGAAGATACTAAAATTTGATAACGAGCAAAGTTATTTATCCTGAAATGTACTCATTGATAGAAACTTTGAAAGGCAGTGCAGAAAACAAAGTTAAGCAACACAGAAAAATGTGGTAGCGATTACTCTTTATAGCCTATTAGTTTTATTTTCAATGCGCTCTGAGGTCATAGCAAATTAGAACAAACATCCTAATGAGTGATTTTGTACATATACGTTATATTTATAGAGTTGCTAATTGTTTTTCATTATTGCAGCCAAACCAGCCTATGAAATAAAACAAATCCTGACTGGGTTCCAATGCTACACATGCAAAATCCCTGCTTCAAACTACATGCTACAAACCACCATGCCAATCAGATTACATCTTCCATGTGAGGGTGAAGAGGTGACCCTTCTGGATAAGATGGTGAAGGTTTGCTGCGTTTTGGTGAACATGTGCCCCAGTGTGGTAGTAAAACCAGGGGAAAATGCTCTTGTTAAATAGTCTTAAAAGTCTTGTGCTGTATATGTAGTGATAAGATTTCAAAAGAGAGTGTAAATTACAGAATGCTAGTAGTGGGTGATATTATTTAAATGCTGTCATGATTTTATGTGAACATTTTATCATTTGCAAACTATACATGACATTGATTCTACATTGTTACTGGTGTGATGTTCTACAAAGTGGTTTTAATTTTTTTTTTTTTTTAAAAAGGCTAACATTTATTTATTTCTTTATTCAACTTTTGAACAATGGTACTTAGTAAGTACATATTCAGTAAATGCAAATTATTTAGATGGCAATGCACTTCAGGCACAAATGTAGACCCCCTAAATACAACATTATGGGTTATTCAGAACAGAACTATGCTTGGAGAAATATTTTCCCATCAGTTGAGACAACTCCTCCACAGTAGCAGGTGGAATTTCTTTGTATTTCTTTTGTTTTTCTTGTACGTTGGCTGTATCCCAATTCAGCCTTAAAGTACGCAGCCTTAACGGTCCACAAGGGCCGCACACACAAAGACTGCTAAGACAGGAAGTGTGAGGCTTGTGAAATGGGACGGTCTAGCCCCCGTCTCGCTGCCCAGGTTGCCTAGCAACCATGATACTAACCACGTTTCATACAGCATTGTTTGACAGAAATGAAGGAGAAAATGTTTTGTTCATTTGTTTGTTTGTTTTTACATGAGTGTAACATTTGACCCATTATGCATACGCTGGACACGAGTGTGATGACAGCAGAACTTTTATTTACAACTGTGGTTTTTGTTTTGCACTGGGACACTCCCGCTCTCTGCTGTCACGTCCGCTCTCCTCCATCTCCGACTGTCACTGTGAACATATAAAGAGTCAAAATCACCTTCAGATCTCAGCACACCTGTTCACCCCACCCTGCGCCGCCCCGGGACCTCACTGCGTCACCCCTCCTCTGCAGCTGGCCAGAGACCACACCCACGCCACAATGAGCTTTTTTTGATTAGATAAGTATCTGAGGCTGAGTCCACGAGACTTTAAAAACATGATTGTTGGGCTTCATTTCTGTACTGAACAGTCATTTTAAGATTAGCTAGTAAATAACAATTAGCTAATGTTGTTCATTAGACTAAAGTCATCTTACTTTGGTAATGTAAATATAATATGGTCAATATTAAAGTTATTCTATTAATCCTTATTAGTTATACCACCAGTGAACTTGAACTCTGTGTCAAATACTGAGCTTCAGTAAAGATTCAAGTTGTGTTTATTTAAATTTCCTTTCACCTTAAATCTTCACTCAAAGACAAGCATCTTTTACAGTGTATATATAGATATATTATATATAAGTGTAAAACAATTATATATGTGTAAAAACAAAATGTACGAGCTGTGATAACTGTTGCTGATAGAATGAAGAGTACACTGACATATGAAATATTCCTTTATTGGGTGAGAAAATCAGACCATGTCATAACTGCTTTAAGTCATACAGAATAGATATCAGAGCCTTAAACAGGCTGACTTCTGCTAAATGGGTCAGAATGGGCAGAAAGTATACAAACACATAACATCCTTATAGAATATGATGTAACACTATAGATCAACTTAGCTCAAAATATGTAAAGCATATAAACAATTACAGAAATATGATACAACAAGCACAGCAGTGCTACTAATCCAAAATACTCAAAGCTTCATAGAACTGAAACAAACATTTATTTTTAGATCCATTCTGCTGCTGATACATACTTTAGGTTTCTGAATATCAAACTTGTTGCTGCCTTTCATAGTGTGTAACTTGAAGGCCCTGAGTACTTTCTCCCACACTGAAAACACTGGAATGATAAAATTATTTGAACATTACCTAATAAGACAGATTCAGGACAGATAATTAGTTATTTTAAACTTCCTTTATTTTCTCCACACGGCTCACTCCACTCGCCATGACATCATCACTAGTTTACAGAGACTAGAAAAAGAGACAATATCTAGTGGTGGCTCTCTGTGTAAAATAAGAATGATTTGATTGCTTCAAGCTGATGGGAAGAAAACATAGCTTGTTACAATCAATGCAGAAGAGCATCTCAGAATACATAACACGTCAAGCTTTGAAGCAGATCGGCGACAGCTGCAGAAGACCACACCGGACGCCACTTCTGTCACCAAAGAAGAGGAAGATTCTGCAGGTTTACCAATATTAGATAATAGAAGATTGAAAAACTGTCATCTAGTCTGATTAGTCTCACTTTTAGCTCTGATATTAGATTGATGGGGTCAGAATTTGACATAAAAAAAAACCATGAAAGCATGGATCCATCCTGTCTTCTTGGCACATCTGATTATTGTTTAAATCTTACAGCCCTCCTATTGTTGCTGAACATGTCCAGTCTTTCATGAACACATGTTAACTATCTTCTGATGGCTGCTTCCAGCAGGTCAAAATCAATATGGAATAGTATGGGACAAATAATTAAGTCAATCCACTATTTTAAATGTAAAAGAAACAAAGTGATCTTGAACAGAAGGTGGGGCTGTATGAAGACAGCCCCACCTGCTGGTAAGATTGTGTGGTATTCATATTGAAAAAGTACATCATCAGCAATGCACGATGCAGAGTAATGCTTCTTAACTGCAATATGTGACACTTTAAACTCATTGTTGACAAAAGTCTCTGTGTTTGTGGGAAAAAGATCAGTGTGTGTCTGCAGAATCACATCAAAGCTTGAGAAAGACTGGAAATGATTAAAGGTCAAAGGTCAATTTTTTGTGGAATCACATTTCTTGACTTATGCACTATTTATTTATCCTTTTCAACATCCATTTCATTGTTTTTCAGAGCAAAATTTGGGATATTTTTTCCCCATCATTAATGAAACTATTTTAATAATGTAAACATTAAAAATGATGAAAAGATGAGACTGAGTGACTTTTGAGGTCTGGTGGAGCAGTGGGAGTTTTGGTGTTTTTTCAGATATAAAGCAAGAATGGCCTCATTAGCTGCCAGCATTTGCAATGTAAGCAGTATGTGTATAGTTGGTTTACTTAGGCTGTGGGACTCACATTCATGTATAAATGTATACATTCGCTGTTCGCAGCAGTACTTGTTCTTCATTTCAAACAAAGTGGCAAATACAAAGTACTGGGCAGAGCTGCATTTCAGTGAGATAAATAAAGAGAATATGGACAAATCAGCTACAGGTGTTACAGGTCTTCCATGGGGTCTGTTTTTATACAGAAAGGTAGAGACAGGAGACATGAGTTGCGTTTGGTCTGCAGGCTCTTCCTCGTCTGAGGTACAGAAGCGTTGCAACGGCCTATCGCACTCACAACTACTTCCCCCTTGTGGCGTTGCCACGCAATCTCGTCTTCATAACTTTAACTGAAAAGTGCAATACCACCATGAAAAAAATGCTTTTTACATTAATAAATGTTTTACAAAAAAATACAATTGACCATACATTTGTAGGTGTCACACAGGCATCAACAGCTCATTGTTATCGGTAATTTGGACCTGAAATCCTCCATAGCTTCATTTGAAAGAGGATAATCCCTGGAAACTGAAGCTGTTGTTTTTTAAAATGTCTTCACACAGATTTTTAAAAGAACAAACTGCCCTGCTGTGAGTGGTGGCTGCTCATTGCTATAAAGCTATAGCTATAACCAAAGCTACCAGACCAAACAGCAGTTGCCTGGGAACAAATTACAACAAATGCCACATTTACCCAAGTGAGTCCCAGCTGACAGACAGCCATGATGCAGCATGGTGATTTTTGACCTGTCAAACAGCAGCAGTCTGACCGCTTATCTATTTACAGCTCTTTGCAGTGACAGTTGGACGTGTGGCAACGTTCTTAGGCAGAGGAAAGAGATAGTCAAGTATCTTCTGTTTTTCTCTTCCCTGCTGTTTTGTACTGCGTGTGAGAAGGCATTAATGCTGGTAAGGAGTCAAAAGTGTTTTCTGTTCATAAGTTTAAACTCACTGCAAGTCTTATTCTGATTTCTGTTGTCATGTTAGCATTGTTGTCATGGAACAGAGCAAATGATACTGTTACTCATATTTTATCTAACAGGAAGGGTAAAGCTTGACTTTGTCTACAGTTACCGCTGCCTGGGTAACGTGATCTCACAGACTGGCTCCACGGTCAACTCTGTCGTCACAGCGCATTAGTGGAAAAGGTTAACTACAGACTAACAGCATGGCCAAGGGAACGAAAGCCAAAAGAAAGACTAAAAGTAAGAAGATCACCTTGAAAATGGCCCAGAACTGCGTGGAGCTGACATTGGATGGTAAACGCCGACTGGATCTCACTTTCAAGGGGATTACAGCTGTTCCAAAGTGCATCCAGAAGCTCTTTCACATGGATGAAGTGGACCTGAGCAGGAACATGATCAGAAAAATTCCAGATTTTATTGCTCAGTTCATCAAAATGACTGTTTTGGATTTGCACAGCAATTATGTGAGTGTGACAGATAATGCCTAATGTTTACAACAACTCTTTAAAAGTAGGTAAATAAATGGTAGCTACTGTATAGCAGCAATACTGTGGGGCTGCTACAGTATTGCTGTGGGGCTGCTACACAGTTGTTGTGTCACACTATTTTAAATAATTTTAAATAATTAAATATTCCAAATATTTAAAATTAAGCCCATTAAAAAAAAACAACCTCTAGATTAAAGTACTAATCATCAAAAGCCAATCATTAAATAATCACAAACATACGGGGACACCTTAGAGACCCGCTAACTGTAACTAGCCTTTTGGCAGTTGTAGTTTGCCCATTTCAAAATTGTACCATGGTTCATAACTATGTCCATGTTTAATGCACCAAAATCACCATCTGTTAAAAAATGTGTTATTATTTCTAGCTGGAGGAGCTCCCCGTGGCTATCGGCTACCTGCAGAACTTTAAGGTTTTAAACCTGTGCAACAACCGTCTCACAAGCCTCCCAAGTGAGCTCGGCCTCCTGAATAAACTCCAAACACTGAACCTGGGTCTCAACCAGTTGGAAGCTCTTCTTGCCTCCATTGGTGCACTGGAGGAGCTCCGCCACATTGGCCTTTCTGACAACAGATTCACCTGCCTCCCCGGCTGCCTCTTGAAGCTGAAAAAACTGGAGAGTATCAGGATGGACAGGAATCCAATTATTGCTAAGAAGATACCCACTGAGAAACCAGTCAGTATTACAGAGAGCTTTTACCTAGTCTGTAGCACCCTCAAGGATTGACGTACGCACGATGTAGTATAGAACAGGGTTTATTCTGGTCTTGGCAACCCGTGAGAACTGCTCACGGACAAAACAATAAAACAAAAACATCACATCAAAATGCGCTCTTGTACATAATGTCAATCAATCAAAAATCCTTAATTACAGAAAATAAAACACTTAAAATACACAAACCTCGTGAGCTGACATCCAGGAGGTGCTAAATAATCCTTTATGGCCTTATTGCCTCATCTTCCATCTTCTTTGTCAATTATTTCCACTCTTTAAACAACATTTTCTCCAAGTGTGGAGCTAACTGTGAGCTGCCGCATGCAGACACCGTGTGCGCTAGCAAAAGACAAGTGGCTGGGTGGAGACCCAAACAGCAAAGCTGTACCCTACATAGTTCACCACCAGAGGGCGCAAAGGAACAAAATCCAGACATACAGCTAAACAAATATCAAATGCAACAAACATCAAATGCAAAAGACCGTTACACTCCCACCAATCACTTGTGATTAAAAAGAATAAAGTATTGCCTATGAACTAATGAACGGCTTTTGAATGAACTATCATGAATTATCCTTTAAGCAGAGTGCGGTGGAGAATCTTCTTCCGCTTCCATCAGAATGACTGTCTTCTGAATGGGTCTTTCCAGGTGCACAGGTTTGGAAGTACGTTTTCCTGCTCTATCCAGGGTTGGATCACTCAGCAGCAATTTCACCTTCCTCACTTTTCCATCCTTTCCAGGATACACTTCAATGATCCTTGCCAACTTCCACTGGTTGCGTGGAGTTATCTCATCCTTCGGGAGGACAACATCATTGATCTTAGCATGTCTGTGCTCTTTGGTCCACTTCTGTTTTCCTTGAAGATTTAACAAATACTCCTTTTTCCATCTTGTCCAGAAAGTGTTGGCAAGTAGTTGAACACGACGCCACCTCTTACGGAGATAAAGATCTTCTTTCACCAACCTTCCTGGAGGTGGAGAGATAATTGTGGACTTCATGGTTAGTATGTGATTCGGTGTTAAAGGTTCTGGGTTTGATGGATCACATAGTTGGTCAGTAGTCAATGGTCTGCTATTAATCACTGCCATGACTTCATACAGGAATGTCCTCAGAGAGGAGCTGTCGAGTTGTTTGGCTGATTGTTCCAGAATGGACATGAGAACACTCCTTATGGTGCGAATTTGTCTTTCCCAGACACCACCCATATGACTAGATGCTGGGGTGTTCATGAGAAACTCACAGTCCAGTTTCCCTAGCTTGGCTTGATCCATTTCCTTAAATGCTCCAATAAACTCATTTCTAGTGCCGACAAAATTTGTGCCTTGATCGCATCTTATCTGGCGAACTGTACCTCTGATGGCCATGAATGCACGTAAGGAGTTGATGAGAGAATCTGTAGAGAGATCGTCAAGCATTTCAAGATGCACTGCTCTGGAGCACATGCAAGTGATTAGCAAGCCATAACGCTTTAGCTCCTTGCGGCCTTCTTTGACATAAAAAGGACCAAAGCAGTCCATCCCACAGTAGGTGAATGGCGGTGTGGTCTCCATCCGATCCTCTGGGAGGTCTGCCATCTTCTGCTGCTCTGTGCGCCTTCTGAACCTTCTGCATTTTACACATTTATAGATGTAAGATGACACAATCTTGCTGCATGCAAGAATCCAGAATCCGTTAGCTTTAAGCTCATTCATGGTGATCCCTCGTCCTTGATGGTATGTCTTCTCGTGATAATGTTTGACCAGTAATGCCGACACGTGACTGTCTCTTGGCAGGATCGCAGGATGCTTGACATTGGGGTGCAAAGCTGCATGTGTTAAGCGTCCGCCTACCCGAAGAATGCCTTGGTCATCAAGAAATGGACATAACTTGTGTAACTTGTTAACCTTGTCTTTCATCCGGATCACATCATGGTGTTGCAAGGTTTTTATTTGCTGAGCAAAGGCTGTTTCTTGAACCATCTTTATGATTGTTAACTCTGCTTCCTTTCTCTCTTGTAGGCTACTGATGTCGTGTGATCTACTCTTGTGATCCTTTGTTTCTTTCACATAGCGCTTGAGTCTAGCAACTGCCTTGATCATCCTCGACCAGTCGGAAAACTTGTGTAAGCGATCTAACAGGGACCCTTGTTCCTCCACTTGTATCTTGTGGACTTGAACCTTCTTAACCTCCGGGTCACTGGTTGATAACTCTCCCACCTTAATTTCCCCACTGGGTATGACCTTCTGCCAAAGGAGGTCTGGGCCTTTGAACCAGTTTGATGCTACAAGTTGTTCTGCTGTGAGGCCTCTTGAGGCGTGGTCCGCCGGATTATCTTCGGAAGTTACATACCTCCATTGGGTTGAATCTGTGCTTTGTTTGATGCGTTCCACTCGGTTTGCAACAAACACATGAAATCTTCTGGCTTCATTGCTGAGGTATCCGAGTACCACCTTCGAGTCAGTCCAATACCTTTCTTCTGAAATTTTTATTTCCAATTCCTTTTTCAGCATGTCACCAGTGCGCACAGCAACAACGGCCGCCGACAACTCAAGCCGAGGTATAGTTGTGACTTTGGTTGGTGGAACTCTTGATCTTCCCATCACCAATGAGCAGTGAACTTCACCAGTTGGGCTAACTGCTCTGAGGTAAGTGCACATTCCATATCCGGACGCACTTGCATCAGAAAAATGATGAAGTTCGTAGTGCTGTGCCTTGAAGTTAGAAGGAATGTAGCATCTGTGAACCTTTACGTCTGCAAGGTTTCCCAGGTCACGCAACCAATACTCCCACTGAGGTCGAAGTCTGTCAGGTAAGTTATCATCCCAGCTGAGTTTATCTCGACACATTTGTTGCAAGATCTGCTTTCCCAGCAGAATGAAAGGTGACACAAACCCAAGTGGATCGAACACAGAGGCGACTGTGGCCAATACTCCTCTTCTGGTGAGTGGTTTTTCCTTAACAACTACTCTGAACTGAAATTGATCTGATGCCACACACCATTGTACGCCAAGTGCTCTTTCCATATGTACTTCACCGAGTGCCATATCTAGCTGTTTGGGAGCTGCAGCGCATTCTTCTTTCGGAAGCGAAGCTAGAACTTTGGTGCTGTTTGAGATGAACTTGTGCAACCGAAGTTTGCCCATGCTGCAGAGTTTGCGTGCTTCATTAACCAGCTGTATTGCCTGATCTTCAGTGTCAACACTTGCTAGTCCGTCATCAACATAGAAGTTGGTTTTGATGAACTTGACGGTTTCTTCATTAAAATTTCCTTCCCCTTCAGCTGCAAGATGCTTGAGGCCATAGTTGGCGCAACCTGGAGAAGATGCTGCTCCAAATAGGTGTACCTTCATCCTGTAGACAGTGAATGGAGTTTCAAGGTCACCGTTCTCCCACCACAAGAACCGTAGGTAATCTTGGTCACAAGCATGCACATGGAATTGGTGGAACATGCGTTCGATGTCACACATGAAAGCCACTGGGCCTCTTCGGAAGCGACACAAGACTCCGAGCAAGGTGTTTGTTAGCTCTGGACCAGTGAGGAGTTGGTCATTTAAGGAAGCGCCTTGGAACTTGGCAGAGGCATCAAAGACGACACGAATCTTTCCGGGTTTTTGTGGATGATACACACCATGGTGTGGGATGTACCAAACTGGTGTCTTGTCAATGTCTTGCTCTGGGACCTTTTCAGCATCTCCATGGGCTAGGATCTCATCCATGAATTTCTTATAGTCCATGTAGTACTGCTTGTTACTCTTGAGCCTTTTTTCTAAACATTTGAGGCGATGAATAGCACATGCCTTGTTGTTCGGCAGGTTCGGCCTTTCACTCTTAAATGGGAGTGGCATTTCAAAATGACCATCCTCCTTGTGCCTAATGCCAGCCTTCATCGTTGTTAAAAATTTGAGATCTTCTTGAGAGACCTTCGTGTCTTCTGGTGCTTTCTCAACAAAGTCAGACTCCAACATCTTTAGAACCTCTGTGGGAGAGATCATTTCCTTTATTTGAGTTCTGTAGACATAGTGAACCTTGTTGGTGAGGTTTGACGAGGGATGAATGTCAGGCACCACTTCCTTCACAATGACTTGGTGACTTATTCCGAAGGCGTCTCCATAATCGAGACATGGATTGCCATAACCCACAATACTCCATCCCAAATCAGTTCTTTGTGCAAACGGCTGATTTTCCTTTCCAGACACAACCTCACGAGGAACAAGTGCTTGGGGGCAGTTGTACCCAATCAGCAGACCAACATCACAGCTTTGTAGTGGAGCGATCTCATTTGCAATGCATTCAAGATGAGGCCATGCCTTAGCTGTTGCAGGTGATGGAATGTGATCTCGGTTTGCGGGAATAAAGTCTCTGGCATATGTTACTGGTAGGGAAATGGTCTTATTTGAGTAGAACGCTCTGACTTGTAAACCTGAGAGCTTGCGACAGGACACAACTGTGTTTCTTGAAGACATGGTAGTGAGCTTTAGCTGAGTCGATTCACCTTTGATATGCAGAGCTTGTGCTGTTTCTTCAAGAATAAAGGTCGTATCGCTCTGTGTATCAAGGAGCGCGTACACAAGAATTTCATGCTCTGGCTCACCTTTGGTTGACACCCATACTGGAATAATGGAAGATGTGTGAGTGTCGTCAACATTCTGCGTAACTCTGTTAGAAGTTGCTTCACTTGTTAATGGTGTGACACTGTTGTCTTGTGAGATGTCTGAGTTCGTTTGTCTTGTCCTGTCACTGTTCTTGGTTTGATTTCTCCTTGTTCTGTCTTCCTTCGTGCGATTGTCATGAAGACATGTTGGATGTCTTTTATTACATGTGTCACAGGTTTCTCTCCTTTCACAATCCTTGGAGCGATGACCAGAGTTCAGACAGCCAAAACATAACTTCTTGTCTTGAACAAACTTTAGTCTCTCAACAATGCTCTCATTTATGAACCTTCTACACTTAAGTAGGCTGTGACCCGACCTTTCACAGTACACACAACTAGCACTAACAGTCCTTTCATTTGAGTTAGTTGCTAGCACCTTTACTCCATTGCCTCTGTTCCTTGTTGTTTTTGCCCCTTCAGTTTCACTTGGCTTCAGAGCAAAGAGAGATGTTATGGGATTACAGGCAATTTTGGCTTCCCGTGAGATGAAATCTACAAATTGGCTGAAGCTTGGAAAGGTGTGAGTCTCTTCTTGCACCTCTGTAACCTTTCTGTTCCACCTTGAAGTAAGCCAATCTGGAAGTTTTGCGAGCATTTTTTGGTTTTCATTGCAGTCATTGAGCACTTCAAGCCCCTTCATTTGCGACATGGCTGTCTTACAGCAGCAAAGGAAGTCAGCAAATGCTTGAAGTTCCATACTGCCTTTAGAGCTTATCTTAGGCCATGCATCAAGTTTGTCTCTGAAGGCCTTTGCTACGAGGAAGGGATTGCCATACCTCTCTTCGAGAACTGTCCATGCTGCATAGTATGCAGACTCTGTGCCAAGCGGGAAATAGCCTTCTATTGCCTTCCTTGCAGGTCCACTTACATATTTCCTCAGATAATAAGTCTTCTCTTCAGTTGGTATATTTTTCCTGTCAATCAGAGTCTGAAAGGAAATTTTCCAATCATTATATCTGATAGGGTCGCCACTGAATATTGTTGGCTCTGGTACCGGAAGGCGACTTGCATTAAGAGACACTGCAAATGCTTTGACCAGATCTTCTGTGTTCACCTCTCGGTGCGGTGTCACATTTTGTGGCGAGGAACACCGTTTCATATGCTGGTCATTGTTTTCAGACTTGACTTCATTTTTCTTATCAGATCTGTGGTGAAGTAGGTTGTATATTTCTTCATCTGAACATTCACTTTGTTCATACACCCGCTGTCGAGCCTTTGCTGCATTCAGCTTTTTTACAGTCTCAAGTCGCTCTACTTCTCTGCGCTTAGCTTCTAGAGCCTTTTGTCTTTGTGCTATTTCTGCTTCTTGCCTTTCAATTTCCTTCATATGGATTTCTTGTTCAAGCAGAACTTGGAGAGCAGCCTCATTTGCTGCAACTTCAGCAGCTGCATCTTGTCTTTTAGCCGAGAGCCGGCTGGAGTGTCTAGAGGAAACTCTCGAATGAGAAGAGAGCTTAGTGTGGTGTGACTTAACACTCATCCTGTCTGAGGCTTCTAACTTAGGCATAGACTCAGTCTCCTTCCATTTTTCATCCCTTTGACTTTTCACATCTGAGGCTACGGATTTAGATGAAGACTCAGTGTCCTTCCAAAGTTCTTCACCTCTTTGAATCTCCGCACTACTTGGGCTTGGACACTTTCTTACAGATTCGATAATTGTCTTTGTTATGGCTTCACACGTATCCATCCTTCGTCTTGTGTCACTATCTGGAGATTCAATACGTCTCAAGTCATCATAGGCAGCATTCACATCCTTAGAAGCACTCAAAACCTTGGAAACATGTTCTTGTAGCAGATCCTTTGAGCATTGACCATCTATAGCTCCTTTGGCATCCTTAATGACAACCTTCCACTTCTCATAGCGCACACTGAAACGATGTGCAGCCTTCTTTATGTGCTCACCGTACAGTTCTTTGCCCTTTTCCGTCAACGTATGGACTCGTTGGCTCTGTCGTGCTCTTTGTGAGGTAGTAGAAACATCATCAGCTGTGCCTTCAACTGCTTGTAGTTGCTCATCTGCAGAAAGTTGTTCCACATCACCCTTTTCACTGACTTCTGGATTAGCCTCAAACTCTGCCATTGTTGGAGGGGTTTGGGTTTTTTTTGTGTATCTTACTTAGCCTTAATGTAAAGGTGCAGCAGCTTAAATTTGATTTGGTAGTTGAGGAGCAAATGAATATTAATCTAAGTTTACTGTTACAACTTTAAAGCACAGTAATTACTGTTACTCCTTAAACATCACTTAATGTATATACTTAAGTCACATTACAAATCTTGTTCAAGCCAGTAATACTGTTTCTTACAGCAACTGCTTATGCCACCCATATGCACAATGCACAGGTTACTCATCACAACATTAACTTAACACTGTATGAATATCAGTCACTTAAACAGCAGAAATGTAAACAATGAGAAAGAAAGAAAGAGAAATATTCCAGTCCTTTGTTCATTTATAAAGGAAACTTATCTTAATTATTTTTACAGTCCATTTTTTTTCTTTTTATTTCTCTTTCTTGAGGTTAATTATATTGAGTCCTGAGGAAACACTTATTTTCGGGGCACCTGACTTTCCTGCGGTGGCTGCGTCCTTTCATCTACCCGTGCAGAGCAGAGGAGTTCTCACTGTAGCACCCTCAAGGATTGACGTACGCACGATGTAGTATAGAACAGGGTTTATTCTGGTCTTGGCAACCCGTGAGAACTGCTCACGGACAAAACAATAAAACAAAAACATCACATCAAAATGCGCTCTTGTACATAATGTCAATCAATCAAAAATCCTTAATTACAGAAAATAAAACACTTAAAATACACAAACCTCGTGAGCTGACATCCAGGAGGTGCTAAATAATCCTTTATGGCCTTATTGCCTCATCTTCCATCTTCTTTGTCAATTATTTCCACTCTTTAAACAACATTTTCTCCATGTGTGGAGCTAACTGTGAGCTGCCGCATGCAGACACCGTGTGCGCTAGCAAAAGACAAGTGGCTGGGTGGAGACCCAAACAGCAAAGCTGTACCCTACATAGTTCACCACCAGAGGGCGCAAAGGAACAAAATCCAGACATACAGCTAAACAAATATCAAATGCAACAAACATCAAATGCAACAAACATCAAATGCAAAAGACCGTTACATAGTCAAAGAAAGCTTCCTGTGCAAAGAGTGTCTGAATAGGTGCCAAGGTGAGAGGAAGGAGCTGAGGGAGGAATAAATACCATACTGTGTTCTTAACTCAAGAGTGCCTTTCACTTACAGTACTGCATGTTACTCTGATCTGTACTCTACATAGTACATAGATTCAATTAATATCAGACAGTAACAGAAAACTTTGCAGTTTCCCTTGTAAGTGTATATAAAGAATTATATTTTTACACATATTTTATACAATTACTATGCTTATAACTGCATGATAGTTAGATACAAATAAAGTGTTTTGACAGTCTGTTGGGCCTAGAGGGCAGCAGAGAGCACCCTTATCTCTGAGTACCTGTCACTGGCTTTAAACATTTCAACATATTTCATGTTATTAAACATACAAACGTTATCTTTTCCATGTGATCATAATTCATTCATCATGATCATAATCATATATGGAAAAAATTATGTTCCTGAAGTCTCTAATAATAATAATAATAATAATAATAATAATAATAATAATAAAAGTAACAATGTTTTATGTACATCTGAGTCAAAGGTCTAGCAAGAATGAGGTTGTTTATTCATTTGCTTACAGTATTTCACATTACAAAATATCTCACTATAATGTAGCATTAACTTGACTTTGAAATTATCTGTCAGCGATACAGTAAACAAGATACAACAACTGTTTATGTACACGTGGGGTCTTTCATGTCTCCTTAACAAAAACAAAAAACAAAATCCTCATTCAGAAATCTGTCTTCCATTAGATGGTATGTGTGTGTGTGTGTGTGTGTGTGTGTGTGTGTGTGTGTGTGTGTGTGTACACTTTAGTTTTTGACAATATATACAATATAGTACTTAAAGGAACACACTCCACTTTTTTTGGAAATAGGCTCATTCTCCATCTCCATACATATCATACAAAACATGCACTCAAAAAAGGTGCATCTAAACAAACCTGTTTGAATCAACAGGCCTCTGTACCCTGTGTTGCAAACAGTTTTGTTAAACTATATAAAAAACATGATTTTATCTTGCTGGAGAGCACATAATACACACGACAGATTACACATCCAAGCTTTAATCATCATGTCATGCCTGTGGGAGTTACCTGGAAAAAATGCAAAGACTGACTTAACATTAGAGGAAGGCATGTTGTCCAACATCGGTCTAAGGTGTGAGTGAACCAGTTTTTTTGGTTGTCACTATGCAGTTTAATCATTCTTACACAAACTAATAAGAACATATCTGATAAAAAAAATATGATACTGTAAATAATCCTTAGTTTTAAATTGTTGTTATAGGAGGGAACATATGTGGTATTTTAGCATCAGACACTTAGTTTTCTGTTTTCTGATGAAGTTGTTCATTTGTGCAGATGATGTCTTTTATTTAACGAAAACACAAATCAGACACCAGCTCACAACCTTAAACGTGATTATTGTGCTAGCAATTGGGTGTGATCCAGTGATGGATTCATGATTAGCTAACAATGAGGAATGGCAGGGATTTTTTTCTTTAGCAAAGCCCATCAAATCAAAGGACACCATGGTTTCATCTGGATCCAGGGTAAGTTTCTGGACCTTGTCAGTGAAGTCGGTGGAGTTCTTGATGTGGTGTGGGGTGTTCCCCACGAGAGGAGCAAGGATGGTAGCAAGGTGTTTTGCAATGTTATAAGTGGCTGAGTTTATGCTACTGACTATGGGTCTGAGTGGGACAGCTTCCTTGTGGACTTTTGGAAGTCCGTAAATGCAGGGTATGGCATCCCCTGGGTAAAGGCGGTGATAAGTAAGGCGGTCAATGATTTTGTCCTTTTCCAAGTCTTGAAGGCAAGCTATAACTTTCTTTTTGTAGCTGCTTGTGGGGTCTCGCTTTAAGGCTTCGTAGGTATTGTTGTCACTGAGGAGAGTAGTGATCTTTGTATGGTAATCTGTAGTGTTTAGGACCACGGTGCATCTTCCCTTATCCGCTGGTAAAATAGTGATGTTGTGGTCTTTGCTCAGGGAAGCAACGGCCTTCTTTTCCTGTATTGTGAGGTTGGACGGAGGGACTTTGGCACTGGAGAGGGTGGCTGAGACTTTCATCCTGATTTGCTCTGCTTCTGTCTGTGATAATTTATTAATCCGTATGGCAGGATCTGTGGCTGTGATGAGGTCCACTATGGGCAACTGTTGTGGAGAAATGGCAAAATTGAGACCTTTGGCTAATACTCTCTTTTCAGGTTCAGTGAGATTCCTGTCTGAAAAGTTCTGAACCCATTTCTCCTGACTGTCTTCAGGAGAGAGAGAGAGAGAGAGAGAGAGACTTCATCTTTTGATGTAGTCTCTCTCTTCACGTGCATACCCACCACGGAGGCAGTGGAGACTGTCAGAAAACGACTACAAGAAGACAACTCCTTGGAGGACAGGACCAACTTCACACCCGATCAGATTTGCACACTGTTAGACCTCTGCCTCACCACTACATATTTCAAATACAACGAAGGCTATTACAGACAAAAACATGGCTGTGCCATGGGCTCCCCCGTGTCACCTATTGTAGCCAACCTTTACATGGAGGAAGTGGAAAGGAAGGCTCTTGGCTCTTTCAAAGGAAGAGTACCCAGCCACTGGTACAGATATGTAGACGACACCTGGGTCAAAATCAAGACACAAGAAGTGGAATCCTTCACTGCGCACATCAACGCTGTGGATAAAAACATCAAGTTCACCAGGGAAGACACAAAGGACGACTGTTTGCCTTTCCTGGACTGCGCTGTGCACATTGAAGAGAATGGCAACCTCAACATCGAAGTTTACCGGAAGCCCACACACACGGACCAGTACCTCCTGTTTGACTCCCATCACCCTCTGGAACACAAACTTGGAGTAATTAGGACCCTTCACCACCGGGCAGAACATGTTCCCTCTAAGCCTGAAGGGAAAAAGAAGGAACACACACATGTAAAGGAAGCACTCAAAATGTGCGGCTATCCTAAATGGGCATTCTTAAAGTCAGCAAAGAGGCACAGAAAAGAAGATCAGACACCAGCGAGGGAGGATAAGAAGGACAGACGCAACAACATTGTCATCTCCTATGTAGCCGGTGTATCAGAGAAACTCAGGAGGGTTTTCTCCAAGCATGACATCCCGGTGTACTTCAGACCCAGCAACACACTCAGACAAAAACTGGTTCACCCGAAAGACAAAACGCCAAAACACAGACTTAACAATGTGGTGTATGCCGTACAGTGCAGCGAGGAATGCCCAGACCTCTACATTGGAGAGACCAAACAGCCACTTCACAAGCGCATGGCACAACACAGAAGAGCCACCTCCACAGGACAAGATTCAGCTGTCCATCTGCATCTTAAGGATAAAGGACACTCTTTCGAGGATGCCAATGTTCACATTTTGGACAGAGAGGACAGATGGTTTGAAAGAGGAGTGAAAGAAGCCATCTATGTCCACTGTGAGCGACCATCTTTGAACAGAGGCGGTGGTTTACGACACCAACTCTCTGCCATCTATAATCCAGTTTTGAGATCCCTTCCCAGACGCCTTAACGCCCACTCACACCCTGGGCCATCTGACCTCAGGAATTCGCATGATAAGGTGGGGCCAGGTTTCACAATGAACTCACCCGAAACTCTGGCTGATTGGGACCCACACCCAGTTCCACACCTTGGCTCAGGCGATTAGAGGATCATCAGGGGGTCCTTTTGTCCCTCTGTGGGGGGACACTCCCACCAGGTTTTTATCTGGGACTCTCCACCATTTGACCTTAGAACTGAAGAAGCCTCTCGGATGAGAGGTGAAACGTCTTCAAGTAACTTAAAGAAGTCCTGACGCTTTTCTTTGCAAGCTCCTTTGACTACGATGACCTGGATGACTGAGAACCTTCACAGACAGTGCTACCGGGATTTAAAAATAGTTATGTAAAACGGAGCGTACCCGCTCAGACCGGCTTTAAAGGGTTAATAACAAAAACAATCACAGCTGAAATAAAAGGCTTCAGCCTACTAATATTAGTTCATAAAATACATTCTTGGAGCCAAAAGTGATGAGCTAAGGTGCCCATGGAGGCAAGGGTGCCACCAGGCATTTGGCCCCGGGGCAGACCCAAGACAGGCTGGAGAGATTATATCTCTTGGCTGGCCTGGGAATGCCTTGGTGTTCAAATTCATATTAATATTCTTATTCTTCTATGACAAAGAGTACAAGTGTTCATTTAAGGAAATAAACAGAGCAGTAAGAGATATTTTTCAATTTTTTATTTTTATTTTTTATTTGCCGCCAATTACATGTTTTTATTTGTAATTTTTGTAGTGCTCCCTGCTCCCTACTTTGTGGACCCCTCACCTGATGTTTTATGTTTATTAGTTTAGTTTAGATTCTAAACTATCAACCCCAACAATCGAATGATCTCCTTTAATAGCAAGCGCTGGGCAACGGTGGAAAGGAAAAACTCCCTTATAAAAGGGGAGAAACCTTTGACAGAACCAGGCTAAGAAAGGGGCAGCCATCTGTCATGACTGGTTGGGGGGTGAGAGGCAGAGGAAAAGAAAAAAGAGAGCACATGTTAGCTATATGTTGCTCACATTGCCTAAAATGAACAACGTATGGTTTTCTGGACTGTGAAAGAAAAGTCTCAAGTCAGTTTTCAGTGACGTGACTGAAGACTTTTCTGGATGGCCGTGCGGATGCTTGTCAGAAACAGTTCATTTCCTTTCTTGGAGAAACGAACTCCGTTGCGTAAAAAAATGGAGTTGCCGCAAAACCTGATGTGCGGATGCTCAATAATCACTCCATCGAAGCGGTCGACAGCCTTTCTAATGCTGGCATTCACAGTCTTCCTGTCCTTATTGATTTCGCCTGGATTTCCATATATCCACACTTGACGCTCGTTGATGGATGAATATGTAATTGTCATTGAGGGGAACTCTGTGTGCAATTGCATCAATTCCTTCTCAATGACAGAAGAAAGTTCATAAGCAGAAAAGAGTCCCAAATCATTGCCCCCAGCATGGATTACCAGTATGTCAGGTGGGCTCTGTGTGGATAGCTCCTTATAAAAACAAGGAAGGACTCCCCACCAGTGCATTCCTTGTTTGCCAAACCACTGGACTTTGGTATTAAGTCCGAAATTTTCTCCGAAAATCTCTTTTGCTTCACCCTTGGCTCGTCTGATGTAACTGGACCCAATGATCCACACGTTTGTTTCTCTCTGGTCTTCTGGGCTCTCTTTCTTTTTCGGTGTGTTTTCACGGGTGTTGGTATCGCTCAAGGCTGTATCGTTTGTTTTCTGACCTGGGAGTTGGATAGTCCTGGACCAGGACTTTTTTGGATACTCTGTGTCACTACTGCTTGTTCTGGCCTCTTGTTGTCTTTTGGTGTGTTTTCAGAGGTTTTGGTATCACCCAAGGTCATATTGTTCATTGTTTTAAAAGGTACTGGATATTCTTTGGCGGAAAACTTTTTTGGCTGCTCTCTGTCACTTCTGCTTGTTCTGGCCTCTTGTTGTCTTTTGGTGTGTTTTCAGAGGTTTTGGTATCACCCAAGGCCATATTGTTCATTGTTTTAACTAGGTACTGGATATTCTTTGGCGGAAAACATTTTTGGCTGCTCTATGTCACTGCTGCTTGTTCTGGCCTCTTGTTGTATTTTGGAGTGTTTTCAGAGGTTATGGTATCACTCGAGGTCGTAACGTCCATTTTCTCAACTACGTGTTGGATAGTCCTTGGCACATAACTTTTCTGGTTGCTCTGTGTCACTGCTGCTTGTTCTGGCTTCTTGTTGTCTATCAGTGTGTTTTCAGAGGTTTTGGTATCACTCAAGGTCATATTGTTCATTGTTTTAACTAGGTACTGGATATTCTTTGGCGGAAAACTTTTTTGGCTGCTCTCTGTCACTGCTGCTTGTTCTGGCCTCTTGTTGTATTTTGGAGTGTTTTCAGAGGTTTTGGTATCACTCAAGGTCGTAACGTCCATTTTCTCAACTACGTGTTGGATAGTCCTTGGCACATAACTTTTCTGGTTGCTCTGTGTCACTGCTGCTTGTTCTGGCCTCTTGTTGTCTTTCAGTGTGTTTTCAGAGGTTTTAGTATCACTCAAGTTCATATCGTTCTTTTTCTGAACTTGGAGTTGGATAGTCCTTGAAGAAGAACCTTTTTGGATGCTCGGAGTCACTGCTGTTTCTTTTTTCTCAGTGTCTATTCTCATCGTCTTTCTCTCTGGAGAGTAGCTCTCAGAGTTGTTTTTGCTGCCTTTCAAAATCTGACTGTATCGTCTTTTCAACACAGTTTTTTCTTCACAGATTCGTCTCTTCTTCCTTGGTGGAGAGCAGCTGTCGGGACTTCTGCAATTCTGTGCAGCATAATCCGGGCCTCGCTTCCTCTTGAGTGGAAGCTGGAAATGTGTTTCTTCAGAATTTGGCTCTGGATTTTGGTGGTCCATTGTAGTAAAGCCAGCGTAAGCTTGTTGACTTTTGCTGTGTTTACTCTGAGACATGTTAGAGTGTTGATGAAGTGACTGTGTTAAAGATTCAACTGTTTTAAAATGTTTCTCAGGTTTACCTTTGAATGCTGCAATCTTGAGTGTTGCAAATAAACTGACTGAAAGTTTGGGATTCTTACCCCTACTTAAGGATTCACTGATCAAAGGCATATGAAATGCCTTTGATCATCATACTGATGTCATAACATAATGTAACAGTAACATTCTTTTTTTTTTCTTTTTTTTTAAAAATTTGGTGTTATTGTCTATAGGGCTTTGGAACGTGATGTCACGGGAGGGGGCGTGGTCGCCGGGGCGCCATTTTAGCTGGCCAAACAAAGGGCTTAAGGAGCGAATGCATCAGCAATGGTTCGCTTTGCTGTGTTGTGGGTTTTAATGTTAGATCGCACCATCGGGAAGGGAATAAGCTTGAAAATTGGCTCTCTTTTTATTCTTTCCCAGCCTGAAAGCAACGTGAGGGAGCTTATGTAGTGGTTGTTACCAAAAGAAGGCATCTAGCCTGGATAGCAGCTGTGAGACGAGCTGATATCCGGTTCTCTCCACTGTTAGTTGGTGATTGGCTCTTGAGTTGTGAATGACAGAGAGGGCATCAGACAGCCAGCGTGGAAGAAATGACTGCATGGAGTGATCACAGCACTGGTCATGTCCTGGAACAAATCAAATGTCACATTAGCCTAGCTTTTAAAGCCCCAGATTAAGTTTTGGTCATGCATCCTCTTTAGATAAACATAAAAAAACAGTTCATACCTGGAAGCAGATAGCACAGATGTCATTATACTGCTCCAGCTGTGTATTGCTAGATGTGGGGAGGCTTTTTATCTTGTTTACAGCATCTCTCCTGAGCAGGAAGCTCTGCCAGCCCAGCTGGGCTCTGAACCAGACATTATAGTACGAGTGGACCAAGATGATGGTGCTTCCCATCACACTCCACTCGCCAAATACAGTCTCTGATACACCATAGCACACCACGCACAGCGCAACCTGGTGAGGTAACAAATCACTGACGTTGAGGCAGAGACGGTGCTGATGCATTACATGACAGTGTCTGTTTACAGTCAGAACTTAGCGAAGAGTGGTGTATGTGTGTGTGACACATACCAGAAACTCCAGCATCTGTAGGTCCCATTTACACAATATATGACGTCATCCATGTTCTCCACTGGAGCTTTACGAAACTCCTCCACCATGAAGAGAACAACAGGTCAACAGAGTGCAGAGCACCTGGCGGTAGAGTGTTTCAGAGTTAATATGGAATTAAAAAACAAGCAAATATACATGTTTAATTATTATTGGGCTGAACTGTTAGGGTAGAGCAAGTTTAAACTATTTAATTTAATGTTTTTGCACACTGCGATGCGGTTGTGTGTTACCTGGAGAGAGGTGAGGATTGAGGAGGAGATGATGATGAGAAGCCAGAAGTCCATGTGGAAGAACTGGCAGATCATATAAGCCATGTACGCTGGAAAGATCAGCAGGAAGGGACAGAGAGAAACTGCACAGAAGTGCTTCCACAAACTCCTGTGGGACAGGCAGCAAAACCAGCATATGAGAAAGCAGTCAGGTTGATAGCAGGACTGCATGGACTGCAGGATGGAAGCAACAACAATAAAGAGGACGATAGAGAGGAGGAAGGCTCTGTGGATGACCTGCAACTCAATGAGGCCAGTTTGGACAGCAAGGACTAGCAGGGTGATAGCTTCAGTCATCCCCCTGCACAGAGAGGAAACAAATTAGAGTTGACACACCACACAATTATATGCCTTGGCTTTGCATTCAAGTTGGAGATCATATACACGTTTATCCAGACTTGACCTTTGGGTATACAATGTCAATTATTTTATCCTATTAGACAGTTGTGTGAAATGCAGACATCCTTAAAGAATAGTTCTAGATATAATAATAATAATGATGGATTGGATTTATATAGCGCTTTTCAAGGCACCCAAAGCGCTTTACAATTCATTTATTCATTCACTCTCACATTCACAAACTGGTGGAGGCAAGCTACAGTTGTAGCCACAGCTGCCCTGGGGCAGACTGACAGAAGCGAGGCTGCCATATCGCGCCATTGGCCCCTCTGGCCAACACCAGTAGGCGGTAGGGTAAAGTGTCTTGCCCACGGACACCACGACCAGGACAGAGAGCCCGAGGATCGAACCGGCGACCTTCCGGTTACAGATGCACTTCCCAACCCCCAGCGACCGTGGTGCTGGGGGAAAACACCATGTGTTTCCACATGAAGAGAGGTTGAAACAGACTAAACCAGGGGTAGGCAACTCCAGGCCTCGAGTGCCGGTGTCCTGCAGGTTTTAGATGTGTCCTTGATCCAACACAGCTGATTCAAATGGCTAAATTGTCTAAAACCTGCAGGACACCGGCACTTGAGGCCTGGAGTTGCCTACCCCTGGACTAAACTAACACGTGTGTGTGTACAAAGCTAAAGCACGAAAACAAGCGTGACTGTTGGTGGAGGCACGTTATCTAATATCGGTGAAACAGCAATGTCAGAGAAAACAAGCACCACAGCTGGCTCTGTGAGCCTGCTCCCAGTGTGAAATGACACATTTGTTGGCGCTTCCCATGGCGGTGGCATGAAAAGAAGAAAAGTAGAAAGGATGGATGAGTTGGTGCTTAGCGTGTTATGTGGAGGCTGTGTGCAGGCAGGAAAAGGACCCAAAGTGCAGACTCCGGAGACAAACGTGAACTCAAACAGCTTTAATGCTAAACTCCAAAAAAGTAACAAGACTGAGACTCCACGGTAAACTTACGCAGACAGAACATACAGCCAGATGAGGATGGATAAGGGAGATTGTGACACAGACCAAAGAGAACACTAACCTGCTAGCCCGCCACATGTTGCCACATGACGGGCGAACAGAATGGGAAAAATTCTTATATTTAAAGAGCACAACGTGCAACCAGCCATTCCAAATTAGCTGGAGACCACACATTTTTGCACTCAAATACTCACCAGATTTCACACACTCACACCTGCTTTTTTCCCTGCACACCTCTTTCTCCACTTATTTCTCAACAACCACTCCTTTTTCCATCTCTTCTACCTTGCCTTTGTTACATCCTCTTAGCTAGCATCAATGACTGGACAAAAGAGCAACCCAGTGCTTTTCTCATCATTTCTTTAGTCACGCTCTCTTCATTCGCCTCTACGGATTAGCTAAACCAACTTTACAAAACAAGTTTCCCCAAAGATCCCACTTCTCATCTTAGCTGCCTAGATTTCAGGACGTAGCTAAGGACAGTAGTTACTGACACAAACACATTTAACTTACCGAAAAAAAGCAGTGGCGGGGCCTCGGTCTGTCTGTGGGGTAGTCCAGTTTACTGAAGAACACCTCAGGCTGTCCAATAAATATAAATATCATGCTTTATTGCAGCTTGAAAAACTCCATGCCCTTGGCTACAAACCAGCGCTGCTTCTTGGGAAGAAGAGCAAAACAGGAGAAATCGGATGTGAAATATTAACCCCTGGCTGCAGACTAACAGCCTATGTCCAGGGATCCCTTCAGAGGATGGGCTGATGTTATGAGTACCTTTGTAAAGGTAAGATTCAGATCCTGCAGTTTTAAAGTTATGATTTATGTTTAGTGTCTAAAAATATTTTCTTATGTTTACCTGTTAGAAGACCATTTTACTGTAAAAACAGAAATTCAATCATCAATCCTTCTCCCATTTTCACATAAGCAGCACATAATTTATAAGTGTTGGTTCCTTCCTCAGCAGTAGTTAACAGCATATGGTGGCTTATTTTTCCTTTCCAAATCTTGAGTGACAGCTACTTTTGCTGCTATCACGCTTAAAGATAGCAGCACCCTGAGGTGAAGAGAAGAGGGGACAGCAGAGTTCCCTTTGGTGCTCCTGTGCTGCTGACCACAGTGTCAGACGTGACGTCCTTCAGCCTGACGTACTGTGGTTTGTCAGTGAGGTAGTTGGTTTTTAATAGTATGAATTTATTTCTCCTCTGACTTTGGCCTGGGTCTTGCGGTTCCAGTGAAAGGAAATCTTAACGCTTCAGGTTATAAAGACATTTTGGACCAGTCTGTGCTTAAAACATTGTGAGAACAGTTTAGGGAGGGTCTTTTTCCCTTCCAACACGTCTGTGACCTAATGCACAAACATGGTCCATAAAGACATGATTGAATGTGTCTGGCATAGAAGCAGAGTGGCTTGCTTTGAGCCCTGATCTTAACTCCTAGATCACCATTGTGATGAACCAGAATGAACCCCTCAGTTTCTTGCTTTTTCCACCGAGCATCTGAAAAACACTGGCAAATGAGCTCCTCTGGGCTTTTACCACGTCCAGAATGTGGGTGCACACACACATCTGCACCTACACACACTAACTGTGCTTCAACGATTTTATTCTAACTCATTTTGTTCAAACCTTTTTCTTTTTTTTATCTGTTGGAACAGATTTCTGTCGAAGTTACAGAGTCTTTTATTGAGCACATCAAGAGAAAGCCCGTCGTGTTTGAAGTGTTCGGCCACTACCAGCAGCACCCGCTGCACCACCATGGCCAGGACGTGAACAGGTTGGTGGGGGTCAAACAGCAGATCCAGTCGTGCAGTGATAATTCATATTTAATGCAGCTAATTTTGTTAGAAATGTGTAAACGATTGTATTCTAATCACATTGGCTAATTTTATATGCATATATGAATAAAAGGTATTTTTATTATGTCAACAGTCCTCCAACACCATCCAGGAAGTACTATCCTATTCCCATGCCTCTGTCCAAACCAGGCGAGTGTTTCCATGTCACTTCAATGTGTTCTTTGCCATCAATAATTTTATGTTGATTTTTTGTTACATAAGCATGCCTCATGTGTCCTTCCACTTTTTTTCCCTTGTCATTTCTTGCCTCCTTTGGATTTTTTTTTGTCTCTTATTCAATCATTCCCTCACAATTTATATAATCCTCTTACCCAACTCTGTCCTCCTTCCTCTTCTTTTCCCCTTCAATCTCTCTCACCGTTCATCAATATCGCACATCCAGACTATACCCGTAAGATAGAGTTGATCCGCTACCTTGTGAGCGGCTATGTGAATGGCAAAGTGCTGGACATGCTGTCCGAGCACGCCAACTCCCTGGCGTCCTCTGCTCTGGCCAATCTGGAGGACGAGGCTGACCAGCTCTCTCACTTCCCCTTCCTCCCAGTGGCCAGTGACCCTGTGTTAACTGTCCCCAAGCATCATGGTTGGTACAGTGGACTCTGTTGTAGCTAATGAGCCAGACATTTGATGCTGGTGCTGTAGTGATTAGAGTCGTGCTGTGCTCTTATAGTGCTCTGTGGCTGCAGGCAGTAGCACGGTAAAGCTCTGCTGTGGTTATGAGTGCTGCACCTTGCTAACATATCATTCACACCAAAAGAAGACGTGAATAGAGCAGTTTTCAAGTGTAATAACATTCCTTTCGATCATATTGAGTATAGACGAATGCAACTGTGAGCTTTAGCAATTAGCCCGTTTCAACAGGACCGTGATCCCAATGTGTGAGACAGCAGGGTGCTGCCACTGGTGTTTTAATCTGTGATTTACTTCCTCCTAACATTTCAGTTTGCTTCCAGTATCTATCCTCTGTGATTACTGGCTCTTTAGACAGATTTAGTAGAAGTGTGTGAGCTATTGGCTCAGTATAAAGGGTCAGAAGTGTTTTCACGTCACCTATCCATCCTCCATTTAGTCACCCAAAGCATGTAGTAAATACTCCTCACTTTTACTCATCTTCTCTTAAATCCAGACAAATTCCAGCTTGATAACATTGAGCGTGTGTGTGTGTGTGTGTGTGTGTGTGTGTGTGTGTATGTGTGTGTGTGTGTGTGTGTGTGTGTGTCAGTTCCAGCCACCGAGTTGAACACCATCACCAAATCCAACCTGCGTCAGTGTGTCAGCAAGTACGACCTGCTGGTCTGGTTTGAGATCAGTGAGCTGGAGCCCACTGGAGAGTGAGTATCCACCTGTAGTGTTATATTCACGCACAAGCTTTAAAGGAACCATAAAAATTATCTCCACGAAGAATATTATAAGTTGGGATGTTGTGTCACCTCCTCCCTCCATGCACAGGTACATCCCAGCCATCATGGATCACAGTGGAGGCCTGCCCTGCCTTGGTACCTACCTGCTGCACCAGGTACAGGATTGGTGCACATGTTGTTTTCTTATTACTCACACAGTGGTAACTGCTTCCTTTGTACACAGTTGAATATCTTCTTTTAAAGTGTAATGTTGCTCTAGCTGTGCTCACTGTGATCCTGAGCTCCTGTTATGTTTGCTGCAGGGGATCCAGCGGAGGATCACAGTGACCCTCATTCACAAGAAGGGCAGCGAGCTCCATTGGAAAGATGTTCGTGAGCTGGTTGTAGGTGAGCAGCCTACCTTTAGGGTTTAGTCGTACTATACCTCTGTGTAGAAAACAAACAAACCCAAAGCACAGAAACAATGTTTTATAGTGTTTGTGTGCTTTTGATAGAGGAAGACAGGACAGAACATCATTAAAGGGATTTGACTTTGTGAGATCACACTGAAAACGCACCACTCGGTTCACTCTGAGATATTTTCAGTCTGGAAAGATGAATCTGTCGGGCTTTAGGCACTAATTTGTATCCATGTGTGCTGTATATTCTGAGCATATGCAGTTATGTGAGCTCTCAGGTTTTATGTATCAGGACATAATTTAAAAAATCAGGTCCTTAGTAGGTCTTAATATGAGGTAAATGCAACCTCAGATGAACAACACATTATACCACGTCATTATTTATTTAACAAACACTGAGCTGAAATTCAGATGTTTAAAAAACTAAGTACATCCAAGACTATTTCCATAATTAGTTAAGAGGGTCGGTATCAGCCAAGTGCTAATCAAATGCAATAGATCATCAGTAAGTGTAACCACTACTGTCAGTTTGCTGGTGTGGCGTATTCAGGTAAGTGGTAACATACTGAGGAGGAGAGAAGCAGTTGTTGATACCCATGAATCTGGGAAGGCTTTGAAGTCGATCATTTTACAGCAAGAAAGATTATTTGCATGTATATATCTATCTACTTAGCACTTTTAATTCTTATTTTTATTTTTATGTCTATATAAGCGTTATATGACAGTATGTTTGCACTAAGTACCGCAGCAATTTCCTAATGTTGTAAACCTGTTCAACATTTGGCAATAAAACCCTTTCTGATTCTGATTCTGATTCTGCAAGTTAAAAAAATCAAAGACTGTTTCCAATCTTACCAGGAGTGGACGTCCCAGAAAATTCACCCCACACATCTGAGGCTCTACAGGCCACAGTTAGCATGCTAAATGTTGGAGTTCATGGCAGTGCAATTAGAAAAAGACTCAACAAATATGGCCTGTTTGGAAAGGCTTCCAGGAGAAACCATTTTCCCTCTAAATACAACATGGCAGCATGGGTTAGGTTTGCAAAGTTGAAAAGCTAAACCCTAATGCACAGCTTCAACATTGGTGAAAACCAAACACTGCATATCAGTACAAACACCTCATACCAACGGTTTTGCTCGGGTGATGATTATTTGGGCTTTTTTTGCTGCCAAAAAACCTGCAAAGTGTCCAGTTCACTGAGTGAGCCATGAAGTACTCTAGAGTCAAAGAGATCATCGTTGGGTCAGTGACTCCAGAGCGCAGCAGCAAAGCAACAACACAGTGGTGTTGCAGTGGTTCAAAGTTGAGACTTCAACATGATTGAACGTTAAGAAAGCTTTGAATGAATAAATATCTGCAAACTTCAATGAACCGAAGAACCATTGTAAAGACAAATGGGCCAAAAATCCGTCCACACTGCTGTGAAACACTAATAAAAAATGATTACCTCAAGTTTGTGCTGCTAAAGTTGGTTCCATCAGCTGCTGAATCACAGGTACTCACAGGTCACATGTACTTGGTTATAGTCATTTGTGCATTTTGGGTTGTTTTAAATAAATAATGTGTTGTAATAATCTAGATCCAGAACCTTAAACTGCTTTTTCACGTGTCTGTAAATGAATTTCTTTCTTATCATTGTCCCGATTGGTGTCGGCTGACACTTGACACTCTGTGGCTCCTGATTTATCTGTTGTCAAGGTCTCACCTCAGTGCGATTCCTCACGTTTTGTCATGATTAAAGGATGAATGTGAACACCGCTTTAGTCACTGTGTTCACTTCCTGATATGTCAGAACTGTGCTCACGTCACTCACTTTTTGTAACAGCATGACACACTGCTGTAAACAGAGACCCTGTAATGTTAGCACCAAATAGGACTTCATAAAAAATAATGCTGTCAAGCTAACGTTTTCCTCTTTCTGTCTTTTTCAGGACTTTCTATCGCTTTGAGGCAGTGTGGGACAGCTCTCTGCACAACTCCCTCCTGCTCAACCGCATCACTCCATATGGAGAGAAGATCTACATGACCTTATCTGCGTATCTGGAGGTCAGCCGCTGCTCCGCCGTGTTGTACCTGTTTGTACGTGTTTTTAAGTCTCTTGATGTCATCGTGTCTAACACACATGCTTTATCTCCTCTCTACAGCTGGACCATTGCATCCAGCCTGCCATTATCACCAAAGACATCTGCATGGTCTTTTACTCCCGAGACCCCAAGATGTCCCCACCCCGTTCTCTCAAGAACCTCTTTGGGACTGGATACTCCAAAACTCCTGACTGGTAAATCTGGGCTGCTGCACTGTGGCCATCTCTGTTTCACAATCAAAGATATCTGCCCTGTTACAAAGTTTCCTTGTTCATAACTTCTGCTTCATTATAGCAACCGAGTGACTGGGATCTACGGGCTGATCTTGTGTAAGATGTCGGACACTGGAAGCCCAGGTGAGCAGCCATGAAACATGTTTAAAGAACAGCAGCTGTTTTATCATAATTCTGCAGAGAACTTCATCCTAATGAGGGCTCATGTCCTGAGCAGGGATGCAGAGGAGGAGGAGGAAGGTCCTGGACACATCAGTGGCTTACGTGCGTGGAGAGGAGAGCCTCGCTGGCTGGAGGCCGAGAGGAGATAGCCTCATCCTAGAGCACCAGTGGGAGCTAGAGAAGATGGAGCAGCTGCAGGAGGTGGGGCCTTAAAAGATTTATAAAGAAATAAATCTCTGTTTAATATCGTAGAGGGAAAAATGACTTTTCAACTCAAAGACCAAAGTGCTATTCTAAAAAGTTTTTTCTTAGAGTACAGACTTTACATGACTAACCCTCCCCTCTTCTCCCCACCTCACATTCGCCCCCATCTTTCGTCCAGGTGGATGAAAAGACTCATCACCTTCTGGCGCTGAGAGAGAAGCTGGGAGAGGCGGCTCCCGTGGGAACAGCTCCCACCACCAAGTCCCCGAGTGAGTCTCTGTCCCCCAGCGTGAGCTCCAGCACTCTGTCCACGTCTGCCTCCATCTCCTCACAGATCTCCAGCACCACCTTTGAAAGCGCCATCACGCCGAGCGAGAGCAGCGGCTACAACATCGAGAGCTGGTGGATTGTGAGAAGGAGCTGGCCACCAAGGTGAGAAAAACGTCGGCTTAGTGGGCGATCTTGTTGCTGCCTTCTTCCTTCTCTGCTCGGAGCTGATCGGTCTTGTTCCTGTCGTGTTGTAGTGCCTGCGCCTTCTGACACACACCTTCAATAGTGAATACAACCAGCTGGTGAACAGCATCAGTGACTGCAAGGTGAGACATAATACAAAGAAATAAAAACAATAGCCTTTCTGTGTCACATCAGGGAGTTGATATATTAACATCTACCTCATCCTGCTGTTGTTTCACTTCAGCTTTCTCTCATCTCACCGATCGGACGTGATCCATCCGTGACGAGCTTCAGCAGTGCCACCCTCACCCCTTCCTCTACCTGCCCCTCTCTGTCAGACTCCCGCTGTGGCTCCATCGACCAGAAGAAACATATTTTTAGGAACATTGACCTCGCTGTGCAAACGGTTATTGACAGGTTATCTACTTGATTCTAACTTGGTGTGATTTGTGTTAAAGGCCCCCTGGGAACAGCTCACGTGCCTCCAGTCCCTCCTGCTCAGACTATGAAAACTTCCCGATGGTTCCCACTCTGGAGACCTCCGACCTCGCGCGGGCTGCAAAGAACAAGTTCCTCAACTTGGTGCCTGATATTGAAGAAATGTGACCAGGGTGAGTAATGCCATATTAACCCAAATACTGTCACTATGACATGTGTCTCACAGACCAAATGTAAGTCGACACTCATGTTCTAGTATTGTATTGTATTAGGTTGAGTATTGTTTCATTCATCCATCTAGAGACACTCTGAACCATTTAAGGTGAAGGATTAAGACTCAACCTAACCCGACTTAGTACTTTGATTAGCAAAGTACTTTTCAACTCTAATAATTGTTAAGAGTATATTTCTTATCATCTATTGGTCATCTGACCTGATAAACTTCAGTTAACATTATAACACAGAAGTGATTGTCTGATCAGAAACTGTTTATTCCACGAGGTGGACAGCAGGAATAAAACAAACCAGATACTAAGAAATAAATTATACAACAAAAAATTCCCACCGAGACTAGATAAGATTATTCTAAAACTGGTCAGAATACAATTCTCTTTGCATTGGTGATTCTTGGTGTCCGGGGCTGGGCGCTCAGGTATGTACCAGCTCACTCCCGGTGTCTTGTCAATTTCGTCAAACTTTTTCATAAAAGTGTTATGAAGAGTTGTTCCATGTAGTATGACGGTATGACGATAACATTCCGACTGTATTATAGACCAACAAACTAAACAAACAGACTATTTTTTGTTAGTACTCTCTGACTTTGTGAGGCAGTACAGGTATTCTTACCACTGCCGCTGAGTCCTGTGAGTAAACATAACACACAAAAAGTTAAAAATTACTGTGCTGATTAAGGAAATATTAAATTTGGTTGGTTTGGGGTCTTGAGCTTCAGGTTTGTGGGTTCAGTTGCTCTCAAAATTGAGGAAAGACAAAAAATGTTTCTTTTGAAAGGTTGTTGGAGGATTTTTACTGTAAGAAATATTAATGTTAATGCTACTTTTAAAAAATGCAGTTTACTTGTAATTTTGTAGAAAAAGGCTCTGCACCTGTGAAAAACAAATCCACACCCCCAAAATCACTGTAGATCAAAGTAGCTAAGCCCTGGTTAACTGCAATTATATTACATATTAAATATATATTAAATTAGTTACCCTAAGGTCTGAAGGAGGAGGCACCTTCACTAGAAGAAAAGAATAATGTGTATGGGAATTTTTTTAAATGACAAAGCTACATTTTGACATCTTTCATTATTAATAACATTTACAGTACTGTGCAAAAGTCGTGAGCCACACGCTGAAGTATTTCTTTGGACATTATCTGGTTTTTCCACTCCTTTTTAGTCCAGTTCTTGTACCTGACCGATTTCTGAGTAATGTTTTTTGTTTGTTTTTGTTTGTGTAAACACTTTGCACTGACCATTATTGGAGAATTAAAAAGCACCTAATTCAAGGAATGTGTGTGCACATAGCAGAAAACTTGGGAAAGAACCAATTTTAAATCTTTAAGCACTTTGTTACTAGCAGCCTGTCACAAAAACACATTTTGTATAGTGTTTTGTTTTTTTATAAAATAAATAAATATTAAAATGTATACAAATGTGTGTGATTCATGACAATGTGTTAGTGTGTAATCACCCTGAGACATGCATGCCTGTCTGCTAGCGTCAGATCTAAAGCCATTTCTGATTTGGAGATGCAGGCTACAGATTCTGTCCAGATCATCCCAGCTCTCGTCACTAAACATCCAGTCTTCACTTATCAAATGTGTAAAATTCAAGGCTGGTCCTTAAAAGCTCCCAACAACGCAAAAACTGCATAGCCACACAAGTCCCAGCGTTTCCCACAGCAGCAGCAGCTGTGAAAAGAAAGTGGAGAAAGGATGAATGAGTCTGTGCTTATCGGCTCTCCGCTCTCCCCCAAGCTGGTGTTGTTCTTGGTAGCCATGACAACGGAGATTGTCCCAGCTTTATAAATAAAGGCCCCAACACCCCCAAAAAGAAAAAAACGTCGGGATTCCCTGCGCAGACCAGGAATCCCCCTAGCAGACCAAAGCTACAGAGAGGATTTTGAGTGAGTGAGTGTGTGTGTGTGTGTGTGAGCGATTGAGTGAGAATCGAACCAGCGCCTGTCTGTGCTTCAACCTGCCAGGGACCCGCAAGTGCTCTGCGCCACCTGCCGGCCGTGGAATCCGTGCAAATTTGACATATTTGACTTCTCTGAATACGAATTATTTTTGAAAAGGAAAAATAATAATTTTAATGTGAGGCAAAACATGTATGGTGTTCGGTAAAGTTGATACCCCGACTCCCTTCTTCTTTTTTTTTTGTTTGAGAAAGTTTGTTTTCATTTTAAACCATTGTCAGTGACGTCATTCTACGCAACTACCACAGGTAAGGAAAAGCCTGAATCTGTAGATCTTTTTCTTTTATTTTTGTTGTCTAAAACACAAAAATCCCGAAACAGTCAGCTCGCAGCTTGATGTAATCCTCTCATTTATCCAGGTTTGGGACCAGCAGTAAGAGTATACTAGCTTTGGAAGCCCTGAGGGTGGGTGTCTCCTCCAACAAGGAGCCACTAAGAAAATACATGAAAATTGTATAAATATGGTTACAGCTGTTGATTTTTCTTTTCTTTTCTAAAGTACAAGAGCCGGCATTGCCACATAAAAGATTTCATTTTTGCTTGATGCAATGATGATGATGATGCAATGTGCATAAAGTTCAAAGATTAAAGCTAATAAAACAAATTGCATTTGATTCAATAATATATGTGTGCATGAATTAACCTTCGGTCAGCTGTGTTGCCTTTAAACGTGCTATAGAAATGACATTGGACAATGGAGAAAGGAAAAATTGAACCCATTCATAACCATTCATGGCCAGCTTGATCCAAGCTCTCGGTAGCCATGACAACGAAGACGTCCCAGAAATCCCACTTGGCGCAAACAAAAGGGATTGTTGCACACCCCGCAACTAAATATAATCATATAAGGGTGTTTACTCACTTTATGTCTCTTCCACGATGTTATTTCTCTCTTCTACAGCTTCCATAAGCATGATGAATTATGCAAATTAGCCGATGATGTCATTTAGCCACTTGTAATGACTTTTAGGAAAGTCAGTAGCGATTTTCCTTACTGAGGGGTTGGCAACACTGTTAGAAGCAGACACACATTGCCAGGGTTGTGGTTGGCACGGCTGACTGGGTAACGCCTTGTGAGCAGCTTGTGACAATGGCAGGCAAATATTATACTTCCAAAAATAGTAAATCTAGCAACATCTGTGTCTGAAACACAACATTTCTAATATGATTAGATCAAATTTGCACTGTCCTGAAAAGAGAGTGACACGTTGTATAAAACCTAAAAGTAAAAATAATTTACAATGAATGATTCTGTTGGGTTTAAGTCAACCCTGCTGGTAAACAGAAACTGTTACTGAAAGCAGCCACACAGACACCTCAGTACGTTTTACTTGCAAGGGGAGCGTCGGAGAGCAGTGCTGCCACTCGCCTGTCCAAGCAACTCCAACTCCTCTGCATCCGCCTCACTCTTTTATTGACAACAGAGGTTACAATTCACTTAACCACGTGACGACAAGACAAGCATATGTGTTTGTGTGTGTGTGTCACTTCCTGACACCATACAAGGCATGCTATCAATCAACGACCTAGCGTGTGTTATGCTGAAACAGCAGAAGTGAGCGTCTCGCTAAACTATAAAAACAGGAACTTGCCAAAGGTCACAGAAGTGTGAAATCTAAGTGTGTAATGGGGAATTATAGCATGTCTGCACAAAGCTGAAAATAAAGCTTCTAATCGTCTAGCTCTTTCTGCACAATGACAACCATATCAGGACACATAAAAGCAATGGTTGTATATATCTTAGCACAAATGACAATCTTAAATGATCAACTCTGACATTCCCTCCTGTTTGTTGTTTATGCAAGGCACTTCTCCTATCGTTGGTGATCCACATCTGTTTTTCTGCTCTAGGGTTAGGGGCAGAGCACGTCGTACACCCCCGTAGTCTTCCTCAATGTCACCGCAGGATCACTTTCCACCTTTTTTGGATTTCACTGTTGTTCACAATCTGTAGGAAGCCGAGTGGTACAGCCCTCTGCCTTAGCTCTTCTCTGGATTGTCGGCTGTGCTGGAAATGGTCCCTGCTTCCCACTGGTCCTCTTGGAGCTTCCTCTTGGAGCTTCCTCTTGTCGCATGTTCAGAATATTGAGGATGAGAACAAAACAACACTGGTTCAGGAGGGTTAGGTCAAATGATGATTTTAATGAACACACGCGTGGGGAGATGAACACCGTTACACAAGCAGCGTTGATCTCCACCTAACAATACACAAGCAGTTGTTTTTATAACATCAGGGTATTCTTGCGCCCCCTCATGCGTCAAGCAGATACATCACATGCATAAGTTAAAACCACAAATGTTCTGTTGACAACTTTTGACACAGTTTGAAAAGAACATCGTCTCCGTCTCAATGCCAGGTGCTTACTGTAGCTCGTCCTGCTCTCGCTTATCTCTGGAATATCAGACGCACGTCCTGCAACAAACTTTCACTTCTGCAGGCACAAAATGCAGTTGCAAGCAAAATATGTCTGAACTCTTACCTAAACATGATTCTACCTACGGTGTGTGTGTGTGTGGATGTCTCGACCTCAATTGCACTCTGTCTCACCTCTCACCTCACCTACTACAGTTTTTTTTAATTGGTTTGGTACTATTTTCATAACTAAAATGTGCATTTTCAAATCTCTCAGTACAAAACTCACATTTGTAACACCACTAGTCATTCTTTCAAATCTGATGTCATGATTTCATTGTATTTGCACATATTTTCATTCCACTTACTCATTGTTTCAGAACACATGATCATTGTGATATATTTTGAGAACATTTGCTTTAATCACCCAAACAAAACAGTAAGATCTTTTTTCAACTTAGTACTTTTACCAATCATTTCATTCAGGAGCAAATAATACAAGGTAAGCGTTTCAAATTGTCCTTGGTGATGAATGAGTGTAACTGAACTGTAAAACTTTACACAGCAAATATTACACTTATGTTCAGACATAAAAAAAATTATATATATACACACACACACACACACACACGAGAAAGGGAGAAAAAAAACAAGTCATTTACCTAAGCAAAATATATTTTTATTTTTATCACTTTTACACAATTAATCAAGCCGGTCATTAACATTGGGTCATAAGTTTTCATCAACATCACAGTGGATGTCTATGTTGTTCAGGAAAAATCTCCTGGCATGACGAATTCAGGCTTGACATTGCTCAGCAGTTCATATAGCATATAGTTCATATAGCATAGCATATCACCACAAGCTTCACACATGGCTTAAAGAAGGGAGACATGCTCATGGGGATGGCGATCATACACCTTCGACCTCCATGTAGAGAAGAATTCCTCAATTCGGTTGAGGAAAGGGGAATATGGTGTGTTTGAAACCATTCCTGAACCAGTTGTGCATGGTGGAAGCTGACATTGTCCCACACAACAACATAGACGATGTCTTCTCCCTGACAGGCCTGCTCCAGTTCATTTAAAAAAAAACTATCAGGTGTTCAGTGTTGTATGACCCTAGAACTGGTCTACAGCCTACCACACCATCTTCAGATATAGCTGCACACATTGAGATGTTCCCCTCACGTTGTCCAGGGACTTGGATGGTAGCCCTTTGTCCAATAAGGTTACGTCCTCTGTGTCTAGTTTTTGCCAGATTGAAACCGGCCTCATCAACAAAAATATACTTGTGATGATTCACAGCAGCGTCCAGCTCCATCACCCTCTGTTACAGTAATTGCATGCCAGTTTAGTGTTGTACCTGAATATATTCTGAACGCAGTTGTTTCACCCAGACATTGTTCCTCTCAAAAGGAACTTACAAATGACCAGACAACAATCAGTCAAGTTGAAAATCCATGGATATAATGAATGATTCACTGATTAAACATTAAGATCAGTTGAATTAAATGACAGAAAAATGTATTAAACTGAATAATAAGAGATGCAAATCAAAAATTTGATAGTGATAACATTATGAAAGGCAGTAACTGTGAACGAAACATTTATTTAGATGAAACACTTATTTTGTGTAGTGAAAAGGATATTTTGTCCTTATGTGTATTGTACTAACACAATTGAAAATAGGCTGAAATGTTTGAAAAAGGTGCACTTTTGATGATCTGTTGTGATATAAGTACTAAGAGTTTTGAAAATATACCAATTGCTTGTGAAAACTGCGCCAAACCAATAAAAAAAACTGTAAAGCTCACAACCGGACAGAGGCCACTCTCATATGTGTAACAATCTAACTAAAACTATATATGTATATATTGAATAAATGCTTTAATCAAATGCCACTACTCAAAGCTCAATAAAAAGAATATAAACGAATAAAAGATAATAATGAATAACATGGCATATGTGTCTTGTAAGCGTGTAGACAATCCTTCCATAGCTCTAAGTCACTTTGCACAATAGATCGTCTGGACCTAGCGCCGGACGAATCTTCTGACCTTCAATTACTGACTGAGCTTTAACTCTTTAATAAGCACAAACTGCAAGGTGTATATAAAATAGTTATAACTGCACCTGTAATAAAGGTTAATATGGTGCCAGAATGTTTAAGCATCTTAATGTCGTCTTAAAGCTATCTCTTATATTGTTAATGCAATATTAATGCTGTAGATTATATTGTAGCAGTAAAATAATTCGTTTAATTCCACAATCTCCTGGTCTCAGTCTGCACCTGCACCTCAGTCTCTCCTTTCATACCACTAACGTCATGGTACCTGCAATTTAAAAATGAAAGCTCCCCCACAAAAGCCTCTTTTGCCACATGGTTCTTGCCGTGCGTCAACTCAACACAGTTAGAGATACACAATAAAGTTGCACATTCTCCATTAAAAGTTTCAGGGCTTCTCCCCTGGAGTAGCTCCGCTCCAGGCCTGTAAACCTGCGTTAGGAGATGTTAGTGTGGTTTTCATGTTAAGTCTGTTTAACTTGTAGCTTCACCTGGAGCCTGCATCCTAGAAAACAAAATCTATAAGTTAATACAATTTCACATTTGCAAGCAACTGTAGACTATAAGAGTAATAATGCATACAACACCACAGACACCAGTGTGCCACGTGCAGTTTATTTCCCCAAATCATGGATCATCCCATGTCTGTCAAACAACAAAACAACACATTAGCAGTGGAGCGTCCTGGAGGTCAGGCCTGGATTATGCTGCTGTGTCTGTGTGACACAGCAGCATGTGTCACACAGACACAACAGCATGTGTCACACAGGATGTGACGGAGTTACACCGTCCCGGGCCGCAGACAGCTGATCTGGGCGCATACACGTACCACCACCATTAGTTTCTACAATTACCGTGGCTGCGCGTCTTTTCATCGACCCGGCAGATAAACAAAAAGGGGTGAGAGGTATATTTTGAGCGGCGCAGAGGGTGGCCAACATATTTTTCCCGATGGTATGGTGTTCCGGGGTTCAAATAGTGCCTAGTGGGAGGGGCCATGGGGTATAAAAGAAGGCTGTCAGGGCCTACCTGGGGTTCTTTCGGTGAGATGTTACAGAGAGGGTAACATGCAGACTGTGTTTTGTATATAAATGTTTGTTTTGTGTTGACTTAAGTTAGTTTTCTATTTTCTTTGTAAATAATCTTTTGTGCACCTGGGAGGCCGGCAGAATAAACTATCCACACTGAATGCTTCCTGACTACGCCTGCAGCATGTGTCACACAGACACAGCAGCAGCATGTGTCACACATGTGATGAAAACAACGGAATTTGAAAACAAACAATGGAATTTGATCAAAAACCAAAGAATTTGTATGAAAACAATTGAATTTGAACCAAAACAACAGAATTTGAATGAAAACAACGGAATTAGAATGAAAAGAACAGAATTTGAATGAAAACAACGGAATCTGAATGGAAACAATGGAATTTGAATGAAAACAATGGAAGTTTAAAACAAACAACAGAATTAGAATGAAAACAACGGAATTTGAGAACAAACAAAGGAATTTGAATGAAAACAACAGAATCTGAATTAAAAGAACAGAATTTGATCAAAAACCAAAGAATTTGCATGAAAACAACAGAATTTGAGCGAAAACAACAGAATTTGAGCGAAAACAACGGAATTAGAATGAAAACAACGGAATTTGAAAACAAACAAGGGAATTTGAATAAAAAGAGTAGAATTAGAATGAAAACAAAAGCATTTGAATGAAAACAATGGAATTTCAATGAAAAGAACGGAATTAGAATGAAATGAATAGAATTTGAATGAAAACAACGGAATTAGAATGAACAGAACAGAATTTGAATCAAAACAACTGAATTTGAATGAAAACAACAGAATTTGAATGAAAACAATGGAAGTTTAAAACAAACAATGAAATTAGAATGAAAACAACGGAATTAAAATGAAAACAACAGAATTTGAGAACAAACAATGGAATTTGAATGAAAACAACGGAATTTGAATGAAAACAACAGAATTTGATCAAAAACCAAAGAATTTGCATGAAAACAACAGAATTAAAATGAAAACAACAGAATTTGAGAACAAACAATGGAATTTGAATGAAAACAACGGAATTTGAATGAAAACAACAGAATTTGATCAAAAACCAAAGAATTTGCATGAAAACAACAGAATTTGAGAACAAACAATGGAATTTGAATGAAAACAACGGAATTTGATCAAAAACAAAAGAATTTGCATGAAAACAACAGAATTTGAACGAAAACAATGGAATTAGAATGAAAACAACGGAATTTGAATGAAAACAACGGAATTAGAATGTACAGAACAGAGTTTGAATGAAAGCAACAGAATTCTAAAACAAACAATGGAATTTGAATAAAAAGAGTAGAATTAGAATGAAAACAACAGCATTTGAATGAAAATAACGGAATTAGAATGAACAGACCAGAATTTGAATCAAAACAATGGAAGTTTAAAACAAACAACAGAATTAGAATGAAAACGACGGAATTAAAATGAAAACGACGGAATTTGATTGAAAACAACAGAATTTGAGAACAAACAATGGAATTTGAATGAAAACAATGGAATTTGAATGAAAAGAACAGAATTTGAGAACAAACAATGGAATTTGAATGAAAACAACGGAATTAAAATGAAAACAATGGAATTTGATTGAAAACAACAGAATTTGAGAACAAACAATGGAATTTGAATGAAAACAATGGAATTTGAATGAAAAGAACAGAATTTGAGAACAAACAATGGAATTTGAATGAAAACGACGGAATTTGAATGAAAACAACAGAATTGACTATGTGCACGTTAGCATATGCTACTTCCGGTGCGGAAACTCCTGTGGGGAGCTTTGTTTCCGGTGTCCTATTCGCGCCTGGTTTACGGTCCAAAATAAGTTAAGCAAATGAATGAATCAAGCGGCGATTTACATTTCTATAGATGTCTTGGGCATTTACCCAATATATCTGTAAATGATGTTCATCAACTTGTCGATATTTTTTCCCCACGCCTCAGGGCAAAAGAGAAAATGGATTCAAATGTTATATTTCTCAGCTGTCCCTCGTTTATCGCGGGTGTTATGTTCTAAAAATAACCAGCGATAGGTGAAATCAAGTAGCCAATTTTATTTTTTGACGGTGCAAAACGTTTCGTGGACATCGTGGACATACAGTACTGCACTTCAGAGTCACACTTATTAGCGAGGGACCACTGTAATTTTTAAGGTAAGTCACAACATAAGGAACAATTGACTTATCTCACAAACGGACGGCTTATTGAAGCAGGACTCCAACAGGGTTGGAAATCAAGTCATGTTGAGCCACAAACAACATTCCTATAACAAGGTAGAAGCCGCAATGAGTTTTTGGTAGTGACTTTTATATATGCTTTATTTATCTAGTTCCAAAAATGTGGTTGACATTAAAAAAGTGTTTTTGAAGAGTAATGTGGGCAAGAAATATAAGAATAGTTGTGTAAAGATATTTTAAGTGGACAAAGAGGATAAGGCGTTTGTAAACCCTGTTCAGGAAAGTCTATCTAGCAAGAGATGTAAATGTGGTGTCCCGATAGAGGGATAACCGGGGACGGTAACTAAGATGTTGACAACGCCACCTGGGGGAGGGCGTTACACCCCAGGAAAGATTTCTCTAGCCAATGTAAGTGTTGCACTGGCTACTAAAGCCCACAGATTCGTTATTGACAGCAGAGGTGAGACAGTTTACAAATCAAAATTTATTAAGAGGAACTACTAAAAACATAGAACTATAAAATCAGATGGCAAAATAGTTAATTAAAACACATTATTAACAAACAATGATTAAAATGACCAGACTCCCTACCACGATGCTACCCTAAAACAATCACAGCATGATAAAAAACTAACTAAACAAAATAGTGGAGACCGGCCACTTGAGAAGGCAACCTACAGGAGGAGTGCCCAAGGATACCACCAATTACTCACCCGTGTAATTCCACTGCAGACCTCACTGTCACTCACACTAAACTCTAAACGGTGCAGTCTACCCATAGCTGGACTGGCCATCGGGCATACCGGGCATTTGATCGGCTTTTCTCTCTTGTTTGTTTATCGCCCACTTTGCGCCAGAAAGAGGAAACCAGTGGATGTCGCGCTAAACAACAGCAGCACGTTTAAGCTTGATCAACTGTTGTTAGAATTTATTTAATATTAATTTCTAGTATCAGCTGATGTTTGTTGGACCCAGAGCTGTAAAAAGTGCTGGTCATGAAGAGGGAAACATGAAGATGAAACCAGGAGATGTCCTGAATCATCAGAGCTGAACAGGTGATGGAGAAACAGGTTTACCTTTTAGGTGACATGAATGAGTTGAAGGGGCGTTATGAACTGTTTCTGAGAGACAAATTACACCAGGATCCTTTTCTTAGTAGCTGACAGCTGGTAACTGTGCAGGGGTGGATCTATCAAAGTTTTTCCAGGGGCCCAGGCAGGGCATTAACAGGGAGAAAGGGGGCACAAAGAAATACTTTTCTTTCTTATTCTCATTTAAAATGTCTCGCTTTTAACAAATAATTATCTGAATCTTACAACAAACGTTTTCATCTGATGTAAAATGTATAGAAATCCATTATTGTACATAGTAATTTTTTTAGGGTCCCATCACAATTTCTTCAGAAGTAGCTAAGTACTGTATATGATGCCAGTATTTTCACACATTTTCTAGATACTGTACCAGTACTGTGTGTAAAATGCCATCAAAAAGTCAATTAAGTTTTATTCTTTCTCACCTGTCTTTCTATCTCCTCTCACTTTTTAAAGGTTGCCATGTTAGAAAAAATATTTTGCCCTGTCAATTGTCAGTTGGGAAGGTATGGATGTTAGTGGTGCATTCTTGGACATCATGTAAAATCCTACCCCAGAATCTACCTCACTACATAAAGATATTTGAGATTTAAAAAAAAAACACAGGGAAACATAGGAAATAATGTTTTGTCAGGCAATGACTTGTTGGCACAATAAGAGTGGTCCTTGGTAGCCATGACAACAAGGACGTCTGTTTGTTGCTGGCAGGTAAAAGAAAAAAAAAAACCCCACACACACACAAAAAAAAGTCAGGGGAAGCCCAGGCTGAATAAGGTTCATCCCTTGGAATTTTCACTCCAAGATCACCTGCCTGGACCTCCCCCTAGCAGGTGAACATACAGAGCCAGGTGAGCTGAGGGTTCGAACCCCGGCCTGTATATTACTAACCTGCTAGCCCGCCACATGTCGGGCGAACAAATTAATGCAGACTAACAAGTAACTCAACATGTAACACAGTGATCAATAGAGAGGAAAGAAAATAACCCATTTCAACATTTCTAGTTCAGATCAAAATTATTGTTCTGATTAAGGAAACAGTAAATTTGGCCACATTATTGTCCTGATCCTCCAATTTTCCCTTTCCAATGTGACTAAGTGACTAAATAAAATTCAAATTTTTTTTTTTAAATAAAAGCAGATGCACACCCAGATATTTCTTACAGTAAGAATCCTCCAACAACCTTTCAAAAGAAACATTTTTTGTCTTTCCTCAATTTTGAGAGCAACTGAAACCACAAACCTGAAGCTCGAGACCCCAAACTAACCAAATTTAATGTTTCCTTAATCAGCACAGTCATTTTTAACTTTTTGTGTGTTATGTTTACTCACAGTTTTGATGCTTTCTTCTTCGACTTGATCCACGATTAGCTCTGCACCATCGCTGCTCTTCTGTTTTCTCTCTCCTCATGCTTCTCCTCATGGTTCTCCTTCATGCGTCCTGTCCTCAAATATAGTCCAACCTGCCTCCTTGTTTCCTCCTTGACTTGTATTAGCAAAATTTCCAGGTAAATTAAGAGAAATCCAAAAAAGTTTTCCTGTTTCAAAAGCTCTTCCAGTTGCCGGTCTTCTTGTCCTCCTTTAAATGTGCATTTTTCTACATTTGTATTTATTTGACTTCATTGCCATGACAACATAGCACAGAGCATCATGGTAGTTTAAAGCAGGTGGTTCTGTCCTCTGCAGAAATGCTGGTGTTCCATAGTGATGTAAAAGTATGTTAATAATCTTAAAACAGACACTCACTGATCCTGTAAGAGCATGAATTTATCTACAAACCCTCACAGTCCCCATCAGTATTCTTCATTCTGCTTTGCACCAATGGTCACAGTGGCTGCTTTAAGTACGTTTGCCCCATAGAAATCCACTGATGTTCAGTGAGTCCCTTTGATACATATTTAGACCTTCATAATTTTCAGGGTGCATGAGTATTATATCTCCATCTCATCCTAAACATTTTACCAACATGTAAAAGGCATACATCCTCGAGATTTTGATTTGTTTAATTTTAATTTAAACTTGTTTTATTCTGAATAAATGTGTGAGATGGCCCTCAGGCCTCTAAATCCACGTCCAGGTTTGGGTGACTACTTGGATTAGGGGAGTATTATTTAGAGCAGTGTTTGTCACTTTAGTTAATGGCTCAACTCAGGTTGTTTTTGTTCAGTCTTTTTCTAACTGAACTTTCACATTTAACATGTTAACTGAAGCCTGTAGAGTCTGAGCTGTAGCTCTTTTATTTTCTGTATTGTACAGTCGGACTTGCTGGGATTGGTGACTGTGTTGCATGTTTTGAATAATCTTATTCAGAGTAGACTTTTGATGTAAGCTGATAGTGAATGAAAAAAACTATACATATATATATATATATATATATATATATATATATATATATATATATATATATATATATATATACATACACATGTATACATATATATACACATATATACATACACATATATACATATATATATATATATATATATATATATATATATATATATATATATATATATACATATACATACATACATATATATATATATATATATATATATATATATACACACACACACATATATATATACACATACACACACATATATATATATATATATATATATATATATATATATATATATATGTATGTATGAGAGAAGAAGAGGCAGCTGTGCAGCGTAAACACAGAATAAATCCAGCTTTGTGTCTTTTTCATTGTAGCTGAAGTCCGGGACAAAATGTTTCTTTTCACCTCAATAAGAAACGCGTAATATTTTCTCTGAATACGAGACGATTCTGTTTTTTACGGGACGGTTGGCAACTCTAATAATTAACTGTATGAACAAAATAAAGTTCAACATCAGTAACATAGCACCCACCCAGCTGTATAGAAACTCCGTCATGCTAGCTAGTACGCAGTACGAAAAAGTCAGCATAACGAAAATAAACTCCACCTAAACTTGGTTTATATCTGACTCAGATACACTGCAGGTCATAACTTCTTACCTGAAGTTCAGTTCACCTGACAGTCGGACCAGCGGCCGCTTCGGGTCTCTCCTCTTGCCTCCCTTTTCCTTCATCCACCTGCTGGCTTCCACCACTTGCTAATGTTATTGAATCTGTGGAAGCTCTGCGATAGCCACCACACGAAGTAACGAATAACGAGCCTATTTAAATCCCAGTAACGAGTAACGCGTTCCTGGTTTTGGCATAATAACTAGTTACCGTGCTCGTTACCACAATAATAATGTAGTTACTGTAACGCGTTACTTAATAACGCGTTAGTCCCAACACTGTTAATAAGTATCTGAGGCTGAGACCACAGGACTGTAAAACATGATTATTGGGCTTCATATCTGTCCTGAACAGTCATATAAGATTAGCTAGTAAATAACAAATAGTTAATGTTGTTCATGAGACTAAAGTCAGTGTAAATATGATATGGCCAATATTATAGTTATTATATTAATCATTATTAGTTATTACAGCAGTGAGTTTGAACTCTCAAATCAAATCACTTCTATTGTCACATCACATGTGCAGGTACACTGGTACAGCACATGAGTGAACTCTGTGTCAAATACTGAGCTTCAGTAAAGATACAAGTTGCAGTTGTTTATATTTCCCATCACCTTAAATCTTCACTCAAAGACACTCAAGTATCTTTGACAGTATATATATAGATGTATTATATATAAGAGACAAATGTTGTTCCTTCAGTATGTTGGCATTACTAAATTTGGCTCACTGCTTACATTTATGTGTAAAAAGAGAATGTATGAGCTGTGATGACTGTTTTCTTTCCTAGCAGTCCTTCACAAACAGGGAACAGTCTGTCTATTCTCTCCATCTGTCAGCTGCTGCTGGCTCTTCCTCCTCCTCTTCCTCACACACTGCTGAGTTTGTCCTGGTGGACCATCAGGGGTGCAAAGCCTCACAGATGATGTGCAGCAGTGGGTCCCTCAGTCTGTCCTCACTCTGGACACTTGCAGTTGTCACACATGGAAATCAAATGTGTGATAAGCTGCAGGATTCAAACACAAGTGTAACTTATAAACACATGTACATACTTTTATTACACAATCAGAGAGAAAGAAACAGAGAGAGAGTGCAGGACAGGCAGACAGGTGACAGTCTCAGGTGTTTACACTGCTACAAAACAGCACAAGAGAAGCAGGATTTAGTGATTGTGCTATTACGAGTGCTAAACAAGAAGAGTTCCCAGCTCGTTCAAACACACGTTAAAGTCCGTTTGGCTCGACACCACCGAACAGAGGCAGCAATATAACATAGCTAACATTAACAGTGCAGTGAACCCTGCTTGTGCCGTTATATTCAGGACTGCAAACCGAGCAGCATCACTGACTTTCAGCTTGTTGTGTTTGTGGATATATGACTGACTTTAATTATCCACAAAATCATCACATTCTCTGTAAGATTAAGGTCGACTATTGTATTATTATATTTTAAAGGCTTTAAAAGCAAGTAAAAGCTGAACGTACAAACATCACTAATGGCAAATAACTTTGCCGACATGTGGCCAACAGTAATGTTTTAATGTTCCTCATTATTAAACATTTGCACATAAATAAGTGACATAATATTCAGTACTTACTTTTTACAGTTTAATCTTCGGCCGCTCGCTTCAGCCGTCTGCGGCAAAATTATCCACACCGACTGCCGCGCTATGAATTGTGGGATATGTTGGGCCACGAAGTCTACACTGCCACAGCCTTGAAATTCAGGGAAATGAAGGACGCATTTGAGGGCCGCATTTCGAGCAGTCTTTGAATTGGGACAGCCTTCGGCGCGCCACTGTGACGTAATCGGCCTTGAAATGCAGCCTTTATGGTGGCAGACCCTGAATTGGGATACAGCCAGTGAGTCCTGCGTGATTCGCTTACACTTACGATTCAGCACAGGAGGGAGGGGGTGAGCGAGTCCTGAGTGATTCGCTTACGCTTACGATTCAGCACAGGAAGGGAGGGGGTGAGTAGCTCAAATGTGCTGTTAGCATGTTAGCAGAGCGATGCTACTGTGAACCGAGGAGCTATTTTCTTAATGTGAGCTTCTACTCAGGGTTTTTTCTTCCAGTTCAGAGCAGAATTTTTTTTGTTAAGATACTGGATGTTTTTCTCCATAATTGTAATTATAAGCTAGATACTAGAGATGGCACGATACCACTTTTTTATGTCCGATACCGATACCGATATCATAAATTTGGATATCTGCCGATACCGATATGAATCCGATATAGTGTGTTTTTTAATCAATAAAACGTTTTTTTTTTTTAATATCTTGCTGCATTTTGTATAAGTTTATACTCAAGTTTAAATAAATAACAACACTAAAGCTATTCTGTTATACCTGTATGTAAAAAATACACTGCGCCCAAAATATTTCATAGTTCAGCAACACTGATCAATCTAATAAACTTAAACCTGCTCCATCCTCCCTATTCTGGTATTTTAAAGAGTACTTAGCAGAAATATTAAGCAACCTAACTAATAGGGTTGCAAACTCCCAGCAAAAAAAAAAAAATAGGGAACCACCCTCCTCCTCATGATGCTTAATCGATGTAATCAAATTTAATTTGATGCAGGGGGAAAATGCACAAAAATAAATTATTTTTCAAGAATAATTAAATAGATTCAACATCTTTCTTCAACAGAATTGCAGACTGCACAGATGGTATCTTCCCAAAGGAAAAAGTACTAGCTTACTAGGGTATATTAGACTTAACAGTTACTATATACAGTAATGGACTATATATTTTACATCAGATTAAAACTTTGGGTGTAAGAGTCAGATAATTATTTATTAAAAGCTAGACATTTTAAATGAGAATAAGAAAGAAAAGTATGTATTTGTGCCCCCTTTTTCCTGTTCATGCCCTATCGCCCCCCCTGGCTAAACTTTGCTAGATCCACCCCTGCACAGTTACCAGCCGTCAGCTACGTAGAAAAGGATCCTGGTGTAGAAAGTAATATTAAACAAATTCTAACAACAGCTTATCAAGCTTAAACGTGCTGCTGTTGTTCAGCCGCTGGTTTCCTCTTTCTGGTGAGAAGTGGGCCAAAAACTAAGAAGAGAGACGGACTTGCGACAGAAAAGCGGATCAGCTGATCATTAAGCAGTTTCATGATTGAAGTAGCAGCAGGAGAGAGAGAGAGAGAGAGAGGCAGTCCCTCCATATATCTGTTGTTAAGCTTAACGTGGGAATGCTTTATAGACATTCAGAGATGAACTTACACACTTGCTTTACTTCTCTCTGGGAAAACTTCCTCGGAGATGAAATGCTGGTTTGCTAGCGAGGCTACAAATACACACAGCTGCTCTATCACGTGATGCACACTGCTCCGACGTGCTATGGTTATGAGCCGAGTTACGCCGTGTAGCAAGTTTTGTGAGGTGCTTTTTTGATATTTAATGGATCGGATTACATTTTTTATTTCTCGCCGATATCCGATCCAGTAATTTGGGTCAGTATCGGACCGATACCGATACGTAATATCGGATCGGTCCATCTCTACTAGATACATTGCTGCTAACAGCAACAGGGATGAGTCAGTGAGTCAGTTGGGCTTGTGAATCATGATTCATGAGTCAGTAAAGTGATTCTCGAGTATTGAACGATTCGTTCATGATTCGCGCATCACTAGTGAAAATTCCTAATTTTTTTTTCCAGTCCAGCCCTGCAGGTTAATACTGGCAGTGTCACCATGCCAGCTGACTGTATTTCATCATCAGCCAGTGTTGTTCTTTATACATCAATATTACCAAAGTGTACCATAAGGCAGCATAGAAAGTATTTAGTTGCTTTCAGGTTTCATTCAAATGTTAGTCTTTTCATTTGTTTCCCCACTTTTTTCCTGTTTCAAAATCAAACACCAGTTTGTGAGAAGATTATCTCCTTTTTTTAATAGGCAGATCAAGTTTTGCATTGGCATTGGCTAATTTGCCAATTGTATGTTAAAAATGTTTGTATTTTAATATTCAAAAATGTTTTTGCCCAAAACATATGCGCACTATATGTCAGTAAAAATACTATGCAAATATTGCTGTCCTTGAATGCTGAATAAACACTGACAGAGCACTGATTGTATCTCTTGTACTTTATCAACACAATATCTAAAAACTTTGCACCATAGTGGTTAAAATCTCATTCTAATAAGAGTTAAAAGCTAATTCAGTTATTAGGTTTATAGGGTTATTGAATTATGGTTAACGTTTGGTAGATTCTTTTTAACATTATCTGCCAATTACATCTGCCACCCTTTTCCAAATCTGTGCCCCTACCTGGCCCTGCCAACAAAAATTTTCTAGACACGCCACTGTGAACAGAATCAACTTTTGGGGATTAACCAGAAGATATAAAACAGAAAAAAAAAACTAGTTAAAGCCTGTGTGAAGCCAGGCCAGGAGAGTATTTTTTTTTTTTATCACATAGCCTGTTATTTTTTCTTTTGTCTTTCTTGCAGCTACCCTCATATGGACATGGACAAACAAAACGACTAAAACTTTGAATAGATTTTTCAGTTACATAAAACAGGAACAAAAAAAAAGTTGAGTAGGGGAATCACTATAAACATTTACAATGTTTACTAAGACAGGCTGAGGGTATCATTATCTTGGTAAGGATAGACCGTGGGTTTGTAGCTATGCAAAGAAAGGCCTTCCCCAGAAATGGGGCCAGAGACAGCCTACACCCTGGATTGGTCACCAATCTGCTGCTTGGCTAACACATAGAGACAGACAACCATTCACACCCCATTACACCCATGACCAGTACCTTAACATGTATGTCTTTGGAGGCAACCTAGAGAGAACCCACACGGGCTGAGGGAGAACACTGTCTGAAGGATTCAAACCCTCTTGCTGTGGCTAAGCTAGGTCACAGTAAATGGAAAATGGTTCTTATACAGCACTCACAGATTCTATGCTTAAGTGCTTTCTGTTCAATATTCACACTCAGGGTTTGCATCTTAGCCAAGGACATGTGGGGACTGAACCACCAACGTCTTTCCTAAAAGTAGCGTCAGCTGTATATGACATCTGAGAAATCACAAATTGGGAGACCCTTTAAAGCAGCACCAATGTAGTGGGATTCATAAATAAATGTTTGTTTTGAAAAACATCTACATTCCAACAAATGAATAAATATGAAAAATCATATTTTGACTAAAATTTAGTTTGAAACTCAATGATTATTCATCTTGTAGTCTCCAGCAGTGTTATATGACTGTCAGCATGAAAGAAATACAGAGCAATGCAAAATTTCATAGTCTGCAAGGAATCTATGACTTACCTTAATCAAATACTATCTGAATGTGGGCTAACATGTGGTTTACTTTGTCTGCTCACAACAAAGGACAAGTGTTTGAAAAAGGTAAACAAACAAGGAATACGTGGGAGAGCTCCAGATTTGACCTCACACTTTTACTGCTGTTTTTTTTTTTGTTTTTTTTTTTAAATGTTCAGAATGGAATTTGTTCTTTTATGAAAATATCTCAGCACCAGAAACATTCAGGCACACGTCACACTTGGGAAGTAAAGCTGACCCTCTACCAGCAGAGGGCAGTCACGCATCGTTGTGGTTGGTGCAGACAAGGAGAAGAGTCCCGGCTTTTGACGTCACTTCATTTTCATTCTGAAGGACTTCCAAACTAGACTTCACTGGAGATTTAAACAAACAAAAACAACCACAAAACTTACTTAAAGATCCGTGACGACAGCTTTCTTCATCATGATCAGTTGCACTTTAGTGAACCCTTGTATGGTCACATACTGTTATCCAAACTAATAAGCAAAGGGAATCCAGATAATGTGGAACTGTCAGAGAATATAAACTTTTCTCTCTGTATGTGGTCTGAGCAGGTTTGAATTATATCCGTGCTTCTGCGTGAAATCTGTCACCACGCTCCATGAACTTACACCCTGCTGTCAAGCCGACAGGAGAAGAGCAATAGGTCTGATGTGGATTTTCAAAATAATCCTCTCATGTTGTAGAGCCTTGATATAGAACACGGAAGTAAGGATGAAGTTACTGAAGATGGAGACAGAGAAAATAAGCAAGATAAAGTGTGTGTGTGTGTGTGTGTGTGTGTGTGTGTGTGTGTGTGTGTGTGTGTGCGTGAGAGAGAGAAAGAGAGTTTTGGATAATGTTAATTGAACTTACTAGGGCACTTTTGAATTATTTCCATATTCCAAGAACATACAGCTTGTGTATACAAAGTATATGCAAGCACATTATGTTATTCACAGCCGACTGCAGAAAGCAGGTCAATGTAAATACAAATATCTGTGATCCTCAAGACTTACACACCTTTTACTGACAACTATTACTACTTATAATAACAGCAATTATTATTAGTTAGGCTCAAGGCCTTAAGGGGGTCATATGATGGGATTTTTCTCTGTATGTATCATTGTAGTTTCTACCTTAGAATATAAAGCGCCTTGAGGCGACTGTTGTTGTGATTTGGTGCTGTATAAATAAAACTGAATTCAAATGAATTGACTTGATGGACTCTTCTGACAACTAATTGAGGGATTTGTTAAATTTCGACAGAAGTAGAGATATTTTCTACTAATACTACGAATTACAATAAACAGTCGAGGCTTTTATTTTGTAGGTTAGACTATCATCCGGTCTCGCGGGTACAGACTCGGAGAATGACGCTCACTCAGCCTCACGCAAAGCTGTTGAACCCTCTCAGCTGAATAGAGGTCCCCGTCCTGCGGCCAAACAACAGACCGCTCCTGGTTCTGAGGGGAACACCCACCCACACCCACAAACACCCACCGGACAGGACTGGGACTTTCTTTCTACGTTCAGTTGTTTTTTTTTTCTAAACTGCGCTGAGAAATTCTTTCTTTCTCTTTTTTCCTCCCCGTCTGAATCGCGAAGTAGAGGTTAACCCCATCAGATACTTTCTGCTTGTTAGCGTGGATGTGAGTCTCCGTTTCTCTGCAGTCAGCACTATGGAGGGCTGATTCACCAGCTTTACACCTAACAGGTAAGTTCAAGGCCGTCCTTGATTAAAATTGATTAAAACAACAACAACAAAAAACAAGCAGGAGTTGTGGCAAAAGAACCTCTTGTAAAATTAAGAATAATAGCCTGTCTTCTCATTCAGTTTTTCTTTGTTAAAGACAGAAACCTGCTTGGTGGCATAATGCGCGTTGGAACATTTACAAGTATTATCATAACTTTAATTCATATTAGATACTTGTTTGACATGGAAGGTGGGCCTGCTTTGTAATTTTGCAGTATTGTGCTCGCAGTTTGTTTGGATATAACAGAATTTGTCAGCGTCACGCGCAGTCTCCGTGCCAGCTTACCCAGCACACTCAGACCAGACTGCTTTACAATGGACACAGAGCGGGACCACCGTGCGCACTCTCTTTGTCAGCTGATGTAGGAATGTGCATGAGCTGTGCGAGCCAAATGTCAAATGCCTTGCTCACCTGCTAACATTCTCCTGGACATACGCTGCTGCCTCTTTACTGCCTCATTTAGAAAACAGAAATTACGCACTTTGTGTTCACTGAACTTGGACGGAGTTCACTGGCGTTTAGAGGCGTGAACATGGGCTCGCTCTCATTGTTGGGTAATGATTGTGGATGTTGTTTATGTCGCGTGTGGTGACGAGAAACATCTCATCAGCCTTTAGACAATGAGGAAGCTCACCCTAAAACAAAGACGTTTCTCTCATAGATTGATGTTCTTGAGTGCGGGGTGAATGCATGGTTTGGTTGAAATGGCTAAAAAAAGGGAAGCTTGACTTTAGCTCAACAGCTGGTTCTCTGTTTTAAAACAGCTGTCAGATTTAATCCAGCAACATGAGAAACAGCTTAGAGATTGATTAAATCAAATCAGAGCCTCCAGAAAAACTCTCTTCTAAGTCTCGTGAGAGGGCAGTGATGGAAAGCAGGTTTTCTTCCCATTTTTTTTTTTAAAAGGGGTCAAATGTTTTGATAGGACAATTCATATGCATTTTTAATGGCTGCATAGCCCGGTCTTGATCCTTGCTTATGTAGGTCCTGTCATTCAGACACTTTTGGAATAGCTGGCCATCTGCTTGCTGATGGTCTGTTCCAAAGCACGATATCGCATTACCCACGATGGACTGTGGGGGATGAAAGAAAGTGCTTTTTATTGCTTTATCACTTTGTAGAAAAGTTACACTATTCATAGATTTAAAGCCAGTTTGTCAGTTGTGCCATGTAAGCTGACTGTGGAGATGCTTGAATGAAAAGTTTGTAAAAGGGAATATAAAACTTTGTTTCTTTGAGGGTTTTTATCTTACAATATAAAGTGCCTTGATGTGATTGCTGTTGTGAATTGGGACCATATAAATAGAATAAAACTAATGTAAATGCTCTTTGAAGAAATATACCAATATAGCTTATGGTTGCCAGTATTTGTTGGTATCAACATTTTTGCGTGATATCAGACACACTGATTGGATTGCCTATTGGCAAACAATATATTACCAATTATGGTGGCTAAGGTTTTTGTCACAGTGTCACAAAATAAGGTGTTGAAGACCTGAAAGATTGTAAATCTGTTTCTTTTTGTAATGAATATTAGAGCCAAACTGCTATAGACATTTGAGGACAATATCGATATTCGGACACTTATCAATATATCAACCGATAGTTTATTTTTAAGCTAATTTCCTTAGCATTTGTTTTAAAATCTAAAATGTGTTATTTATTCACTTGTTTATGCATGTGTGGCATTCCAACTAACTGTTGTCCTTATTAGGGAGTTGCAGAGTAACTTCTGGTGGACAAACTATGCAGCATCAATACTCATATCATGGCTGAATGATGATTTTCCCTGTCTCTTCTTTGCTTTTAAAATCTTTATTTATTGGCTATTAAAAATGATGATATTGGTAAATCATCATATAGCTAATATCACCTGATAACATTAGTCTGTAAGTAAATTGGTAGAGTTTTAATGAATCATTTTGGTTTTACCTAACACTAAAAGTGTAATAAAAACAACCAAAAGAAAATGGTGTTGTCGTTCATAGGTTTTTCTAAATACCGGTAACCAAACTTTAACAGTCAGTGCATCCATGATCCGTATACTGCTGTACTGCTTTGAGCTGTAGCTAGTATAACCTAGCAAACATTTTAGCTTGAATTAGCTAATGAGAACTTGCATATATTCATATATTGTCTTCATTTTTAGCGACATCTTTCTTGTCTTTATCGAGGTCCACAGTAATAATAAGTTGTGTATTCAGTCTGTTTAATGTATTGTAATTTTCTGAACTAACTTAGAAGTTGGAATCGACATTAGCTCGTGTTTTTGTTAGCTTTAAATATTAGGCTATTTCACTTTACTGTTTCAGGTGTTTCTGATGTATGACTGACAATAGGGCTGAATCTATAGATAGTGAATCTATTGTCTATCTATTACACACACACAGAGATCCAAAAGTAAAAAATAAATAAATACATACATTGGACATTCAAAAATATAGTAAAAAGTAGTAGTTTAAAAAGTATAGTTTAAAAATTATAGTAAAAAGTGAATGATAATAGAAAGCCAGAATGGTTAAAATAACATGTAAGGTTTTATATGGTTTCAACAAACACACATTAATTTAGTTCTGTTTTTCACTTACAACCTTTTGTTAAATTTTGTTAGGCTTCAGACTCCATACAGCAAGAAATCTTCTGGGTCACACCCAAAACAGTATCGCAGGGCGGCTGCCATTTCTACATGGAGAGCTTTTGAAATCAAACTGTGGCTCATTATGCTCATTATATGTGGCATACAGCAAGCATTTAGGTTTCTTCCGGAGCCCAAACCTCTCAGACACACGGAGAGGAATGGGTCGAAGGCCACTTCAGCTGCAGCTGGTCATTGAAAAAGTGATGCTGCTCAAACCACCGCTTTCTAGCCCTTTCTGTGAGTCACAGAAGCAGGACTGCTCAGCACGCATGCAGCAAGGACAGGGCTTTTTGATTTATAGGTATCAAGTGTTGACTGCACTGTAGGTTAAGTAGTTTGCCTTTAAACAGCGAGAAAAGTGGAAATGAGTGGGAACAGTAAACGGAGTGCTTTTTCCTTTTGAAATCAGAAGCCTCCTCAGCAGGCCGTCTCATCCATAACCTTCTCGGGTGTCACATACCGTAGTAAGATGTGAGATATATTTTTAGCAGCATTTTTTAGTAACACAGGCATCGGTTGCTAATCATAAAAAGGATGTGATCCCTTGCTGAGTTTTGATGAGCGCTTGTTAATGAGTAACTGTGTTGTTAAGTTGTTAGGTGATTTCAAGGCACTTGTTTGCTTAATCATAATCAGAAACATGAACTGGCATGGAAAGAAATGAGAGGGCACACAGCCTATCCAAGTAGGTGCATTATGTGCACACCAGATTCTGATGATAGAAGTATTAGGGCGTTCCCCATATTGGTCACTGCAACAGCTGGTGGTCCCTTATGGTACATTCTTCTGTGTGTGTGTGTGTTTGTGGTTGTAGGGTGTGGGAGTGGAGAATCTGCAGAGAACACTTGCTGGGGCACCACTGTGGCCACAGGCATCCCTGGGAAGATAAAGGAAACTAAAAGGCATTGTTCAAGCTCTCGGCCTGTATTTTCTTCTCTTCTCTAACTCCAAGCTGCTTCTTTTATCGGTTTTCCAAGCTTAGTTAAGACAACTCACATTTGGTTGACCCTGCTTCAGATACGCTTGCTATCTCCTGGCTAGATTGGATCTTAGGCCTCAGTAAGCTCTCGCGGGAGTTGGCTGACAGTCAGATTGGCAGCCTAATAAATACTCCTTTTCATTAGGAGCAAGCTTTCATTCACTGTACTTAAATGGAAACCCCCTTTCAATTCCCTCATCCTATTGACCATACAGGATTTACAATAGAGGTGCAGGGAGTTTGTCAAGAAAAGCACACACACACACACACACACACACACATGTCACATACTGAACCTTGATTCATATCTTTGGTTCCGCTGGAAGGGTGCAATATAATGAGTGAAAAATTCAGCCTGAACTCTTCTTGGTAGAATCAGTTAACTAAGCAGATGGATGGGGGTGCCCAGATAACCACCAATCCACAGATAAGGTTTCATTTCTTGGCTGTGTTAGGAAGTGGAAAGCTGGTTACTCATTGTGGTTAATCTGTCTCACTTCTTTTGTCTACAACACCTTATCTAACAATTTATCTCCTATGACTTAAAACATGCCCCTTGGAAATTGTAGGAAAGATTTTTTTTTTTTTAGTGGGAAATCTGACAGGTTTGTAGAAATTTGAATTAGATTGACTCAAAAAATACAATTTCATTGTACTTTTGTTCTGAGGAACTCCACAAAGAAAAGTAGTAATATTCTAGAGTAATTTAGAGAAATTTCAAAGGCAGACTTGGTGTTTTGGAGTGCTTGACTGACAGTGTCCTAAAAATGTTTCTGTAGTGTGGTGTACAATACCTGGTATTTCATTTGAGTTTAGAAGAAAGCATAATGCGTCCTATGTGGTTGCCCCTTAATTTGATTGAAGATGTGTTACTGCCCAGGTGTTAAGAATATTTACCACACTTACCTTTTTGTTCATGGACAGGAAACAGCATATTTTTTTTATACAAATAAAATAATCTCACAATGAGTGTAGATGTGACAGTAACTTCTATTACTAATAATGTTTATTTTACAAAACTTTCCATTGAGCAAGCTACTTACCTCATCGCAGAATAATGCTGGCGGATAAAGGAGTGCCTCTTGTACTCTTTGTTGTGTTAGCAGCTCTTTCCTAGCTGATATTTTATGAACACATTAGTAGTTTTTATCTTGCTGTCCGCCCTTTTTTTCTTCTTTCTTATCAACTTAAATAAATGCTTTTAATTGGGTTTTTATTTTCCATAACTAAATTATTCATCTTCTCCCTTTGTTCTTTGGATTGCTTATCACACTTGCACATGAAGCTGGAAAGCTTGAATATTATACTGATGTTTTCTTGGGGGGGGGGGGGGTGTTGATATTTCCGTAATTTTGGCCTGTAGGTGTTTGTGTACCGTTGCTGAATTGTAACTTTAATATTGCTATCCCTTTCTGCCGGGCAGCTTCGTCTGAGAAGACGATGTTCAGAATAAAGTATCAAAATTTGGATTAAAAAAAATTCAATATCCGGAATAGCATAGAATCCCTAGCTAATACAACAATAAGGTCAACATTAATCCTCATTCATGTAATCCTTTTTGAAAAGGTAATCTTCTTACAATAGGTCCGAAGAAGGCATGCTTTATTAAACCCAGAGGGTGTGGCTTTTATTGTTCTGAAGCAGCCCTCAGCCGTAGGACAGTTGTGCATGTGCCACTATCCACCAGTGCCCTGCCTCAGCGACATCCCTGGTCCCTTTACCAAGCTCCCTGGAGAGCCTCAGCTCTGGCTGCAGCTCATGCTCTAGACAAAACCCTAAACCCCCAGCTGCCCCATTCTGTATTACTGCTTTAGGCCCCTAACTCTCCCTCTTCACTACAGAGTTACAATACATATAAGGCACTCTTGCTGAATTGGGTTAATTCATTACAACAGCTAAAAGGAAATGACATCTTGATCTTGTTCATGTCAAAACCCAGAAGCCTTCAGAAGAAATGTGACTAATAAGCATAATTTATATTCTGTGTTGACGGTTGAAAAGACTCTGCTGTGGGAACTCGATCTGCATCACCCTCAAATGCCATTTTAGGGACTGTTCAAACAGCATCTCTTTGCTGTACATAATGCAACCATTTTTATTAGATTTCAGATTTGACTTTCCGCTCTTTTCCAGTTCTTTGTACAGGCTTGTGTCTAAGACATCACTGATGACGTTGGATCTGCTGATGGTAATCAGGGGTCTGACTGATTGCTGAGCCTAGTCCTTGGTGGCACTAAAGAGAGTTCTGTGCATATTTAAGTCCATGCTGCCTAAACTTTTAGACAGTTACATGTATGTCCAGTTGCTGCAAAGCTGGAAACATAAACCCTCTTCCCACTAAACTGTTGTCCCTGAAATCCAGCCCTAGGCATCTGGGCAGTTGCCTTCGGACCCAGTAGAGTTATGCTAGTGATGTGGCTGACTCACAGGTGGAGCATTCCTTTTTTATAAGACATGCCTAAGCTGCTTGAGCTCTTTGGTATACTGGCAACTGCCATTTACTGCCATGGGTGTTATCAGTGTTTCACTGTTAGTTCTCAAGATCAGGCTTGAATTAATAACTGCTAGTAACAATTGAAAATCACCAGTGGTCAATGAATGATCAATATAATTTGCACAAATGTCAAAATAACATTGTGGGAATTGGCTGATCAAACACACCCAACTCAGCTGCTTCACTCTGCTGTCAGTTGAGCTAATGGATTACTTGTTTGTATATTTGAAAAGTAAGGTCCAGAGGCTTAGTCGGCTTTGCTTTCTTTGTCTGCAGGGGTCCGCTGTTACTTGGCTGTTTGTCTAATCCTCAGGTTTATCAGCAGTGAAAGGGATTTTTAGAGTGTCAGTCTAGATGTCAACAGATAGTAGATAGATTCAATCCCCTTAGGCAGAGCTGTAACTGTCCAAGGCTATTGATCATCAGTAAACCATACTGCTGCCATTTACTTTGTCCGTGTTAACCAGTCACTGGTATTAATGATGTTATTTGAGCAATAGCTCTTTGGATTTGAAAAAGTTGAATTTAGTTTAGACCCTACTGAAAATGCAACTCGCTACTTAACTGCTTCCTTGATTGGATAATATTTACATTTGCTGCTCTCGATTATTCTTCCACTTTCAAATCAGCTCACTTGGCACTTTTCATGGTGGATAAAACTAAAATCCTCTTATGCTTCCTCCTGATTAATGAGAAACTGGGGGAAAGTTATAAAAAGTTGAAGAGTAAACCATAAAACCTCAAGGAACGATCAGTATGAAGTCCACTTCAAACTGAGCGTAGGGAAGATAAAGCTGGCCTTTGCTAATTTATAAACAAATCACAAACCACATGAAAGTTTTGATTGATGTTTGGACAGTCGCATGTGACAATGAGCCTTCCAGATTACATGTATGCTAACAGGATGTCAGAAAAGTCAAGGATATGGAAGGGCTGCGGTCTGTGGTCTGAAATAACTTAAAACTTGCAATAATGTTCCTGCAAACATTAGGTTAGCAACCATAGCTAGTTGTCTTGGTATTATCGTGTTGATGTACCTCACAGTCCCATCCTTCATAAACCAAACAATGCAGGACTTGAACCCTGTTGAATATATTGTTTTCCAAGTTATATTTTTTTTCTCAATAGTCTGTTGGAAGTAATCGGCCTCACTTCTGCTTTTTTAATGAACGCAAACATCTGGGTAGCCTACTTCTGTGATTGCCATTGCTTTTTTGTACAGAAGTTACTTGATTTCATGTGCAGCACGGATTCAGCAGTTACATGCACAACTGACCTGACAGCTAATCTGCAAATTCTGGATAGAATTTTTTAATCTGTCTGGCGAGTAAATTCAGAAAGCTATGTTCTACAATCTATTAACTTAGTTTCTTTACGTTGGTTGTATATTTATTTAGTTGTGCAATAAATGCTGGCCTTCCAATTATGCTTAAACAGTAACTCAGCAGGAAATGCTGAACTCATTCTATGTGAGATTTCTCCGGAAGGCTGGTATTGAACCTGAAAAGTGGCTTTAAATTACCCTGTTCTCTAGCTCATGGGAACTGACAGATAGATGCTTTTCTGCCAGACTGTTCCGAGCGTTTGAGTGGCTGCTCACTCAATGTTATATTAGATGAGGAGACGAGCAGAATGGTATAATTTAGTAAAGGATCTTGGCCTTGTGGGCGGAGTGTAGCAGAGAAAAACTGGGATTTGGTGTGTGCTTACTCCAAATGCAGCAGGTGCAGCAGAAAGAGGAGGAAATCATTTAGATGGTTTGTTTGACCGGTTCAACCGTGGCAGTCCACTAGTCTGCCGCATTTCTATGATCCAGTTGGCAGTCAGCCATAATCAAAACATGCCTGCTTATTAACATAAAGCCAAGGCTGTTGATATAAGGAAGCTAGAACCCTAGTGGAAATTGTTTTTTTTCCTTGATTTGTGTATGTTCATGTCTAGGTCAGTGCTGAAGTTATGCACTGTAATAATCCTATAGTCAAATCCATTTTGAATTGGCTGAGATTTTTGTCTCCTTTTCCCCCCTGCTATGGTAGATGCTACGTTTCACTTTAAAAACGTCTGTAACTCTGCAGCTGGTTTTTAGAATCACTGGATTAAAAAAGTCATAATACATTTTTTTTTTTTTTTTTTTACCAATTTTAAGTAATTTTATGTTTGAAAAAGAACTAAAGAAACTAAACTCCTGAACCCCTTTGTGCAGGTATTAGGAAATATAGGCCCTAAAAGGAAGGGCCCATTTGTCACGCAAGGAGTATAAAGTAAAGTGAGAAATGGTCTGCTTAGGGAGTAAAGCTACTGCTATACTGCTTCACTTAGTTAACATTTGTCCCTCTCCTCACCCCCAACCGGTTGCAGCAGATGGCTGCCCCTCGCTGTGCCTGTTTCTGCCCGAGGTTTCTTCCTGTTAAAAGGGAGTTCTTCCTTCCCACTGTCTGAGAAAACCCTAATAATCAGATGTCCTCCTATAAGCAAGGATTCAAAGGGGGTCACCTGATTGTAGGGTCTTTACTATATAAATCACATGTAGGTTATTTAGCACTATATAAATAAAACTGAATTAAATTTGACATGTGGCTGCTGTTATACATTTCTGGTTAACAGTGGCTGCAAGGTGTAGTGGTTTACACATTCACCTAAAAAGTAAAAGAACCCTGGTTTGATATCAGAAGGAAACACAGATCTCTTTGGGGTTGTGTCAGGAAGGGCATCTGGCATTAAAAACCGCCAAATCAAATACATGGAGCTACCTGCTGTGGCAAGCATTTGTGATTAAGCTTTAGTTGAGTCATAATTTGCTCCACGACACGTCACAGCATAGTGAATAATGCCTGCCAAAGCAAACTTTGAAATTTGCTTCATTTACGTGATCAAAAGCTTCAAACTTTCCAACTTGCATTGGTTGATTTTGCTTGATTTTTTTTTTTTGTCTTGTGATAGTAAACCCTTTGAGGTCTAAGCCAACTCTAACCCTAACCATGGCCTAGCTGCAGACTTTGTTTTGGAAGTTTGTGAATTGTTTTGATGTCTGTCAGAATTATGTTTTCTTTTCTTTCTGCACAGAAGAAAAGAGGATGATAAGTGCATTAATCATATAGCAGTCATACACAACTTAAGTACCAAAAAATAAATTATTTGTAGCAGGATAAAACAGTATCAGTGTTATTTTCCTATCAGTCACTTCTGCACATTTAAGATCTCAGTGGGGGCTTGAGTCATGGTTCATTAATAGATGGTGATGAACAATAACTCTTGTATGTATAATGGATAAAATATACATTGGGTTATTTATTTATTTATTGGCATGGAGTGCGGAAGTGTAATTTCCTGTTGCAGGAAACAAATATATGGATGCTCTGGGCTATGTTTACTTAATATGTATGTAACAGAACAAGTGATGTGGCAGTGGGGAGGCTAACCAAAGTGAGCACAGTGTGTCTGGGTGTAGTCGGGGAGTATAGATTTTCATAGTGGTTACAGCATAGTCGACCACACAGTAAGTGAACAGGAGGAAATGATCCAAACACAGTAACTGGATCTTTATAGACACCTGAATGTTTGACAGCTTGATGTGCACCTCTGTAGTTCTGTCACACTCCGGGCTCACCTGCTCTGTTGGTCACAGCAAACTAGGTATTTGGAAATAGCACAGTGTAAGAAAATGACTTATTTTCCCAACATGAACGAGTAAATCTGTTTTGTTGCACGATTCACAGGCTGTTGGTGCGAAGGAAATGAAACTGACATAAAGATTTTTGCACAACAATTCAACCGAAAGCAAGTGTCTCTATTGTGGGACTGTTTTCACTTCTTCAGAAAAATGAATTTCATGTTCAGCAGCAGATTGAAGTAGTGACGCATTTTTATATAAAGATTCTTACCACACCAGAAAACATAGAATGAGAATAGGTAATAGTTTAAGAAGACTTCTTTTTATATAAAAATAGTCCATTTTTCTCCATGCTCAATGCTGGAGCAGGCACTCTGTGTTAGATTTAACAATTAATAGGTGTGTTTGTGATATCTGAGGATTCACATAACTTAGTAACTCTAAACAAGGGAGTCACTAAAGCAAAAAGTTATTATTTGAAAGATAAGAGGATAGGCTAACCTCAGAGATTTTTTTTTAAAAAAGAGCTTCACCTGCACATAGTGGGTTTTTTTCTTTTCTTTTTCTTGGCTAAGTTATTTAATGTGAATGAATTTGCAACTTAAATGTTGCCTGCTAACCAAGTTCACTAGCATTACCTGATAACTCCAGCCTCTTTCCCAAATATAGTAACTTGTAGTTCCAAAAAACTAACATGGTGGTAAAACATTAACGTTGAGGGTTCAGAATACACAGAATACCAGCGGGTGACTGTGTCCATCGTGTACAGTATGAGTCTTGGAAAAAGGAAGCTGCTTTTGAATCTCATGTCTGTGTGTTGGAGGTTTAAGTACACAGCAACACAACAATGTACCAAAGTATTGACATAAAACAATTAGAATTTATTACAGGCGGAAACATAACATAACAAATACAACATAACAGACATAACATAATACATAAAAGAAAATACTGCAGCAAAGTTACATGTCGGTGTAACAGTAGATGTACATGCCGGAGTTGACAGAAACATACCAGCACCCTTATTTTTGCACCTCACCTACCTTTGCACCTTCCCTTTGGATGACATCAGGCTAGCTGTTTTTCCCAAGTTCATTGACACAGAGATATTTAATATATGGAGCTTGACTACATGGTTGTAGACAGAAGGTAGCTGCTACATGGCATCTATCTCCAGGTGGGGTCCTTGCCCCCTTTTATTGTTCTGAGTTTACACCAATGATACCTCCCAACAGGCTCAGCCCACAAGCTATGCAACCTGCTTATTATTCTAAGATCAAGCTTTCACATAAAAGAGGGTGCTGGCATTATGAGAAACGGCCCAGAGGTTGTTGTTATTGAGCCTGTGTGTGTATGTGGTCTCCATTAGTTGAACAGTAGTCAGACCAAGTCTGTTTGTCCAGCTGCTGAAGGCCCCCCCCCCCCCCCCCCCCCCCACCAGACTCTAACTCATACACCCACACATCCACATCCACACACACGCACACACTTGCACACGTTTGCACTGGCTACAGTCATTCCCAATCCTAAACTAACTTTAACCCTTGACTAACCAAAGCTGATTTTTTAACATTTAGTATGCATTTATAAAAATCTTTTTGCCTTGAATATTGAACTGCTTTTTACAGACCAGATTATCCTTATCCCATCACCATCACGACCACACACACACACACATACATACGCATACACACCTTGGCCTTCTGGCTTTGTGTTCCATTTAAATGGATCTTCCTCTACCCCCTCTTCTTACAGAGCCATATCTATATAGGCCATGTCTGCCTGCCTCTCTCTCCTCCCTCTGTCCCTCCCTTCTGTCATTCTTTGAATCTTTTCTTATCCTGGGGGTCCACAGTTTGACCCCAGTTGCCCTTGACACATGCACTTCTAAAGCTTCAGCCAATCAATAGAGACTCCAGTGTCCCGGTGTCAGATGTTGGCTCCGCTAATTGAAACCAACAACAACCCGTAGTGAGCGCGAATGAGCATTTTTGCCTGTGTGTGTGTGTGTGTGTTGAGATGATGAATGAGGAGGATGGAGGAGCTGCCACATTCACATGGTGATCACCCAGTCATCAGCTATTGTCAGGACCTTCATTTTTTGCAAGATTAGCGAGAAAAATTGTACCCCCGTCATGTCAGCTGTATGACAGCCAGACAAATGTGGCTCAAGAATTGTGGTTTTAAGGTAGCAGCAGCACTCTCACTTGCAGGCTGAGGCTGGCACTATTCAGTATTCTTCTTGTTTTCGAAAATACCTTAAAAACGCCACTGCTTTATACCTCTGTATAACAGCTGGGCACAAAATGAAAAGCTTAAAGAGAAAGTGGAGGAATTGTTGATGCCAGCTTGGAGCTGTGCTTTGATACACACTGCTTATAGTGTAGAATGCCATGAAAGTGATTTTGGTATTGATAATTTTAAATAATCAGTGTTATTGTTTGCCATCATGAACAGTACATTTTTAGTTGTTTTTACTAATTTTACTAGTTTTTCAGCAAACAGTGGAACTTTTTGGCGCGGCACGACAGACGTGCATCACGCTTATTGGTAGTTTTTGATTTTTCTTGGAATGTAATGACATTCAATTGTACACAGTGTAAGAGCGAAGCTATCAATTTACCAGTGATATACTTCCCTATCACCTATGGTCACAAGATCTGGGTAGTGACCCAAAGAATGAGGTCACTGATACAAGCGTCAGAAATGAGTTTCCTTTGAAGGCTGGCTGGGTTCTCCCTTAGAGGTAGGGTGAGGAGCTTGGTCATTTGAGAGGGACTCAGAGTAGAGCCGGTTGAGGTGGTTCGACCATCTAACTAGGATGGCTGCTGAGACGCCTCCTAGTTGAGGTGTTTTGGGGCCCGGAGCAGGCATTATATTTCTTGGCCAGCTTGGGAAAATCTCAGCGTTCCCCCGGATAAGCTGCAAGAGGTGGACGGGAAAAGGGAAGTTTGCATGTCTGTTTAGATAAACTACGACCTGAACCTGGATAAGTGGTAGAAAATGGATTGATGGATGAGTAATGCTTTGGCTCAAACAAGGAATTTTACCTTCCTTCCCTCTCCCTTTAAACTAGGCTTCTTCTGATTGACTGCTGCTCTCAACCGAAAGATTTGACCAGCAGGTAGGTGGTGCCTTTGTGCTCACACCAACAGCTGCGGGCTCGAGATAACAATGTTAATATCTGTTCTCTGTGAGATCACGCAAAGCTAAGAGTAAAAAAGAAAAAGGCGTTTTATTTGATTACAATAAATGATTAGAAAGTGTGACAGCTGCAATTACCTTTACTTATAAACTTATATATATTATTTTATTTTAGTTATATAATTATAGTCCTATTTTTGTGTTATTTCTTTTTCTTTTCTTTTTTTGTTGTTGTTGTTATTTTCATTTCAGAGGGAGAAATAATCTGGACATAGGGAGCCAAATAAAAGTGCAGGATATAAAGGTAGTGATCTAACCTACCTCAAATAACTGTAAAAATTCCAAAGAGAAACTCAGACTGATATGAGAATGATTTATTGCCTCATGCCGTTCATTTGGAGCATTTTTTGCCTTAAATGAAATGATTCATAAAGCACTTATAAAAGCAAAGTCTCACTAAGAGAGCTTAAACACATGTTGGCTGTACTATTGTGATGTCTCACCCAGCTGCATTATCAGGGAGCCTATTAACAGAAGAGGTTACAAGTGGTCTAAAGGGAAAAGGCTCTCAGCTTTTTAGCTCTTGACCATGTGACCAAGCAGGTGACAAAAACGCAGCCAGTGCAACTGTTGCTCTGCAAAGTGTAGAAAAATAAGAGGCATATGGCACGCTTTACAGAGTGTGGAGTGTAAATTATCTAACCACATGGTAATGTTTTCACTATCAAGACTCTTGTAAACCACTTGCACTGTTTAATTTTCATCTTGAATGAAAAGACAAAAATTATTGCTGGGTTCATTGTTCTGACAAAAAAGGGGAAGGGGGGGTGGGGGGGTTTCCTTTCATAGCTACTGTAATTAATCCCAAGCATCAGTCAGACTATTCTCATTAATAATGCATTTCTTAGCAGCAGTGCTGACACAGGGAGTGGATTTGAGTCTTTATTCAGACATTCAGCAACAATGCCAGGCAACCCTCGGAGCCAATCTGCTTTACTCGAAAGCCAGCCGCCGAGACAAGCAGGTTTCACTGCTCAGCCGTGCCCTACGGTTCCAAACAATGACGATTACAATACATGTGGAGCTCAACAACAACAGTCCCATAATCTGTCTTCTAAATAAAAAATACACCACCCTTCTAGATTCAACGTATTAAAAAAAAAAAGGTGTGCACTTTTTTCTACTTCCCTTTTCTGTACTTAAACCACCTAATGTGTTAAAGGTTCAGTTTGCAGGACTTTATTCAATAATACATTCAGCCCCAGTTTTACTCTTAGTTTTGTGTAATCAGACCCAAATACTATATACATTTCACTGAACTCAAGAGTACAAGACTATCTGCATTTGGATTTTATCAGATATTTGAGTAACATGTCTAGTTTGAACATAGTACCAAACAGAGCAGCCAAGTAGCTAATGTAAGCTGCTATGCAGGGGTCTTTAGCAGTGGTTTGAGGTACTCAAGATCCTTTAAACGGCTTCATCAAATAAAGCATATTTAAAAATGCTCCATCTACAGGAAGGGGAGCCTTTGACTCGAGTACACATCACTGGATTCTTGATACTGATGCATCACTGTGCCAGCCAGTATATGTATATGTCAGTGAAAACTGGCATATACATATGCCGAAATAACAAATAAACACTAATGCTGACTACAATTGACCAAGTGTAGCATTGGTAGACATTTTCTTTGCTCTCCCAGCTTTGTAGTGGTCGTAGTAAGCAAGTCTCCATTTCAACTGTGAAGAGAAGAGAAGTCTTCAAGCTGCAGGTTTGACAGGACGAGTTGCAGCAAGAAAGCCATCGCTAAGACATCAGAATAAGACAAAGAGGCTTGCCTGGGCCACGAAACACCGTCACTGGACTACAGAAGACTGGAAGAAGGTTTTATGGATTGATGAATCAAAATTTGAAATCTTTGGTCCATCATGTAGGATCTTTGTATGTCGTTGAGTAGGCGAAAGGATGGTTCCAGTGTGTGGCATCAACTGTCAAACGTGGAGGAGGAAGTGTGATCGTCTGGGGCTGTTTTACTAGATTCAGGGTCAGTGACTTGTACAGAGTGAGAGGTGCCCTGAACCAAAACTGCTACCACAGTATTCTGCAGCACCATGCAATACCCTCTGGTATGCGCCTAGTTGGTCAGGAGTTTATCCTACAGCAAGATAATGACCAAAAACACAAGTCCAAACTAAGTCAGAACTACGTGAGGAAAAAAGAACAAGACTGTAAGCTTGAAAACATGGAGTGGCAGCACAGTCTCCAGACTTAAACCCCATCATGCTGGTTTGGGATGAACTGGACAGAAGAGTGAAAGCTAAGCAACCTACAATATCTGTTATATCTGTCAAAGTTGGCTGTATCAAAAATTTTAGAATAAATTTTGATCTATAAATTGATTTGATTATTTTTTTTTAACTCCAAATGCTTCTTTGTACTATGCTTTCATTTCAGAGTGCAATGAGACATTAAACTGCACAATTGGCAATAAAAAATGGAAAAACTGGGGTGTTCTAAAACATGTGACTGGTAGTGTATATGTTGAACTAGTGCAAAGAAAATGTAAATACATTTTATATGTACTTTACATTCAAAATGTAAAATATTAGAAATAAATATCTAGTTTCACTCATTAAAAACTAAGAAAGGTCAAATAATGTTACTTAATTTAGTTTTATTTTGAACAAATGTCTCTCTCTCTCTCTCTCTCTCTCTCTCTCTCTCTCTCTCTCTCTCTCTCTCTCTCTCTCTCTCTCTCTCTCTCTCTCTCTCTCTCTCTCTCTCTCTCTCTCTCTCTCTCTCTCTCTCTCTCTCTCTCTCTCTCTCTCTCTGTGTGTTTTCCTTTCACTGGTCTGAGCCCAGCCAAAACCATGTGGGCAGGCAGCGGGTTGGCTTTGATGGGGATGTTTGCTTCCACAGCGGCCTCTCTTAGATTCACATACAATGAACTGAATCTGGCTTTCCTTTATCCTCTCTTTTGTTCTGGGGGTTATTTTTTTCTTTTTGGCCACTTTGGTTGTTTTTTTTCTGGTCTTTTCTGTCTTTTGTCTTGTTAGAATTTGCTTTCTCTCTTTCTCTTTTTTATCACACATACAGTCACTCACACATAAAACAGATTTCTTTATATTTCTTGCCTCTTCACTCTCCCCCCCCCCCCCCCCCTTTTCTTTTCCAAATCCATCTCTCCCTTGGTTAAAGCATCTAGTTTGATCAATCATTGATGATCCCAGGTGTCCTAAGACCTCTGGGGAAATCCTGATTGGCTACACAGTCCCTATGCAGACTCCCCACCACACACACAGACCTGCAAGGCCCAAATATGCGTGTGCGCGCACACACACTCACACACACAAACACACACACCCTCCTTGCTGTTTCAAGATTTGAGTTAAATCTTATCCTAACCTTCTCCAGACTCTCTCTGGGTCTCGCCTTTGCTCTTTCTTATCTCACCCTCTCCTCTCTGTACCCCACTGGATGTCAGAGAGCCAGCTTCAATTAAAGAAGCAGTGGGGTTCCTTAAGCCATTAGCCATATTAGTGTTGGGTCCTTGCCCGTGCCCCTTCTTGAACAAAGACCTCTGAATGCTTCCTGGAGTAGGTTGGTTGGCATTTGTTTGGATTCACTGATTTGCAGCCACGTACCCTCTTGACGACCCAGTCGGAGGTGGTTGTGGTGTGGCCATCTCATTATGGAGCACATTGTCTTTGTGGCTCCCTACATATTAAATTATGCTTTAACACGTGTTAAAGAAAGCATTGATTGGATCACACTCTAAACCAGGGCTCGAGGGCTGGACGTTACCACAGTCGATGTTACTGCAGCTGATTACCACAAAATGTCAGTGACATTGTTGGTTATTGACTGAAATAGATGACATTTGAATATAAACAGCAGTTCTTGTGTGATTAATGATATCTAGGAGCCTCCTCTTGCCTTCCTGAGAGTTTCGTCATATGCTTAACCTTTGGCAATGATTCCTTTGTCCCCAGATCACAATCACACACCTTAGACCTTCAACACAACCAGACTCCACTCATCAATCATCTTTGATTTTCTGCCACCTATTTAGATAGCAGGGTAATGTCTGCAAGTATGGACACTCTCAGTGTGTGTGTGTGTGTGTGTGTATTTGCATGTTCCTGAGGAAGATGGAGAGAGCACAGTCTATTAAGCATTTGACAATTGAAGACCTCCCACTCTAAAAGACCTGCTCAGATTGTTCCCTCGCCCTATCCCAGGAAGCTGGGGGATGGGGGTGGGGGTGGCATAGGCGTGTCCACGAATTGGTGGTGCGGGGGTGGGGGGCGTCCATTTTCTTTCTAATGAAGCTGTCCTTCACACGGCTTGTTGACAGAAGGCAAGGATGTTCCTTCCACCTGTCTACACTCCAATACCACTTTTGAAGCTAAATGAGCCGAAGACGTTTTTGAACATAAAGGAACCAACAGGAAATGGTAAACTGTCAAAATATTATGACTGAAGTCTTCAGTATTTAGCTCCCTCATTAAATGTACTCTTTCAATTGTTCCTCACCAGTGGGCATTTTCTACAGCAGTTGCTAAATCCTGCTACAAGCTTGGCAAAGTCAGTTAACTCCACAGTAATCTGGTAATCTGATGGTTTTTACATAGCATACATACATACACATACATATTTAATAGGTATTTCTTTGAAAGAATAGGTGTTTCAAGTGCAAAGAAAAAAATAGAGCTTAAATGAGAATATTAGACCAGTTGTTCTGACAAAGCATACTGGTGTTTGTAATATTTTATAATGTGCATCTGTTTTTTTTAATGCTCTATTTAAAAAAAATATTTGCTTTATCATGTTCTTTTTCATCAATGTCAATAATGACCTTCAATGTGGCATGACGTCAGGGTTTGCTGAGTAAGATCTTTACTCCACTCGTAACCACCAATACCTAGTTACGCCTTACTTGGTCAACATTGCTCAATCAATTACATAGATTTTGTTTCTACTTGGATAATTGCCCAACTATCTTTTGTCAGTGTTCATGACAGCGTTTTGATTTTAAAGCTGTTTAACCAACCATTTCTACCTTCTGTAAAGACCTCACCAGGACCAGGAAGTGCCCACCAGTAACCACCCAATGGACAAAAAAACCCCTGCTGGACTGTAGAGCATGATCCAGAATGAAATGTGAATTAGGAACGCCTGTCACTAGTCCCTTTTAGAGGCTTCAGGGGGATTATGTCAGCATGGGTGCCCTGGCTGCAGATGAAACACATCTTAGATGAAAGTAGACTGCCTTTGCATGCATGCAAGGTTACTGACTTTCCAGTGACTTATTAGGGACAGGCAATGACATGTCAGGTGGTTCCTAACAACCAAGTAGCAGCAACCAATCCAAACAGGTTTTTCCTCGTCTTCCCAAGGCTGGGAGAAATTAATGGAGGAATGTTTATAGTCACCATAATTTGACATCCTTCATCAGAATCCTTTGCGTGAGGGCTAACACAAGTAGCCTAAGGTAGCCTATTCTCTTGCTGATATTTGATTTGTGCAAAAATACAGAAGAGTCAGTGTGAAAGCAGAAGTGACCCAGCTCATTTATCAGTCTGCCAGTAGTTTCATATTTCCAACTGGTTTGACCATGTTTTCAAGTAAAGTTTAAAATGGGCCTGTCTAACCTCTGGAAATGATTTCTGTTGTTTTTAAGAACTGATATAATGATTTAATGGTGCAGGACAACAGCAGCAAAGAATCCCTCACCAAGCATTCAGAAAATGTGCGGCATTCAGATAGGCGCCTGAGATACCAGCATTGGTGGCGGGGGGGCTATGGTGAGAGAGAGAGAGGGAGAGACACAGGCATGAGTATATATTGAGATGGGTGAGACAGGAGGGGATGCAGGACTGGCTCCACTTAGCATGTTATGAGTCAAGGGTTGGCTAGGGGTCATGAGCTGCATGAATAAAACAGATCATGTTCATGGTCTTTTCTTTCAAACTCAAACATCCAGCAATAAGTTCCTCTGGGAATAGAAGAGGGTTACTTTCAGCTTCTTCTGGGTCGCATCTGAGAAGACACACTGCGTGTTTCATAACCATAAAGCTTATTAAACTGAAGGTTTGGCACAAAGCAGAGCAGATTTTCTGGTTTCAGGCCAGGCACATTAACTGTTATTGGTCTCGTGGTTACATGTGCCACTTTCTTCTGTCATTGTCAGCTCCGTAATTCAATAATCCAGCTGAAAATCAGGGCTGATGTTGACCAGAGTCTCTGAATCATAAAATAATGGTGGAAAAAAAACCTAATAAGAAGCAACTCTGGCTTAAAGAAGGGCAGAGGAGAGCTCAAGTGTTCTTAGTCCACAGACAGTGTGACAAGCTGATTAAAATGCCCACAGACAGGGAGAGCTGGACCTCCACTCTCTATTCACTGGATCCAGGCACGTCGTCACGACAACGAAGGACGACAAAGGACTTTTTCTCAGGCTATTGAGTGCCGTGAAAGAAGAGGCAGTTATGTGTGTGTGTCTGTGTGTGCGCGCAACTTTGAGTAGCGATGTGGTTGTACAAGTTGTAGGTGGTAATGTATGCAGGCCATCCGCAAACAAATGAATACACATGCACGTCCCATTGCTGCCTCCTTAGAATTCTGCCACACAATGAGCGTACTAGCGTGTCCTTGATGACGTGATGCTTCATCCGAGCATATGGCCGGTCTGAAATGAGACCCTTGGCTGGCACAGGGATGCTATTTAAACTTCCTTTGTCTGTTTGTTGACAGAATGCAAATGGCCTTTTGGGTCAGTTTTTGCCATAATTTTCAGTCTTTAGTATGATAAAACCTTATGAAACAAATGGAATAGAGTCTGTGTGTTTATTATAAAATATTAATGCAACCCTGCTATAGAATCAATTCTTCTTTCTCGCATCATTAAGGAGTAGCAGCTCAGCCTAGCAAAGGTCTTGTTACTCTTTAAGCTTTAGAGACATCTACTGTACCCTGAGACTGTATAACGGATAGATCTACTCAGTTCTGGATTTTGAATTTTGAAGCCTCAGTGTTAGGTTTTGAGTGTTTGTGTGTTTATTTTTTCATATTTAATTTTTTAGATTTTTCATTTAATTACATTTTTAAGAATGACCACACATGGGTGAAAAAGTTAGCAGGGCATAAACTGCGTTACATACATACACTTTTTAGACAACCATATTGGGCCATACGCATCTTTGAATTCAGGTGTTGCCATTACTACAGGCATTAAAAATCATGCAATCTACTTAGACAAACATTGGTGAAAGGATGGGTTGTTCTAAAAAGCTCACTGAATTCCAGTGTGGTACTTTAATGGTACTTTACCGTTCCAATAAGCCAGTCTCTGAAAATTCTGCCCTTTCCTCAAAGAGTTCCAAAGTGTTCAATGAACCATTGCAGCAGTATGTGCACAATACATCAAAGTTACACTCTGTAACTGGAGTTCCAAACTTTTTCTGGGGTTAACATCAGCTCAAAACCTGTGTGCTGGGAGCTTCATATTTGTGGTTAGTCTGGTACTTTGTCCATATGGTGTACTTTCTAATAACAATAAATAGCACACTTCAAAAAAATACATTACGATGAGCAAATTTCTAGTAACTTCTTGACTTGGCTGTACCTCACATGTCATATTATTTGTTAGATAATTGTATTAAAATGTATTAAAACAGGCCTAGCTGACTGTGACTGTCTATAGCTGCTCCTCTCAGCACATCTGTCCACCAATAACTTTTTACTAACTTTAGATGCGTTATGAAAATTTGCATACACTTTGCAGTTCTTATGAATGAGAAAAATATTAATAGAGGCTCAAACTGTGCTTTGTACCATACTGTAGAAATGCTTTTTAAAGCTATCAGGTTATGCATTTTAACAATGGAGTGTATGGGCTTTAATGTACTTCTTAGAGCCAGCCTGAAGTGGCCCATACAGAAACACTTCCTCCTTGCAAGGGGCAAGTCCCAATAATACAAAACACCCTACAATAATAGTGCAGTGTTCCAGCTGACTCAGAATTCATACCTTGGAACTCGGGAGTGACGTCAGCCACGGCGTCAGTCAGTGTGTTCTAGTTGTAAAGTTGAAAAAGCATGAAAAAACAGGACTTGTTTTGCTTCTGAGCAAGGTAGAGCCATTCATGCATCACTAGGAATACATTTTTTGTCACTTAAAAACACAGCTGTGGCACATTCATTGGTAGAGCCTGGTCAGAGTCACAGATACATAACATTGTTAGACAGATTTAAATCCTTAAAGTTTAACTACTGTTTATGTTGTATGTCTGTGAAGATTCTCAGTCATCCAGGCCATCGTAGTCTAAGGAGCTTGGAAAGGAAAGCATCTGGACTGCATCTGGATTTCCAACTAACAATAACAATCCAAGACTACTTCTTAGAGTAGCACGTAAACATAAACAGTAGTCTAAGGAGCTTGGAAAGAAAAGCGTCTGAACTTCTTTAAGTTGCTTGAAGACGTTTCACCTCTCATCTGAGAAGGATGAGAACTGAACTGAAGAAGCTTCTGGGATGAGAGGTGAAATGTCTTCAAGCAACTTAAAGAAGTTCAGACGCTTTTCTTTCCAAGCTCCTTAGACTACTGTTTATGTTTCTATCCTACTCTAAGAAGTAGTCTTGGATTGTTATTGTTAGTTGGAAATCCGTGTTTAGGTGGCCTTACAGTTGAAAATTCCAGCTTCTGACTCAATCTGGAATGCAACGTCATTTCGTTAGCCCGTTTCAGCAGTTTCATACACTGCTTGAGTTCTGGTATTCACTTTGGATTGTCTTGAGTTTTAAGGACTAGTTCAGTACTTGGAAAGCTAAACAAAAATGTAATACCACTTAATAATATCGGTCCTTCGTTATATATAAGCTGCAGATGACAGGTGGTCGGCCTAACTGAAGATGTGTTTTAGTGCAGTTCTTGTTTTATCATCCTTTCATGATTTTTTTTCTCATGTTGTCATTCCCGGTATGGCTGACTGACTTACTCTCCTATGGAGGCCAGAGACTTGAGGTCTGTAATTGTGGCAGCATTTGTTGGCTGCTGTCCATGCTGTTGTGGTACAGCCCTTTCAGCAGAAGCTCCTTCTAAGGATCTGACCACGGGCCACTTAACACACTCTCTCTCACACACGGGACAATGAAAGCACACACTTCTCACTATTATTATCTTCATTTAACTATATGGTCCAGTTTCAGTTTTAGTTAAAAGTGTACCTCTTGAGATAGATGGGATTGTGGAGGCTGTGTATTTCATCAAAAACTATAATCAAATATCCACTTTGAGATTTATAGCAGACGTAGTTATTAAGAAGCCATATTTTACTGCCCTCCAGAGCCAGTTAGGTCCCACAGCCGTTTGCTGCTCCCCGATTAAAGTTAAAATTGAGTCTCAGCTGCTATTGTCAATCACTCTCTGTCCTGTCTCTCTTTCTCTCCCTCCCTCTCGCTGAGCCCGTCCACCCCCTGCTTCCTTTTGACTGTTCTTTGATCCTTCTGCCTGTTGAATGTTGAACTGAAGAATTGCAGCACCATCGGTTCCAGTCTGTCATATGTCTGTGACAGCACTAGTTGCCCCTCTCTCCCACCTAGTCTACGTCAAAAGGTCATAGACTTTGTTTTATTCACAGAGGAACCAGTTGCACCGTACAATGGAAATGTCACTCTCTCTCGTCAGAAGCTGACATGTAAACCTTTTGCACAGTGTGTGACACTAGAACTATTTATAAGAATTTCCAATGAGCAGGGTATTAAAAAATAGATGAAGATCAATGATACATCAAAGTGTTAAAAATAACTGATAGACTCATTTTCTCTTTCTTGCGCTTCAGGAGATATTTGAGGCACTGTCAGTTTCCTCTCTTATATTTTCCTCATTAGAAAAGTCAAATTTATTTAATCATGGCCATGGTGAAATCAATATTTAAACAAATATTATCATCATGATTGCCACCACCACCACAACTGTCGGTCAAAAGACCTTTTACATGTCATTACTAACAAAATGTATGCTAATAAAAGCAACCCAAACATTTGTAATTGCTGCATTACATCTATGCTACAGTTACACTGTGGAAAACATTAGTGAGACTGCAGTAAAATCAACATGATCCTGGTTATGTGCAATGAACAAAGATTACTTTAAAAATGAACACCGGGTCTGCGACTGCTTGCAGTCAGTTGGCATCTTTAAAATGACTTCCAAAAGACAAGAAGACGGCATCACTGTGCCATGAGTTTGGGACTGAATGGGGTCAAGTTGGCATTTAAATTAAAACTAAAATATGGTAAATAGTTGTGATAAATCGTAAAAAAGTATAAAAGTAAAAATAGTTTGGAGGCAGGTTGCCTCCCACCAATCAAAAGTGGTCGCCACAACTATTCTCAATCAATCGTCGACGGGAAAAAGTGATTGCCATGCTATTTTTTTTGTGTGTCTGTGACTGTGCCATTAGGTGAATGAGTTGGCTTTTTTAATGCATTTAATTAATGTCATATTTAAAGGCATTGGATTGTCCTTAACACATTCATTTTTTCTGCTTGGACTACTCTTAGCAACAAAAATACCCAGCTAACGATCTAGCTTATGTTGGCTGTACAAACCAAAATGAAGGAATATATTTTTTTGCTACGTCATGCATGCTTTTTTTTAAAGCATCCTGTCTCTCATGAGTGACTGAATTAAATAGCTGGATGCTGCTTAAGCTGTGGCTCTCAGTTTAACACTAGGTAGCACAGCAAATTGGCAAGTAAAGACCGTTAAGATAAATAGCAGCTACCTAATGCATACGAATCTCTAATGAAGGCTTAGCTGGCTAAAATATCAGAGCTTGACTGCCACTGGATCGTAGGTGCTGATGTCAGTACAATATAATTCATCTCAATTAACTAATGACACATCTTTAAATGAGCCTTTATCTTTTTGTGTCTCATGTTAAAAGAAAACAAAATCCATGTTGGATTATATTAAACAACATTTTTTCCTTTCCTAAATATCTCCTAACAGTTCAGCAGCAAATGCAGTTTGTTGAACTTTTAAACTTCTAATGCCGAGTTGTGCTTTTATACTTTAATTTACTGCACAAAGTAATTGTTTTTTAATGCTGTATACTATTTAAAGGTATTTTTATTTCAGTATTGCCTCATGCACAAAAGACATGTTAACTTTTTGTAGCAGGAAAAGCTGCTGTACTATTAATGGTATATTATATATTATATTCTGCTGTTTTAATCTTACACAGTGTGAACCAGTAAATAGAATTCAGCCTGCATTGCTTTATTCTTTACTGTGATATGTTGTCATATCTTCTGTTAATGCAAGTTTAATTGGTTTTTTTATAACACTTTGGTGATCTGATAAAATAAAGATAAAATTAGATTTTCTTTCTTTCATAGTGGCATCAACCTGCTATATTGACATGAATAGTCTTTTTTACTCATAGACCAGTTTTGTTAGCACACTGGTGCAGAGGTAGCAGGAGATCATTAGTATTAGATTTGGCAGATGAAAGCCAGTTGCGCTTACAATGCATCTCAGGTTGAGGGGGACACGCTGGACCAAGCAGCTAGGCTCAACACCTGCTTCTTCCGGGCAGAGCACTACTGCCTCCAGAGTGAAAGGATCCTGTCATAAAACAGGCTAAGTAAGCGCATGTGTGGGTAGACTCTCTTTTTAAGGGAAGTGGCTTTTATCCCGTGTCCGTTAACTGTAGCCACTTGGTCAGAGAGCTGTGAAAGGGACACTATTCCCTGCTGCAGCAGACAGAGAGCTCCTTCAGCACACCGGAGGGACGGAGAGAGAGACCCTCTGTGTCTGCATGTGAACTGCGGAGGGAGAAATGGCCATTGACCCTAAAGAGGGCAACGGATATGGAAAAAGGCCAAGCATGTGTGCATCTGCCTCTCATAATATTAGTGATCTAAACATACTGATCTAACTATCTAAGTGGAGAGACACAACCAGCAACCACACTGTTGTTCCAGTAGTTCTAGTATGCTATGCTTGCAGGACACACAACACTAGACAATGGCATCTTGTCTATCAGGGATATGCTCCGCTGTTGTTCATGTTGATGGTTGATTGGAAGACTCCAGCTGTCAAGCCTTTGTTCTCTTCTTTGACAATCTAATCATCATTTGTTTGAAAATATGAGCATCATGCTTCCAAGCACTCACACAACCAAAACACAATCCAGAACTTGCTGCAAATGAATAGTTTAATGTTGACTCATGGGTATTTTCACATCTGCATCCATGTTGTGGGGGCAGGAATCTAAGCAAAAATGACCAGACCTCCCTTCTTCCGTCCTGGGTCCAGAAAGCATTTCAATGAGATCCTTCAACCATCTCGACTGAATAGCTGAGCTCCTGTCCGGAGAACCTGTCTCTAAGTCTGAGCGCAGATACCCTCGTAAGATAACTAATGTCCCCTGATTGTATCTGTGATCTACCCCCCGTTCATGGTCATTGGTGAGCGTAGGACTGTAGAACATTACGTCCACAGTCATGCATTCATTCTCAGATTGCACTTGACCACAACTGTGTGGAGACTTTCTGCTCAACTCTTCCCCTACTGGTGAACGTGATCCTGAGATACTTCAAGTCATCCACTTGGTAATAGGAACCCACTCTTTTTAGACTGAGAAAGTCAGTGAGTGCTAATTCTCATTACAGATATTTCACACTTGAACACCTCTGATGCAGATTTTTAAAATTATTAATTTACCCTTGTTCTTTTCTTCTTGTTGTTGTTGCTTCTACCTTTATATCAGGGCAGGGGTGTCCTACTCTAGGCCTCGAGAGCCGGTGTCCTGCAAGTTTTAGATGTCCTTGATCCATCACAGCTGATTTAAATGGCTAAATTACCTCCTCAACATTTCTTGAAGTTCACCAGAGGCCTGGTAATGAACTAATAAGGGTGATATTTAAAACCTGCAGGACACCGGCTCTCGAGGCCTGGAGTTGGCCACCCCTGGGTCAAGGAAACTAGTGTACGCTACCACACACATTGTCAAAGAACTGAAGCTACTTCCAGCTACTCTCTGCTTCTGATAAGGATGCTGCTGAATTTTCTGTTTGTTGTTTATCTTTATCTGGAAGTCTGCAACTGAAAAAATTCAGTTCTTCTTCTCCACCATCATTAGAAACCTCACAAACACTGCAAGTGTTTTCATAAACTTTGTTTGTAGTGAGTCAGTCTCACAAAGCTCTCTGCAGTTTTTTGTCATAAATCGATTTCAAGCATTTCCTGATAAATACATGTTCCTGTTCTGTATATTCTCACTTGCATCCTATTTGCGTGTGGCCACTGAAAGCCCTGCTGATCTCTAACAGATCCTTTGCCACTTCCTCTACTGTATTCTCTGGAAGGGATCCACAGATGCTACTGTGGCAGAGCCCGGTGCCTGGGGCGAGACGCCAGCCAACCCACCACTACATAACAATGCAAGGCAGTGCTCCATGGCTCCGGGCCCAGTGTCCCCCCACTGTCTCTGCGCTGTAAAACTCACATATTTTATGGGGTCTTTGGTGGTCAGTGGGCTGTCACGGCTCATTAGGAGCTTTAGAAATGAACTTGCACAGCAGACTCTCACAGTGATTAATAAACATGGACAGAGAGAAAGAGCGACAGGAATGGGTAGGGTGAAAGTTCACAGATGAGACTGCATTCTGAGACATTTATAGAGGTCATTAAATATGCTGGGTAGCACAAACACAGTACAGTATATCACCATTTCTCTTACAATTTATTGGGTTAAACTAATTATCATCTCTTTAGTAGCCAAATCGTCCAAAAAGAAACATGAAAATATAACATTTGTGAGAAAATCCCAGATAAACTTTTGCTTTTGCTTTGTTTACATGTCACAGTTTACTTCATAGTTTCTATATGACGACCCTTTCCCCTCCCCTTTTCAGCTGAAATGGGCCAACAAGAGGTTATTTATAGGTTGCTAGACTGTGTCCCATGGCTGAATATGCTGCATACCAGACACAACTGATGAACACTGGAGATTGTTGATGAAAGGCATGAGAGAAGCCGCCCCTTTGCAGCTCTAAAGGGTGTCACTGGTATTTGTTTGACTACCAAGCACTTCTACAGACCAGATGTCATGAATAAAGCAGAGCTCAAGGACAGGAAACGTTTAAAAGTTCAAAATGAAAGTTGTTGGATGAAGTGAAAGACATGGAGTTAAATGATTTTTTTAGAAGAAGCAATCCAAATTTAATGATTGTTCATTTCATTGATGGATGAAGCGAAAATGTTGCTTATCTTTAAAAGGTCTTATACACTGACAGAAATATCCCAGATTGGACTTCCCCTCTTTGACTTTTACATCGACTACGACTGTATTTCTCACGTCTCTGTTCCTTCCCATCCCTCTCCACTCTGCCCCACACCACAGTCATTCAGTCTGATCTCATGGTAGCTTGTAGGAAGACATCACTGATGACTAGTAAGAGGAAGTTCCCATGGCAATGGGGTCGCCGTTAGCTATAAATATGTTGACCTCGTCATGTTGTCCGGTCAAAGAGCAGGTGAGGACGCCTGTTAAGAGTGGCAGTGAGAATTTGTGTAGAATAGTTCCCAGGCTCTCCATTACAGAGGCTGGATAGGCCTAAAATATCCAGCTTAACAAGTTATTAGCCCTGACACAGTAATTGTTTTAAGTTAGTTTTAGATTGGAGTAGATTAAATAGTCTTTATTGTCCCAGAAAAATTGTTCTGGGAAACGGCTGGCATAGTTCCATCCAAGTGCAATCAAATGCAGCATGCTGTATCACAACTAGATCTGCAAACACTAGACCAGAATATATTTCACAGTACGGTACACTGTACTTTACTGGATCCACTGAATGATAGTAGCTTCATTATTACGTTAAACTGTAAAATAAAAACAAACCCCTTTTAGTCTGAGCACCACAGTGTTTCTATGATCCTAATGCGAGACTTTCAGTGACAACAACCATTCTCTTACAGATGAAATCCCATTCATACGTAAACAAATATAAACCCCCCAAAAAACTAAATTTCGAAGCTTCCTCAAAGTAATCTTTTATGTTATAGCTGATTTAGTACAGGCACTAGCAAAAGACAGCTAGTGTTAGCCAATGTTAGCAAATCTTACCTATGAAGTTATTAGGAGAAGTTATAAAGTCAACTTTATTACTGTGCTATGACTAGGGATGGGTACCAGTATCCGGTGCCATCTGACATAAACGGTAGTAACCAGACCGAAAAGCAGCGCACATTTTGGTGCTTTATTTCGGTGCTTTTTTTTCCTGAGCTGTGATACACTTTAGATTCTAGCCAATCATTTTACGTTTCCGAGGATAGTAGGCGGGTCCAGGTACGTACGTTCTTTTAGAGCAGAGCTAAAATGCTCAAGGCGAAGCAGTCAAAAGTCTGGCTGTACTTCACAGAAAAATGTGCAAACTCAGCAGCCTGCAACAAGTGCTTTAAGCTGATACTGTGATACTGTCAAAGGAGGTAACTCCTCAAATCCGATGAAACACCTGGCAACGCATAGCGTTTTTTTTAAAAGCCGAGAAATGCACCGTATTTGATAGCTTGCTGCGAGACCTCACACCGAGCACAGCTACTGCGGGTGTGGTGCCTGTTGTCGGACCCGGAGTTAGCAACATCCCCCAAGAACCCGAAGAGGAGAGTCCTGGCCCCTAGCCCTGCCAGTGTAGCAGAAATGATAACGGATGATGATGGCAGCAGCAGCCGTTCTTCTCTGCGTGAGTAGCTTAATGTTGTTCGTGTATAATTTACGTTGAGTAGGCTAACCACGTTATTACATTAATGTATGTAAGGTGAACTAGCAAACATCATCATAGCTACATGCGGCTGTCTTCTTGTTTGATGGCAGATGCTCCCTTCACCCTGGCCAAAAAGGCTAAAATGACCAAAGAAGAAGTGGAAAACAGTTAAACATGAGAGGTTTTTGGACAAAGTTAGTGTTTTTTTCCATTGTTTAAGCACTGCTTCCAGCCAAGAGTGATACCATATATGCCCCATAGCTGCAGAAAAGGCTAACATTATAATCTTTTTACAAAAAAACAGCTGAACATGAGAGGTTTTTAGACCAATTTTGTGTTCTCCATTCTTTAAGCACCGGTTTGAGCACAGTTTAAGCACCGGCACCGTTTCAGAAGTACCAGTTTGGCACCGGTATCGGATAAAACCTAAACGATACCCATCCCTAGCTATGACTCTTTATGACTTATGCTTTATGCTACCTTTGAGCATGTATTAAGTTCATGCTCATGAAGCCAGGTATAGCCGTTCACACTGAGCACAGTGCCCACTAGAGGAGGTCGGGGCCTCAGGCCACCCTCAGTATCCTGCTGGAGGTCATTTTTACAGCCTTGGCAGTGCTCATCCTGTTCCTCCTTGCACAAAGGACCAGATACCATTCTTGCTGATGCGTTAAAGATCTTCTACAACCCTGACCAGCTCTTCTAGAGTAACTGCATATCTCCTGGAATCTCCTCCATGCTTTTGACACTGTGCTGGGAGACATAGCAAACCTTATGGCAATGACATGTTTATTGATGTGCCATCCTGGAGGAGTTGGACTACCTGTGCAACCTCTGTAGGGTCCAGGTATGGACCCATGCTGCTGGTAGTGAGAAAACAGTCAGCAAAAATATCAGAGGCATCCATGTGTAAAAGCATTTCTGTTTTGAGGATTGTCTCATTTTTGCCCCTCTAGTGCACTTCTTGTTAATTTCAATAACACCAAAGCAGCTGAAACTGCAGCTGAAACAACCCCCTCTGCCACTTACCTGACCAGGTAAGTAGCTTACCTGACCAGATCAGTATCTCACAAGTTTAGCTGACTTAAATCTACAGTCAGCTAAACTTGTGAAAGAATAAAGTTACGTTGAAACCAAGCACACCATTGTTTTTCTTGTGACATTACCAATAGGTTTGATGTGTCACATGGCCCTCTTCCTATTGAAAAAACAAAAGTTGAATCCAAGATGGCCGACTTCTAAATGGCCACCATGGTCACCACCCATCTTGAGGAGTTTGCCCCCTCACATATACTAATGTGCCACAAACAGGACTTTAATATCACCAACCATTCCCATTTTATTACGGTGTATCCATATAAATGGCCCACCCTGTATATTCTGATTTAAGTGTTCCTTTCAATTTTCTTTTTCTTGAGTAGTACACGTGTAGTGTTGTTAATGTTATTTCAGGATAAAAAAAACATTACACTTCACCAAGAAAATTAAAAAAGGAAATGTGCTTCCATTTGTAACATGGTCTCACGAAGCCAAAACATACATGAACACTTTTGATGGAAGTGTTTTGAATGCATCACGTCAGTGTTTATGTAAGCATATGATAGCAATGCGTGTTGTTTCAGTGGACGCGATCATTGCAAGACGTGTGTGAGGTTATGACAACACAGATGCTTTGGGAAAATTATTCACAGTTTCTTGTAGTTTCTGTTTCAGATGTTTGAGAAAATCCGTCACATGCATGAACACCAAACAGTGACACTGGTCATACTGGACAGTTCTATTTAAGAACCATTCATCCAGTAGCCGAAAACTGTTGGACTCCTGACGTCGCCCATTGGTCACATTGCCTTTTACTTTTAGGATTGCTGCTTACCTGATTGAAAACAACATGGATGTGAGGGCTGTAGGCAGTGTGAATCAATAAAACATGAGAATTTGTTTGTTTTATATGCATATTTCATGAAGACTATTCCTCCCATGTCTGTACGATTTTGAGCCCTGTTTAATAGAGTGTACTCGTTGGCTTCTCACACACAGTGTATAGTATTAGTGTATAGTGCATCATAAACCGGACGCAAATCCTTTGACAGTGGGCGTGGAGGTTATTTCTTATAATACTTCTTATTCTGCTCATGAATAAGTAAAGAGGAGGCCCTGAGACACACTCACCCACTTACCACACACACGCACCTGCTCCTGGATGGCCCCTGGTTATGCAGAGATGCGCACAGATCCACACCCATTCCCAGAGATTCCCCTCCCACCTCCCTTGTCTTTGTCCTGATTGCAGCCCCAGGGGGTAGACAGTTAGGTGAGATGGCACTGCATGTCTAATCTCTTAGAAATCTATTTGCACTTCAAGGTAATGCTGCACAAAATTGCATTTTTTTAATATCACACTCTTATTTTTCAGAGTCTGTCATTATGCTGTGTGTTTGGCCAGAAGTAATACTTGCCAGTGCTCAGTTTCAGTATTATTCATATCCCTGGTTTAGGGCTTATTAGAATCTATACATTTTTAGTGTTTTAATTTTTTTTGTTACGAGGCTTCAAATTATTGATGTTTTGTTAAGACTAGACGTGTTTATAGTAGCTATCATGAACATAAACTCTCCCTTTAGGATAAAAAAGAAGGTGGAAAGAGGCACTATTGTGCATAGGAGTTGTTTAATTCTATATGACCCTTTCCAGGGAGGTCAGTGAAAGGTCTGGGGAACCTGTTCAATAATTGAAGGAGTTTTATCTGTAATGTGAAAGCTCTCAGTGTCCATACACCACTTTCCTCAGAGGTGTTGAGTGATGGCTGTGGAAATGGGAAATGATAGGAGTTGTTTTGAATGTTTCCAGTGGTAAGGGATACTGTGGCTGCTGGCGTTTCAATTCCATTAAATGCACTCTGCACAGCGACAGAGTTAAACGCTATGCAAGTAATCTTACACGCTGGTGCTGTGACATTTTCAAGAGGGGGAATAAGAGTCACCTTAAATCTTGCTTCTGTATGTCATGAATTTGCCATTCTTTTCCTGCTTTGTGTGCAGATTGGATATCCCATGTGTTGCTGCTGTTCAGACAGATGAAAGGATGGGGATATAATTCTGGATGATAAGGTGAAGAATTTCTTCAGCTGAACAGAGAACATAAATGGTGAGATCCCATTTTTCTGAAGAAAGTACCATTTTAAAAAGGCTAAAACCAAAAATGTGCTGTCAGACGTTAATAACCTGTCTGCACCCAATGGACCCAAATCAATTTGTTCATACAAATTTCAGTTGGGCAGATATCACTCAAAGATAAATAAATAGTTCATTTGCTGTTCTAGCTTTATATTAATGTATACAGTAATGGTATAAATAGGGGGAATGACACAAAATAATAATACAGAGCCCATTTCTGTCAGTGTGGCAAAGAGGAATATCCTGTTTCAGACATAATACCTGCTAGTGGGTCCGTTTGGTGTTGGCTTTGGTCATGTATTTTCTGCAACTGTCATAAGAAAGGTACAGGATATTACTTGAAGGCATTTAGTTAAACTGTGTGCATGCTTGGAATAATCAGCATTAGTTAGAAAAAATAGCATTTTCTTGCTAGCTTAAATTCTTAAGAGGTTTTCAACACATAATATTTCTGATCTTAAACCTAAGCTCTATAAAACTCTTAACTTGCACTTTCCTTAGCTATATGGAAGCAGCTTTTAGCCTTATTAAATGCTGATGTTCAATCTTAAATATCCGCTAGTGCAAGCCTTTAACCCTTTTTTCCCATCCTCAGACTGTTTGCCATGCTACATGGGAACTCCACCCTGGTCTTACTCTTCATCCTCACCATTTTTGCCACTGTCTATGGTCGTTCCTACCCCTGTTTTTCCCGTAATGACACTGAGTTCCAGCACCTGGTGCTCCACCCCGACCCCTCTGCGGGGACTGTGTATGTGGGGGCCAGGGACCACCTTTTCCAACTGGATGGCTTAGATGGACTGCGGTTGGAGCAAGAAGAGAGGACTGGACCTGTAATCGACAGCAAAGAATGCCTGCCCCCAGTCACCGACACCAATTGTCCCCAAGCCAGAAGAACCAGTAATCACAACAAATTACTGCTGGTGGATCCTAAAGCATTGGAGTTGATCACATGTGGCAGCGTGCACCAGGGCACCTGCCAGAAACGTAGCCTGAGGTCAGTCAGAGAGGTTTTGTTCTCTACTGAGAGGCCTGTGGATACCCAGTATGTTGCAGCCAATGATCCATCAGTGTCAACAGTTGGTTTGGTAGTGCGGCCAAGTGGCGGAGATAGAACTGTGATGTATGTTGGTCGGGGCTATACCGCCAGCCACCCACCTATCTCCACACGCCACCTTTCATTAAAACCCATCTTTTCCTATGAAGAGACAGCTAAGCTAGCTGTGGCTGGGCGTCTTTCGGAGTATGATCATCATTTTGTGACAGCGTTCACACGGGGCACGTACGTGTACTTCTTATTTTACCGCCGTGACATCAAGTCACCATCAAGGGACTACCGGACATATGTCGCCAGAGTGTGCATGGAAGACACTTCCTACTATTCATATGTGGAAATTCCTCTTGTCTGCCTATCACAGTCCCATTCACATAGGAGTTACAATCTGCTCCAGGCAGCCCAGGTATTGAGTCAAAACATTATGAACACTTGTGCCTGATATCTTGTTGGTTCTTCACATTGCATCGCAACCATTTTATTTTAACTATTTTATTAGTGATTTATTAGTGATAGAATTGCCACCCCAATATTTTTGGTGGCCCCCATTTATTTCCCTTAAATAACTAGAATCAACATTTAAAATTGTGCTTTGTATTTCCTTCAGTTAACTTTGTCTAATATTAAAATTATTTTGATGATCTGAAACATGTAAGTGTGACAAGTATGCTGAAGAATAAGTGTTCATCAGGGTTACGCTGACCCTTTTTCTGTGCCTTTGTCGGAACAGGTGGGACACGGGCCGGGTCTGCAGGGCGAGGATCTGCTAGGAGTCTTTTCCACCAGCACCAGCCCCACAAACGACGATCCCTCACATGAGTCAGCTCTGTGCATTTTCTCTCTACACGAGCTGGACAGATACATCAACTCAACCCGTGACCTCTGCTACACCAAAGATGGGCGGGGGGAGGGAACAGGAGAGGCCTACATAGAATACGAGGTCAAGTCCAGCTGTGCCAACCTGCCCGTGGTAAGAATACAGGAGTAAATGTTTTGGGGAGCACTGACCTGCTTTTGATGTCGATCTTTCCCGTGAAAACAAATATTTTTTTTGAGCCTTTGCATGCTCATGTGAACCTTTCAGATTGCTGAGAGAGAACATCCTTAATGCTTTGTGCTAGTTATAGCAGGAAAGCCTCACAGTAGATACATTAAAACTCTCTATCATAAGGACTTATTCCCTGATGTCAACCCATACCTCAGCTATATTGACTAATCTGATGTAAGTGTTCAGCGGAAGCCAAAACAGATACAACCATGTAACGAAGAATGACAGGACTGGTAAGATTAAGTGTAGTAACAAGAAGAAGTAGTGACTACATATAATGGATGGATGAAAGTGAAGTAATGAGGTCCTTGTTGAAAATCCCTAAGGTCTCTAAAGCCCCAGGAGTAGTTCTGCCCAGCTGCAGCCATTCAGAGACCCTCTCCACTGCCCTGCAAACCGCTCAGGTCCTGCCAGCCCACAGAAGCATTTAATGGGATCGTTAGGGATCAATAAACCAAACTACCCTTGAATCATCTGTGCTACTGCTTAATGAGCTCTGACAAGGAAGGACGAGACTTCTTTTGAAAGCCACGGGCATAAGAAAATAGAGAGGGAGAGAGGGGAAGAAACAGAGACGTGAAGAGAAAGCCTGTGGAATATAGTGCAAAAGAGGAGGAAATGAAAGTAAGGAAATAGATGAATGGGGAAGATAAAGTTGTATTAAATCATGAAGTTCCCCTCCTAGCAATGAAACGTTATCATTATTTTCTTAATAAACAAACTGAGCAAACTAAAAAAAGATCTCTCATTCTACCCACTCCTCCTCGTCCTCCTCATCCTCCTCCTCCTCCAGGGCCAATTATCTAGAAGCAGAGCTCGGAGACTTAGTGGAAAAGCGGAATTTGGAGTGGTTGCCTTGCAAAACCAAAGGAAAGGAGAGACTATGTCTCTGAATGAGTCTGCTTTAATCTATGGTGCAATCCTCTTATGATGTATTAAGAGGATTCAGAGGCTCTGAGGCAACAGTGGGAATATAAACTTATTTGCTCTAAGGCTTTAGATGTTTGGCATGACTTAAAACAACAGGGGAAAAATAATAGCTATATTTGAAATGTGATATAAAAATTAAAATGTAGCTTGAAATTGTAGCAATAAAAGTCTCTGTTGTGTTTATTTGAAGATGAACCAGCAAGACAAACTCTCTATCCCGTCACATGTTTTAGAATACCCTGAAGGCATATCCCTGCGGCTCCGACCACACCCCAAGTCCAATGGCAAACAGGGAACCGCTGAAAGCTAAACCCGCATGGCACACCTCATCTGCCCGTCTCACCGCCGTGGCAGTCAGTGTCAGGGATGGACATAGCATCGCATTCCTGGGAGACTCCAAAGGGACCCTTCACAAGGTAGCTCAGACTTTTAGTTTTTGTTTCTGTGTGACCTTGGAGAGCCTCCCCCGGCGTGCAGAGTGGGAGGCAGGGAGAAACCCCTGACTCATGGAAACATTTCTACCAGTTTCTTATTAACCCGGTGGTCTAATTTTTCATTCATCGCGCTCACAGAAGTGTCAGGGCTTAACTGGATCTGTGTCCACGCAGGCCTGCCTTTGTGCTCTAACTTGTCTATGATTCACATCTCAGCAAAACACACCTTACACCACATAAAACACACTGAAACACACAAATCCAATTTCAAAGATATTTAATCCAAGTCCACGCCAGTTCCCATATACTTCTACATCACTGTGTGACTCCGGCCTGGAAGATTCCTATCATTCCAGCATTCACAGTGTTCCAACAAACACAGGCTAGCATACCTTTGTGATCCCACGCTTAACGGGTTTGCTTTTTCTTCTGCACACTGCAACATGTTGGAGACAGGGTCTTATTTTGGGGGGTTTTTGTTGGAAAGTTTCGTCCAGAGTAGATTTCTAATATGGTTCTCATATTTTTATCAAAGTCTAAGTGATGTTTTCAGCTCTTCTGTACAAAACAAAACAAGAAAAGAGAACGCTTCTACCTTCTGAACAACATCTGCATAGATGTGATAGTTACATGAAGGGATCAAGATAAGAGGATTGCAGACACAACCTGTTTTGCTCTGTTTGTGTGTGTGTGTTCTTGTGTCAACTAGAGAGAGTGAGACACAGAGCCAGACTTAGTACTTTTAGGTAGCAGATCAAAGCTGCACTCAACGTAGTCATCTGAAAAAAGCTATTGTAACAGGATTAGCGTATCACAGCAGGACAAATTCCACAGCATCCAGATATGGGACTCCATTTTAGTGCATGTTTGTGTTTCAGAGGAAAGAGGCTGACAACTGGTGACCCACTTTAAATGTAATACTGCAGTAGTATGTTGATGGTCTGTAATTGGTGTAACTGACTTGATTTTTGTGGTTGTAGTCAGCAGGCTTTACCTGCGTTGCTTTGTTGGAATTAAAAGACCATTTCTGCATTTGCCTAACTGCGCATATTTGTTTTCACACCAAGGTTTCAATAAAACAATCGATACTGCTCTTACATTGGTACATTAACTGTGGAGCTAGAGCTGGAGGTTGTTTGGCTTACGCGAGCATTATGGATGGAAGCATAAAATGGAAAACATAACAACGACCATCTTACTGCTTCCTTGTTTAACTGGTACAAAAACCACACTGAACGCTGAACATGTGGGAACTCGAGTGCAGGAAATACAGTACTTTTCATCAGGTTGTAATTATATTTATTCTGTTTATAAAATTTGCAACTTTGCAAATCTAATCTACGCCGTGCTATCGTGTTCTTTTTAGAGAGAAGAGGCTTTCTTGCAGCAATTCTTCCAAATAAGCCATGTTTGTTCAGTTTTTTAATTATGCTGTTAAGAACTTCAACATTTACCTGTATAGTCTGAGATGAAGCTCTCTGGCTCCTTGCAGTTTGCCTGAGCAATGAACAATCTGACCTTGGGATGAGTTTGCAGTAATGTGGTCTTCAGTGAAGAATGGCAGACGTCTTGAAAGTTCTTTCTGTAGAATGAGGGACTCTAAATTGTCTGTAAATGACCTTATGACCCTTCCCACATTGATGGGAGCAACAATTGCTTCTCTAAGATCATCGTCAATGTCTTTTCTCCTTAGCAGTGTGTTACCCACACACATAAATTCTTCAGACAGGCAAACTGCTGAAACCTCTGCTTTTATAGAGATGCTCACACTTGCTAATGATTCATTAATGTGCATTTGATTAGGAGCACCTGCCTGCTACTTACCCTCTTATTTCCTGTAGAAGCAGTAAAGGTGTGCTTAGGTTGTCAAACAACACTTTTTAAAAATAATAATAAAATGTGTTGTTGTCCAAACAGATTGTCTAAGGAGCGTGGAAAAAAGGTCAATGGACTTGTATCAATTTCTTGAAGAGATATCACCTCTCACCTAGAGCTGGGCGATATGAGATTTTTTTCATATCACGATATGTTTTTTTAATTTCAGGCGATAACGATATATATCACGATATAAGCCAAATAACTATATTTGTAAGTAAAATGTGAAATAATCAGCAGCTTGTTTTGATTTAAATATTTATTTCCCATAATAAGTTCAACAGGGTAGATGTACATGAAACATGAGACTTTTTCAGATAAATAAAGGCAAATATTGCAAACTACACAAAAGGCAGCCGCTAAAGCGTTTAAGTTTCAAAATAGAACAAACAAAACAGGCTACTAAATTGTCAATTCCACTTAGAAACAAAATATTAATTCTAAAAATAAATCTTAGTTTGTTTTACAGAAGAACAGACAAAATTGACTAACTTTTGTCAATATCAAATAAACTGAGAACTAAAAGGAAATTCTCAATCTCTCCTTGTTGTATAGCTTAGCTTTTCAAACAGTTTTAACAGTTACTTTAGTCTGACAAAAGCCGAATGACGAATTAGCGGTTTCAGTCAGAGATTGAGCATAGTTTATTGTATTTCCAGACTTGCTTTCGGCACAATTTACAGTGCGCGCTACTCTGTTTGACTTGAAATAGCCGAAATACCTTCACACTACGGAACTTCTATGGCTCTTCCGTTCGACAATCTCTCCGGCATTGGAACCATCATCTGTTTTCTCTTCGGTAACCTTCAGTCACGCTCTCGGTTGATTTTTCTCTAGTCGGCACACTCATTTCCTCCATTACCCGGGCGGCACGGCGGCTGGCTGCTTCCCAAACAAATACACATGTGAGACTTGGCACTTGTGCTGTACGTAACAAGTCACGTGACATAACGCTGCGGCTGTGATTGGTTCGGCTCTGCACTACTTAATTTGGATTGGCTGTTTTGTTTTTGTTTTTTTAAGAGGACAAGAGCGGTGAGGCCTATCGCAATAGTTTAATGTTTCTATCGAGAAAAAGTTATTTCGCAATACATATCATTATCGTTCTATCGCCCAGCGCTACTCTCACCTAAGGCTTCTTCGGGGTTGTTCATTTAATTTTAAGACTAGATTATTTGTTATTAAGTTATAGATTTGTGAAGAGTGGGTACATTTTTTTCCATGACTGTAGATTCAGAATTTTTTAAATTCTTCTGACAGTTGGTGCTTAATTTGGCTTATAGTCTCTCCTTTCAGACAATGTATAAGGATTGTGTTGCTGAATGAGTAAATAACAGTCTCAGGGTATGAAAACAGAATTAGGACAGGACTCATTGTACAAACTATCTTATAAAGACGATGGGCTAGTGGATGTATAATTCTGAATGAATAATGACATTTTTAAGAAACAGTGTTTGTGATTTCTTTGCTGGCTTGGGTTTTAGAGCCACAAGTGAACATATTTTTGTTGAGGGCTGACTACAGCTGTCTACTGCAATAGACAGACACAGACACCTATTAATTGGTGCTAAAAGACTAGAATTTCACTAAAGTGGAGCCAAAGCATCTTGGAAAGGCTGCATCACACAGAGGGCCGTGATATTTGTCAGATAATTCCATTAATAACGATCCACCACAAACACGGTCAAAAGGTCCAGTTCAGTGAACGAAATAGCTGAGATAAGTGAGTCCCATCAGACAGGTGTTGGCTACACAGCCCTAATTTTAAGTATTAACAAATGGGTGAGTGATTACGAAAAAACATCTCCCTTATTGGTGTCAGAAGGGGGAAAATTAGGTATAGACACTTGAAAGATGGATGTTGGATATTTTAACATGGAGCTCTTTGGAGATTGACTTGCTTTCAGAGACAGCCTTCAGTGTGCATTAGATGCTGCTCTGGGCAATTCAGTATTGGCTTTGTTTTTCAGGCCTGATGATTGCCACTTAATACCTTAAAGAAGCATTAGCGTGGTGGAGATACAAGCCACCTGGACGTCTTGATGATTAACTTCCTTGTTTTGAATAAGCAAGTGGAGCAGTGGTGTTCCTGAATTGGTTTATGTCAGAAGTTTCAAAATAAAAGTCAAAACGGGATGGTGTTGGTCGCTATCCTGGAAGTGGTTTTTTTTTAATCCCAGCAATAGTAAAATGACAGATAATGGAGGAACATTTAATTAAACATTGGTTTACTGTTAAGGAGCAGCAGGCTAGAGTCAGGTTGTTGCTCATAGCTAGCTGTTTCCAGAAGATGGCCTGCCATTTTCAGCTTTAAAAAAAGTTTTTATGATGGACACATCTCTTTAATGTTCCAAAGTCACAGAGCATTACAAAGCAGCTTCCCATGCCATTATGTGTTGAGTGCATCCTCTTAATGGGATAACTGATTCTCCATTCTGTCCACAGTGATCTCATTAACATGAAGTAACATGAGAGTTTGAATGCCTGGGAATTGCTTAAGCCAGAGGTGTCTTCCTGTACTTCATATTAGATTTGACTGTGTGATAATCACATTCATGCCCACTTCTGCTGCGCTCCTTTGCAAGTCTGATTTGATTTGTGTTTGAGTTGTAAGCTGAAGAAGGTATTCGTTTTGTCTTTTATTTTTTTGCCTGTCTCAGTTTAGTCCTGCAGTGAGGGGAATAGATCACGCTCATCCTTTCTGTCCTGGAAATTCAAATCGAGTTGGACTGATATTTGCTACGTCATGTATACCACGAATTCTATGTCTTGTGCTTTTCTGCTATAAACGTCCAGGTTTATCTTGGCCGAGATGGCACTGTGGAGGTATACGAGAACACAACGATCCACCCCAACTCTCCCATCAACAGTGATCTTTTGTTGGATCAGAATGGAGGACATATCTACATCATGACCAAAACCACGGTAAGTTTACAATGAATTATAAACACTTTAGGATAGTTTTAGGTTCCCCATATTTTAAGTCCAAATATTCAACAGCTGCAGGGTTTTTTTGTTTTTTTTTGACTGAGTATCCCCATTCAACCACTCAACCAGATGTCTCCATACACGAGACTGAACATGGATTGTAATCCATCGTCAACACTATTTATTGTTTGTCAGAGTTTTTCAGGCTTTGCGTCTTCCTCAAGCTGTTTCTCTCTCACTAATAAAAGAGGATAACAGAATATAAGCCAAAGAGTAAAAGAAAACACTGAGGCCAGCTGGCTGTTGAGGTCAAAGGTCACTAACCCCACTGTGAGTTGTACAACAGTCTGCAGGAGGTGTAAAGTCGCTTTTAACAATGGTATTGATCAGAGAAAGTGGCCTCCATTGTGTTGGCACACTCCCTACAGAGTGTGTGTGGGTAGCTATAGATGCTGATAAATGGACTTGGGGAAACTGCAAGTCTATACACAAAATTGATTCTGTCAGTCCGACACCACGGAGCACCTGGATGTAGCGCAGAAGAAGTTACATTTACTTTGCAAGCTCCTTTGACTACAATGACCTGGATGACTGAGAACCTTCACAGACTTACATTTAGCATACACATCAGAGGCAGGTCCAGTTTCCTCATATACATCGCATTTGTCACGAGACTGCTGGTATATTTGCATGCGAAAAGTGAAGTTCAGTTTATGGTAGTTATAAAAAAAATTATGTGGTTAACCAATGCCAACAATAAAAGGGATAAAAGACAATATGTAAATAGGAGAGTTCCTACTTCCTAAAGTTTCTTTTTCATAGTAATGTGTGACAAAGATAGCATTAGCATTCCTAAATCCAAGCTTCTTTTTCTGCATTAAGTTAAAAAAGTACATAAATAAAAACACACAGGACAGCATCAGCCTTGCGTCAATAAATAGTATTACTTTTTGTTATATTTCCTATCTTTAGTGCCTGAATTTCTAGTTAGATTAAGTTTAGCTGTATTATTGTAGGGTCATTAACTTACAATATAAAGTGCCTTGAGGCAGCTGTTGTTGTGATTTGTTGCTATATAAATAATAAATGGATTGAACTGAATTAAATGTCCAGTAGATGTTTGTAGGCGAGCAGCCAGTGTAAATATTTGTTAGCTAGTCAGCCGAGCTAGCTACTGACTCATATTGGTCTGGCTTGAAGAAACGGGACATACAAAGGGCCATAACACTGTTATTATAGTTACTGAGACAAACATAGTGAAATGTGAAGCTAAGATTAGAGAGCTAGAGATTAAATATCTCGCTTTGTACGTGTCGGTAAGTATGGCAGATTTATTTTGTAATGGGCAACTTAGCCATCTTTAGTAGTCTGATGTGAATAAAAAGAAAATATAAACACAATAAAACTGTCATTACAAGCTGAAACAAATATTGAGTATAACATTCAAACTAGCTAGCTAAAGATTACATGTATAGCTAACTAAATATTTAAGAAATGTTTTTATGTCATTTTGCCATAATTTGTCTTTATATACATTTTCACTAAAGCGAAGCAATTATCACATTGAAAACCAAAGACAACCTCTTCAGTATTTGCCACAGTAATGCAATAAACCAATTATCCAGTCCAAGTTATTACATTGTGGTTGCCAGTTTGATGAGTTCCCAGGGACTCTGATGCAAGTTAGTCTTTGTCAAGCCTTATGCTTATAAAAAGCATTCACATTTTACCACAAGATTATTGACTTACTCATGATTATCCATGTTCACATATAAACAATTTTTTGCTTTATTTGAAGCTGAAGATTTTATATAAAAAAAGATTGGTTCACTTTAAAGACTTCATAGGATTCATAGGACATTAGTGCCATTGTTATCTACTTTAATCACCTCACTAGTTTAGCCTTACTTCCTCTTTCTCTCTTCATTTCAGGTAGAGAAACGTCCAGTGGCAGAATGTGGGGATCACTTAGACTGTCAGTCCTGTCTGTCTGCCAGAGACCCCTATTGTGGCTGGTGTGTCCTGGAGGGACGGTAAGAAATGTATTATTATTATTAGTATTATTATCATCTTAATTTTCCTTTAAGATATAGGGAGATGTAAATGCATCTTTACTGTGGCCATGATTCTCTTTTCTGATTTTATCCGATTTTCTTACATGTAACATTATTCAGCTGTGGTCAGCGGTGGGAGTGCCAGCGAGGATCTGAGCAGGGTCACTGGTTGTGGAGTTTCAACCAGACACAGCAGTGTCTCAGTATCCAGCACCTCAGCCTCTACAATATCAGCCGTGGAGAGGAAACTGATGTAATACAGGGGGAAAGGGGCAGCAGATTGAAGCACAAGATTACTTTGTTGTTTCCAGTTCTTGAATTAAACCCTCAATGGGTAGAGTTAAAAAGTAACCATTTACTTTAATGAAATGCCCTCTTTGTCTCTTTTCCTCCTTTCTTTCTTCATACTGTCCTTTCCTATGTAGATTACAGTGTCAGTAGAAGGCCTACCCAGTCTAAAACAAGGCGAGGCCTACTCTTGCTTCTTCCAGTATACAGAAACACCGGCCTTGCTCACTACTGCTGGTGTGATATGTTCCACCCCTGATGCCAGCAGTCTGCCCCCCATTAGCCATGGAGATGGTGGGTGTTGCATCCACTCATGTAACTCATGTAAATAGTGGCTGGAGTGTTTTTGGACTGATTTACAACTTGCATGTATTTGTTTCTAAGTGGCAATGTGAAAGCTACTTCCTTCTAAAGTGCAAACAATAGCTAGTGTCAGATGACAAAGATACATGACATAATTCAGAAGGTTTTACTTACTATTCTCTTTGTAAAAGCAAAGTTGAGGCTGCCCTCAAATAGTGTCCTCCAGTTGCTCACTGAGAATTTCAAAGAATTTGTATGTAGTTACTCCGTGCACATTTTTGATTTATTGATCAGTCAACTTGAAGCTAACGTGTCCTGGCTTACTTGTTGCAGAGTTTGTAATGGTTACCTTATCGCTGCGCTTCATAAATGTCACGGTAGCAGAGACAGAATTCACCTTCTACAACTGCAGCTTGGTGCAGCAGCTGTCTGGACGCAGGCCGTGAGTACCTCTCTAACCAAGACACATGCGTACACACACTCACATTATTAAATCTAATTTGGCAAAATGCATTAGATGCTAGTAAGGTGTTTCCAGCTTGTTACTGCAGTAAGAATGCCTGTTTGCACATTAGGTGTCTGAGTCTCAATTGTTAGCACTTTGGCTTAATTAACCCTGTTGTGGATACGGACATGGACAACTGGACACACCATGGCTAAGTAGCTATTCCTGGTATATTTCTTTGAAGTCCACCACCTGGGCCACTTGTTTAGTCGGTGCATTGTAACGGAAATTTTTTAGTGAAGTCTGCACGGTCACAGAAATAGCCCTAACCTGATATTTCCATAGGAATTGCTTGAAATTCATAATAATTTTTATATGTTTCAGTTACAATGATTATTTTCTTTGTTTGTATAGTAAGTGTAATGTAGCGTTGGGTTGTCTGAAAGAGTCTGATTGTTGTCATAACAGCCTTTTCAGAGATTGCGATCATGTTTTTTTTAACATTGCTGTGTTCTCTCCCAGATGCCAAGGGTGTATCAGCAGTCGTTGGGGGTGTAACTGGTGTATCCACCAGCATGTCTGCACACATAAACATGTCTGCACAGAAGGAGTGACTATCTACAACCAAAATGTGAGTCTGCACGACACAGAGACGGCTTTTAACTGTGCTGTGTATATAGATTCTATAAGGGGAAACGGATAGCCTAAGAGTGTTGTTTGTTTTATGAGCATTTATCATACTGCTTTTTGCACCACACATACCAATTTTTGCATGCATTTTCTGTTGTTTGTTGTAGTTCTGTTTATTTTTTTGTTTACTGTCCCTGTTCTATTTTTTGTTTTACCATGAATGTTTTTATGTTACTCATAAGTTACTCCTTAATGTTTTTTTGCTTTCACCTTCTGTTTTATCCTAATTTGTCTTCCCCATGCTTCTTTTCCCTTCTCCTCCCCCTCCCCCCTTTGCTTATTCACTTGTGTTTCCTCATCGTCAAGTTCAAACCTCCAACCCCCACCACACCAACACCCAGCAGAAAACTGACCCCTCCACCTCCTACTGTCCCGACTGCTACAACAACAACTACTGCAACAACACAGCCACCACCCACAGAGACATCTGCTCCCACCACTACAGCTGTCCCCACCACTACAATCAAAGTAATGCCACCAACAACCCCCAATGCTGACTCCATCACACCTATTGGCCTCCCTACAACTTCTCCCTCTGTCAGGACCTCCACCCGGGTCCCTACGGAGCACACTGAGGTCACCACCATAGGCTTCTCCGATGTGGGAAGAACAACAAAGGGTACTGATGAACCTACCAGAGGTTTTTCAAAGGATCAGCTCACTGATAGCTTAAATATCACACAAAGACACACAGTCACTACATTACCCAGCAGCACTAGTCACCACACAGACTCTCATTCTTTTGAACCATCTGGTGGATCTTCCTCTGAAATGAGCATGAGCGCTTCCAGTGAAGTAACCCTTTTATCAGACCCGAGAGATTCCAAAACTCAAGAGAATGACTCACCACTGTGGCTGAACAGGACGACGAACCCAGAGAGTGAGGTGGTCTCAACAAGTTCATCTGTCATTCCGACATTTGTATTGACACAATCACCTGAAACAGATATTGACCTCAGCTTTGATTCTGGAGAGAACTCCCAATCTGATTCTACAATTGACTCTTATTTTCTGGTGAGTGCCAAAGCCAGAAAAAGAACTACTGTCACAAGTCACCAAGAGGAACCACTTAAATCAATATACATTTAGGGGAATAGGCTTATTTGTCTCCTGTTGACGGGTGGAAAAAAAAATCAGTGCCATGCACTGTGAAGCTACACGTATCTGGCAGTTTGCTTAGCTGAACAGACAGCTTAAGTTGCTCGTACTCACTGATTTCTGTCTATTAAAGCCTCAATATTAGCATTTTTACTACCCCCAGGAGATTTTGAGGAAAGAGCTGTCAGCCAACTGTAGCTAGCTTGGTTAGAAAGGTGTGTGTGTGTGTGTGTGCGTGTGTGTGTGTGTGTGTGTGTAAATAAATAAATAAATGCAAAAAACAAAAAACTCAAATTGCATCTACCAAAAATACCCTTTAATAAGACCAGGTAAGCAAATAGTTCTTATATAGTGCTTTTCTACTCTATCTTGAGCACTCAAAGTGCTTTACACAACTTGTGCATTCACCCATTCGCACAAGCACTTTTTTCTAAGTTCCGCCTAACAGACTAGGATCGAACTACCAACCTTCCAGTTAGTAGGTGACCTGCTCTACCGCCTGAGCTACAGCCACCCCAAGTTTAAGTTTAAAGCTTTACTCTAGATGGTTTGCAAAAGGTGCCAAACCAGCAATGACTGACATTACTGGAATTGTTTTGAGGTTCAGTGGATTGTCTATCATCATATCATAGCTGTTAACATGTTGAGCACTAGCATAATATTACAGTGCTACAAGCTAAGCGGCCGTCCCTGTGCTTTGCTCATACATCTTATGTTGCATTGTGGGACATGTCTTTGTGTTGGTCATCGTCTTTTTGTTTCTCTTCGTTTTATATTTTGTTTGCATTTTTTCAAGGACAGCAACGTTTTTTATGGGATTTACTTTTCTTTGACAGCTTGTATTTCAAAGATGAACAGAAGAATTCTTATACATAATATACATCATTATCTATAGTAAGGGCACCATCTTATTTTTTAAATGGACAGTTTAGTGGGGTTGTTCTTAGTTTGGTGGATGGAAGTAGAATGTGGCTTGTCCCAAACTACCTTTTGCCCATTGTCTATATCAAATTTGTCCAAATCAGAGTAAAAAATATGAACTTTTAAAAAACAAACAAACAAACAAAGGTGTCCAGAGCTGGAGGATTAATTAGGATTTTATTAACCCTGAAGATTTTAGTTCTTATAGATGTTCAGTGAAAGAAAAAAGAAATGAGCAGGTGCCTGCGTAATATTAAACGTTGTGGGCAGGATGCACATGCAGGTCTATAAATGGCTGTATTGTCTGTATGTGTAAATGATTTTGCCGTGTCCTCAGGAATGCCCGTGTGTGGAGAAAGTTCAGGATTCTCCTCTTCTCCCTGTCAATGTTGAGCGGAAGATCACTCTGGTGGGACAATACCTAAACCTGTTTCAGGTTTGTCTCATCCTTAAATCTCAACATATATTCTCTGTTACATATTTTAAAATTGAGATTTGTTTCACGTTGTCAGTCAAAAACACTTTTAGAAACTCTTTTGTGTTGATACCAGGACAGATAAATTAATAATGTGTTTATTTTGGAATGTATTTGTGGGTCCACTCTGTACATTCAGGATGAAGATTTAAACTACGAATGTGTACTGGACATTGAGAATAAGTCAGTGGTAGTGGATGCCTCAGTGCAGCCGGATACTGCAAAGCCATCAGTCTTCTTTATCACCTGCCAACCGCATCAGGTCAGATTACTGCAAGTCTGAAAGACTGATAACTACTCTGATTGTCTGTCTCAGTGTAACTGAGTAAACGTCCCGTGTGTGTTTGTACACCAGTTTCAATAAAAAGCTGCCTTTAAATGATGATTTAGAAATACTTTTTTATTAATGATAACCTGTTTAGCACAGCCAACATTACAACTAGTCCTATGTTAGACCAATAAACGAGGGACATGTGCTGAACGACGCCTGTTTTTGCATCAGTGAGCTTCATTAGCTCTCAACCAGATAACTGGACGTACGCTGTAACAGCTGTACACATGGTTTGCATCACACGAGCTTGTACACATTATTCTTTTTGACTGCTCGTCTTGTTTCAGTATGTGTACTCAGTCTCGCTGGAGGAATACCCAACCACAATCAATGTGAGGAGAAAAAACAACTTCCTCATTGACAGCGCTGAGGATCTGTATGGTGGGTTTGCATAGCTGTGCATAGTTGCAGTATAGACAACTGTTGTTTAGAATACAATAGTTTTGTGTATAGTGCATTCATTTCATATTTACTACTATAGTGCTCTCTGTTTACTTTATACCCTCTCTTGCTTCAGTGACTCTGTTCAATTGTTCGGTGGGGCGGTCAGACTGCAGCCGGTGTCGCACAGCTGACCCCAAGTATGGCTGCGTTTGGTGTGGTGGGGCCAGCAGTTCTCACTGTGTGTACCAAGACTCCTGCACCGATGAGATCAAGCACACCTGCCCAGCACCAGTCATCCACTTTGTAAGATATTTCTACCTTCTTTCCAACACTTTACTCACTTTCATTAAGTAGGGCTGAAAGGAAAAACAAAAAGTCTTTCGTCACACATGGGGCTTTGTTAACTCTCATTTAACATAAAACTAACATAACTGACAATGTAAATTCATTGTTTTCTACTTATCTGAAGCTGGATTGTGATGGCAGCAGGCTAACCAGGCTTCCAGCCACACTTTCCAGTTCTTCCTGGGGGATCTTAGAATGAACTGTTCTATGGACACAGTTCTAGAGTTGGATGTCTCGAGACCACTTTTTCGTGGTCTTGGTCTTGTCTTGGTCTCGACGGACTTTGGTCTTGGTCTCGACGGACTTTGGTCTTGGTCTTGTCTTTGTCTCGCTGTCTCTGTCTTGCTTTCTCAGATCGACATAGTGTTCGGAGATTTGGAGTCAACCATCGGCGGAGCGCGGGGGGGTGGCTTACTGGGATTAAGCCCGGGGTCTTTTGGAGTGTAATTTGTTTCATAGTTAGATACCTTACTGACAACTGTATAAAACAAAAACTACACACAATATTCAAAGCAAATAGCGCACAGTCGTAAATTCCCCCTAATTTTGGTATGATCCGAGCTCAGGCACTAGGCGACTGAGCACAGCACTTGCGCATGCATGTGAGCAAGGGGGGAGAAGCTGCTGCCTGCGAGTTTTCTGCAGACAGAGGAGAGTTTAAGTTTGACCAGGTACCAAAGCAAATCATTCGTACTTTACAAATAATGTAAATATGACGGTGTATCACAAAAGAGTAACCACTGAATAAGCACTTAACAGCTTAGAAAAAGTGAATGGATGAATTAATTAGTTATATAAAGCACTTTGAGTGCTCGGGTAGAGTAGAAAAGCGCTGTAGAAGAACCAGACCATTGGCATTGGCATGCAAACCAGATGCTGAAACCACCCAAACTGGCTGCTTTCGATATGCAGGAGCAATGGCTCTACTCCAACTCCTCACCCTACCTCTGAGGCTTAGCCCATTTGATCTCATTTTATCTGCTTGTATTCATGACTGCACTCTTTCAGTCATTACCTATATTTCATGACCATGAAATACGACTTATATATGGACCTCAACCTGATGTGGAAGGTGCATGATCTATGTTATATTTTCAAGCATGCCTGATTAAGCCCCATGGACACAGGCCTGATCAGCAGGCACTTGCCTTCAAGTTCCCCTTCCCAAGCTGGGTTCCAGGACAGGTTCTCATTTTCTTGCTTCCGGGCAAGGTGGTTGAGCTGCAAATCTTCCTCTTCATTTGTGTTTTCCGAATTGCTCGTTTTGCCAGTGGGAGACCATACCAGTGGCTAATGCCCCAGAAACAATGGCTCCCAGGATCACACGGAAATGCAAACCTCTCCACTACTGAAAGATTGTGATTTGCTGAGAGGGAATAATAACATGTGTCTCATATGTTTTGATTTTTTAATCATAAAATCAAAGTTGAAATCAGATTTAAGGTGAGCACACAGATAATGTCCACCTTCAGCAGATGCCTAGAGAAACAAATTTACTGTGTCATAATCTTATCATTTTATGCCATTAAAGGCAAATATCTACGTTCCTCACAGTATGTTGAGTCTGCTTAAATGCTCACAACAACTGTGCATTAAAGCAGACTCCAAACCCTCATCATTTCATTTCTTCCATTTACATTCAAAATAATATACAAGATAACAACTGACGTTAAAACCCCCCACATATATCCAACAGTCTGATGAGCCACACTTTTATTGTTGTTGTTATGTTGCTCATGTGAATCTGTGCATGCTCACCTTCTGCTGTTGACACAGTTCATGCTGGCTCTACTGGTAAAGTTTAGAGCGAGTGTTTCCCCCATCTTTGCCCTGCCACCCCCAGCAACAATTCTTGCTTCAGGAAATAACAAAAGACTACAAGGAGATAAAAAAAAAAAGAAGTTTTAATTCATTACAATGTCACTCTGTTTTGCTTTATGGTGACATTAGTTCCTTTTCTATGCTCAGGGATTCACTGTGAGCTAATCAGATGAAGTAAATGATAGTAACTCCAGCTGAGGAACCAGTACTATGGGTCAATCATATTGAACCATGAGTACATCCTTATGTCCCCGCTGGTCCCTCATTTCTATCCTCCTATCTTGGCCACTGAGACATATCAGTTTTGATCATGCACAATATTCACTTTGCTCTTGTGTTTCAGCTGGACCCAGTATCCGGTCCCGTCGAGGGAGGGACAGTGGTGACCATTTCAGGCTCCAACCTTGGTCAGAGAGCCGAAGACATCCAGGGCTCAGTCACAGTGGCAGGTGTTCCTTGCAATGTGATCCACAGCAGATATGAAGTCTCCTCAAGGCAAGTCAGGGGCACACCTGTGTGTACACAATTATTTTATGTACCATACTCCCTTTGTGACAGTTCTGTGACTCTGTTGTGTAGGATAGTATGTGAAACTACAAGCAGTGGAGGGGAGAAGAGTGAACAGGCCTCAGTCAAAGTGATGGGAGGAGGAGTCGGGCTGTCAGCTCAGTGTTTCCACTTCCAGGTAAATTAAGCAGCCATCAGTGTGTTTACATTAAACTGTAAAATGATTGAAGTATGTGTGTGTACAAATCTGTTTTTCCTGTCTTCCTTCTTTCACCCCAACCGGACGCGGCAGGTTTCTTCCTTTTGAAAGGGAGTTTTTCCTTCCCACTGTGCTTGCTCATAGGGGGGGTCATATCATAGTTGTTTTTTTTCTCTGTATGTAATGTATTATTGTAGGTTCTACCTTACAACATAAAGCACCTTGAGGCAACTGTTGGTGTGATTTGGTGCTGTATAAATAACATTTACCGTAAATCCCGGACTACAGAGCGCACCTGATTAAAAGCCGCATGCTCTAATTTTAGAAAGAGAATCAATTTTGTACTTGAACAGGCCGCACCGGATTTTAAGCCGTATGCGTTTAACTTGTTATATGAGATATTTACACAGAAACATTACACGTGAGGATTTTTAACGTTTAATTTAATCCGTAACATAAACATGGTAACATAAACGTTATGGTAACATACAAAAATACATACTGCAAATGCTTTTTTTCCTCGAACAGCGCCTGTTACATGGCTACCTTTAAGTATACGTACGTATCAGTAACACACAAATTACGTTGCTTAGGGTTTTTTTACGGAACAGTGCACAAACAACATTACAACGTGTCTTAACAACCGGTAAATATATATACCGTATATGTACTACTTATATTTTTCTTTTATATATTCAATTTTATTGGTCTACTGTTACCAGGCAAAATGTTTTTGGCCGCATGAAAAAAAATATGCATTAGCCACACGTCAGTATAAGCCGCAGTGTTCACAGTGTGGGAAAAAAGTAGCGGCTTATGACCCGAAAACTACGGTAATTGAATTGTTTAGTCCAAAAGCCAGCATTTGCAAAAGAGGGACAAAAGGAGAACAAAGCAAAACAAAATATAATAATACATTAGGTTGTGTGTATGCACACATGTTCAAGAAACAGCAATGCTAAAGAGTGATTTTAGGAGAAAGGCCTTGCAAGATATGTGTCGAGAATAACAAAGGATGAGGTCCACAATTAAGAGGCTGAGGTTGGCTCAGTCAGCAGCCTGTTTGTTCTGTATTTAATGAATTGAACATTTTTTCTGTTATCATTTATCTTAATTTGTGTCCATTTCGGTTATTTAGTCTTACTCGTACAGTGTTGAGTCAACCCCAAACTGTTCAGAAAGAAGCCTGTTCACTCTTCAGAGGGCTCCAAATTCATATTACCCAGCTACCATGACTGGGTCAAAAAGAAAGAAATAATGCACTAAAAATGTAAATAAAATGAAACATTTCAAAAGTTTAAACTTCAAATGAGAACGTAACAAACGTAACAAAGTAACAAACGTAACAAACATAACAAAGGACCTAAAGATCCAAAGTAAAAGGAGTTGTTTCCTGAGAACCACTGTTGGGTTTATAGTGGCTCAAGCACTGTATCAGTCAGCAGGTACACCTTCCTGACATATTGTACTTATGTGTCTACATATTCTCATGATGTCAATGTATATGAACAACAGTGTGAAGCCCTTATAGATAGCTCAGGCAGGCACCTCCAGCTGCACTTCCTCACACACTTGCAGTCTGTTTTTATCTATCTACAGATTTTCTCTCTGACATGCCTGCAGTACCTGCTCTTTCAACCCCTCCATCACATTTAGCATCCACCTCAGCTTCAGTGGAAGGGGGAATATTTATGCATCGCTCACTAATGTCTTTCTTTTGCACGGTCCTCTGATTGGCTCAGAAGCTAGACACCTAAATTCTGTTCTGTTCTATTTTAACATCTTGAGATCAAAGATCTTTTTCCCGTGCGTGTCCTAGGCCAACATAGGCACCATTAATCTGTCAGTTAAATGTGAGCTTTCTGGCTGAACTATTATAATCAAAATAAAGTTTACAGCAGTAACAGTTCTATTCATAGCAGTAGAGCTGTAACTACATACTGATGTAATGATGTAACGGTATAGCAGTTCAGCAATGTTCTTAAATTCAAACAAGTTGGGTTACTCAGGCGTTACACACAGTGAAATGCTAAGCAGATTTGTTCATTTTCTGTCTCTCTTATCACACACACGGACCCACACACGCACAAATACATGCACTCATGCACACACACACACACACGGCCTGCATATGTGAGAATCAGATAAGACATTGCTTTTCTTTGTTGTGAAATCTAGCTGCCAAGATCACTTATGAGGAAAACTGGGTTATATTCATACGTGATGTTAAATGTTTATGTGTCCATAAACACCCTTCTTATCTGCAGAAACTGCTGCAGCACAGTGCAGCAATTTACAAGAAATTAAACAAGCATTTAAAAAAACCAAACAAAACCAGGCCATCTCAGGGGCATTTTCACACCCAGATCACAGGCAGCAGTTATTTAGTTTGAACTCTGCTGTGATTCCCCCTGAGTTTGCTCCAGTTGCACATGCAAGAACACGCTAATCGCCCTGGGGCAGGACCAAAGCAGACGGACCCAGACCTGACCGAGAAGGGCGGGAGCGTGGGGGTCCCCTGGTATTTTTTAAAACGCCTCCTTTGGAGAAAGTGATGAGGCTGCGATGTGTCAGCACTCGAGTGCGGCATTAGGAAGAGTCGTCCACAACTGCTGCTGTTTGTGAGAGAAGAAAGAAGCTTTCTCACAACAGAAATCTGGCCAATTACGGAAACCTCAGCTCCCACATGGATTTTCTTAATAAGGCCTCAAAGTGTGTTTGAAATGCAAGAAAGGCACTGCAATACAATACAGTAGGAGCGCATCTGCTTATTTACATAGCAGAAGAAGGACTGAAGCTCTGATGGTAGACTTAATTAAGTCTACCATCTTTGCAAATGACAAGCAAATGAATTGCTACCCTCAACGGCCATCAGGCACACTACCAGTGTTTCCCAGAATGCCCTGGCCTTTCTTTTTATCTTCCCTATAAATCTTCATCTCAGTATTGAGTTATCGATTACACTTTTATTCTTTGCGTCTCATTCTTGATCTCTCTTCTCTCTCCAGAATCCCGTGCTAAGCAGCATCTTCCCCCACAGAGGGCCCAAAGCAGGCGGCTCCTCTCTCACCATTACAGGCCAAGCACTGAGGACAGGACACCTAAACGAAGTCAGCGTCTTAATTGGAGGAATACCGTGTGATGTGTAAGCACTTCCAGAATAAATCCTGTTCATGCTGCAGGATTTGATTTGTGGGTTAAAATCTAAAAGACGTTCCTCTTCTCAGGCGTGACATCCAGAAGGATCACATCAGCTGTCTGACCCGAGGCAGCAACAGGACGGGAGAACACGGCATCACTGTGCGGTTTGGTGGTGCAGAGCGCCACCTGAAGGGCTCGGTGTATCATTACACCCCCAACCCAAACATCACCAAGGCTGCTCCGTCCAAAAGCTTTCTCAGGTGCTTTAGTGGAATATAACTGTATACATCTAGTCCAGTAATGAAGTCAAGTGAAATGCTTTTAATATTATAAAATCCATTTATATTAAATCACCAATAAAATGGATCATCACCCATATTATCTATTTGATGAGCTTAAAAACTTTAGTTTCAGAGTCTAAAGAGAAACACAAGTTTTTCCATATTGAAACAAACCTATAGAAAGCGATAGAAAAGGGACACACGGTTTATAAAACAAACCCTGATCCAAGATTAATACAGTCACCTCACAGCAATCTGCTGGCTGGCCGGGGCCTTTCTGTGTGGAGTTTGCATGTGCTCCCTTTGCCTGCATGGGCTCTCCTCCCACATCTTAGGGATTTTGGTGATTCTAAACTGGCTTTAGGTGAATATGATTGTGAGTAGAGGACTGTAACTCTGTGTTAACCCTGTAATGCACGGTCAGTGTGGCCGGGGTGTGCTCTGTCTCTCCTCTCACCCAATGACAGCTGGAGTAGGCTCACCCCAGGCTGGGTTAGCCCCCCAAATTACACTTGTATCAGTGCATGTGTAAGGTATTAAGCAATTCTGTATTAAATATTGCAGTATTGTAAAAGTGACGACAGACATATTAAATTAACACAAATCCACTGAACTTATTTTCTTTCCTACTGCTTTCCCCCACAGTGGAGGCAGAATCATCACAGTTTCTGGTCAGAACCTGGATGTGGTCCAGGAGCCAAAAATGAGGGTTACCCTCAGTCCTCGTGACACTCTCCCTCCCAGGAGGCGGAGAAGTGTGGTTAAGAAGAAAGAAGGAAGCCTGAACCGAGGACAGGATCACCAGGGTCCGCTGAAGAGATGGAGGAGGATTGTTCCAGAGGCGGACTGCCCTGAGGGGACGCTCTGCCGTGTCAAACAGGTGTCTTCATGGGATTGTACAGAAAAGATTATTTACTGCACTGATTTTGTTTAAAATATGCATCCAAGAATTATCTTCTTTTTCACTTCCCCCGTGCTCTCTTCCAGTACGAGTCTCGCTGCACGGTGAACAGCTCCTCCCTCATCTTGTGCCCGACCCCGGCCGTGGGCCCAGAGGCCATTAATGCAAGGGTCAAAGTTCACTTCCTGTTGGACAGCCTTCATTTTGACTTCAACACCGTGGGTAAGGAAGCCTTTAGGTATGAGCTCAACCCCACGCTCTACAAGCTGAACCGGAATGATCCCAGCAAGCCGTACCATCACAAACCCGGCAGCATCATCTCTGTCGAGGTGAGTTACGGGAACCTCGAGCTCGAAATAAACTGGCACCACTTTGTTTCTGCTCAAGACTGTGTTAAACAAACAATCTCACAGTGTTGTTGAAGTCAGTCTGAAAAAATAAAATAAAATAAAACGCCAACAATGAATAGAAAACACAACAACATGCCACTTTATGGAAGAAGTAGTTGTTGTGGTTAGATGGACAAAACTCTCTGGTGACAGGTCTGTCATTTCCTGTTTCTGTACTACTTTCAGCAGTGTGGTAAGTTTTAACAGTCAGTTTCTTTAGTAAGGTCCCTACCTGAGAGAAGCAACCTCTCTGCACTGCAGTGAAGTACACTGCACTGCAGGCATGATAAGAGCTGTCTGAATGCTCCAAATATGGAAAGGAAATTGGATAAAACCCATATAAATCCCACATTTAATAATTGCACACTATCAAAGTAGTCATAAAAACGATCATCGTGATTGACAAAGTAATGCAGATAATGTGTTTCCTATTTCATGTGGCCTGGAGTCATTCTCAAGGCACACTCAGACCATATGCTGTATGCATACATTGCCTCCTTGTGGGCACAATATGCAACTACATCTTTAAATAACATAAAAGGCTTTAAGAAGTCTGCATAGGACCACCTCCTATCCTCAGTAAGGCTACGTTCACACTGCAGGTGTTAATGCTCAATTCCGATTTTTTGATCAAATCTGATTTTTTTTTTGTCTGCTTGTTCACACTACAAATAAAATGCGACCAGCAAACGCGCTCTAGTGTGAACGCTCAAAGTGACCCGCATGCGCAAAAGAAGATGTCACACACAACGTGCTCTGTTTAGACCCAGAGCAAACAATATTGTTTGACTGATGGCCCTTAATATAAAGACTTCGGACTTTACGTTTCCCAATCTTTGCTTTAAGTTATTTTGTTATTTACATAATAATGCAGATAACCTAATAATGATCCTTATTGCTGTTTCAGAGGAGCGGTGCTTCAAAGGATAGTTGCAAATTTCTGTCAGAATCTGCAGATTATACAGTACAAATGAAATGTTCACGTTTCTCCAACGTTGTCTTCCCAACAGTTTCACTGACATCTACACTGGATGGCCAGGAAGCGTTCGCGATGTCTTCTTGGGCGCTTCTCTGGCGCTGATAATTGGCGTCTGTCTTGTGTCAGTGACATAAAAGACGGATTTAATGCGACATGACCGTTCAAAAAGCAGTCGCTTTCTAAAACATCGGATATGTATCGGATTCAGTACCACATACAAAAGTGACCCAGATCGGATTTGAAAATATCGGATTTGTGCCGTTCACACTGTCATACCATGATTGGAAATGGGTCGCATAGAGTCCAAAAAATCGGATTTGATGCGCTTTCGCCGGCAGTGTGAACGTAGCCTAAGTCTTTCCACTTACTGGTTCAGGTTTCAAAGAACATATTGAGAAATAAATCATATGAATGTCCTTCTATAAAATATAAATAATAATAACATTTTATTGAAAGTTGTAGCTGAGAGTGGAAGAAGAGCGAAATTACATTCTTTCCGCAGAGGCTGGGTTTCTTCTGACTAAACACATGAAATGCTGTTGTGTTTTGTCAGAGCTGCTTTAGACAAGCCGTACTCTGTTTTTTTTGATCAAGGGAGAACATCTAGATCAAGCCATGTTTAAGCGCGAGGTGGAGGCTTGGATAGGTGACGGCCTGTGTTCGGTGAAGACCCTGACACACAGCCACTTGTACTGCGAGCCACCGGCTCAGCAGCCCTCGGTAAAAGGTAGGAAGAAGCAGGATGGCGTGGACAGTCTGCCTGAGTTTACGGTGAGTACATGATACAAAGAACTGTGAATTTGAGTTCAGTGAACCCTCTCTAGTTCATATAGTAAGGACTTAGGATTTCTTGCTGTAGTGTTAAACTTGTTCTTTTTCACCTGCTTTTCAGGTGAAAATGGGAAATCTGAACTTTTCTCTGGGCAGAGTAGAGTACGACAGCCAGACACAGTCTACATTTCCTCAAGAGGCTCAGGTGGGAGTCGGTGTTGGAGCATCCATAGTGGCTCTCATTGTGCTCATCATAGTGCTCATATACAGGTAAACATGTTCAATTCACTGAACATCAGTTTCTCATTTGATCAACATATTGGTTGGTTTTGGCTGTAATATTGCCTTTTCATCATGGCTTGTGGGTCAGGAGAAAGAGCAAACAGGCCATGAGGGACTATAAAAAAGTCCAGATCCAGCTGGAGAACCTGGAGACCAGTGTCAGAGACCGCTGTAAGAAGGAGTTCACAGGTAACTTCCTCTTTTTCTTCTGGACTTTTAGAGAATACGTCTCCTTAAAGTTAGACTAAACCAAGACCTTTATTCTTTTTTTAGACTTGATGACAGAGATGATGGACATGTCCAGTGATTTGGTGGGCTCTGGGATTCCCTTCCTGGATTACCGAACGTATGCTGAGCGTATTTTCTTCCCGGGGCACCAGGAGTCCCCACTGAGACGAGATCTGGATGTCCCAGAGAGTCGAAGGCAAACGGTTGAGCAAGGGCTGATTCAGTTGTCCAATCTGCTGAACAGTAAACTTTTTCTCACTAAGGTAAGCCTCCACAGCTGCTTTTTATTAAATCTGTGTTTATTTATATATGCCGCCTACATTTGCCAAGCAAGCCCCTTTGCAACCCACAGAATTGTTGGTTCTATTTGGCTGCTACTACTCTCCAATGTCAGCCTTATGTGCATGCAATAGAAGGATGGGGAGGTCCCATACTAGAGATACAGTGCTATTCTGCCAAGGTTTACCTGGTCTCGACAGAAACGAGGGGGATTTTTCACACACAGATTAAGTAACTCCATATTCTCACCTTTTTTGTTTTTCTAGTTTATTCACACTCTCGAGGTGCAGCGGACCTTCTCCCCCAGGGACCGGGCCTACGTGGCCTCTCTGCTGACTGTCGCTCTGCACGGTAAACTCGAGTACTTCACAGACATCCTGAAGACGTTGCTCAATGATCTAGTGGAACAGTATGTGGCCAAGAACCCCAAACTGATGCTGAGGAGGTGATGCCGTTTTTTAACCTGTCCTAGTTGACGAGTAGGAGATGTTTTTCATCCACGGATCATTTACATGTGTCTAATTTTTTTTCCTCCCCAGAACTGAATCAGTTGTTGAGAAGCTGCTGACAAACTGGATGTCCATTTGTCTCTTCACGTTTCTGAGGGTAAGTTGTTTTAAGGTTGACCAGACATTAGCTGGTTAGACACTGGCGCCAGCATCAGTGAAACATGACGAACATCAGTTACTACTATAGTGTTATTTGAAGTTATAAAAAAGAACATTTTTACTGTCTCTTTACTGTGAAGTTTTTATGTCGGGAAAATGTTTTAAGAACCTAAAAAGGGGGAAATCTGCTAAAACTGTGCTTTCAAGGTCATTTTTAACAACTTTGGTACAGAACTGCTTCCCTTTGAAACGCACAGCACAGTCTTGGCAATAAGATGATCAGAAACATTCATTAGTTTATATTTTTTGTAAAAAAAAAATCAATTTGATTTATTTAATTTTTTTTAACCCTTTAAGGGGTATAGTTGGTGGAGCTTACCCTTCCTCTTCCTCTAAAAGACAGTGTTAGGGTTTTATCAGAAAACCTTTTATGTTCAAAAAGAGAAGATAATTCTTGTTCTAAGAAATAAAGAAAAAAAATCAGACTAAAATAAACTAATAAAAAAAATCACACAATGGTGTGTACTATTCTCTTCACAGTATTAAAACTGGCTTTAATTTCTTTTTTAAAGAGCAATGGGAGTTTAGGCTAGTTTGGCTAGTTTGAGGCCTGACGGTTCCTCAACAAGCAGTGTCGTTAAATAGTACCCATAGCTTAACATAACAGACCATACCGTGGGAACACACAAGTGCTTGATGCTAAAAACTTCATCTTCATATGATTAGATACTCCAATAAATGTTGCAAATAAGCAGGAAGGAGTGCTAACTGCAGCGCTGCATGAATGTGCTGTCAGTTGTTGAATTATAACATTAAAACACTTCATTATAGGAGGAACAGATGCACTGTATTTAAAGCACATTTCACAGAAAGTCAGTGGAGATCAAATGTCCAGTAAGACAGTGTGACTGATCAGAAGTGGAATACCACTTTAATGAATGAATTCTTCATGCCTGGCCAGGAATCAGCAGGGGAATCTTTCTACATGCTGTTCAGAGCAATAAAGCACCAGGTGGATAAGGGACCTGTGGACGCTGTGACTGGAAAAGCCAAGTACACACTTAACGACAACCGACTCCTGCGAGAGGACGTGGAGTACCGCACACTGGTTAGAACACACACGTCCTTTGATTGCAGCATTATTAATGTTGGAAGGAGAAACCCATGTTTTCCTGTTTGGTTTATTATCATATGCTGATATTTAACTTAATAAGCTAAGTACTTCCTTACTGTTTCCACAGGAATTAAGAGATTAATCAAATGCCTACACATCAACGTGTTGATGATTAATTTGTCATCAAGACGTGAGAACCTTTATAAAAGCAGGTTTTTGTCACTTTGGTCTGGAGCATTCAGGGTTGCATAAAAACAATACAACAGTCTTACCAGGAGTGGGTGTATCAGGAAAGAATGGTCAGACAAGCTTGAACAAAATTCAAGAGCTCCTCAGTTTAACGTTGATGACAGTACAGTTAGAAACAGAAACAGTACAGTTAGAAAAAGGATGAATAAGTGTGGCTTATTTGGAATTCCTGCCAGAAGAACGTCAAATTGGGTCATGTGACATGACAATGCTCCCAAACGCAGCAGCAAATCAGCTACAGATTGGATGAAAAAGACAAGAATCAAGATGTTGCAGTAGCCTAGTTGAAGTCCAGACATCAACCTGATTGAAGTTGTGATGGGGCCTTAAGAGAGAGCGGTGCATGGTAAAATACCCACTAACCTCAAAGACCTGATGTGAGAGTGGGACAAAGTGTCTTAATGCTTAAACTGATGACATTTTATGTTATTGTTGCTAAAGGTGGTTTACAAGCTACTGAGTAATGGGGTGTGCTTTTCACATAACTTTGACATCTTTAAAATAAAACATGACTAAAATTAATGTAAACATCAAACTGTTAAGATTTAAGCTTAAACAATTTAAAGTCAAACCAGTGTGGATGGTTGCACACAAGTGAACACTCAAACACTCCTCCAAAGTGCCGTGTGTCCTACAGTGTTATCTTTTTATCCATAACCAGCATTTTTGTACATGTGTCCAGACTCTAAATGTGGTGATGCCAGCTGCAGCTGCCAGCGGCGGCACCACAGCGCAGACGGTTCCCGCTAAGGTGCTGGACTGCGACACCATCACACAAGTAAAAGAGAAACTTCTGGAACAAACCTGGAAGGGAACATCTTTTTCTCAGCGGCCGCACATCGACTCGTTACATCTCGGTGAGTCAGATTCATTTCACAACAGCATAACTCTTTCTTGTGTTTCAGTCTTCTCTTATGTGAGCATTTTAATTATAGAGATGAAGATGTTTTTATGTGTGAAGTGCATAAAAGAAAACAAAACAACTGTCATCGAGTCAGTATTTAAACATTAAACAACCTCACCAGTCATCTAAACAACACTCAGTTCTGGTTTGACAACTTCTAAATCTGTAGAAACCAGTGTATAATTACATCTTCCAACAAATTCATACATTGTGATAAACCTAGAATTAATCCATAAAAATTAATAGGAGTGGAAGCTGCCGTATTGCTCTTCCAGCTTGAATACAATGGTCGAGATGGACATCGCCACTGCAACGAGCACGTTTCATGCGTGTGACCAGCCACATACGTAGTACATCAAAGGTGGAGGAAAAGAGAACTTGGAGGTATTAATGTGCCATAGAAGTCAAAACACTTTAATTAATGTTTGTACCTTTGGACTCAAGCTATGAAGGATCATACCTGTTTCATCATCAGAGAAATGAGTGAAATGCTGAAGGAAAGAGACAACGCCACAGGCATCTTAATAAAATGTCATCACCTGAGCAGACGTCAGGGCTCTAACACACAGAAATGTGCAACAACATGCTAATTTATTCCTGATATTGTCAGCAGATTACACATCTGACCCTCCCGTCTCCAAACAGCTGCAACACCCGACTAAATAGCATCAATAGCTGGTTATAGGATAATATTATTCCAGCTAATGTTAAGCTCGAGTGGCCCGAAAATCACACTTTCCATCTGATAAACAGTTTGAGTCATTCTCACACACTCAAGTCAGCAGTGTTAGATCCATTTGACAGACACGTTCAGGGTATCGTCAGCAACTTCTCAGTATCTCTGTCATCAGTGAGAGGTGAATGTCACTCGCTCATCAACTCGTATCTGTTTAAATTTTACAGCCTGTGCCAGAGTAAATAGACATGGACACATTGACAGTTGAGGGAAACAGGAGACTGGCGGCCAGAGATGTTTGTCTGCTGTTCATCTGTAATCTGTCACTGCCTGCAGTCAGTGACAGATTACAGTCACTGTAGGTAGGATCATGCATTTGAATTGGTGAGGGGTAAGAAAACCAAATTCAGCTGGCTGTATTCTGCAATCCACTGGTGTGTAGTTGTGACATTTTACACAGTGCACCTTTAAACAAGCAAAGCTGCCAGCTGGTCTACCAGATTCAACCTAGGAAATAACATCTGTGGATGTGTGGTCCCTGAGGGTTTTTGTTTTTATCAATCCTCAAAGTTTACTGTCTTAATTCTGCAGCTGTAAGCACAAGCTCAAGGTTACCTGAACATTTCTCCCTTCAGAGTGGCGTGCAGGTGTTGCAGGTCACCTAATCCTATCAGATGAAGACCTGACATCAGTAGTGCAAGGTTCATGGAAGCGCCTTAATACACTGCAGCACTACAAGGTGAGTGCTGACATCACACAAACACTGATACACACACACACACACACACACACCTCAACTCATTAAAGTGTTGGAAGCAGTTTTAACCACATTGTGAATGTTGTCATGTGACTGTGTAATCAGGTCCCCGACGGAGCGACAGTGGCTCTTGTTCCCAGAAACAACAAACATCACCTTCACGACAGCCACGATTACATGCCAGGAGAGAGTAAGTTCATTATTATCTGTTACCCCTGTGTTGGTATTATGGTTATACATTGCTGTCTGTATGTAGACAACTGCATCTAATGGCAATGGTTGGCGACCTTCATTCAGACATGTGTTCTCTGAGCAGATGAACTCAGTCTAAATAACCAGAGGAGGGCGCTGTTTGACTGTTTATGCATATCCTATTTTACAGTGGCCGTGACTTAGGTGTGAAGATGAGTTTGTGGGGGGAATAAAAGCTGTAATAATGAACAAAAACCTCAGTTGTTCACTGTGTGCAAACACTTGAAACAAAGACAAACAGCTCAAATGTAGTGACCTGTTTCTCACCTACCCATCCAACTGTTTGTCCCCTCCTACCAGAGACCCCTATGCTGGATGATGGGGAAGAAGGAGGCGTGAGACTGTGGCATCTGGTAAAAGCCAGCGAGGAGTCTGAGCTGCCCAAGCACAGGAGAGGTAGTGTGAGGGAGAAGGGTGGGGAGCGAGCCAAAGCGATCCCCGAGATCTACCTCACACGCCTGCTCTCCATGAAGGTAAAACACATGGTCTGAATGGGGACAAACAAGGTGGTCACTCACTAATATCTTAATAGGTTTTGTATATTTAAATTGAACACACATCAGATGGTACTTATATCTCTTTTTTATTTTTCATAAACAAAACGTGTTACTGAGTGTTATTCAAGTTTGTGTTGCCTCCAGGCAGCAGAGTGAACAGCTGGGAACACCAAATGTAGTGGTTTTGTTGTGGATTGTCCACAGTTGATATACAAATATGAAATGAGTCAGCAGCAAGAAGGTGTGATGTGCAGAGACATGACATACATGTTCACAATAGAGATGCCACAAAACCCTGCTGCACTCGGTCCAATCCAACAAATCCAAGTTTTTTCATTTAGAGATTACATAATTGAAAAACATAATTGCTCATGTTTCATATTTTCCTTATGAGCCAGCCAACACTGAGTATGTGAACACGGTGGCCTTCGTGACTATGGCGTGGTGCTATTTTGAGCTCACGTTTTCACAAAGAAACCTTTGTCAGTTAGGAACCAGCATGAGTCTAAATTATTTAGAGCTCATGAAATATTTATATTTATAATGTATGTTGACCCAAGACGTTATGTAGTAATGATGAACAATGAATAAACTGGGAACACAGTGGATTTAAGATGCATGTCGGATTATGCTGAAAGACAAATGTCAAATAAATATTTGGCTTGTTTTTGCCGTTGCTATTACATTAATATTTAATTGAACATATTTCCATAGTTTCATGTCAGCGGCTCTGGCATGTAACCACCCCTTTTACACAAATAGCATCCAGCTTTGGACCTCTGCACACCTTGAATGTGCATGTGAGGAGCTGCTACACTGATGCATCAAAAAACAAGCGGAAGAAGAAAGGATTTCTTTTTTCCTTATCACTGGGATACTGTCACCGCGGGTGCATGACTGACGCCTCTCGCTCCATGTGATCTCCCTGGCGACCCTGAGCTAATTAAAGGTTTAAGAAAATAGATGATTGAAGTGAGGATAAGATGACCAGACAAAATACACGAACTATATGTTTCATAAGTTGCAATGTATGCCTGTGCTGCTTACTTGCAGAATTGTTTCAAGAATTTATAATTGTCCATCCATGATGGGAGACTTTAAAAAGTCCCCAAACAAACAAAAATAAAAATCTATTTGTCAAATTCTGTACATTAAAGGTCAAAATAATGCACAGTCAGTTTTAGATTTAAAGCTCAAGAAACTTGGGATCCTGTATTTCCTACAATTCACTGTTTCACTATTAAACATAACCTGAAGATGGTCAGAGCCCCTGTGACATCATCAAACTCACTGGTTTACAGCATGTAGCTTTTTTTTGTGTGTGGGAAAAAAAAAACGTATTTCATTAAATAGAAACTTCCATTAATTGAACGCCCTGCATATTCATCCCAGTGTGCCGGTTTCTTATTTTTGCACCAAACACCATGGTGCATTATCCCATGGACCATTAATATAGAATCTTATTCATTAAATATGACAGAAACTGCTCAGTTCAGACAGGTGCCTTAAGGGTCAGTCCTCTGGGCTTTCAAGGGGTAAAGAGTTAAATCCAAATTGAGAAAACCCCCTGTGACATTGGGATGGGAAAAAATAGACGCGGGCTTGTTCAGAGCCTCAGGAAATGCTACATAACTGTTAGATGACACATGTACCTTAACTTAGCTTCATGTGCATAATCTGTGGAGTGCCCCTTCAAAGAGAGCATCCCCTCTTTGTTTCATGGTTTATTTATTTCTGTCGCTTTCTCTGCTCTGTCTCAGGGCACTCTGCAGAAGTTTGTGGATGATTTATTCACCGCCATCCTCAGCACCAGCCGTCCTGTACCTCTAGCTGTCAAATACTTTTTCGACTTGTTGGATGAGCAGGCTCAGCAGCACAACATCATGGACCCGGAGACCATCCACATCTGGAAAACCAACAGGTAACTGGGTGAAAGATGCTTATATTGGGTTTGGATGTTGAGAGGCAGAGTTGGAAGCCAGGAATGGGTCATGGGCCGTGAGACATATGAAACGCAGCATAGATATGCTTCGAGGGGAATTTCATCCGTCCAGAGATTGAAGAAGCACCCCACACAGAACATATGGACAACAGCTGGTTTTATGGTGTTACTGTACTAGGACTTTACTTGAAGATCTAGTGGAAACAGCAGAGATTTGCCAGGGTTTGCCAGGGCTTGCCAGAGACTTATTAAACTGCTTGTGACTTTGAAGCAGTTGGTTGATACACGAGGAATATATGACATCTTAGATTTTGTCGCCTTTCTATACATCACTGCTATGTGGGTCTTCCGGGGAAACCCATTGTCACTTACTGACAGTGGGTCCACCTGCACTTGGCTGCATCTTATTTGTTTTCTATGTACTTGTAAAGAGCTCACCAGAAAAGTGGTGATGATTTCACAGACCATTCACCTTACATATTGTGAATAATGACAAATAAATATACAAAGGACACAAAAAGAAGTGTAAGTATGTTTGTCTTATTGGTGATAACAACCATTCCTGTGTGTTTACCATGTTTCTCATATTTTAAACTCTCTAAAAAGGCTGAAAGTGTATTTTTGTGCAAGCTTGTTAATGCGATTACTCAAGGATGAGGTGATTATTTATATGTGCCCTTTCTTTAAGGCTTATCTAGTCAGTCATAATATGCATAAATGTTATGGCTGCTCTTCATTGATTCATGCCGTAACCAAACCTCCTCAGAGCAGTTAGTTTAGACATCACGTGAGTTTTGCGTTTTCACCACATTCCAGATACACGAAACCAAAAGGCCCAGGACACCAGAGTGTGTTAGAATCAAACAAAAGGGGTAGAAGCACCAGTAAAGAACCTGCACTTTTTTTTCTGCATAAGAGGGGATTAGAAGCATTTTTTAAAATCTGATGTATAACTGTACTTTTACATTACAATCACTGCTTAAATGTGTAAATGTTTTCTTGCCTTACCAAACAGCTTGCCACTGCGGTTCTGGATCAATATCCTGAAGAACCCGCAGTTCATCTTTGATGTGCAGACGTCAGACCACGTGGATGCTGTGCTGTCTGTCATAGCTCAGACCTTTATGGATTCTTGCACCATAGCTGACCATAAACTGGGACGGGTGAGCTTCATTTGTAAAGGACAAATATGAGACACTTACAGAGGGAAGAAAAATAACCTTTTGGCTAATTCTGACACATTGACATTGATTTGTAGATTAATATGCACTGTCCTTTTTTTAAAAAAAAAAAAAGAAAAAAGAAAAAAAAAGAATTTGAATTAGATTTTAACTTATGTCCTTCTGTGTTTGTGAGTCCTGTGTTAATTATGTATGTTTCATTTTAAGATGGTCCCAAAATTAGATTCCAGAGAATGAAGCAATTATATCTGCTGTGACCCTCCTTGCAGCATTGCTGTGCACACTTTTTGTCTTCATAGCACTTCAGTGTCGTCCCCATAGTGGATGTGAGAGAGGCCTTTCATTACTTAGAAGTTAACCAGGGTCTCTTTTTACCTCAGAGACGATAACACACCTTGTTATTAGTGTGCTGTTTGTTGGCGCCTTTTTCTGTGGAGCATTTTCTTAGACTGTCTCACTGTGGACATTTCAAAATCTTTAGAGATGTAAAAAATACTTTTTTCTAAGATCCAAAGATCCTGTGTCTTAATCCTGCAATATACAATCCCACACTTTCAAACTGTGAAGGTCAGAGGGTTTCACACCTGATTAATTCACAGCCGACTCTAATTAAACATAAAGGAGCATCGTATAGTTTTCCACAGTACATAAATAACCAAATCTAATAGTCTGGGCTGGGTTTTGTCTACTTAAGACTTAACACATAATATGTAGCAAGGATCAGATATTACACATCATCTCATGTGTAATAGGAATGTTTGATATACCTTTATTAGTCCCACAAGGGGAAATTTCATAAGGCTGCTGACCTATTGCACGCAATGGTGGTGCCATCTTACCCTCCGACCGTACATACATTACACAAAACATCACATGGGGAAGACAGGTCAGAGAGGTATAACAATGGAAAATGCACCACATGAGGAAAGATAAGGAGAAAAAAATAACTCCCCCCAGACTGAGCTCCAACATGGAGATCAGTTTGAGAACAGAAAAAAACACCTCTGCACATAGCACATGAAAAAAACTCTTAATACACCAAAGAAACACATGACAGGCAACAGGGGTGGGTAAAGGGTGAGAGACAGCCGAATTAGACAGTACATCCGGGCCTGCGTGCGCTGGTCTCCTTGATCCCCGTCAGCATCGGAAGGGAATAAGCGTCGAAGGTGTTTGGAAAGGGAGGGGGGATGAGTGTGTGCATATCAGTGTATATGTATGTGTGTGCGTGTCCAGAGTTCAGCTGAGACAGTCTAATGAGCCCTGCAGCCTTGTTTTGTACCCAGTACATGCTGACATCAACAAAATTATTTGTGCACATTATTACTCCTTGTTTTACATGCCTCGTTACTCTTATGTGACATCTGTCTTCCTTACGCAGGACTCTCCTATCAACAAGTTGCTGTATGCCAGAGACATCCCCCGCTACAAGCAGATGGTGGAGAGGTAAGAATATGGCAGCCGGTCGTCCCACTGACCCCAGGCATAAAAAACACTCTGGAAGAGAGAGGAGGGAGGGGTGGAAGGAGAGAGTGAGGCCCAGGACGATCTGTCAGCGCCAGACAGAGGGTAGACTAAGCCCGCGAGGCTCCATGCATGGATGGTCTGAGAGCAGACTGCTACACTTACTACTACCTTCTGCACATTAAGCACGGCATGTCGCCCTGCTGAAATATTAAAGTGTTGCTAGACAAGATTTTAGGTAACACATGTGCTTGTTTTCGAAGCCTTATTAGCCTGATCTGCATTTAAAAAGGATCACTTCATCTTTCTCTACACGTTTTCCCCACTGATACACCATAGACTCATAATTTGTCATATTTTCTTATTTAAAATTAAACAAGTCAAAAATGAACTGACAGTAATCAGCGGAGAGAGTGGCGAGCTATTAGGGGTAAACATCTCTCTTGCATTTGGGTTCAAATTTCTGTGGATTTAATGTAAAAATCTGTGATTCCCTGTACCTCCAGGTACTACGCAGACATCCGTCAGACCATCTCTGCCAGTGACCAGGAGATGAACTCGGCCCTAGCAGAACTCTCTCGTGTACGTTACCTACTCTTGTTTTCCCATTTAGTCAAAGTAACCTTTTTTTACACAATGGCTGAACACATGAATACTTTTAGGACCTGGAAGATTCCATTTAGCTGGGAGAATGACAAGCTGGATGTGGAGTTTGAAATAAAATATGAATAGCAACCGATGCAGTTTTTAACAGCTTTCCACCGCTGACGTTTCTTCGCCTCTCTATTTTTACTCTCCCTGAACAGAATTACGCTGCTGAGGTCAACTGCCTCGTGGCTTTACATGAACTTTACAAGTACATCAACAAATACTACGATCAGGTGAGTATCACAAAATTCCGCAAACATGATGCTTGCATTGCATAGTATGCTGTCAGGGGAGAGATTTACTAGTTGTGAGCTGACAGGGATTTCATGTAATCATTATTTAAAGAGCTGGCTATGTGCAAATGTATGAACTGTCAGGAGTGTAGCTCAAGTTATTGATTGAAAAACTGATTGAATTCCCTGAAATATTTGGATGTCCGATCTCTGAAGTCCACAGTTGTCTCATACAAAACAGCATTAAATACTCAACAGAAACAGTATTTGCTTTTTGTAGTTCTTGTTATAATTTGAATCTCACATCCCATTCGCCAATATGAAATGGGCAGGGTTTACTCTCTGTATTGCAATCTATTTCCAGACAGAAATCAATATTTCAGGTTCACCACTAGGATCTGTCATGTCATCTGGTTTTTGTTTTTTATATATATATAGTCCCCACAAAGTGGAGTTTGTGGGGATAGGTTAATTAATTAATCCAAATTACCCATAGGTGTGAATGCGGGAGTGAATGTGAGCGCAAATGGTTGTCCGTCTCTCTGTGTTAGCCCTGCGACAGACTGGCAACCTGTCCAGGGTGTACCCCGCCTCTCGCCCTATGACAGCTGGGATAGGCTCCAGCACCCCCTGTGACCCTGAGATAAGCGGAAGTGAATGGATGGATTGATATTTATATATAGTCCTCCTTTCCTGACACATAGGATGATCACAGTGCACAACGCAGACTTAAGGTTTCATATTGTATTGCTCCAAATTAGTAACTGAGCCCATAAACTCACCAGGAAAAGTGTTTACTAAGGTTTCCTCAGACTTTCATTGAGATTTTGCAGCAATGTGATGTTAACTTATCTGCCGTTTTAGATGTGTCACACTGTACGCTCAAGGCTCCAGTCATAGAGGCTTAAGCTGGGCATACACTGCGATTTTTTTTCAGTCGCGTTATTCAGCTTCTGCTCAAACTGTACGATTGACTTGCAGGGGTTAGAAGTTCGTAGGTCACGATGCAGGGTCTCACACTATACGGCCCGATGCTCTGATGCAACCCGAGTGCTCACACTGTGCGTCCATAAAAATGAAGGTTATAACAGAAAATCTGTCGCTCACTCTCCCTCTCTGTCTTTCACTCACACAGACACACACCACCATCAACTTTACTAAATTGCTAATGAAAAACACTGATCAGGCAGCTGTGATTGAGCAGCAATGTAAATCCAACTATTCTCACGGTTGTTGTGGTCGTGATGATTTTGAGGCCACATCGAAAAGGCTCGGATGAGCTTTCCAAAGTTCTACAAGTGCCTCCATCGCTTGTGTCCAGATCACACGCTGCACTCCGTCTTTTTCACCGACGTTTATGTGTTTGCGCGTGCGCAGTGTGAACAGCTGCGGTGACGGGAGGTTTGAAATCCTCCCGACCAAGCGATTGATGATTGGGAGCTGGTCGTGAGGTGTTAATCGCTTCTCGTTACCCCACATATACTACACGATGCACGACGCACGATGAAGGCCAAAATCGGGCCGATCACCAAAACGGTCGCACAACTGAAAAATCGGCTCAAAATGGGCCAAAAATCGCACAGTTTTAGGGACAAGTCCACAATGATCTGGCAACCACTGAAAGGAAAACTTGTATTCCCAACCAGTTGATTCAAACTTTCTTGGAACTGTTTTGATTGTAGTTCGATTTCCAAAGTTGTCTGTAGTTTGCATGGAAGAAGCCATCTTGTCTGCAAATGTGCACCCAGGAATATCCTTAAGTTGGGGTCTTCAACTACACTTGACTGCAGCAATCTGCTAGCAGCCAAAGCATGAGAAGCTTCTATAGGAGTGAAATCTTTTCAAGGAAGATAGCTCATTGCTCTAACTTTAATATGTTAAGTAAGAATTTTAATTGAACTCTTCTCACCTTCTATCAGATTATCACAGCTCTGGAAGAGGACTGCACGGCTCAGAAGATGCAGCTTGGATACAGGCTCCAACAGATAGCAGCTGCCGTTGAAAACAAGGTTACAGACCTATGATTTCCACGGCTGGGATAGACATTTGTGGAAAGTAACTTTCTTTGACATCTCCTTGGAAAAAAAGAAAACAAAAAGAAAACGTTTTTTTCCCCTAAGAAAAAGGACTATTTGGTCACATACTGTGATTCTGCTGTCATTTTGACAGACTAATTGTTAGTGAGGTGAGAGATGCTCATTGACACTGACCATGTTTCCTGTGCTGAATCGGTGTGCACAATTACACTCCTCTTTTGTCTCATTTTGGGAGCAAAAAGAGCGCCACATCGCTGAGGAGGGGGAAAATGTGAAACCGAGCACATCAAAACAAAGGAATTTCTTCTGAACCTTGGATTTCTGATGTTTAAGTCACCTAAAGGGAAATTAATAACAAAACAAAAGAGATCTTTTGGGGGGGGGGTTCCTCTTTCTTGATGGACATTTTTCAGAGTTACTGCACAGAACATTCCTGCCCCGAGTTTAAATGTAGATTTGTTGGAGAAAAAAGAAAATCTAAGTGTGCTGGAAGACAAAATAAAGTGGCAAAAGGGAAAAGGAGGATTTGACCTTAAACACCAACAGCTTTGGAGTTTTCTACCATGTTTTCTCAAAGTCTTACAATTTGATAATGACACTGTCAGTGGTCTAAGTTATCACGTATTGAATCTGAAGTATGTTTTCCTTCTGTTTTTACCTTCCTGAGATCAACCTTCCAAGTCTTACTCTGTTGTCATGTTCAGTTAGCTGTTATTGGATGGTTTACCTGGGTATATTTCATTTTTTAAGCTCGTCATTACCAGTTCTTTTACTGTAATTTGTAGCTGCTGCCTAATTTAGTTTAAAGCCAAGACTAATGTTTTATAAAAGCTCTCAATCTGCTTTTTTTAAAAAAAGATAACCTACAGCCTGGGGAATTTTCTTTTTTAGGTAATGTTTCACAAATTTTGTTGCATTTTGCAATCTTTGCTTTTATATGCAGACGCAAAGCAGTTTGACAAAGACATTTGTAGCTGACTTAAGAACAATCCGTCCGAAAGTCAAATCTTCTACACAAGTTAAACTACATGCAGCAAAATTCATACAAGATCAAACCCGAACTTAACTAATAAAAGCAAAAATATTAAAAATAAAATGCACAAAAGAACTGAGGAACACTTTTAGAAATGTCAAATACTGGGGACATTTACTTTTGATTTTAAAGGTGTCTCATAGGTTGTTATAGAGAAGCAAAACAAATAAAATGTGGAATAAACTCAATGAATACTTGATTTGTACACTAAACTATGATGAAATCATTTTCCCTTTAAAGTCAGGTTGAATCTAACACAAGTTTTCTATGGTTACTGTCTAAAGTACACAATTAAATAAAATTATTTATGTATTCTTTCTCACTCTGGCCCATCCTGCATAGATCAGCTGATTGTTGCGTCTGCCGTTCCAAACACGTTGCCAACCCTTAGAGTGCCCTCGGGTCACCAATCGATACACTGCCACCACATAAAATAGTAGAAAGGTGTTTCTCCCATCTCTGTTTTACTTACTTACTTTTTAATTTCCATTTATTGGCCATTATAAATCCTGACACCAACAAATCTGTAAATAGCTAATATTGGCTAACGACATCAGCTCGTTGATAAATTGGTTGGGCTCTACTTTATATATATTTTCAGAAAGACCTGTTTTTTCTTCTCTGTGGTCACATGACCACTGCTTAAATTCATTGTTTCAGGAAAAATATGTTTTCGCTGAATCTTGTTACGCTGATGAAGCAGCGTCAGTGTATGTGTAATTTTTTTTCCTTTACAAAAAGGGGGAAAAAGCTCATCTCTGAGACTTATATCACACATTGTAATTGCCTAACAAAGGTGCCTGTTGCTCTGCCACGCCTCATGTGAGAATCCTTTTATTTCCCCAGTTTAATTTATTGTTTATTTATTTTATTGCATATGTTGTTGGATTTTTCCTTACAGATCTATGAAACATTTATTCCCATCACATTCAGATGTTTTTTGGTTTGGTTTTTTTTGTACATCGAGTTGGATTTGAGTAGTTTCAAACTTCAAACTCAAATCCAGTTGTTCTCAGATGCTGATTATTTTTGAACATTTTGGACCCATTTTAAATGTTTCAAGGCAGTTATCTTGTAAATTTAAAAAAGCAAACAAACAGGATTTTTTGTTTTTACCATGCGCATTGTTGTTGCTTGTGTAAGCAAAGCTCAGTTCTGATGTTTGTTCTGTACATACTTTTCCTAAGTAATCATGACTTTAGCGTTCTCTAACCAACTGATAGGATGAACCTAACAACAGTTTAATGTGATGCAATAAACAGGTCCAGATGTTAACAGAAGTTTCATTTTTTGCATTATTAAATTTGTGTGTAAATATTTTTTGGAACATGAGTTAATTTTGACTTCTTTTGAAAGAAGGAGGATCTTGATGTGTTTTCCGGAGCAAATATTGTTCACTTGTACAGTTCAGTTTAATTCATGTCTAGTTCATTTTCATTTCAAAGTGCCTTTATATAATTTGAGGTAAGGATCCTAAAATATTTCAATTTTTTTTAATATATGTGATTCTCTCCTCATTAAAACACTGTAACTGAACACCTCCGTCTATCCAGACGCTAGTGAGCCAGCACAATATATATATAGCCACTGGTAAAAATGGGCAAATGTAACTCAGGCAACTAACTAGGTACACCTTTCTTTTTCTTTTTCTTTATTTTTTACTATGACATTTAAAGATGGTTATCACACTAAAACACATACTCTTCATTAGGTATGCTGATTTTTCTGGAACCAAAAGTTGCCATATTTACTGAAGAACAGCTGAAGTTAACGAGTTTTTATCTGCTGTTTAGTGTTAGTTAACATGACAGATAAAATACTAGAATTTCACTGACTTCTTGGATTGTCATTTATCAGACAATTCCAATAAAATGCTCAAAAAAGGCACTAACAACACAAATACAATCAACAGGTTCAGTTTATCAGATTGATTTGGTGAAAGTAACGTCAGCATGCATGCTGCAGACACCTGTTGGTGCATTTTTACATGAAACAACCTACCCCAAACACCCCTAAGCCTCAACATACAGAGAAATGAGATACAGAAAAATATAGACAGAAATGCACTTGTTACAAAGACATTAATTGGCAATTCAGACGTGTAAACTACAGTTAGACATTTTAACATGGAGCAGGCTGCAGGGACTGACTGGCTGTTGGTGAAACAGCAGGTTTTAGTAGTGTTAAGCTCCACTTTTAGTCCCACACACTGTCTTCACCAAGTTTGTGGTAAACACTTGGGTCCATCCCTAGTACTCATGCAGTATTGTAGCAAAAAATAGGTCTCAGCCAACATGTCACAGTCCCATTTCCATTGCAAGATGATCTATTTCTAGAATGATAGCATTAAAACCTGGATGGATCCAGCTCACAGATCCAGTCCAGTTATTGTCACTGCTATTAGTTCGATCTGTCACTTTTTCTGTCTAAATGTTAAACAGGTGGCAGCCACAGGCCTTTGTTGGGAAGCTGAGTGTATCAAACACAGTATTATCATAGACTCAACAATATACAGAATGTATTTCATTTCCAGTGTTATTGACAGGACACGTTTTTTGTTTGTTTTTAAACAGCATCCCATCAGCACTGTGACAAGTCCCTGGTTCTTGATAGCGATTAGTGCAGTAGCTGAGTGTCAGCTCATATATTAACTGCTTCCTGTCATCAGTAATCCAGGATAGAGACTCCATATTTAGACGTCTGTAAATGTACGAGTATGAGCACCTGTCACATGCAGCTGGTAATGCCACACCATGCTCCACACAGAGATAACAGCAATAAGTATGACTGCTCAGATTATCAGTAAAAATATGAAGTATTTCTATATAAGCTGCCAGTCAGTGTGGTGTTTGTATGTGTTTTCTTGGGGCAGGCGGGTGATGAAACGTAGTCACCCCTGAAGATATTTAATGTGTGCGTTCTTTGTATATGTTTCAAGTTGTAAACCAAAGACAGGCTGGCTGTGGTCATAGCAAAAAACAGTGCAGGTCACAGTTCAGTCTGTAGTGGGCGGGGGGATCAAACGCATGAGTTAGCATGTATACTTTAAGGAAGAAGTTTGTTGCATTATCTATTTATTTATCCCCTACTAACCAAATGATCTGAATTTGTGCAGGTGCTATTTTGATTTCTCTACACACACACACACACACACACACACACACACACACACACACACACACACACACACACACACACACACACACACACACACACACACACACACACACACACACACACACACACACCGATTGCTCCTGTGGGAAGTGTGTTATTACAGCTCGGTGCAACTGGAGAATGGTAACAGCCAGCATAGGCTTTTAGGATTAAGATTGGAGCAACATTAGAGAGTAATACCAGGACATGAGAGGATGGGCTGGAAAACAAGAATGGACACCTGCTCGCTCCGACGCTGTGCAACAAAACAGCCTAGCGAGAACTTTAAAGAAGCCCTGGCTTGAGCTTTGTTTGTTCTACAGTCCAAACAGGCTTGGAATATGTTTCAATAGATCAGTATAACAGCCTATATTTGTAAAAGTACTCAGTAGGTTAAGGCCTGTGTTTAATCCTACATTCTGAACCTGTGAATCTCTACATGGTCTCCATGGTCTGCTGAGCGTTTGGTGGCCTAGAATACCTACTATTCTCTAGCATTTGATTCACATCATTTTTTTTAAACAGACACATACTGTGTCAGCACATAACAAACACCTTAGCAAAAACCCCCATTTAAATTCACATCTTTTGGCACTTACTAGCAGCCTGTTGCAAAAACATATAATTTGTTCCCATTTCTTCAGTTACAATCTTTGGAATCTATGAAAAATGCCAAAGATAACAGCTTGGCAGGCTTTAAATTGGATTTTTGCACCCAAAATACCATTAACCGTTCTTACTAGCTATTACCTGAAAACCATATGGGCATGGTGTGCAGCCTCCATCCATTTGCTTCCGCTTATCCTTTATCAGGGTTGTGAGGGGGCTGGAGCCTATCCCAGCTGTCTTAGGGTGAGAGGCAGGGTACACCCTGGACAGGTTGCCAGTCTGTCGCAGGGCTAACACATAGACACAGACACCCATTCACTCTCACATTCACGCCTATGGATAATTTAGAGTTTCCAATTAACCTTTCCCCAATAACTGCATGTCTTTGGACTGTGGGAGGAAGCCAGAGTACATGGGGAAAACATGCAAACTCCACACAGACAGACCCTGGCCTGATGGTGGAATTGGACTCAGGACTGTGAGGCAACAGTGCTAACCACCGTGCTGCTGTGTGCAGCCTGTCCTTAAAAGGAGAACTGAGGAAACTAGACAAGTGGAGGACAAAGAAGAAGTGGCAGGCCTAAACATGATCTACAGCAGATGAACAGTATCTGAAAGTTATGCCCTTTAGAAAAAGTAAAGAAAATGCAGCAAAGACGGAAGCAAAGAGAGATCTTCATCAGAAATGGTCTCAGTGAAAGGCTGGCTGAGACAAAAGGTATGATGATATCATCTGGAGGTTAGGATTGTCTGCAGTCATGTACAGTAAACGCACTCCAGCTATAGTTTCGTGTGCTGTGCAGCTGGAAAATTTCAAGGAGACGCGATGCCATCATGTGTCATCTGACTATTAACAGTTATTCATGTGAGGTCGACAGGCCTCTTGATATCTCACATCACACACACCCAACCCTCATTCCTCTGCCTTCAACACGCTTCCCTGTTTTACGAGCCAGGAGCTCCTTTGCTCCACGGCATCCACTATAAAATGCGGTGCCATGTAAGAATGTTAACAGCATGGTGTTGGCAAGAAAAAGCAGACTCAGCCACTGAGATGTGAAGGAGGCTGTAAGATCAAGTGTACAATATATTTGTCAAGATTGTGCCAGGTGCTTCTGTTAAACTTCTTCCTCAAAAGCTGAGCTCATCTAAATGTAAAATCCTCATACAGAGAGGGCTTTAAATTGCAATCTGTTTTTAAAAAATGGGACTTTCAGCCAACCTCTGTTCTAACGACTTTATTTTAATCCTTAAGAATGTGCTGCAGGCAGGTTTAGCAGTCTGTGATCCCTGTAGCAGCTGTCGTTCCCTCTCTTCCCTCACTCTGTTCGGCCTTGTGTGACGTTCGGCTCATCTTTTAGGGGCGCCTTCTCTCTTTTATAGCTTTCCCAGCGTGCACGAGACATCGAGGAACAGAGAGAGAGAGTTTAATCTGAGGCTGGTGACTGAAAGATGCAAGTCCTGCAGCAGAGCAGGTGAAAACCTGACAGACCATGAGCCAAGACCCTGCGGGGGGATTTCCATGTTTAGACCCTGCTGACTGCTGATTCCAGCCTCCTGAGAGACTAAGCAGACCCCCACCACAACCCCTTCTACCTCCACCACCTCCACCTCTCAGCTGCTTAACTAGATTCAAGGGCAGCAACTGTAATCAGGGCTACTTGCTTTTTTCCTGCGCCTAACTCTCTCTTCACTTTATGCCAAAAAATCTAAAATTTTAAGGTACTGGCGACATCTGCTGAATCGCACCATGCAGAGGAGCCCCTGCCTGCCTCATACAGAGGCTGAACAGCATCGTGTGTGAGTATAAAACCTTCTGCATTAGTATCATCATTATTATTTCGTTTCTTCTTTCATGTTTTTATGTAGCCTTGCATTCTTGCGTGACCTCAAGAAAATGCAACTCAGCTCCTAAACTCTTTTTTTTGGACATTATCGATAATTATTTAAAATTTGCCCCTAAAATCTTTCACATTTATTCGCGTCTAGCTCTTAAACTCTGCTGTATATGTCCCTCTGCTGAAAACAGACCTGTGATCAGTATTTCTAGACATGACGTGACTCCGACTCCTCGGGCCATCTGTGTATTGGGAGCAGCTGGCGTGCAGAGTTATCAGGTTGCGCGGAGATGCGTCTAAATGATTTACAGCCTAGTTAGAAATAGTGCAACTTCCGGTGCTGCTTGTCCACTGTCAGCTGGGCAGTGGGGCAAACGTCCATGGCACGCTGAGTCTGTGGGAATCTCCAAAAGTAGTTCAGCTCTCAGAAACTGACACATATGAATACACTGTTTGAATTTCTGGGTTTGTGTGTGTTTGCAGGAGTGAGGGTGGCGTGTCTAACAGTTTCAAAGCCCTTGGATGCCAGGAGCAGCTGGATCCCAAGGACAGTCAGGTCTCCGAGGACCCCCGAGAATACTGTTATGGTAACTCATACATGTATCCTAACTTTTATCCTGAGCCTCTCGAAGCCCTCAAAGCAGCTTGTACCAGGATGTAATTAAAGATTCTTTCAACATGCTGACTCTGTTATTCAGAGCTCGCTCCAGCTGGAAATGATGCAGTGTTTATGAGAATGGGCCTCTGTTGCAAGCTAAGTTCCTGTTGGCAGCATCATTTTGAGACACTGAGCGTTGCTGCTACAGTTTACAAATAGTTTTCGGATTTTTGCCAGAAGAGTTGTCCAAGTACGACGAGAGGAGCGCTTGGGCGGTGGATTGGACAGCTTTAAAAAGGAAACAGTTACCAGATTCTGGTTTGTTCTAAAGATGGTGGAAACAAGATTGGATGAGTCTGTGAATATGAAATGCAAAACTGCACACTGAGCTGTTTGAAAGAAATCTTAACATGTCTAAAACTGGACAGAGTAAAGTCTACTTTTAGGTTTGTCAGATTCACTACATATATTACCCGCTCGTATATTAAACACACGCCTGATATCATGTACTCTCCATTGTGCCACCATTGAACATGGAGTCATGCACTCTGAGACATCTCAAGATCCCCTAAGGATATCAGACACAAGGACATTATCATCAAATCCTTTCATCTTTTAAGTTGTAACCCCTGAGTAATCTGTCATCTCTATCAAACCCTTCATCCACATTATATAAAAGAAACAGCGACTTCAGTAGTCCAGTTCACTTCAGTAGTTGCCCTTTTACAGATACTTTTGACCAAGTCACCAATCCGTCACAATTTGTGCTTTTGCTAAAGTAGCCGAGGACTTCTTGCACATTTCTCTTCACTCCATTGCTCATTCATGACTGTATATAAAAGATATATGCATATAAAAGATGGCTATAGTCCCTGAGAACTAACCCTTTGATTATGGTCTCTTCAGTTTGATGTCTCAATGTTAGCATTTTTGCTAACATTGTTAGCTAGCTACACTAAGCTTCATTCATAAACCACATGGGTGCAATATACAGGCACAAATAAATGTGAATTAGTGCTAAGAAACAGACTAATAAAAGACTAAAGTCTAACTGACTGCAGCTCATGCAGTGTAGGTAAGACCTGGTAGGCCACAAGAACCATTTTTAAATGTAAACCTACATTTTAATGTTGTCCAGTTTAATATTTTAACATGAAGGTTTGCTATGATTGACTTGCTTCTGGGTCAGCCTCAAGTGAACATTGGAGTGTGTTTAGCAGTGGCTTTGATTTTCAGACCAGGAAGTTGCCGGTACTGTATTTGCCAATATTCACTGCATCTTTATAAGGTCACAGCTATAATTACCTCCACCAAGGAAGTTTTGTTTTTGGTAGAACATGCACGAAAATGCTATCTGCAAACACAACAACTCAAAAGATTTGTAGGGGTGTATAGTGGGGTCATGTTAACAATCCATTAAAATTTGCCTTTTATCCACCAAGCTGATGCAAAGTGAATATATACAACAACAACAACAAAAAAACACTATTGCTTTAAAACTGCCAGGAGAGAGAGCTGCCTTGGTGGAGGTTTGTGCTCTTGGAGTGCTTCTTGTAGATTTAATGTTTCAGGCTCCATTTACTGAAATGCAGCAGTTTGAAAAGGAGATTTTGACTTTGGGTCAACTTCTTACAGATCAAGAAGAAGGCAGGTGCCAATATAACCCCTTTCCCCCATAAAGACAACATTTGACAACCTCCACTGTACCCCTATTGACAAATTCTGACACAATAAAGTTCTGGTTTGACAGACATTAGAATAGTTTCTGGGCTTTTCCAAGGGTAGCTACATAGGTAGAGACCACTCTTGTTAACTTCTGATGTAAACGCAGTCATTTTATTCTATTAGCAGCCTGAATTATGACAGAAACTGCTTAGCTCAGAAAACAGCTTTGAGGGACTCCTGTTTGGCTTTTGAGGGGTAAAAAGTCAAAGATGATCATAAGAATTCATGCATATTTTTTCTTGTGCTTTGCTTGTGTAAATCCAAAGAGTGGCTTCTCATAAGCCTCATAGCTGCACTAAGCCTGTGTGCCTCTCTCATGCATTGCTTTAATGCGCAGTATCTGGTTGCCAATTTGCTGGTCTGACCTTGGTCCTTGCTTCTTACCTGCCAGCTGTGCAAGTCTTTGTGTGTACCTCATATATCCTCTGCTGCGTATGTGATACCACCGGTGCCTGACACGGTAATAAATCACAGGCTGGTGTATCTCATGCTTAAATTTAATAGACGCAGAAATTCAGTTTCAAGACTCCTGACAATGTCCAACAATTGTGTGTCATGCTTGCTGAAAGAGAAGCGATACAGACGTATGCCTCGCCATTTTTCTCTGTCCTACTAGCAGATCTGAATGTATTACTCACTAACAGACATGTTATAGCCTATAGGAAGTTGTAACGCCAGAAATAGCTTTAGCGGCTATATTTTTAGTTGTCTTTCAAAGCTCTCTAAACAGCAGATGGAAAATCCTTAGCGAATGATAACAAGGTTTCAGATGTCAGGTGCCTAATCACTGAAACTTAGAATAAATTCAACCATATAAGCAGTTCAACTAGAAATGGGACTTTGTTCATTCATGTCATTCTGCTTTTATCCCCCCCCCCCCCCAGGTGGGTACCACCCCATCCAGATAGGGGACACCTTCAACAGAAGATACCAGGTGGTGTCCAAACTCGGCTGGGGTTATTTCTCCACTGTATGGCTCTGCCAGGACCTCAAGTAGGTTCATTTTGAGACTGTGTGATATGATCAGGGTGGAAGCGGTGGAGAAATTTGATCTTATTAGGCATCATATAATAATAATAATTAAAAATTGGATCAAACAAATATTTAGTTTGAGTCTTTTACTTTGTCCAGTAACCAGCATGCAGATCTGATCTGGTGTCTGTGTTGGCAGGCTAGGTCGGCGTGTTGCTGTGAAGGTGTTGAAGAGTGGGGCTGGCTTCACCCAGGCTGGAGAGGATGAACTGGCTCTCCTGCGATGTGTTAGTGACCGTCTGCTTGTGAATCTCCTCTCTAAGCGCTTTGTCTGTCAGATATTTTTCTCTGTCATATCTTTGGAGCATCACTCTCTGCCAATCTTTTAGTAAAGGACAAATCATCCCCTCCCTGTTTAAAAAAAAATAAATCTCGTCTTGCTCTTCTTTCTCTGTTCTCATCCTCTCGTCTCCTCTCTTTCAACAGGCCAGTGGTTCTGTGGGCCATCACCCCTTTGGCCAAAAGATCGTTCGACTGCTAGATGAGTTTAAGCAGGTTGGGGTCAATGGGGTACGTATCCTTTTTGGAGATGGGATTTCTTGGGCGCATATTCCAGAATCCTTTGAGCTGTTCCATTACATCATTGAAACAATCAATGTCAAAGTATTAAAATGAGAACATGTTGTAGTGGATGTAGTTTTTGCAGCAAAGTGGTTTGGGAAACTGACCTTAATGTATGGTGGTTAGACATTTGCCTGGTGCTTGAGCTGCTGGGGCCTGACCTGAGATGCTTGCAGCTCTGCTTTGGGAATCCAGGACTGTTGCAGCCTTGGATCAAACAAATACTTATCCAGGTAAGACAAAGCAGACCAGAAAACCCAGGCACCAGAAATCAAGTTCATACAAGGTGTGTTTAATTTAAACTGCACCTCTGGGATAATTTTTTTAACCAATAGGTTTTTGTACAGTTTCCCATTTGGGGAAATTTGGGGTAATCATTTCTGAACAAACAGTTAGCGACCTTGATCTTAATGATATCTCTAAAAGTTTCAATCTGGTTTTAATCACTACACAGCACTGAGACAACATGTTTAAGGGTTTTTAATGATATTCTTTTAACTCTGGTTTCTGGCAGCCCTACCCTCTTGTTGTTGGACCTGACAGCAGCCTTTGACACGCTGACCATGATATCCTGCTATCACGGCTGGAATCATATGCTGGCCTAAAAGGCTCTGCTCTTCAGTGGTTTCAGTCCTACTTATCTGGAAGGGCTTTTTATGGCAACATGGGCCCTCACAGCTCCAAAATAGCCTCTCGTAATTATGGTGTATCTCAAGGCTCTATTTAGGGTCCTGCCTTGTTTGCACCGTAGTCTTGTTTGCCACTGGGGTCTATTTTCTCATTGTACAACCTTTCATTTCACTGTTTTGCAGATGACTTGCAGATCTATCTGCCTTTAAATGTAGGGACAGACTCACTTTAGCTATTATTACTTTGCCTTGATGACGTTAAACAGTGGATGTCCTTAAATTTTTTTAAAAAGTAAATTAAAACAAAACAGAAGCTGTCATTTTTGGCAACTTCATTAATAAACACATTGACAGTGCTCTGGGCCCATTATCTTCCTATTGTCAGTCAAATGGTTCCTTTAAACTGTGTTGGCAGGTGAGCGCAGTAGTCCAATCCAGCATTTTTTTCATTTGAGACAGCTAGCCAAGGTAAAGCCACACCTTCCAGCTAATGTCTTTGAACGTATTATTCATCTGTTCATTACTTGCAGACTGGACTACTGCAATTCTCTGTACTTTGGTTTGGACCAGGCCTCTGTTTATTGTCACCAGTTGGTCCAAAATGCAGCTGCTTTTCTGCTAACTGGCACAAAACAGAAGGAGCATATCACCCCAGTGTTGGCCAACCCTACAGTAGCTTCCTGTTCCTTACAGGATCCAACTTAACGTTTTACTTTTTCTTTTTAAATGACTAAACGGCCGAGCCCCTTCTCACCTGTCTGAGCTCCTATTTATTTATGCTCCAGAAAGAACCACGACGTCCAGGTCAAAACTAACTTTAACTATTCCACGGTCAAAACTTAAATCTCGTGGTGAGAGAGCCTTCTCTATCAGACTTCGTCTTAATATTAGATCTGCACAAACGCGCAAACATTTTAAATCATTACTGAAAACACATTTTTATGGTCTGGCTTTTAACACACGTTGACCTAAACATTTTGGTTTTAACAGCCTTAGTTGTTGTTGTTTTTATTGACTATTACTGATTTTATTTATTGATTGATTTATTTTATTTTTTTCCTCTTCTATATTTTACTGTATCACTGTTGTGCATTTTATTTATTTTAGTGGCATTTTACATTGTTAAGCACTTTACCAACAGTCCATGCTGCACAATGTTAATCTAGGCTAATCAGTCTGGCTATAGCTTAGTAATTTATAATAATAATAAAAAGAATTTTCCCAAAAGTGTTGCTTAAACAAACTTTAATAGAGGAAGATCTCAAATTGTGAAAACACTGACATGGTGGGGGAATCAACGAGAGCTGATTCCCGATTCCTGATGTTTTTTCCTGATAAAATCATCGGTGAGGGAGCAGGAAAGGAAAGGAAACATCGTCAGATCTGTGTATTTTTCTATAGGTCCTGCAGGGGCTGGACTACCTTCACTCTCAATGTAAAATCATCCACACAGACATCAAGCCAGAAAACATCCTTGTGTGTCTGGAAGAGCAGTCCCACAAAGCACCAGCAGGGGGCAGCAGCTCCTCCTCGTTACAGACTGGGAAGGAAGCCAGTTCACCAGGCACGTTTTATTTTGTCCTTCATTGTTACAGATGTTTGAGAGTGTTTAAGAGTTTCAGTAATAAAAAGGTTCAGCGCCAGATATTTTTTATTTCTGATGGGCCGTATAGGCAACCATGCAGCTGTAAATACATAAATAAATATTTGCTTCAGTATTCGTGGTGTTTGTTTTTGTGCTAAGAAAAAAATAATGAAACTAATTCAACATATAATCAAGCAAATACATTAACCATGCCATCCCAGCTATTAGAGCTGGACAAAAACAGCTGTGTACTATTTAATTTAATATAAAACATTTATCTTAGAAATCCAAATTCATAATAATAATAATAATAATGTTTGTTTTGTTTTTTCTCCCAGAAAGCAATCAGGTAAACCCATACAGCTTAAAGGAAATTGCAGTGAAGATTGCTGACTTGGGGAGCTCCTGTTGGGTGGTTAGTATTTACACTTATACACTTATAAAACTTTTGGTTTAAAATATTTTATTAGTGTATTATTAAATTGTATAAAGGGTCAGCCACTTTATGTTTTTGTCATCAGAAGCTTGCAACATTAGCCTGAAAGGTGACAATATTAAATGTCAACATTCTGTTCCAAAATGCTCTCTGCTGCCCCCAAGTGGACAAAACTATAAACAAAGAGGAATAGATCTTTCTGGCTCTCTGACACATGCACACGCACACACACACCAAATCACCTTTAAACCCTTCTGTCTGTCATCACCAGTACAAACATTTCTGTGAGGAGATCCAGACCCGACAGTATCGCTCACTAGAGGTTTTGCTGGGATCTGAGTATGGCCCACCTGCTGACATCTGGAGTGTCGCATGCATGGTGAGAGACAATCCAAACTAATGTGATGTTCACACTTTGAAATATTTAATCCCATAATGTTATGTTTATATACCATTCCATCAAATGGGAATTAAAGTAATTTTGCACAATTCGTAGCTAAAGCTATGCTGCCCTGTAGCTAAATGACCTATAGTGAAACCTTTCTGATAAAAAGCTATCTGTGCATTCTTACTTATTCTGTGTGTCACCTCTAAATGTTCTCCTGAATTCTCTCAGGCCTTTGAGTTGGTCACTGGAGACTCACTGTTTGAGCCCAGAGCCAGTGATTCCATTTCCCTGGAGGAAGGTGTGTTTAGATGGCTGTGTGACGAGCACTGACACGGGATTAAGTGAGATTACACCATGCCTTCATTGTAATTAGGATACTAATGCATTCTGTGCCATGCTTGTATGTGTTTATCCACCTCAGATCATATTGGCCAGATAACGGAGCTGCTTGGCAAAATCCCGGCCGCTGTTGCCTTGTCGGGTAAATACTCTGCTGAGTACTTCAGCTGCAGAGGTCAGCGTCTACCTTCACTTTCAGATGAGGTCTTGTGTTGCTATTGCTGCCAGTGAGCTGCTCGTCTGTTGTAACGGTTTATGGTTTTCATCCAGGCGACCTGCGTCGTGTCGGTCCGCTGAGGTTCTGGAGTCTCTATGAGGTTTTGGTGGAGAAATACCACTTCCTGTTGGAGGAGGCCTCTGGGTTCTCTGACTTCCTACTTTCCATGTTGAATTATCACCCAGAGAAGAGGGCCACTGCTGCACAGTGTCTCCGCCACCCTTGGTTGACTTCCTGTTAGCTTCTTGTTAGGCCTCGGCAGCCCTTATAGACAGATGCTTCAAGTTGCTGCTAGACTTTGTCGATTTCAGGGCATCTTTGTGTTTTCACAGCATCTGATGGGCTTCTTATACAACATTCAAAAAAGAAGAATTTGAACTTCGCTACAAGAGCCCAGCAAAGCACAATGAGCTTTTTCAACTTCCTTGCGATTTTTTTTAAACAACCATGAGAAGCTCAGCTCTGACGCTGCTAATAAGTGTGAAGTTCTCATTCTGCAACCAAGTGTGGATTTATTCTTTAGTAATTTTGAATATGATTTTCTATCTGAGAATGACTCAAACTGTAATCATTTGTTGATCTTTTACAGTGCATGTGCTCGTTTAGTTTAAGTTTTGTACAGTAAAGTGAAGCACTTTAAAGAATAAAGTGACATTAGAAGGAGTGCAAATCCAAGTCAAGCCTTTTTTGTCGTTGATGTTTGTTTTACATAAGCTCAAATCATCTGATTAACCCTAAATTAATTCTGTAGCGACTTGTAAACCAGAAGAATATGGGTTTAGATATAACCCCGCAGAGCCTGATTACAACATCCACACCACTGAGTCAGCCTAGCATCACATTAAGAGACTGAAAAAAATTCCAAAACCAAAACAATCTGAGAACTGTGTGCAAGTGCCAAGAGAACCAGTGCTGTGTATGGTTAATTTAAAAGTCCAAGCTATCTGACAGTTTTGGTCAGATCATTTTGTCTTTCGTATGTAAAAAGTTTACACGTAACTGGTTCTTATACTCAAATCTTCAGCAAGGACAAGAGTAACCTGACAATGATTTTTAAGAAAATAATCTCTCTACAGTATTTCAAAAGAAGCAGGATGTTTCTCTCGCTGAAGAAAAAATAGTTTTATAGAAATGTGAGAGAAAAAAACTACTTCAGCTTCATTGGTTCCTGACCTCAGTAAATACATCTTACTTATTTATTTTGTAAATCATGATGAGCATTTGTGAGCAGAGGAACAATGAAGCAGGATGCGCTTCAAGGCTGGACTTTGCAAAAAAGGGTCTTCCAAAAAGGTCACCATGGCTGCCCCCATCTTTCATATACAGTCTCTGCTATTTTTCTTGGATGGTGACTGTTAATGCACCAGGCGCTGCATTTATTGGGGTTGAGCTTCGTATAAAAAGAACTTTCTGGCACTGCAAACAGCTGTCCATTTCAATAAGTCATTTAGTACAAGTACAGTTCACTACTGACCTTCACATGTGAAACGCTTTGAGTCGATACATGTTCTCAGAGACAGGCGCATTCATTCAGCATTCACCTGGTCATCAGTGACCCATCTAGTGTTATAGTTAGGGCTGGGTTCTGTTTCTGCCACATGTTAAACAGGTGGATTTTCAGGTAGATTTCAAATCTTGTCTTAAAAGCTTGTTTCCTCTTTTGGTGTTCAAAATAGCTGGAAATCCTTTAGAAAGCCAAACCCTATAGTTGACAGTAGATGGGTTACACAGACCTGGGGGATGGTCAAAGGTTAATGCCATCTGTTGCAAAGCTCTGTAGGGTGAAAATTACAGATCAGAGAAAGAGATTGTCATTGAAATACACTCATGTTGAGTGGAATAACTGGAAAAGATCATATCCGACTGTCAAGCTAAACCAGAGTGTTGGATTATCGTCAAGGAGAGCACAGGGAAAAAAGGCACATAAAGCTACACATTCTAACAACTTGACCTTATTCCCCGTAACCAGAGCATCAAATAATAATCTGACTTGTCCTCATGAAAACTAAACACAGTAACATCAGCAAAGTTGCACTGACCAGGACTCTCGTGTTAGGACTGCACAACGTTTTTAGAGTGTATGTTTTTTACATATTTGATGTTTTCATGTGAGTTCTCCTGTAGTGTTTCATCCTATCCAGCTGTAGGCTCGACACTCCACCAGTGGATTTTCTTTATAAATGACCGCGTAACCACACTCTGTCCTGATCCGGCGACACTTCTTGGGCCACGAGGTGGGTTTCATTGGGCTGCAAAGGAGAAGCAGGGAAGAGAGAGGTGCTTTCATGAGGCTACAGTCATTTTAATAAATCAGCAGTGTTGTGCAAGTTACTTTAAAAAAGTAATTAGTTATAGTTACTAGTTACTTCTTCAAAAAAGTAACTGAGTTAGTAACTGAGTTACAAGATTCTAAAAGTAATTAATTACTCAAAAAGTAACTATTGCGTTACTTTGAAAAAAACGTTTAACCCTCTGGGGTCCAGGGTATAATTGGCCATTTTTAACTACTTTGATTTTCCCTCCACATTTTACCTTTAAAAACAATTTACTTTGCCTTGTTTAGTATCATTCTTTTCAGCACGACCTCACGTGTCTGAATTTATGTTTTCATTTTGACATACTGTATTAACACGATTTATCTAAAATCAGACAAAAAAAATCCGAGTTTAAAAAGTGATATGTTTTACTGTAAAAACCACAAACATGTTTATTCAATCATATTTTATAACTTTAAATGCAAATATAAATTGTCAATTTTAAAATCCTATCCACAAGTTTTGCAAACAACAAAGTTATTTGCAGTCATTTACCTTTTACCCCTTTTTAAAATAACCATTTCATACTATTTAGATAATAATTAGGTGTTCTGCATTCAATAAGATGCCACACAAATTATTTGTGCCACTCCAAAAAAATAATTTCTGTCCACTACAAAGGAGAACAATATTGACCGAACCAGCAGCAAAAGAAGATCCAAACTACGCATCACATAAACATAGTCATAAATCCCCTCTGACATTTGCTGTTTTGCTTCTACCACGATAAAATTATGCACAGCTCTCTCTCTCTCTCTCTCTCTGTATACTGCAAGAACAGTTTCCCGTCTAAAAATCTGTTTTCTGCATTATTCGCTTGCTTGTTAAGCACAAGTCTACTGTTATTTACAGCGCTGTCGGCTGCTGTTTTTTTTTTCCTTTTACTTACTTCCGAAAAGAAAACCTAATTTCTGCTGTTCAATAGGCTTCTAAACAAATGTAAACTTTTTAAAATTATGCAAAATGCAAAACGCTTAGCTGTGTCTCTAATAAAACCGCTGTAACTTCAGAGATAATGTTCATATGTTGATTAATGGTTTTCTTTCATTTTTGATGTACTGCAGAATATTTTTATAAAATCCCAGAACAGGAAAATCACCTTCATGTTTTTCTGTGTTTTATCTTCAGCTACTTTGACACAAAGGCATCTGCTGTGATTCTCACACCTTTGATAAAGTCTTGCGAGTGTCAGCTTCCTTTTTATAGATACAAAAATATGTAAATGTACTGATCTGAATTATAATATTTCTGACTGTCTGAGGCAAAATTTCCCAGATTCAAATCGAATTGAATTGAATCGAATCGAATCGTGGATCAAAGCGATTCAGGACCTTGTGAATTGGAATCGAATCGATTCTAGAAATCAGTGACGATACCTGGCCCTAGTCCAGATTACTTACATAGACAGCTACTTCCATGCAACTGATATAAGGTGCGGTAAGCTGAAGACAGCTTCAACAGTCTGTTTGTTGAAAAATAGTAACACGACCGCACTGCATTTTCTTGTTAGTAACGGTAACGGCATTGTAACGATAGGAATAGTAATTAGGTAGATTACTTGTTACAGAAAAAAGTAGTTAGTTGTAACGCTGTTATTCCCATCACTGTAAATCAGTGGCCTGAAATGAGCTGAGCTGGAAAAAAAAAAATTCTACTCACGCAAAGCAGTAGAAACCAAACGCGTGACAGAAGCACTTGTCGCAACCTCTCCGGAAAGAATCTCCTGCTTTGTAGTTCTTGTCTTTGGAGGAGCAGATGCCTGCGAAAGAAACGAGAGCCACGCTGTCAGATCTATCTCATCTGACTTTACATTTCTAAGCTCTTCTCTTTAGGTGAGCATGTAGGAAACTGCTGGGTAAAAATGCACTTTTTTTCCCCAGGAAATCGTAACTTTGCAAAGGCTATAAATGTCCGTCCTCTGGGCAGAACACATAAAGCCCCGCTGCAAGGGGTCAGGCACATTAATGGCTAAATCTGGCATCCGCAGTGAGTTTCCTCAGCGTTCCTGCAGGCTGCGGGTAGCTATCCTTATGGGGTTTGTCTGTCACCTTGAGAAGGGGATCAATAAGAACACACTGATGCACTGTGAAGAGCTCCCAGGGGAATGAATGCAAGGTCAGGGTTATAAAGGACAGAGAGTTTGCGGTCAGCCAGTTTGTGTTGGTTTAACAGCCACAGCTTCCATAAATCACAAGTGTTGATTAATGTGGAAAATAGCAGCCTCTGAGCTGGGCAGGGTAATGTGAATACATTATCTTGAGCAGTGGAGGAACAGAAGTGGTTCTTACCTTTTTTGTGGTAGACTGAAGCTTCTGAGCGTCCATCGCTCAACAGAAGGATGAGGGACACGCACAAGGCAAACACCAGCACTGAAGAGTAGCCATTATTTGCCAGATGTGACATTGTGAAATATAACAAGAGAATTACCTGTTTTAAACTGGCGCTTTCACTCGTTTTAATCTCGTGTGACTGTCTGGTGGAGTCCAGTGAAGTCCCTGTGGTGGCCGTGTTGATGCTGGCTAATATTTATAGTCTCACAAGTCCACTGGAGACAGAGAGCGAGAGAGAGAAGAAGAGCATCTTGTGGTCTCCTGGTTTCTTTCCACTGTCCAACTTTTGTTTCAGAGTTTGAGTGTTTAGAGTTTGGCTGTGTAGCCATGCATCCCTAAATATTACCTTTGGCCATCAGCTGCTGCGTTAAGCCTGCTTGGGTGAAAGTACGGGCCGGTGTTTTGACGTGACAGTTGATCAGCTCAGCGGTGGTCCTGAAACATTCCTAACCTGCCTATTTAGCATCTATTTCAATTCACCATTTATTCCTTTCCTCCTGATACACGGAGGTGCTGACTAGTGAAAAACCCCCCTGCTGAGACCATTAAAAAGAAAACAGCTGTTTGTGCTGACGTTGACCCTTGTGTGAAGGGACAAATAATGAGAAAACGGCATTCTGAAACATTTTAAAAAGCGTGTGACAAAAAAAATCACAGACTTAAAAAATCACATTTCCTCTGGGGATCCAAGGTCTGGCCAGTACCATACGATGAGTTTGTAGCCCCAAATTGTTTGTACAGCACATTTTTCCCCTTCTTTTGATTGTTTACATATGCTGCTGTTCACATAGCACGATGTAAAGACTGCGGTATTGCCAGAAATGCATGTCACATATAACTTAAGCTGTCTGATGTCTGGGGGAAAGACCCCTTAATTTAAGGCAAAGATCAGAAAATTGCCATATGTGAGTGTCATGTACGAAAATGGACCAACAGAGAAAAAGAGTCATATCCTCGATGTTGATTTGACACACACACACACACACACACACACACACACACACACACACACACACACACACACACACACACACACACACACACACACACACACACACACACACACAGATGGATATGGCTGGATGTTTGACCAACAAAAGGACAGCTTGTGGCCAGTTTCTTCCTTCCTGACAGCCTCGGGCCAATAGCCAGTCAACACACCACGCTCTGACAGAAGGCAAAAACAAAACAAACTACAACATCAAGGGACTAGAAAGAAGTTGTGGTGTCCTAGGGCGCCACTGCTAGCTTCCACATAAACCCCTTTAGTCACACCGGAACATTCTGAGAGCTGTGGCCTGGTGAGACACCACAATAGGGTGAAATGGAGATGTTAACCCTGCTGTAGGTGTTGGCGGCATCCAATGAATTTTGGATTATACAGTCCATCTTCGTTGGTGTCCATAGCCAGCGTTGAATACACTGTTGAGATTGAAGTGGAGGTCGGCTTAGCTGATAGACATACTATTGTTTATTGTTTAAATTCCATGTAGGATAGTTTCATTCCTGCCACAGATGTATAATTAAAGTGTTGCGTTTAACTTTAACCACTTCTCTAACCACATCCAGCTTTTTTGTTGGGCCTTATTCCCATAAAACCTGAACCATAAATAATTTGCCAAAACCATAATAATGGTTTTGGCAAATTATAATATTAAACCTTCACCATGACCTATTTGTCATGCACAGATATTTGCAAAAAAAGCAACAAGTCAGAAAAATGTTGGTTTTGGACGGACTTCAGGGTAATAAAAATGTTCATTGCTGGGTGCTGGGATAAGCTTTTGATCTCTGTGAACCTGTACGTAATTTTTTTCTGTATAAAATAGCCACGTCCAGCTGTATTTGCTGTCTCCATAA